>NC_141703.1:79624198-80824198 GCF_971803275.1 Cyanistes caeruleus
GGTCATGGTTAAAAATCTTAAACAGACTTCTGATTTTGGATAGCCCCCATTTTTGATTTCTGCCATGTAAATGACCTAAGGAATATGGAGTTTTTAAGAATGGTTTTACAGCTTTAGAGTAAATATACATTTGAACTTGTAAAAATGAAACTCCAGAGAGAGGAGGAGAGATGATTTTTGGGAAATTTAACTGATACCCTTAGAAAGAAGCTAAAGGCACCTGATGAAATATAACAAAAAATCCCAAGTATCTTTCCACCCCGATTTCCATTGCAGCACAGTTATGCAGGCTGTATATAATAGAAGCTCTTGAGAAAAGGTGCCCTCTGATTATTACTTCAGGGTTTTAAAGTGACAAGCCATAAAGGGTGAAGGCTGACTCTTTGATCTTAAAGAGCTTGAAAAGAGGAAGATTTTCTCTGCTCAAATGATTTCAGGTAATTGTAAGTAATCCGAATTGAGTCTCTGGGCTGCAGGGCTTTACATAAGTGATTCGCATTTGAAAAATTTCTGAATAAACATTGATTGAACTTTCAAGAGTCTCTTTACAGTTTTAGACACTTTCAATAAACTTTGGCTCAGTCTGAAGCCCACTGTCCAAGGGACCATGGGAGAAATGATGACAGAGGCAAGAAGGATGGAGGAAAAGATCTGCTGCCCATTCTTTCAAACCTGGGTAATGGACAAGTCAAAGGAGTGTTATCAAATGAAGTGGTGTCAGCAGGAAGCATGAGCTCAGGGATGTTGGAGGACCTTGTCCTGCTGAGAGTTTTAGAGACAGAAAATGTCTCAATGCCCACGTTACAGACAGGGATGTCCATGATCCTGGTGTTCTGCACTGAATGTCTTGTGCACACAGCCTGTCTGCAACGCTGGGTTCAGATATGGATCCAGTCTTCAAACACCCTGTCTGCAAACTGAAAAAAGGTAGACTTAGACTATAA
Source organism: Cyanistes caeruleus (assembly GCF_971803275.1). Lineage (NCBI taxonomy): Eukaryota > Metazoa > Chordata > Aves > Passeriformes > Paridae > Cyanistes > Cyanistes caeruleus. Next base: position 79,625,143 of record NC_141703.1, read on the forward strand.
GGAAGAAATTCTTCCCTATGAAGCTGGTGAGATAAAGGAACAGGTTTCTTAGAGAACTTGTAGATGCCCCATTCTTGTAAGTGTTCAAGGCCAGTTTGAATTGGGCTTTGAGCAGCCTGGAATACTGGAAAATGTCTGTGGCAGAAGTGGCTGTGGAATATTACAGGCCATGCATCATCTCTTGTGTAAGGTATTGAGTCTCATTAATGCATTTTTATTCTTGAGAGGTGTAACAGGGTCTAATTTCATTCTTAAATAGTTTTATTTTTAGAGCATTTTCTCTATTTATCTATTTATTTATGTATTTTGCAAAGATTTTAGTCTCCTTAAGTTGTCTAGAGATGCCAAACACTTCGAAATCAGATGAAGCACACATCAGGGACTCCCAGCACAGCAGTTGCTTTAATTCAGTTCTACACTTGAAGATAATTAAAATAACTGCTGACTTGGAAGTTGACTCTGGTTGTAGGGTTTTCAAAGAAGACGGGCTTGTTTAGTGCCTGAGGGAAGAGATTCCAAACTCTCTCTATTGAGTTCAAGGGAAAAAAAACATTCTTCAGGCTGTCCCTAAAACATATTGGTATTGACGGGGTATTTTTTTTTTAATATAACTTTGGTCTTTATACACAAAAATATTTTTGCTGCTCAAATTTTAAAGTAAACAGACCAGATCTGATGTGATATTTGGATTAGCAAGGGTTAAGTGTAGGCATGATTTTAGGTGGAAAATATGGAGAGAAAAACTGACATTAATATTAATCTATACCTGTCTTCCTAGTTCAATGAAATACAAAGTTGAAGAGTTTAATCTGAATCACTACTCATACAGACCCAGAGAAACACAAAAGTCTTTTAAATGAAGCCAAGTACTTAGAGAATACTTAATGGCACCACCTCAGTTTAAGAGGCATTAATTCACTAAGATAGTATTAACTCAATCTCTTGCAACTGGCCATAATCTAATGTTTCTCTCTGTTTGCAGTCTTTAAATAATAAAAAATGCATTGAAGGCTCACTGAGCAATATTTCTGGGTGGCTGCAAATTCTGAAGTTACTACAACATGAATCAAATGGGAAGACAGAGTGAAAAACAGCTCCTGTGAGTAAGGCAGAGCACTTTCCACTGGATTGTCTTCCTGTGGAACTGTATATACTGTAAAATAGTTGGAGAATATCTGATTTATACAAGGAAAAGTAACCAAGAGGAGTTTGTAGAGTATGAATGGAAATCTGAGGAGGTGAAAAAACTATAAGACCAAAGTTATTATTTGATGAGGGATGATTTGGAAGCTGGGCTTCTTAATTCATGAGACATTCCATTCACAGCTGACTCAAAGGAACCATGCAGGAGGATGAAATGGGCACATGGATGGGACATGGCTTGGGAATCACTGAATCAAAGAGACCATAAGAATGTATTTTTTTCAGGAGAAAAGACAAACTAGCAGAGTGGAGGCAGATTGTTGCTCAGCATGTGTGTTTTGCTCTTCAACTCACCTGTTTATATATCCATTAAAAATTATAATTCTATGCTAAGCTAATTATCAGCCTACAGCTTGATGATATTCCAGTAACAATCAGTGCATCAGAAAAAGACACATCTGTTTTCTTAAAATATTTCACACTTCATTTCAGAAGTTGCCAGTTTTTTATGTGTTCTCAAGGGCATTCCCAATGCAGTAATTTTTTTGTCTGTAATGTCAAGAAACAGGAAACTTCCTTAGGATTCAAATCATGTTTATAAAGTGATTCTTATGTTTTACTGGACGTAAAACTTTATTTATGGTAATTTTCTCGCAGAACAATCAAACAATGATTGTCATGTTAGCCATCAAATAAACCTAGGGCTCTTTAAAGGATGAAGAGTAGGAAAAGTGCCTACAGCATGGAGTTACTGTTTTCCTTCTGACATCTAGACTGAGAGTTATTAAATCTGAATCTCTTCTATTATTATATTATTATTATAACATGCCTTAAAACTCTAGAAGGTCTTAATACTTCAGGCTGTTAATGCAGGGGGGGCAAGTCCATGTAATGCAATACTTAAAACATATAAATAAAGTTGCACCCCTTCTGAGTATTAAAGTTCATTCTTAGAAGAAAAAAGTGTTTCCCCCCATGGCCTAGTCAAATTGCAGCTAAACTAATGTCAACTAGGGCTACTTTAATTTATTGAATTTGCTGGAAATGCCTTTGTTTCAGCTGTGCGTTCAGGGGTGCTCTTTCAAGTGTGCCTGTGTTGTCTGTGTGTTATGCAACAATTTGTGCAGGACATACATTTGCTTGTGGGTTAAAGTGAAAGCTAAACAGGGAATAGTTTCATAGCTTGTTGGTTAGAGATGCATAGGCATTAGGAAGCTATACTGAAATAAAGGACTTACACCAATTTATATTTCCTATACAAAGAGAGTACTTTACCTTGGTACCTGCCATGCCTGTGATTTCTTACTTGTCTTAATTTTGTGAATTGCCTTTAAATCTCAGTGGGAATCTAGGCTATAGAACTGATAGTCTCCTCTCTCTCTTTCTCAATCAGTTCTTTCAATATTTTCACCTTTTTTGTTCTTGCCAACTGAAGCATATTGCTTGGCTTCTGTTACTTTGTGGTTTTCCACTCCTTTGAGTTAGCTGTCAGTATGTTAGGACTTTTCAAGCGTTAAAAATTTACTTTTGGGTGACTGTACTTGATGCAATTTTAAAACTTTTTTGTGCCATAACCGGCACCAGCATCAATGTAGTGTGAAACAACGGGATGAAATTTCATATCCAAGGTTATTTGGTGTTTGGATTAAATCACACTATTAATTCTTCCTGACGTTGAAATGTTACAAACTATGAACTATATAAATTACATGATTAAGTACTATAAGAATGAAAACTATGAAATATTTTATGATGCAAAATAGTGGAAAAAGCTTTACAAGTTGTTTAATGATAAATAAAGTGTGCGACTTACTTGAAGAAAATGAAGGAATTTGAAGGACAAACTTTTATTGTTTGAAAGAAATATTCTCTTCCATTTTAATTAATTCCAATTGCATCAATAGATATTTTGGCAGCTTTAAAAATAAGTTCTGTTTATTTTACATGTATGTTCTTAAAATTTTGTGGGTTTGTATATAAATAGCTGTTTAAGCACACATAATGTAGGTAGGTATTTTAGATTAATTTTCCACACAAGTACATATCTTTAAAACATCTTCCTTTTAATTTCTTGTTCTGTTCAAAATACCAGTACTGCACAAGCATTGACAATTTACTGGAAATTTTTAATCAGTTTCCATACATGTTCTGTGACAGTGGAGCTTTGGCAGTTCCTTTACAGGTTAAATATGAAGAGCACTGCATATGAAAAAGACATTTTAAAACTCTAGAAGACAGCCAAATTAAAACAGGTTTACTTGCATTAACCCACAGCAGGAAGTTATATTTCACTGTCTAATTTTCAAGTCTGTCTTCTCTTCCAAGCCATCAGAAATATTTTATAGGGTTTACAAAAATTCTATAATAATAAGACACAGATTTTTTCACCCTCAAACATAACAACTGTTTACATTTAGGTTTTTTAAAGCCATTTGACAGCTGTCTGAGAACACATTATTTCATTTTAAAAGGTTAAATTTATAAGCTTGTGGTAATGTGCTCTAGGAATGGAAATGTAGGCACAATATTAACTTCAGGCATCAGTATAGACCATATATAAAAATGAAATTCCAGATGGAGGTCCATTCAAAATGCCAACTTTCCATGCAACATAATGGTGCAATATTTTATTAGTATAAGACACATGACTGATGAATCAGAACCTATAAATTTTTATTTGAAGGAAATGGGATTCAAATTTTGTGTTTATTATGTGTTTCCACTCCACTGGCCAAGGTAAAATGCAACTGAGGACAAAGAATACAGGCCTTATCCTCAGGTCTTAAAGCCTGAGGATGAGACAAGGCCAAGTATCCATAAATGGCATACAACACCAAGTGCAGAAATGACATTTGCCATCATGATCAGGACACAGTAAATTATTTAGAAAAAAAATGCTGTGGCATACCACTGACATTTTGTGTACGGTATTACAGAGATTTTCCAAAGGAAATGGGTTTATAGATGTTTAATGTGAGATTCTCCTAAGCAAAAGTAGTTACAGAAGACAAAGGACACTGTGGTTCCTTTGAAGTCTGATGCCACAGTTCTCTCCCAAATTTCCAATTCTGAATGAGTGCTAAAAATCAGGAGAGCAACAAAGACTATTTGGGGCACTGGGAATAAAGATGGATGAATGACAGCATGATGACTCAGCTAAGGGATTCATGTCCTGGTGCTCTGGGAAAACAATAAATTATGGAAAATCATTGCAGCAGCTTTCTGGATGAATGCTGGTAGGCAAAGTGACCTGAACCTTGTGAGAACAACTGCTGTGTTAGGTCTGATGAGAAAGACAAACTCTTGCAAGAGTCAGAGAATCAGATTACACTGACTCCAGAGTTATCCCCTGATGGCACTGGAGGTGGAGGAAACTTGATTTCTTTTCTCTTGTTTCATTTTGTTCTAACTTTTACATAGTCATCAATATTACTCTTCCACTAGGTTGGGGTTTTTTATATTTGAGAATATGCATGACAAGTATTTTGTAACTGACTACAAAAACGAGTGTTGAACTGGAATATTTGGACTTGGATACTTAGGCTTCTAGACTTGAGGCAGTCCCTGCAATGAAGACTGAGCTTTTGCTCTTGAGACAAGTCTATGACCTTGACAGAGACTCTAGACAGCCTTCTTTCTCTCAGGTGATGAGAGAGAATTCATACTAATGTCTGGATGATAGACATTCCTTTTGTCAACACTAAATGCAAGTGAGATGCAATAATTCATAATTTTCTTAATTCATTTCTTTTAGACCTCTTGTTCTGTGTCGGAATTTTCATATTTTCATTTATTTGATTAAGGAATATTCCTTTATTTCTTGGGGTTTTTTTGTTTTGGTTTTTGGTTTGGTTTGGTTTTTTTTGGTTTTGTTTTGTTTTTGTAATATTAGCTTTCCCTAAAAGGCAATTTTTCACAAATGAAAAATTCTATTTTCTGGGCTTCCTCCTGGGGAAAAAAAAAAAGTTCTGCTGATAACCCATCCAAAAGTCAAAAAAGGGCTTTGTTAAACTGACAGGCCTTCAGGAAAAAGACTAGCTGATATCTACTTTCTACTTGCTTTTGTCCTCACTACTTAGTGGTCCACAGTCATTAGTTGTATTTTTCTATCTTCTTACATAGAAGGAAAAAAATACTAATTCTGTCCTATGAGAAGAAATTGGAACTAGGGAGACATGGTCTGTAACCTGACGAATATTTCAAACAGACATGACTTACCAGTGCACTCCAAAGTGCTGTTTCCTTCTGTTTTTGGTCCACAGCTGTTCACCTCTACTGTTTCCCATCAGAGCTGCAACTGAAGTTGGTCCAGATGATCTGTGGAAATATAACCTACTAACACACAAATGAACCAAGAAGATTACTATGAAATCTCCTTGTTTATCTAAATCCTGAAAGGGATTATTCGATCTCATGTGTGTAGTGGTTTTGGTTTGCCAATCTGAGTTTCCCGGCCAACGCACCAATTTAAAGTAGAGGGTCTAATGCTGGCCAAATGCCCATGTACCCACTAGAATGATTTACTCATTTTCTGCTGCAATAAATTTAGGATTTAGGATTAGGAGGAGAGAAAAGCAGGCTCAAACTTTAAAGGGTATAAAGAAAACTTTCATACAGAAATTTTTAACAGAATTGAAAAAAAAAAAGAAAAGAAGAAATCAAAATAAACTTTCAGGCCACTTCTCCTTCCCTCACACCTTCTTTTTCTTTCCACCGACAATGTAGAGAGACAAAACCTGTGACTTTCAGTCAGTTTGCCACCTCTACAATAGTCTTTTTTCAGTTCTCTTAGGGAGAGGGGTCTTTCTTGCCATGCCATGAAGATTTCCCCACAATAAACAGTTTATCTCACAGCTTCAATGTCACAGTGAATCAGCCCCCTGGGAAAGGAAAATCTGTTTGCAGAGTTAAAGTCTGTCCCATGACTTTCAGCTTTCCCACATCTGATTTCATAGGCTTTGGCAATTTTATGGGGTACTGTTTTAAGGATGAGCTGTTCTAGCATAAAAGCAAAAGTTCTCTCCATCCATGTCTGGGAAACAGAGGATTTTTTCTTCTATTCTTGGGGCAAGGTTTGTCATCTCTCTCATTTCTCTCTGTTCAAACTTCTGATTGGATCGCAGCTACTGCAACATCTGCACACTTCAGCACTGTTGCCTCTGTTCAAGGCTGTGGTTAGGACACTACATCCCCCCAGTACATCCCATGAGTTACAGGGGAAAGAGTCTGATGTATAATTATATCTTTACCATAGCCTCACAAGAAAATTTCAGCCCAAGTCTAAGGCATCTCCCCATTCTCCTCCCATCTGGGATTTGACTCCTTCTTTACTGACCTTCATGTCTCATGTTGTTTTCTCTGTGTGTCTTCATTCTTTCTTTTATGTCACTCAAGAGAAGATTGATATCTGCAGGTTTCATCTGTGCATCAAAAGAGTAAAGAGCTATCCCAGGCCTGCAGATGGCCATGTGATCTCTGCCGGGCTGTGGCTGGAGCTGGTTACAGTGGAGGATTTTTTGGTGGCAATGCTGGGTGGGGTGGTGATTAGGATCTGAGCAGCCATTCTAGGATTCAGCAGCATTATGCCCTGGGCCGATGGCTTCCCCTTCCACTGCCCAGCGGTTTCTGGCGAAACTCAGCAGCAGCGGAATTTCAGCCGAGCTGTGGGCCAGCCTGGCCGTGCTGGGTGGTGAGTGCTGGGGTGCTGCAGAGACAGGGCTCGGCCTGGTCTGACCCCGCCAGGCCTGCAGGCCATGCAGTGGAGGAGCCCGGCCTGGCCAACATCCAGTTACCTGTTCAAGAAGCAAGAGACATTCCTAGAGTTTTAAATGTGTTTTCCACAGAGGAGAATTCAGCTCTTTTAAGTGGTTTTAAAGGTTGTCAATATTCAACCTAGCCAATTGATGTGTTCTGTCAGGTCCAAAGGAAGCTGCCAAGGCCCTTACAGGGAACCACTTCTGTAACTGATGGATTTTTTCTATAACTAAAAACCAAGCTGTGTTAAACCACAATAGTGTGTTAAAGGAGACATAATGCCCATTTGATGGGGTGGAGTGAGGAGAAAGGAGAGGAGAGGGTGACTGTCTCTTTGCCAGTGACCTGAAGAGCCACTGGATTAGGTATGGTGTGAAGTACCACAGATATCAGCTGGCTGAATCAAAACTCAGTCACATTTCCTACAAATTCTATATCCACACTATAGTTAGACTGTGTGAGTTTTGGCTGGAGATGAAGGGCCTTTCAGTGATCAGAGTGTTTTCTGAAGACAATGCGGTATTGTTTGATTTCCCTGCACTACAATGACCTCTCCCTGAGTTCGTCTGTCTCTTCGTGCTCCTGCTGCTACAAGACGATCCTTTCCTGCCTTGTGGAGCAATTGTAAAGACATTTTCAATAAAGACTGGTGATCTGATGTAGTTGAACATGGGTATGTGGGTCAGACATGCACATCTAACCTTCATTGTGACTTATTTGGCAGCATCAAAGATCAGATTTAAATTTTAGGGCATGACTTGCAAACCCCTAGCCCAAGAAGTTATGTAATCTCAGGCTGATATTTTCCTTCCCATATACTTTTCTACTGCACTTAGAGGTTGTTAACCAGGGAGCGAGGCCGCAACTCATCATTTGGTGAGGACCCAGCAGTCTCTTCTCCTTTGGCTTCACAGAGTTCCTTACTCATTTAGGCTGTCCTCTTTGTTGCAAGCTCTGTCTTGCACAATTCCTTGCCTTACTTTTTTAGTTGCTCTGGCTCACTCTAGCAGACCTTAAAGTAGTTATTTTGCTTCTTAAAAAAAACTGCGAATTGAGACAGTCTCTCAAATCACAGATTCCAAGTGGGATTTTTCTTTGCCTTCTGTCTTCTCAGGGAGGACTCTTCTTCATCTTAGGATCCCATATATTTTTTATACAAGTACTGGAGGTTGCTATTCTCATCCCTGGGTCACCACTTAACCCATGCATGTCCAGACAGTTATGTGACTCAGACTGCTATCGCTGTCCTATTTTCTCCAATTTGTAAATACCTTCTTAACAGAAAAACACTTGACCCACACTGATCCACTAGGTGTTCAAGCCTTTTTATTTCTCTCCCTATAGCTTCACCAGAGGCTGATTGAGTGTCTTCCAATATTTATAGTTGTCCTTCCTTTTCTTGGGAAAATGTATGTTCCAATGGTGTCCCTTTTGTCTTCTGGCCTTGGTTATCTGGCTATGCATGTGTCAAACATTATTATTTCTGTACCTCACAATTTTTATTATCTTCTCTTTCTTTTCCTATCCCTTCCTGGTGCCCTAGTTCCACATCTGATGCAGTACATTTTGACTGAGGGAACCTCTGGCTGGGCACTCAGCACATCTTTCACCTCTCAAAGACGAGACATTAAAATTTTGGTCTTTCTGTGAGTAAGAAGGTGAAGAGATTTCTTTATTGTCACTCATACATTAGCTATCAGACTTTTCTGCTCTAAAATAATTCATGGCACATACATGATAAACATTTGTTGAACAAAATCTAGCTTGTCACATGGGTCATACATTGTCTGGCTTGTAGATAATAATTGTGAAAAAATTACAAAAAGGCGGATTGGAAAAATGCAGGTACAGTTGGTATTTATTTGTGTAACTTTCAGTGGATAATGAAATTAAATAATTTTGAATATGTAATTTTTCTAATCAACAAATATATTTACATAATCCCTTTTTCTCACAGTGATTATAGGATTTGTGTGGCAAGACTTACTTTGAAGCTGCATATTATTTATCTTCCCATTTGGTATTCCATTTTTCAGCATAGATGGGTTTTATTTCTGATTTTCTCTTGCATGTGCAATCACTTCTTTTCCTAAGCAGCACTGTTCGAAGCTGAGAAGTACTCTGGGGATTTAGCCTTAATGTATGAACTAGAATTTTAAGCTTTATGCAAAATTATTTGCTATCAGGCCTGAATATCCCCGCATACCCCTAAAATAAATTGACAGTTTCTAAAAGCTTCTGCAGAACTGGAGAAGCTTTTAGAGTAAAGAAACAGAGTATAAATGGTTGTGTTATGTTCTCCTTCGTGCCTGTGTTTGTAGTGTCAACACTTTGTCTTTGAGCTCTTGAAGAGGCTTGGGCAAATAATTTTTAGTGATTCACCCCATAAATTTTGCTTAATGTTATAGTTTGCAGGTAGGCTGCAGAGCTCAGGTCTCTTCAATAAAGTATTCAAATACTCTGTAAAACTTTGTCTTTTTCCTTTGATAAAACTAATCCCAAATTTGAAATTAAACATGAATTTAGTACACCGAACTATTTTTGTGGTAGGTCATTAGTCCCCATCCAGAGTATGCAGAAGCCCCTTTTGGTGACTGACTAACTGAAGGCATAGCAGCATGGTAATGAGTATCCTGTATTTTGCCAGTGCAAAATACACAGGATGCTCATTATATATAGGTGTGTGTGTATGTGTATTTTTATATATATATCTGATACCTGGAATAACATGGTGAGCGCTGCATAATTCAACCCATGGGTCAAGAATGCAGCTTTAAAGATATCTGCCATCTGGGAAAGTTTTTCTTGCTTTCTGCTAGCCTGTGCTTTTGAAGCATAACATGTTTTCTCTCTTCAAAATCTTCATCCTCAGTATTGTAATAGCTAGTGGCTGGGGTTACCCAGTAAGTTTTTGTGAGTCTTTCTCTGACTTCTGGCCTCAATGTCATTAAGCAGCAAGGAGTTTCACTGATGTACCTCAGCACCAAAGATGTTTAGAGGTCTTGTTAACCAACTCCCCTGCTAAAACAGATCACCTAGAGTCAGCTGCCCACAACAAAAATGGTCATATAGCCCCTAAAAACACAGCTGTTGCCCCACACTAAGCATTAATGGGGCTCTAGTGTGAGCCACAGCTCTTTAAACACTTCCTACTTGATGATTTTCCCAGAAGTCACAAGAATGTATATTCACTTAGAAGAAACAGCACTTCTTGTTGTAGTATAATTTTCAGTTTTGGGCAGTTTTTTTCTAATTTCTGTAAATGCATTGGAAGACAAACTAACCATGGCTCCAACTCTATGTGTGTCTGGGCTTTTTCCTGCTCAAGTGTTAGATTTTTACTTATGACTTCCAATGGGATGGATATAAACCATCTCTAGGTAATTGATATCACAAAACTCTGATTCTGTTTTCATTTACATAGGTTTGCTCTCATCATGGGAACAATTCCAGTTTACCCTATGGTAACTTTAATCAGAATCTATACTTCAGTATTTAATAAATTTTTATTTTGCAAAACTATTTCAACAATTAATGTTAATGAAGAAGTCCTGAACAGGGACTTTGGCTTGTCTCTCTATCTTGAGATTCTTTTTTTATGTATTTTTTTTTTTTCCCAGATAAAAGCAATAGTACAGTTCTGAGGGCATAATTCACCTTATGTGTTTAGATGTCTGAAAAGCATATGTAATGAACTAGAGATCTCACAAGTTACAATTTCTGTTTAAAATATGGATAGTTTTAACTGGTTTTCAGCCTATATACAGGACAATTCTCAGTCTGAAGTCTCCTCCACCAGACCTGCTCCTGCTGTTACACTCTTTTCTATTATGATTAATAACGTCTGAAATCTGAAACCAAGTCAGCTGCACTATAATAAACTTGGTATCAATTTTACAGGTCACAAATAACCATGTAATTCAATAACCCTCTATGTGTTCCAGACCAACGTGGGACCACATGCTTGTGGGGAGCAATGAACGGGTAATTTGATGAAGAATGAAGACCATATTCAGGGAAAAGGCTCTGAAAGCAGAAAGCATTTTCTGCAGGAGGGTAGGAGGCAGGGTCAGGAAAGGAGAGCATGTTTCCCAGAGATGGTTACTTTTAATGGCATGAACTATCTCCAGTCTTTTAAGTGTCTATGCATTTTGGAATGTGTCCAAATGATGAATAATTCGTCCTGAAGAGAAAGAATGTGAACAGTTAAAGAACATGACATCAGACGAGAAATGGTCAGTCAGAAAATTGGTGAGGCAGATTAAACAAAAAAGTTTGCTTTGAAGGTGAGACTTGGGATCAATATAAGGTGATCTCATTCAGTTGCAGTCAATACTACAGTCAAAAACTACAGGAGATTACGTTAAGAATCAGGACCATTCCCTGAAAGCCTATGAAAATACTTAGAAGGAAATTATGTGTTCCATATCTAGCTTGCAAAATGATGTAGTTAAATATGATTCTCATCTTTCTTTTTTACTTAAGAAAATTAAATTTCTTTGGTCACAGGTGTACAGAAAAGCCTGTCAATGTGAACCAAGTGAACCCTACAATCTTGGAAATCAGAAGACAAATTGTACCCTTTTTCTCATTTAAACTTAATCTTGTGGCTGCATAGCCAGCAGTGTAGCTTTGCTTGGTCTGCCTTCCAATTGTTCTGCTTTGTTTTTCTAACACAAATTTGCATGAGAAAGATGTTATTTTTTTCATCTCTTAGGGATTAATTGCACCTGAAGGAGACTCATGACCACAACTGACATCTATTAGTATGCACAGATCCTTTCCTGTGTCCACCTTCTACTTGCAGCTCTGAATCCTATCAGGACATGAGCTTCTGACACTGATAGAATGTACAATTATACAACATCTGAGAAGATCAGTCACTAAAACTGAAAGTGCTAAGTGATTCTCAGACATATTCTTGCCTGCCATATATCTATGGCCTAACCAAGCATATTTTTAGATATATACAGCAGTTCACCTTTGTCGTCAGAAAACGAGAATGTGTGAGAAGAGATGCAGGAATTTTGTCTTGGCTAGTTTAGGCAGTTTCTAAACACAAGCATTGTGTCGTGTTTTTTGTAGCCTAGTTCCATTATGACCATCTCTGGGTCTTCAAGCATTATGAAGTATATGTAAATATTAAAAATAAATTACACGTATTTACAAATATGTATGAAGACCACATGAGGGTTGATGTAATATTACATAAGCCACAAGTCAATCAGGTTATTAATTTCCAGATGGAATTATGGATCAGAGCACTACCATGTGAAAAGTTTTTTTTAAGGCTTTGTGTTAGTCTAAGCTATGGAAAGAATTGTATTATGATGCCATTTATCAGAAACTTCAATATATGAATATATTCACATTAATTTTTCCTTTTTTATTGGAATCAGTAATATTAAGAGCATAATTGTGTTAATAATAAATTTTAAAAGTTTAAAATATGTTACTTCAGATTAAATATTTACTTTTTAAAATATTCAGCTTGTTTGATATTTTTTTAATATCTCAAAATTTTAATGTAAATTTAGGAAGACAAAACTTCTCTAAAACCTTAAATTAAAGCAGACTTTCTTTTTTGTTTAAGAATTTGTATTTTGTTTCATTTGCTTTACCTGAACTGTTTGATAAACTTAACTTAATCTTTATATATTTCCTGTTTTTCCTATTCCAGTTTTGAGTCACTAAAATGTACAGCTAAAATATCTCATTTAGTTGTAGAAAATGACCCCTTAGAACTGTAGAAAATTTGGGTTGAAAAACCTTTAGAAAGACTTTAAATATCTTCTAAATCTTCAAAATTCTAAATTCCAAATTCTTCTAAATTCAACACCTGATATAATATAGAATATAATATATAATCCATGTTTTTTCCCAAAGTCCTTGTTGATCAAGAGTCTAGTGAAGAAAATAAGGGATGGAGATCATATTCAGGTAATTTCAATAAGAGATGAAAGATGAGATTGTATTTTGCATCCTGTGTACAGAGAAATTCAGACTGTCTCTTCCTGTCCTGTAAGCCAGCAATTTAGAAAGCATGATGCTGAACTATTCAAACAGTATTTTCCTGTCCATATTGTTCCTTGGCTCTGGCAGCATGATTATTCCACTTCTGAAGAGGAGGTGTTAAGCAAGAAGTACAATTAAATTCATCCCGGTGTAGACAACTAGAACAGGTCAGAGAAATACATCCCAGAAATGTCTTCTGTAAAACAAGAGAATGTCAGGAATGGACCCTTACAATAGAGATGTCAAAATAGCTTATGCCTGTGCAAATGCTGATTTTCTGAGCTGATGAATGGCCTCATTCACTTCCTCCAATATTTCAGCAATATTTTACAAAATGTTCTTCAGCTTCTTGTTCACTTCCAGATGAATATAACTTTTGTTTATAATTAATTCTTCATGAAGAACCAGTAGAACATTGTGCCTGCTTACTGAAGGTGAGTTTCCACAGCGCCCTTGTTGCCTGCCACCTGAGAGATACTCTGTGTTTTCCATAGAGGCTCTTTAAAAAGATGTTGAAAACCTGATTTATGCTTTGCATTCATAGCACTGGGCAGAAATGATGGTAGCTGGCCTCCTCTCTTCCTTCCATTAATCATCAACAGATTGTCCAGAATATGCAACAGCTCAGGTGCTGATATGGATTCCTCCCAAGCAGGATAGCATGTTCAATAATATTTTCCTATACTGTGGCCCTTTTTCCTATAATTTCTTGTATCTCCTTGATTTGTCTTTTGAATGCAGCTCAAATACTTCTTTTCTGCCTTCTAGTGTTTTAATGTATTGAGCACTTGTAGGTGTATCTTCAGTTTGTATCAAAAGGTTCTTGCAGGGAAGCCTCTGCTACAGAAGCTTGGATGTTTGTCTGTTTGCAAACCTAACTGAAAAGGTCATTTATTTGTGGAAAAATCTTTCTTCTGACTGCTCATCTTGAACTGAAGCCTGGTTCATTTGTACAGCTCCTTCTTATTCTGAAGTTGGAATTTCTCCTCTGACTCAGTAGAGCCTTAAATAGTCTCAAATATAGGAAACTTAATTAAATAAATACACCAGAAGGTCTAATCAATGTAACTGACCACTTGGGAAGGTTAAAGGCCTTCAAGATACATGTAGGAATGTGATCCAAGACAGTCTGGATTCTGCTTCTTGTTTCCTGCTCTGCTGCTTAATCTTTCTCATCTGGTGTAAATCAGTCTAATTTCAGTACAGCCAATGTGAATCCACTGGCTGGGATTCACACCTCTGAAAATATCCACAGAAACCACACTGATTAAATTCTCAGATGGGTCAGAGAACACTTGCTGATACTCATAAGACAGAAGACAACTATTCCTCTGGATTCAGTAAAAATTTGAAGCTAGTGTACTCAAGGAAGTGTTATTCCTGCTGCTTTACTTGTCTCATTTCCATGTATATTTCCATTTCCACATATATGTTCTCCTTTCTGGCAAGATATGAGACACCACTTAGATGTAAGATAAAACTAAGCAAAAACTGTGCTTTTGCCACATTACGCCTGGCATCTTATCCAGGGAACTGAAAGAGATAAGAGTACTGTGTGACTAAGTTAATTACTAGCATTTAAAGTTCTCTCAAAAGAGTCCATGTCTGGGGTGCCTATCAAGGAAAACATGGGCCTGTTGGAGTGATTCCACAGGAGGGTCACCAAGATGATCCAAAGTCTGAAGCATCTCACCTACAAAGACAGGCTGAGGGAGTTGGGGTTGTTCATCTTGTAGGAGAGAAGGCTCTTATAGCAGCTTATAGCAGCCTTCCAGTACCTAAACAGGGCTACAAGAGAGCTGGAGAAGGACTTTTCACATGGGCATGTGAAAGGACCATGTAAAAGGACAAGGAAGAATGAGCTTAAACTGAAACTGAAGCAGGTTTCAATTAGACATTAGGAAAAAAATTCTTAATTGTGAGGGTGGTGAGGCACTGGAACAGGATGTTCAGAGAAGCTGTAGCTTCTCTATGGCTTCTTGAATCCCTGGAGGTGTTCAAGGCCAGACTGGGTGGGGTTTTGAGCAACTCTACATGCATGTAGAAGTCAAGAAAATGTCTGAATGAATTCCAGAATAACTCAGAGCAGGAGCCAGCTGTAGTTTTGTTAGAAGAGGCCCTACTGCTGGTACATTTTTAAAAGGGGTAAAAAGAAATCTCTTGTCGCTTTAGAACGAGGGACCTCCATTGAAGTGTCAAATAGGTAGCTCCTCAAGGCTGATTCTTCAAACACTACTGTGTTGATGAGTCTTAGATATCTTCACCCAGCACTGCTTGAAAACACAGAGTTTGCAAGCTTCCCTGAGGAACTGGCAGTATGTCATTACACTTGTTTGACAGCAGAGCAGGAATTTAGGGAGCATTGCGGGGACAGAAGTAGCACTTTTCTCTCCTGTTGACCTGCACTTTGGTACACACAAGGGAACATGAATAACTGGAAAAGCTCAGGAGCCTAGAGGCAGCTGCTCTTCTGCCCCGTAGTTCTATGCAGGGTGGGTAGCCAAAGCAGAGAAATACAGAGGTACATAGCAGCAATTTGTTCTTTTGTATGTCCCAAGAAGAAGCTTTTTGGATAGTCTTCAAATGCTTAAAATACAGAAGTTGTCACCAACTGATCTCAAACTCTTCGGCATCAATTGCACATCCCATTATCCACCTGGAGGGTATGAGACACGAAGAAGCGATGAACATGCATGAACTGGTGGTGGGGACACTGTCAGCATACAGCTGATGCCATTTCTCCAGTATGGCCATGCAAATTGTTCTGTTAGCTGAGGCATGACTCAATGCCAAGTGAAATCAGCACTACATGCTTCAGTTGTCTTCAGTGGTAGCATATTATGTCTTTAATGGGTATGTGGATTATAAAAGAGTGAAATGTACAGGCTTTGAGGGATTGTTTTATTCTGCTGTTTTCCAAAGACATTTATTTTATCAGAAAAGGGAAGAATTGGTGGGCTGGGTATTTGAAATACAGCTTTTAGCTTGTCATCAATATGCTTTAAAAGAGAGCTGTGAGTTGAAATTTTTATTCTTCTCTCTTCTAACCTCTTTTTCAGTTTTTTTTTTTTTCTTCCTTATAAAGCAAGTTGTAAAGTATGCTTGAGTAGAGGTAGTTTGAGGGGGATTTTTTTTCCATATATATTCTTGGTGTATATGGTTTTGACCATTATTTTTGATTACCTGTTCTGGCATGACCGAGATTTCCTGTATTATTTCTAATACTTCGTTTTCCTCCCTGGGGAAATTTCATGTCTGCTTTTAACATTTGTCCTTTATTTTTGCTTTGTGAAAACTGAGGCAGGGAATTAACTTTGTGTCACTGCCATATCTATTTTTTAGTTAATAATATCTTACATTTACAATATCCTCCTCTGTAATCTCCTTGGATGACCTTGCTGCCCTAACACATTTCTATCTCTTCTATTGTCTCCTCACGTGTTACTCTTTTCTCTACACTTTCTCATCTCTCCCTTCCATAATCTCCGTTTTATCTCTCACATTTGGGCCCTTTGTAACTTTGATCACTTTGGACAGAGCATTTTTCATTCACATTGGCACACCTTTTCCCTTACAATACTGGGTAGGTAGCATGCAGATACACAACATTCTCTGGGGCAAACATGAATTTTACTTCGAATGCCTTCCAATTTCGCTCACTTGCCCCTTCCTTTCATGATTCTCTTTCACTTTTATGCAACAGTATCAGTTTCAACAAGGCTTGCTTCACTGAAATTGAACACCCATCCTTTTTTGTTCTGTATAGAAGAATACTTCCTTGTTTACTCCCTTGGTAGAAATGTAATTATAATGTTCCTCTATTTGCCCTGCTTCGTGTCTTTGGGTGCTGTCTGGATCAACTATCCAAAAGGATGTTAATGAAAGTTTATTTTTTTGCCTCTATTCTTCTACATTATATATATAGAAAACCTTACGTTTTTGCTTTTTGTTCTCGCAAGTCTTTCTTAACAACGCATATTTTTCCCTTGCTTTGTCTGCTCTCTCCATGTGCCTTTTGTCCATTCTCCATTTCCACTCAGTTGTTCTCTTTGAGAATTTTGCCACTGACTTCAATATAACTTGTGTTTGAACTCATATGCCTTTTCCCCTGTGTTCCTTAGATTGCTGCTAACACTGAGAAGCAAAGGTTGTAAGCCTGTGCCCTGTTGCTTGCAGTAAACTTGTTGGGGTCACAAGAAGCACAAAAAAATTTCCTGTCTGCTCAAGAGAACCCTGTATCACTTCTGTATGCTCCTCTCCATCCCACTCCTCACAATGAATTTAGGTGACCTCTGGTGTATGACTGCTGTTAAAGCTTGTTTTCTGTCTGGTGTACCCGTAGGAAGTTTAAAATGGGCTTGTGTGTTGGATTCCTAAATTTGTGGTTGGCCACCTGGAGAAATTTTTTGACAAATTAAAAATAGACTGGTTAGAGCAAAAATTCTCTGGTAGGCGTCTCATAGCTTTTTGCACCCACACCCCACCAATCTTAAAAATATATCTGGCTGGGTATATTCCTTCGGAGATTTCGGCAGCTTTCCTTTGGGTTCTTTCCAAAGAACATGCTTACAGGGCATAGTTTAGGTGATAAATAGCTGTGCCAGGAAGGATGCCAGCATGCTCTACTTCAGTGCCTCTACTTTAGAGAGGAGCAGAGAAAAAGGACTGAGCCTTGTGCTCATGGGCAACATAGTTGAGCCTGTCAGTAGCGGGCATCAGTCCCCCATGTGGGTGCCTCAGGAGTGAATAGGCAGTTTATTCCATTGCTAGAGAATACAGGGGCAGGTTTTGATCTGAAGCTTAGAACACCTAATTAATTGTAGGTTAAAAAGTGTTCATGAGGAGACAGTCATGCAGACTGCCTGGTAACTTTATGTTCAGGGTCAAAAACACGGGAGCTTTCCTGACTGGACAGATTGTCTTGACTCCACCTCTGGGCAAGAGGTTGTCTGCACCATCTTTTGCATTACTGCAGGCTATTTATTAGCTTTTCTTACCACCCTGCCCCAAATGAGAAAAGTCCTTTGTATCCCTAGTCTCTGGGAAGCTGCAGCACTTGGTTGGCATGCTTGTTCCAATGCCAGCTCACAGCCAGTGCTGCACCCTGCCCAGACAAAGGCATTTACCTGCTGTAGGGCACTTCCTGGACTGGAAGAAACTTACTGCCTCAAGCTAGTAAATATTGTATAGCACTACAGTAAATTGGCTCTCAAAGACAGCATTTTGGCTCTCCCAGCACTCAACAAGTCAGCACCCTCCATGAATATAATTCTCTCCCTAGATATTTTCATTTACAAAATATTACATCTTGTCTTGCTTGAAAATCACAGATTTATTCTCACTGAGGTATCTAATCCTCAGTCTCCTGAAAGTTAATCCTGTAGTCTACCTTTTCCCAGAAAATACTCAAAAAAGAACATAAAACAAAATATACAGACAGCCAGGATCATGTACCTTTTAAAACTTCAAATTAGTCCCATCTGTGGCATGGCTGAACATAGAAATGTAATATAAAATATTATACCTGTACTTATCAGTTGAAAGATTTGAGGGCTTAACAGAATCTTTTTTTTTTTCTTTTTTTTTTTTCTATGTGAAGATTGAAAGCCATATTTATCTGAAATCAAAAAAAAATACAAAGTAGTTTTTACAATTAGTAATACAGATGAAATATTTATAATGATAGGGTAAATGTATTGAAATTTTATTCAGATTTTCTAAAGCATTTAATATTTCTGAGATTCAAGTCCAAAAGAAGGGCATATAATAGCCTAGCAGGGTAAAAGTCTTCTTTTTTATTTTTGATACCTTAATCAGCAGTTTGGACTGTTGTCAAGCCCATACTTACCAGGTGTTGCACTCCTACAATCAACTGAGTTACATGGTGTCATGCCAGAATGATATCAGCTTCTCACTGAGGTTCTGTTCTTCTTCATGTCAGAGTAAAATTCAAGGAAAAACAAGGAAACCAAAGAATATATTATAACTTTATATAAGCATTGGTAAGGAAAGAATCAGTCTGAATAATCAGTCAAAGTCATACAGTTCAAACCTTACCATTTATTTTAAAGTATTACATTTTTTGATGTGAAGGAAGTTAGATTTGTGCTTCCTTGCAGGAAGAAGTCAAGACATTTTGCAATTAATTTCAATGGATCAAGAAATCATACAAAACTGAGGAGGGGGGAGGTGTTGCTGGGTGTTTGCCACAGACATTATTCAATTTTTCACGGGGTCTAAGTGTGGAAATGAGAGAATAAAATGTATGGTACTCTCACATTTCTTTGCTAATACTTAATGGAAAAAACAGATGGGAATTACTAGCTTTTTAGCTAGAAGGAATAATTTTTCTGAGTGTTGTGACTGTCTGCAGTAAGAGACATTCTGTAGGTTTTGTTCATTATGTGGTGTCAGGTGATTATTATTCTTGTACTACGAAGTGAAGGGATAGGGTCCTTTGTTCTAGGTTAGTGGCTACAAGGATCATTTATCTTTGGCTCACTGAGAGAAAAGTCTCATAGTGAGTGCATGTTGTTTGGCACATATGACAGTCAGCTACTCAGATCACCTCAGGGATGGAATTTTGTCACAGTGTTAGAAAGGTGTTTTCAGAAAAGTTTAGCTCACTTTCAGGAGTGTGACTACAAAATATTCTCAGGAAAGCTAAGAACATGTCACTCTTGTGGGAAGGGCAGGAAGATTTCCCCTCGCATTTCTCTCTTTCTGTTTTGAGAAGCAAAAGGAATGGTTTAGATTTAGTGCATTCTCAATTTTCAAAGTTGCCTCCTTTGTCTGCAAGTATCTGCACCTATCCTTGCACATGCATATGTGCAGGTTTGCACAGAATCCCAAAAGGTGGAACCATCTAAGTTTTCTCATCTTTTTGATGAGCTGATAGGAACTGAGATCTTTCCTGATGCATCACTTTTAATCTGGGAAAGCTACTAAATACAATGGAAAATAAATTAAGGAAGACATAGATGTCTCAAGGGTTGCTTCCCTGCAGAGCACAGAATCCTGTCTTCTCTTTCCATCAAGAAAATAGAATTTACACTGGAGTTTAGAGACACCTGAAACTATGAAACAAATCAAAACAAGATTAAAAAAAATTACAACAGGTAAAAGGGATACAGAGAGAGGAAAAAACTCCAAACAAACCCTTTTTCTATACCTAAGAAGGAAACTAGACAAACGTAATTAAAAAAGAACAGAGAGACAAAGAGCTAGACCATGACATCATTATTTATGTTGGTATAGCAGCTTATTCAACAAATGTTCTTTTCTTTTTGATGCAGAGCAATCTTCTTTTTATTGTCATTTTTACTGCTGTAGCACAGAAGAGGCCCCTTTATGGGCCAAGATTCACAAGTTCCTTATACTGTGAATAATAAAAGACGATTGTTGTTTTCTGAGGAGTCCCTTGTGAAACAGGTATTTTCCCTGCCATGCTGCTGAGGCAAGGATAGAGAGCCAGAACCTGCCCTGGGGGATGATTCACCATCACCATGTCTGAAAAATTCCTCCCCCACACAACTTTGGGGAGAGGCACCCTGCTACTCCTTGGGCCTCCTGATCACAGTGTAGGAACAGTAAGTGTGTTTAATATCACCAGTCCTGGAGTACTGAGATGCCACTGTGATCAACATGAATTCACTCTCTTATTATGAGAGAGAGAGAAGGTAAAAGCAAATTATTTTTTTTTTTATGCTAAACTACCAGGTGTAAGTAACTAGTTATTGTATTAGAGAAATCAAACAATACAAAGGTATAATTAACTTTGGTTTTGATTTTCTACCTGAATGCTTTCCAGCTTCCCCAGCTGAGCTCTGGAAATCTCCAAATGGAGATCCCACAGCCTCTCTGGACAACCTGTTCCAATATTTGACAAATTTCATTGTGACTTGTATTATCTTTATTCCTAGCTGATATTTCCCTTGCTCCAGCTTTGGATCCCTGCCTCTTCTTTTTTTCACTAGCCATGTCTTGGAAGAGTCTGGCTATCTTATAACTCCTCCACGAGGCAGTTGAAGACAGCAGTTAGGTATCCACCCAACTTTCTCCTCTTCAGGCTGAAATAGGCCAGATCCCTCAGCCTCTCCTTAACTGTCTCATGCTCTACACATGAGATTTGTCCTCTACTGGGAAAATTAATGAAATTTGTTTTTAATTTCTGGAATACCAGGGAATTAAAAATTTGGCACAGTACTCCAAACATAAATTCAGAAATGCTAAAGAGATGACAATAATCACTCCCCTGGACCTCTTGGCTGTGACAATGTTAACAGCCAGGAGGTTGAGCAAGATGATTCTTTTTCCCTGTCTACTCTGCCCTCACAAGAACCCACCTGGAGTACTGTATTCATTTCTGGAATCCTCAACATAAGTAGGACATGGACCTGTTTGAGTGGAGTCAGAAGAGGACAAAAAGATGATCAGAGGGCTGGAGAACCCTTTCTGTGTAGACAGGCTGAGAGAGTTGTGATTGTTTGGCATGGAGAAAAGACTACAGTGAGACTTCACTGAACCTTCCAGTTCTTAAAGGGTAATTATGAAATGGAGTGATAGTGCCTTTTCATATAGAGAGGTAATGATAGGACAAGGCAGAATGGTTTGAAACTGAAAGAGAAGACATTTAGATTTGATTTTATTAAGAAATTTTTTACCTAAAGAACTGTGTAATGAGTCACTAGGACAGGTTGCTGAGAGAAGCTGTGGATGACCCATCCCTGGAAATGTTCAAGGACAGGTTGGGTGGGATACTGTGAAACCTGGTTTAAAGGGCATCGTCTCTTCCCACAGCAGGGGCATTTGAAACTGATGATCCTTAAGGTCCTTGCCAACCCAAACCAGTCTATAGTTCAGTGATAATGAAGCCCACAATGCTATTGAGCTTCTTGGCTGCAAGAGCACAGTGCCAACTCCTCCAATCACATTTTAGTTCAGTGTAAATTCTTCAACCTCATATTACTGATTACTGATTTAATTAGGAAAATGCCTCACCTCTTAATTCCTGTCATCTAAACCAGGGCTTGACACAGCTTTCATAAAAATAATATCATATCCTGCTTGTCCCAATCTTCTGCAGGTTATGAACCAGTACTTGCTACATACAAGTTCATGAGCTTGCCTCTTCCTGGCAGACCAATTTGCATAACATTTAACATAATTTCTGAGTATATATGAGTTTATATACATAGTTCTTCATAAAATACAATTTACATAAACACTTAAGTAAAAACAAGAACTGTGTTTCATTAAGTAATTAATTACTCATAGAGTGGAAATTCAACAAGAGGAAAGATAAACAGCACTGAGATAACATTTTTCCTGTTCTAGATAACCCCTAAAGGGGCTTTTTGGGACTGGGAACTCCATGACAACACTCTAAGAGATGCCACCTATCTGCAGTACACTGCATGAAGATAAAAGGGGATAAAATATCGTGGGACATGTAGGAGTCCGGCATCCGTGTCCTAGAGGAATAAACACTGTCAAATTTGGTATCATAAGCAACTCTCGAGGAGGATGTGAGCGAAGATATTTGATAACTGTTCCCAAGTATGATTGCACTTGAGGAACAGATTGAAGAAAGCAAAAATTTCTCGCTTATAGGCACAGCAAGTTAGCAAAATAGAGGCAGAGTTTTAAATATGAAACAGGGAATGGTGTGTTGTGACAGCTTTGTCAAACCAATGTAACTTCGGTTTATCGTGGCAGAGAAAAGGCAGGTGGGAAAGGATTTTAGTAAGAGATGTGTCCATGGCCAAAGTAGAAATTTCTTTGGTGGCAAGCCCAAAATGAAAAGATCAAGGCAAGGCAAGGTAATATGATTGGATGAAATTTTATACCAAAATCTGATGGATAAAAGCTTGGATTAGAGCATATGTTAGTCATCTGCAGAGGTTGTGAAGGATCAATCAGGGAGCAGTCTGCATGTGGTGCCACAGCAGACTCCTCCAGGCTCAGCCTCAGACCATTGCAGAGGTTCACCAGTCCACTCAAGAGCAGGGGAGGTTGCTCTGGACGGTACTCCACTGAGAAATATTGCTATAAATATTTCTATAAGGAGAACAATCAAACCCATGAGTTGTTTCAAGATGACAGCACAAAATATTGAGAACATTAAAATAAGAGAAATCCAATTTAAGCTGATCATTTTCTGTAAGAAACTAGAGCTAAAACAGAGGTGTACCATGTCTTTGCATTAAAAAAAAAAAAGAAGGAAAGAGGAAAGTGCTTAACTCTCCAAAAAGAAAATTGAAGGGGATTTCTTTTAAGAATTTTGATTCTGTGGCATCAAGTCAGGGGAAGGGTTGAAGAAAAAGTAAACCACTTAGCTACTGGAAAGAACAGTGAGTTCTCATAAAGCTGTTGCAACAAATAAAGGAAATTGAAACAGCAGTAATTTTAAATGTCATTAAGGAAAAAGAAAAGGAGAAATCATAAGATTTAATAACCCTTTTAATGAATGGCATAAGGCCTCCTTGGAATGCAAAAGATTTGAATGACCTTATTAAAGACAGACAAAAATAAAAATTTACCTGAACACACAGGAAGTGGATGGAGTAGTATTACATGATATACACCAAGAAACCAGAGATTTTTAAATTAAAATAGGATAGAAAAATCACTTACTGCACAGTTTTTCAAATAAAGCACAAAATCTAAAACAGACAGCAACTTTAGAAGGGAAAATATTTATTTTATGTTATAGGATATGCCTGAGATCCCAAAATATGCAAGGTCAGAAAGTAGTAACTGGAATGGTACATATTAAAAGCAGTATTTCTGGAACAAATCTCTTGAGAAATTACTTTATATGGGTTTTGTCCAGCTGCTGGAAAAAACTTGTGAAGTAATTGTTTCAGAAACATTTCTATACAGATGGTGGTGGTTTAGACCCATTGTGTACTTCTCCTTCTGTCCTGATTTAGCCACAACTCCCACTAAAATTGTTCAGTGAATGAATTACTTGCAGAATAACCCACTTACTTTAGTCCCTGGCTGAGCAGTTTTTTCATGCTTGCTTTCTCCTGTGTTTGTGGTTTACAGGATAACGGTATTCCCTGATGAGATTTAAATTGGATTTCTCAGCTGAAGAAACTAAGTTCTCATTCACTAAAGCAGTGATAGAACACAAGATTTTTGGTGTCTGTGGGAACTGAAGCTGAGAAAAATTACTGAGGTCAGAGAGTTCCTTGGGTTTTCTGATGTTTTGATGTCCCATGCAGTAGGGCACTAAAACTGCCCTGCTGGTGTGATGGATTTGCAATTGAAGTCCTTCCAAGTACCAGTACATCCAAGTGCAGCGCAGAGACTGATGGAGCAACCAGAGCAATCAGGAAGAATTTGAAGAACAGAGAACTTAACAATAAGAATGTTTTGGAGTGAGAGTGGGTGGAAATGAATGTAATCATAATAATTCCAACTTAGAAATAAAGAGGGAGGGATATGAAAATGCTGAATCATTTAATTTTGACATTTTAAAGTGTCTAATATTAAGTGATATATTTTGTCATGGAAACACGAGAATGCTACTTTCAACACTTTTGAGAAAATCTGCCAATTCTTTGGTATCAAACCAATATTTTTTGGCTTGAAAAGACTGAAATGCCTTTTTAGAGGTAAAGAAAGAATAAAATGATTGACATTAAATCGTGCATATAATTTTATTTTTTTAACAAAATAAAATTTGTAGTGAATTTCTTTTTTAATTAAAAAAAAAAAAGGAACGTTTTCTCAGCCCTGACAAAAATATTTAGTTTTGTTCTCTTTGCATTTTCTTCCCAGTGGCTATACTGGCCTCAGTATGTTTTTACTATGAAGTAGAAGAGGAAAAAGGTTAAATATTGGAATTAAACACAGCACATCAGGTTTGCCAATCCACTTTTAGGGACCCATAAGATCTGCAAACTTTAAAAATTACTGATGCAAAGTATAAGAAGCCTGTGAAGAAAAGGACAGTCTTGAGGGCATATGACACTGCAGACAGGAAAATGAGACAACAGGTAGCCAAAGCCTACTAGTCTGTCAGCCAGGAGCACAATTTAGTTTTTTGTCCAGCAGAGTTGTTCATTGTATTATATTTTCCAGGGTATGAAAAAAGAAACTTATTTTCTCTTTCCTGTTGGTTGTGAGGTTCTCTGCATGTTTACAGAATGGCAATGACGTTTGTTGAGCTTCCCTAAGCATGTCCATTTGTTGGAGGCATTTTGGGGTTTAAAAAATGCCCAGAGAAATAGAATTTTTTCTTCTCTTTCTCTAGGAAAAAAATCATCAGAAATAATGACATGAATGTTGATTGTAGGGCTTGTCCATTTCTCAGAGAACTTGCTTTTGGGTTATGCTTCTAGTGGAAGATACTTCATTTAGCTTTGAATGCAGGGCACAGTGTTCTGGAGAAGTAAATACATCCTGAACCTTGGCACAGTCACCTGGCACAAAGAAGGCACATGTGAATATACCTGGTTTTCTCCTGATTTTCAGGTGGCTCTGTGCCACCCTGGGTGGGAGCTCAAATGGTCAGGAGGTTGTGTTTAGATAGCTGGGCATGATGGCTTCTTCCTTAAGAGGTCAGCACAAGCCTTTAATTGGCATTGAGGGAGATATACCAGGAGTCCATAAAATGATGAGAGTCAAAGAACAGACCAAAAGGGAATCATTATTTACTGTCTTTTCCAATACAAGATCTAAGGAGAGTTAAATGTAACTAGCAGGCGGCATGTCTGGAAAATCAAAACAAAGGGGTACTTCACATAACTTGTGAAACTCAGAATATTGTACCTGATAAAATATGTATGAGTTAAAAATGAAAGGGCCAAATACATTGAAGAAGCTCCTAAGGGAAAAAAAAAAACCAGAAAATAAGCAACCACACCAAACCAAAACCCAAAATAAAACAGAAAAGAGATTGCCATGAGAAGATTTCTACAGGCTTGTAAATGCTGCAGAAACCTCTCATATCCTTCTGCGCTGTCCATTACTAGAGACAGCTTCTGGCCTACACCACTCTGTTAACAGATGTTCTGCAGCTTCATGGTCTTTCCTGATGGAAAGAATCAGACACTGAAAGCAGAAGAGCTTGTAAGAATAGAGACATGATAAAGAAATAAATACTATCCAAGGAAAATTCAAAATTAATATAAGATATATTTTTCTCAAGGGTACAGACTTTGCAGTCACTGTCAAAATAAGCTATTGAGACAAAGAATTTCACAAGTTTCAAAAATAGTTTGGAGATATACTTGGAGAACAAGAATAACCAGAACAAAAATCTATTCTAAATCTTGTTAGTCAGTGTTTAAAACAACCAAGTATTATTAGAGTGTGATAAATGGGAACCAGATTTTCCCATTTTTTAAAATGTAAGTTGTTTAAAGCCTTCTCTGAATCTTCTGATTCTGGCCAGCTCTGGTTAAAAACTGGGAAAGGGACTGGTGGGTTCAGTATAGTGAGTTCTTTGATCCTGTAGGTATTTTTGTGACATAGGGTGTACCTGAAAAAGTTGAATAGAAAGGAATTGAAATTAAAAGGAGCAGAGTGAATTAGGCTTTAAACAATGCATAAAGAGATTAATCCCTCCCCTGCAATGGTGTCTGGTGGAGATTTTAATTTATTTGTGTAGTGTCTCTCTGGTCCCTGTAGACTTATGTTAGTGGTTACATGAGTACTGTTGTGTACTGAAGCCCTCCAATATCGACTTTCCAGGTTGGTTAAACCACACCAGCCAGGTGGGGCTGACTGGTGATGCAGGATAAGATGCAAGGACACCCTGGGAGAGCCTTCACCAAGCAGTTGCAACCTCTTTTTACATGTACACTAGGAAAATACAGGTTTTCATTTTAAAAAATGTAAGGGGAAAAAAAAAAAAGAAACCCCAACATTCAAAATGGCTTAAACAGGAAAATAAGGTTAAACAACAGGCTTGTAAATGAAACGTATCAGATCTCTCTTCTATGACTTATTCAATAAGATATGAAACTGAACATATCAAGTTTGTTTAAAGGTCCATCTAACCCACTATCCTATCAGTTTAAGTGACCAGGATTGGCTCTTTAGAGAAGGGTTTTGGAATATGGCCAGCAAGGAGTAACAGTGTCATAATGTCTTACTTGGTGGGTTCATGCTCCTTTGTTTTTTTTTAAGAAACTCTTACCTCCCTTTAGAATAAGCAAAGCCTTTCAAAACAAAAAACAAAAACAAAAACAAAAACAACCACCCAAAAAAACCCCTATGGCTAAGCTGATCAAAAGAATTTGCTTGGAAAACACCTGTTAATCATACAACACTTGTTAAACATTATCCTTTTTTTCTTTTTAATATTTCTTTTCTTTATTTTCCTTTTTTTTTTTTTTTGGAACTGACCCAGTTTTTAAATCCCTGACAGAGATCTGATGGTTTGTAAAAGAATCCATGCAGTGTATTATAAATCAATTCAGGCCTTCTGTAACTGATGAAGATAGATAGCGCTACATCAATATCATCTCACCACTGAAATACTTATCCAGATATAGATCTTCCTAATGCATGTTTTTTCATGTGTTAGCAATGGAATGAAAAATCCAAGCCTTTGATGATTGTTGACACTCTTTTGTTTCATATCTGTGCATCCCTTATTAAAAGCTTGCAACCTCAGCCCTACAACTGAGTGCTAGTGAGGAATTATACTCGGCAAAGCACTGAAGCACATATTCTTGTATTCCTGAGGTCAGAGCAGGGGAAGCTTAAATATTTGCCTCACAGAGAATTGCACATGATTTTAGAGTTAAATCTGCTCTTAGAAAATATCCTGCTGGATGTGAATGAAACCATAGGTGAAACTTAATGAAAACAATCGTGGCAAACACTGCTCCCTCCTGTGGGCACCATTGTGTGCCAGTTCAGCAGTGCTTGTGTCTGTGGCTTGGGGAAATTATTTTGAGGATCAAAACCATCAACGACAGACTTCTGAAGTGCTGAAAAGTCCAATTTTGGTGTTTTTAAAGAAATGTTTTGATTTTTCACTTCAAAATGTCTAAAGAGAACAAAATCAAAACAGGAATGTTTTGATTAGCACCTAAAGACTTTCTGAAATATTTTGTCATATTAAATTAGTTTTTTTTTCAATCTGCTTCTAATGAAAAGAAAAAAAAAATAATAATTTTTCAAACTAAAGAAAAAGAAAACTCCCTGATATCTCTGTTGAAGATGGCATAGCATGGGTTGAAGGAAAAAGATTGTTTTCTCAGAAAGTTACTAGTAATTAGAAGTGATATATTTTTCCAATTACCTTTTTTCATGTATTGTACTAGAGGAATTCCAATATATTAATTTTAATCTTCAGTTTACTTTATTTGGTTTAATGAAATAAATATTGCTTCTCTTCCCTTAAAAGTAATGATGGAAACAAAATATTAGAAAATATTTTCTTTAATACAAATAAAATGTAAAAACATAAAAGGAACAGTGTTAAAACTGTAGCTATAACATTTACAGACTACTAAAAGGAAACAGAATAAAAATCTTAACTTTATAAAAAAAGAGCAATGTCAAAAAAGGAAAATATCAATATAAAATTTCTAACCAGCACACAAACATCCCGAAGGGAACTGAAGTTGTGCTCGACTGTGCTATTATTTTATAAATGCAGGGGACAAATCTCTCCCTTGGAGGCCTTTAAACCTAAAGGAAACAGGAAAAGATACAAAACTCAGCTCCACAGAAGGAGGGAAACACTGATTTCTAATTTTTTATTTTATTCATATGGTTATTAGGTCCATATTATTTTATAATTGCCTCAGATTACCTATCTAGTCCTGTCTATGTTACAGTTTGTACCATCTGATCTTGATTAAAGATAAAACGTTGTACAAGAATATAAAAACTGATGTGTTTGCAGTACAATGGTTAAAATTTTTGTTCTAATAAATCCCTCTGAGCTTCCTTCGTGTTTTGGGTTTTTTTTCAGACAGTCAGTTCTGTCAAGTGGAACACTTATTTAAATATTTCCCATAAAAATTCACAGCTAAGTGAGCCAGAGAAAAATAATAAATGGTTATCACAGATTGTCTATATAAACCTTCATTTCTGACAGGGCTATTGGGAGCACTAATCGTAATTATATGATTCACTTGGCTTAGTGGGTGCAGCATGTTCAGAAAACTACAACATAGAAATAAAGGCCAGAAAGACAAATCCTATTTCACTTAACAGTTTTTCTTATAACCATCTTTGAATTAAAAAACTTGTCAGATTAATATTTTCATGTTGTACAGACCTCAAAAAAGACCTCGATAGATGTCTGGAGAGGATACTGTTGGTCTTGTCCAGGGAGAATATGTCCTGCCAAGCTGTATAAAGATGAAACAGAATGAAAGGTTTGGGCCAATTTTTTATTCCAGGGGGTTCAGTATATTAAGTAGATTAAGTAAATTAAGTAGATTAAGGATGCTAATCATCTGAGGTCCTCTTTATAGCTATATCTGAGTCCTAGTGATGAACAATTCAAATTTGAGTAAAGACAGTATCATATCCGTATCACTAATCAACAAATCCAAAGAAAAGGGATGAACCAACCCATTCTCATTTCTGGGAGAAATTCTCTGAGGCAGTTCAGTCTGTGTCTGTGTGTTGTAAAAAATGCAAGTTGAACATAACCACACTTGGAAGCAAACTTTCAGACCAAGTTCACCAGCCTGTAGTTACACTTCCTTAGCATCACTCATATATCTGCATGTCTGCTGCTCACAGTAATGAAAGATAACATAAATGTTCAAACATTTATGCTCTGTATGGCTTTTTTATTATTTTCTTATTGTCAGAGAATGTTGTTACTGCGGATTCTGACACCTGGAGGTCATTTCCCATTGGTTCTTGAAAACATCATGAAACAGAGCTATAAAAAGCTTTGATTAATAATCCCTAATTTTGCTTTAGTCTTGGTATGATCATTCCCTAACTCCTACCTTAAACAGCTGACTTTGTTTTCACTCTGACACATCTGAGGGAAATTAAGTCCTCTTGTTGCATCTAAGGGCTAATATAACAGTGGAGGGTATGACACGAAATATGGCATTTACAATGGATTAAATACTGGAGTAAAGTCCACTGTGAACCAATATCCAAAAATTCCATTCTTTCTAGAGATTAGACTAAACCAGAATCTGAAATCTCTAGAGCTGCATGTTTAGAGAGTTTATAATTCAACTTGAAAAATTTAGTCTCAGCAATTATTTTGGGGCACAAAAAAGTTGGATCAGCAGACTGCTAGTTTTAGACATAGTAATCTCTTTGTTTCTTCTATAACACAAAAATAAAATAAGACTAAACTGGCCATAAAGAAATGGGAGAATAATTTGGTTTGATAGGAATTTTTCTTGTTTTCCTGAGTTTTAAGAGGGGGAACACAATATTTGCTACAGATGCATAATTTTAGGATTCTCTTTCTGATGCGCAGCTCATAAACTAAGAGGGAAAAGGATACAAGATTACAGGGGTGAACAAAGTTACAAATTATAATAATTCCATGCAGAAGTCTATGTTTGGAAGTTATTTTCAGGTTTTTTTATTTATAAACTTAGCTAGAACTGGATTGAGTTTTGTGTCCCAGAAACTAAATAATATAAATAGGCAGATAACAATTGTCAATTGTAGTAAGGAGAGATTAATCCATCAATGCATCTTTCTAGATAGTGGAAGTCACAGTATTTGTGAAAAAGAAAAAAGTTAACTTTTCATAAGTTCTCTTCTATATGAAATGGATAGATAAAGCTATTTAAATTGTCCCTGGAAAGTTATATGTGGACTTGATTCTCAAATTTCATGGACAATATAAAAAGAAATTTGGAAATCACTCATGAAAGAGCAGTGAGAATCATTTGATATTTGTGACATTTGACTTCTAACATGCTTGAATGGTTGCTTAACCATGGGGGAGTAATTTTTTTTTTTTTTTTTAATTTAAATTCCATAGCTGCCTATATTAATAAGACTGAAGGTTCTTACATCAACAGAATGAGAAGATAATGCAAAACTGTAATAATGGAACGTGAAGAGAAATTCACAGTAATAATTACAATAATTTTTTGTCACTAAGGATTATAAGATGTGCTTAAATATCAATATGTTCAATTTTCCAGCATTTCAATTCTTTAACAATGATTTGTATGCTTTACTTGAAATTTACTGAAATTTGAAAACATGGTATAGGCTGAGTACAGTAATTTCAGAGCAAAATTCCATGCCTTGAGATACGTAAAATCATCTTTTTTTGAGATTCCTGCAGATTTTTGAATAACCAAGTCTTAATTCTTAGTTCAGAACTGCATTTTCTGATTATAAATATCACGACAAGAATGTGCTCTAAGAACTAACTATTGTATAGTGCCAATGGGATGGATCACAGGAAACCAAAAGACTTTATATTTGCATGCTGCATTTAATATACTGTTCTCTTTTCCCAGACATTTAAAGAATTGCACTTTGACTTTGAACTTTATTAGCTCTATTACCATATTTTCTGAGTCAGTCTTCTCGCTTTGTTTCAGCAATTTCCATCCCTTTCATCCATCTGAGAGATTTGTGGTGCAAACAAATCAATTTTCTGGGCCGTTGCTCAAGTTTTTACAGGGAGATGTTTCTGCACTTGTGGACACTGAGAGCTGAGGGATTTGAAGGGGGACACACAAAAGCACTAATTTCTTCCATTTTTGGTGAAATAAATTATTTTGTACTGTGATACTTCCCTAATTATTTGAGGCTCTGCACTCAATATAACTTTTGTCAATTAAGTGTTCATTAGTAGATGGACAAACACAGAACATAAATGGAGAAACAAACCTTAAATATTTGCTTCACTCTATTCATCCATAAAATGGGATTAGAAATATTTTCTGAAAATATTTTCTATGATTCACTTACAGTTAATGATGTCTGCTATAATTTCTGTTACTGTATAATTTGCTGAAAAATTCATGACAGTGCACAAAAAAGCATGAAAGCAACACAAGGTTTGGATTCATCCATGCACCAAAGCCTCTCTCCTACTGATTATTTTCAGTTGACTGAAGGGCACTACTTCATTGCACTTTGTAACAGCCTAGGAAAGTAGAGAGTAAAATTATATTATTATAATACTTAGGAACCCTAGCCAAGGACTTTGTGCTGGTACTGTTCATTTATAAAATAAAGTGTTTCCTAGTTAACAGAAGTTAAAATCTCAGTATAAAACAAGATATGAGAAAAAAAAGAAGCCTGGTGAAACAATAAAGCAATTTAATTGATTTTGTTGTCCACCCTTGTCAGGTGCTTGATGCCCCATAGCACCATAAAAAGTAATTGGTGAAAGCAATTTCTGTTTGAGATAGCTAAATTTAGGCATCTGCATGAAGATGTCACCAGTGAACTGAGGGTCCATGCTCTCATTACAGCTAGGGATATGGAGCATGTCCCAAATAGCCTCCAGCTGCCTTTGTGGATGTAGATGACCCTTAGCATAGGCACAGACATGAGACACAGCTCACCTTTCCCTTACACTGTGGCTTGCTTGAGGTTGGAAGAAACACAACAGTGTGAAACAGATAATAAGGAAACAAAGGTCAAACCTAAAAGATCCAGTGCAGATTTCTGATTTATTGTTGTAAATGGCATCTTTACTAATTCACAATACATTTATGACCACTCAGAAATGCTCTTTTAGAGCGTAAAACATGAAGCAAATGGAGAAATGGTTTGTTGTACAGAATACATGACTCACTTTGGAACTGCCAAAGAAGATTTCTTCCAGACTTTCTGCAAAGCATCAATTACCTCAGACAATTCTCTGCCAGGGGCAGTAACAGCTATACCTCTGGATTCGTTAAGATAAAGGAAATATGTCATGCTGTCCACTGTTGTAATGTAATGGGCCTGTTAAATGTTGCAGAGTTTTCCTAGGGGAAAAAAAACCAAAAGAGGCACAAAATGAAAAGAGCAAATGAAGGCCGCCTTTCTGTTGACCATTTTCTGTTGACCATTTTATATGCTTTTAGGATATATGTTTCAAAGGACCAGAAAGAGCCTATTATTGAAGTAACATCCAAATAAAAAGAATTGAAGGTATTTTTCTAGAACTTCACTGAAGTGTCTCCCACTTTTTCAGCATCAAACAAGCAACAGAAGTTTTAAGAATGGAGGTAGAAATAATTTTGCAATTGCAAATGTAGAATTAAATTACAAAATTAAAATGTGAATCAACAAATGGGAATTATTTTTTCTGCACTAGGATTTTGCTAGTAGAGATAGAACCAATTAGTGAAAATATAGAGAGGAAGATGTTAATCATTAAAAATTTTAACTTTCAAATTTAAGATGTACTTTCAGTTCACCAATACTTATATTTCTAAAAGATATTTACCTCAATGCAAAAAATAATAAAATTCTCAAGTACCAGGATCAGAACCTGCCTATCCTCATTTCTGGCCTCTTCATTCATCATCCGGGGAATAAAAAAATAAAATTATGATATAAATGAAGTCTAGATTCCACAAATAACAAGTTTGATCTTGTGGTGATCGGTGGTAAAGACCTGTGTGGGAAGGGAAGTTGTGACAAAAATGTGAGAGAAACTAAAGAATCTGCATTTAGAAATTTGGTCATGCTATGTTTTCACATAGAGAATAACTAGTAAAAGATCTGAAGTAAAAACCTAAGTAGCAATCTACCATTGCAGTGCACACTACAGCTGGAACAGGATTGTACAGGTACTTCATTAACAAGTGAAATGCAGCCAAAGCTGCACAAAACCCAGAAGAACATCATTACCTTTTGATGCTGCTTCCCATACTTCCTGTCTTAAAATAGTTGCAAGTTTCCTGAGCTCAATGAAACTTGAGTTACAGAAACTTTAAAATATATTTTTAAATGGTTTTGATCACAGTTCACATCAAACACCAAGTGCAAAGGGTTTCATAATAAAAGATTTTTTACCCTTGAAAATCTAGAGGTTAATAATTTCAGTTATTTTTAAAGCATCTAGGGAATATTTTGAATTAACAAAAGAGATATAGCTGAAAATATGGTAAAAGACGATAGAGTTATTTTAATAAAAACTTTTCAAAATTCAGTTTATAAAGGTTCTAGTACTGCAGTGTACCTGTATATCTTCATACATTAAGTGAATTTGGTGCTCACAGGATAGCTTTGATTTACAGACTGGAAATCTTCATGGTGACATAGGAAAATCTTCCATATCCTCATTCTAACACTTGTAGCTCATGGTGTCCTGTAATGTATAGACTCTCAGCTGATACACACTGGTATCATGTTCACATGTTCCCATTAATTGGGCGGATGTCTGTAGCACACAGGAAGGTGACACAGATCCACGTGCGTGAAGATGTGTGAGCAGGGTGCTAGGCACATGCCACAAGTAGACTCTAACTTTGGAAGTTACACTTGGGAAAAAGGAGGAAGAGGGAAAGAAGTGAACATGAAAGGCTGTGAGAAAGGAAGAGAAAAGGGAACAAGAAAGGGGGAACTCTCCAGTGGCCAGGAAGGAGGAACAGTGATGGATGCTCAGAGTGAGTGTCCTGGAGTGGGGCTCTCTTCAGTGCAGCAATACATCACAGCAATGACTGATGAGAAGAAGAATAGTGACATTTTCACAGTGCTTTTACCCCAGCATCATAATAATTTTAATCAGGGATGGCTCAAGATTCCTAGTTCATTTTTTGCCTATGAAACTATTAGCCCTGGCTAGAGCATGCCCAGTTGGGCACAGATGTTGCACATCCATTAGTTGCTGAGACTCTGCACATGTAGCCCTGGATAGTACTTGTCAAATATATAACTCACTATTATCTACTGTGCTGCTTTTCTTGTTTCTCTTTTGTGTAAACTGAAATCTGCAAGGCAAGAAGTGAAGCCAGGTATTTCTTATGCTAACAGCAATTTCTTCCCATGAGAACACGTGAGAGGAGAAACACCAGGGTTTGGCAGGCACAAGGCTGTGAGGGCAACAGAACTGAACATAAAGAAGGAGAAACAAGGGGAAAGTGCCACAGGGACTTTGGAAAACCAATGTTATAACACCTTAGGGGAAAGGGTACAAAACTGCAAACTCCAGGCCCTGAGCACTACTGATGTTAAGGCACAAAGGCATCTCTGACATTGGGCTTCGCTGCTGATGCAAGAATCTTATTTTTTCACCACTTTGTGTGATTCAAATAGTCAGCCAGATATTCCTCCAGGCCCT
Source organism: Cyanistes caeruleus (assembly GCF_971803275.1). Classification (NCBI taxonomy): domain Eukaryota; kingdom Metazoa; phylum Chordata; class Aves; order Passeriformes; family Paridae; genus Cyanistes; species Cyanistes caeruleus. Next base: position 79,660,265 of record NC_141703.1, read on the forward strand.
GATCCATAAAGGTGCTTTTACCTCAATTCAATGTCAACTCTGGACAGTTCTCGTTGGTCATTTTCAGGATAAGGTCATTTCTCCTTATCTCCTTATCCTGCACCTGCTGGTGGAGGCACCAGCCCCAAGAGCTGTGGCAGATGTTTGTAGGAACATGTTTGATATACTTCAGTACAAGCATAAACTAGGTCAGTAAACCATCTTTGCCTGAGGAGTTGTGATGAGCAGCCCATGGCAATGTTTCCCAGCTGTCCCACCACAGTCCTCATGAGCTGCTCTGTCAGTCTCACAGATGTAGCACGAGGGAAGGTAGAAGAAAGGAGAACTGAGTTGTTTTCAGAGTGCCTACTGCAGGCACCTGTCCCTCCAGGGAATCTGAGGGAGATCTGACACTTCTCTATTAAACTCTCGCTCCGCTGTTACACAGTTTAGAAAGAAGCAAGAGCTACTGAAATTTGGGAACAGGAAAGGGCCCTATGCTTTAGACCCACCTATCTAGCAATCTTGTTAACCCAAAATGAGCAGATGATATTTGCTGCTTTTAGAGGTTAAGTGTGTTGTAGAATTTATGGTTAGATTTTTTTCTTTATCTAGTTGGAATACACAACAACTTTAATTAATGTAATTTTGTTCTAATATGTTTTTGACAGCATGCATTTTAAGAAATGCATAAATAAGCTTCCTGAAGAAACTAAGATTGGGGAATACTACCCACTCTCGTTTTAGGGAACTGATTCCTGAAAGGCTGCCTCAGTTGAAAAAATTTCTTCTAAACCCAGAATTTTTTCTTTACAGTTCTTTCTGCAACTTAATTCTTATGTGACATCTAAAGAAAATGAAGAATGCCACTTAGACTGTATCTTCCTCCTGGAAGGTGTTTTGTTGAGGGATGACAATAGGGTGAGCTGTCCACACAGGACTGTGTGGCACACTTAAGTAAGCTTTCATCTCCACAGGGAATCCAGTTTTCCTGACAGCTAATAAAAGGGAAGTGAAAGGCAAAATGTGGCATTGTGTTGTGGGTCTAGGTGTAGAACACTTCAAGCACACTGCAGACATCTATTATCTTGGAGGGAAAAACCAGGCTTCTGTAGATTCAGAGGACACTGCAAGAGCCTTTGTTAAAAAAATCCAGTGGAGATTGTAAGAAAATGTGTATCTCATTGCAAACTATAGAGACTGCATGCCTTAAGCACAGCATTAGAATTTGATCTGATGGCAAAGATACACTTTTAATAAACATCGTTATTTATTTGTCTTACCAGGTAAACTCTCAGCATATTAGAAACTGAGTTATGAAACACTGAGAAACTAAAGCAGCACAGTGGGAATCAGATGGCATTTTTAGTACATCAGGAATAGCATTTCTTGCAGTACAAACTGTTTGAAAATTCCAGTTATCAAGATGTTCTCTGTGTGTTTGTTCATATGAGTTCTTCCCCAAATAAGCAGAAGTGGGAAGATAGATTTTTAACACACAGAAAGAAAGCAAAATTCATGAAAAAAGTGTATTCCTAGCAGATCAAGCTCTGCCTCCAATCGGTATAATTGATTGCATTTATTTTTTAGAATATCCAAAATATTAATTTTACCTCATCTTTAGACATTTTATTTATATTATTACATAATAAATCACACATTTTAGAGAAAAAGTAATTTGAAAGAGACAATTAAAATATTGAATGTAAAAATTTTGGAACAAACCAGATTTTTCTCAAAAGAAGATAGTAAAAATCAATTTCTCAACAAATTTTTCACTTTGACAAACAAGATTTCTTAGTGAAATAATATCAACCACTCTGAAACAGCTTCTCCTATGAATGTTAAGTCCTGAGTCAAAGGGTGGTTGAAATATAGAATATCATTAATTTTTTTAAATTCCTGTTACAGATACAGCCCTTCAGAAAAATTCCCTTTGCAACTTCCTGTGTAGTGCTGCATCATTTAAAACACGTGTATGAAGGGTTAAGCAGAGAAACTGATTGTTTAAGGATTATTTTAATTTCTAGGCTGGCAATAGTCTCTTGGCATGTAAAGTGACAGGGTGAAATAGATTAATTTTTCTATGTATTCCTTTGCTTGGACAACCTTTTAGGTATGAGCCAACATCTATCATTCCACCCTGTATCATCCTTTGGTAAGTGATATTTGTGGCTCCAGAACTCAAACAGTCAAAAGGACTACTTGCAGACTGGGAGATTCAGCTGCTTTAGAGCTCTGAATGTGCTTTAGAATTTAGTGCTTTCAGGACTGAGCATAATCCAGACGTTTATGGGGCTAAACTAACCATAATTACCAGCTTTTACTGAGCTGCCGTATTCACATTCACATATGGTGTTGCACTGCACAAAAGTGGGATACTCTGCTAAGTGTTTTGAGTTGTACTGACAAGAAGAAGTATTACGTGAAAAGAAACTCTACTTCTTGCAGCTGTACTGGACCACAAAGCCTCATCTATTGGCCTCTTTTAACCATGAAAACTAAAGCTAAGAAAGTTATTGCCTCATCCTAACATGCTGAGATGGTTGGACTAGGGTTTAAAACCTCAGCAGAACATCTCCCAGACATGAAACATGACTTGTCCTCCTCAGAAATAGAAAGGACAGTAATACAGCTGGAAGGACTTAAATCTGTGATGACAATAATTTTAAATGGTTCAGACATCGTGCTTATCAGGATCTTCCAGGTCAGATCAATCAAAAGCTTATGGGTCAGGATTAAAAGGAGGACAGGGACAGGTGACATTATAGCAGAGGTCTGCTAGAAGCCACCCAGCCAGGAAGACTGATTGGATGAGGCCCTCTGTGGACAGATAGGAGCAGCCTCATATTCACAAACCCTGCTTCCTCATGGGGGACTTCCACCACCTCAATATCTGCTGGAGTACAGTACAGCTGGGTACAGGCAATCCATGAGGTTCTTGGAATGCATTGATGATAACTTCGATTCCAAATGATAGTGGAGCCAACAAGGAGAGGTGCTGTGATACAACTTGTTCCCTCACGCTACACTGAACCTTATTCTCACCAACAAGGGTGGGAATGAGGATCTAAAGGGCAGTCTGGGCTACAATGACTATGAAATCATGGAGATCCTTAGGGCAATGAGGAGGGCACACAGAGAGCTGATTGCCCTAGACTTCAGGAGAGTAGACTTTGAACTCTTCAGGGATTTGATTAGTAGAGTACCAGGGGATGAAGTCCTGGAGGGAAAAAAAAATCTTAAATGACCTGATATGCAGTACCAGAATGACAAAAACTGAAAGTTGTTACTTTCCTTTAACAAGCTGTTACTATTTTCTTTTTTTGTTTGCTTCATTGAATATTTGAATGTGGCCAGGACTCATTTTCCACTGACTTGGCCAGAGGAAGACATTGATGCATTTTATTATGAAAGATCTCTTAGTACTCTGTACACTGTGGGAGAGAGGAAACTCTGTGTATTGAATTATAATACGATAGTCTCATTTCTACAACATTTACAGTGCATCACACACAAAATATTTTGCTCAAAGAAAAGCTGGATCTGGAGTTGGGAGATCACCTCTGAAAACGGAGGTCATCCTGAATGAGAAGAATCATCTCAGCCTTGCTCAGCTGTTTTAACCATGGCACAGTACAGCGACAGCTTGTCCTGGTCCCACTGGCCGCATAATAGCGGATACAGGCCAGGATGCCACTGGCCTTCTTGGCCACCAGGGCACTGGATCATGTTCATCCACTCTTGACTAGCACCCCCAGGGCCTTTTCCATCACAGTTTCCCAGCCATTCTTCCCCCAGCTTGTAGCACTGCCTGGGGTTGTTTTGACCCAAGTCCAAGAGCTGGAACTTAGCCTTTTTGAACCTCACAGAATAATGAGGTGATCAACAGAGATTTAAAGTGATCTAAAAGAGGGACAGAGAATTCCACATCAATTTAGCAGACATTCCCCAAAATTTAATGAAATTATATTTATTAACATAGTACTTCTACAATTGGCTTACATAGTTCAGCACACTTCTGCTGCTGCTTCAGCTACTTCAGAGAAAACTTAGACAAAAGTTATATACCTGAGGGAACAGAAAGTTTTTGCTACTTCCCATCATTAATTTCTTCATTGTCATGGTAGCCAATAAAAGGAATATGCATCTATCAAAGAGAACGGGAAGGCTAAATAATTAAGCCTCTTTGGAAAGAAAAATTACTCATCAGCAAGTTTTCTAGTTCATATTAAAAATGAGTGTTTGAAGTCAAACTGAAATGTGACTGTATCCCAGTAATTGATCTTACTGAAAAACTCTCCAGAAAACAGGGAGCATTCATAGCCCTCAATGGCAAACTGATGGAAAAATGCCAACTACTCGAGAAATTTTGTATGTGAATAAGCTGAGATGTATGTGATGCTGCCTTGCAGCCTAGCATCAGAGACAGGGTCTCTGTTGCTAGAACATTTTCTCATACCTAAAAGAAATATAGTTCTTTTTTTCTATCTCAGAGATTTTTCACCTCTTTGTGTTACAGCAAGCATTAAAACTAATTAGCTGTTACTGAACTTACTTGACTAACGCTTGCCTCACAGCTTTGGACTTCTTTTTGAAGTGCTGTGAGTGGCTCACTGGTGTCCAAACAGCACCTTTTATTGACCTTCCTTCTGTATCATCCTCCTCTAATGATAGAATGCATTAGATAAGCAATTTTTCTTGATTCCAATTGGAGGTATAATCCTTCAAACCACAATGCAGTAGCACTTCAAGCATCCATTTGAGATTGATAGTGAGTCACTTGCAAAGAGATACTGGTAGGAATGACTACTGAGAAGAAAGTGTTCATTTGTGGATAGTAAGTACTGTCCAAAAATGTGTTGCCTTGGCACAATTTTTCTCCCCATCATCCTGTCACCTACCTCTTATTGTACCGTATACTATAAAGATTGTTATATCCACAGTGGAAAAGTGAATGGCCAAAAAGATTTTTCTAAATCAAGCAAAATGCAGGAAGATGGCCATATTATGGATTAAAAATAGTCTGGTGTAAAATCCAGAGTCATCCATGATCCATACTGAGATTCACATGACAGTGACAAAGAGACTTTCAAATTTCTCACAATGCTGAACTCGCATGTGGTCTCCCTTATGTTATTCCTTCATCAGTATTTAGAATTATAGCTTTTGTACAAAAATAAAAACTAAAAAAAGGTTTATATGTTGTTCCATTGGAGATAGAGCATGTTCCTACCAAACCATGATCAAATCTCTCCTGGGAGAGTTAGTAGTCCATTCTGGAGCTTCAGCATCTGGTTTATATCTTAGTGGCTTGTGGTGACACATCAGCCAAGCAAGCTTTCCCCAGATGTGCTGTGGGCATCCACCCACCTACAGATTCCTTGGAAAAGAGTGTTACTCTGAGTACCCATATAACTCTTTATAAATAGTTTACCAACTGTTTAAATATGGGTAATTACAGCAGACAGAAAATTACTAACATGAAATTATCCCTTTTGACTTCTGAAATAATTCAATTTCTGGCTAAACCATTTTCTACATTTTCACTTTTACTGTACTGATTTGATATCCTGAAATGAAAGAATGACATCCTTGGAGACCCAGTTATTGTTAAACACACTGTGTAAGTCTTCAAAGAAATGTGACCTTTATTGTTTTTCCCTCTACATCATTCTCTTCTCAAACAAGTTTTCTAACTGAGAGAACAGCCTGAAAGCTTTTAAAGTGATTTTTGGAATTTCAGTCCTCAGTCATTGTTCAGTGTTCCCAGACTGGTCCAACATCTAGAGCTAATTTTATCTGGATCCTTACATTTTAACAATATTGTTAATTAATCATATTTTACCATTTTTAAGCAGTATATTTTGTATTCATTAGAATTTGTGGTGAACTGGCCTTGCTATCCCATTGTCCTGAGAACATAGCAGGGTGAATAATGATTTTTTTGTTGCTGATCCATGACCAAAAACAAAAGGCATTTTGGATCAATCCCAAAATTTTCAATTGTCTAAAAAAAGGACTATTTGGAGTCTGAACAATTTGAGGTATTTCTAGTTGATGTTACCTTATATGGAATCACTAACAGAAAAATCACTTTACAGAAAGAACTTTGGATCGTGGGATTTTACTTCATTTTTTCCCCCATTTTCTGAATAATTCAGTGGCTGCAGAAAACATTTTCAACATTTTTTGGGTTTTGACTTTACTAAATTTTCAGTTGAGATGTCATCTGCATATTAACAGTTGTACTTGCCATTAAATTTCAGTGGCAGTGGAATTAGGGTGGTACTGGAGAGAGAAAATTTTTAAGTGTTCAAACTTACAATACACTGGACAAGCTGAAACTGAGCATTCATTAGACTCCCAGAGCCAAGACTTCTTGTTGTGTACACTTCAAATGGATATTAATTATTTGTTGTAGATAAGAGTTTATCAGCAGTCTGGTTGTAAATTCATAAAAATGCCCTTGCAATTTCTATTACACATTGAAGTGTTGTTAGAAACAATTAAAAAAAAAAAATTAGTCCTTCTTTCCTGTTACTTGAAGGCATCTTTTCAAAACACACTTGAATAAATCACAAGGCTTTGTCATTTTTATAACTGGTGTTGTCTGACTTTTTTAATAAATTAAAAGCAATGAAAATATTTTTGGGTTTCCCATAGAGAAAACTTGAGAAACACTACTCTACAGTGCAAGCAGACATATTTTTAAAGTTATCTTAACATCAAGGAAAAACAAATCTATGAAAATCATACTTCAGCCAACTTTCCCCCAGCCTGAATTCCACTTTAAATCTCTGAGCCTGGTATTTCCCATTGGCTGCCTGCCTCTGAAAGCCCAGAGCCAACAAAGATGTACCAAGGGCTTATGTGGAATTTAGGCTGAATGAAGGCCTCCAGGGCTAGGTGCTGGTCACAAATTAGAGTAAAAACAAACTTCACTTGCCTTCTGCTCATTTTATATGGTAACATTTCAAGACCATTGTATTCCCTCAGCCATGCCTGAGGACTGAATAAAGGCTTTAAGAGTTCTTACTGCTGTTCTTTACAAAACAAATGTCTCCGTTTTAAATGTCTTGTGGTGTTTGGTTTTTTTTGTTTATTTTGTTTGTTTGTTTTGTTTTGTTTGAGTTATCCGTTGGGTTTTCAAAATAGTTCTATTTCAGGAATAGTAGACATTTGACAAGTTTCAAAACTTCCCTCTGATTTATGAAATTAACTATCCTCATCCTCTACACGAGGCATATGATGCTTCATATCCTGCAAGCTGTGCAAATTCCTAAATGAGCCGCAGGGGGTGGGAATTAGGACTCATTAACACAGGCTCTGGCAGACTGACTAACCTTATCCTGCTGAGAAGTGGGTGGAAGGGAGTCACAGCCAGTGTTGCTTGAGCACTCAGAAGTTATATCCTCTGTGCTTTGCTGTATATCATCCCATACCTTCCCGTTAGCTCCCTTTTCTTGCTACCTATGTACTTTGTCTGGTTTTACGGTTGAGGGAAGTATGCTGACATACCATTGGAATGATATATAGCAAGACAGTGGTGGAATATGAGAAGGTGTGGTGGGTTGACCCAGACTGGAGAGTAGGTGTCCACCAAAGCTGCTCTGTCTCTCCTTTCCTCAGCTGGACAGGGAACAGAAAATGTAACAAAAGGTTCATGAGTTAAGGACAGGGAGAGATTATTCATCAGTTAATGCCATGGGCAAAACAGATCTGACCTGAGGAAATTAGTTTATTGCCAATCAGGATTAGAGCAGGACAATGAGAAAATAAACATCAAACCTTAAAACACCTTCTCTCAACCCAGATTTAACAGCATGTCTATCTTGGAGCCAGCTGGCCTTGGCTCTGCTGGACATGGGGGAAACTTCCAGAAGCTTCTCACAGAAGACACTGCAAGCTCTTTGCCAACAAAACCTTTCCAGGAATACCCCATAGACCAGGTAACTGAGGGAGCGAAAGTAAGTGTGGAGATGGAACTGGGGTCCTATTTGGTATGAGATGTGAACAGCACATTTTAGGGTAGGAAAGGGAGGAAATAGTGACTCCCTAAGTGAAGTCTGTCGCAGAGGGGGGAAATGATGATATTTCCATCAAGACCAATGGCCACATCTTCCTTGGAGAATGTTAGTGATTGAACTTCTCAAAGCAAGCCTAGAAATTTTAAACAGTAGTGATTGTGAAAAAAGGCATCCAGGTATTTCATATCCCTATGCATGTGGGTTGATGAAGGTACTTCATTTGTTTCAAAATAACACATAGATCCTCTATTTAGATTTCTTCATACACCATTGTAGTTACTTCTCTGATCTGATAGCTTCCTACATCTTTCTTTTTTTTTTTTTTTTTTCATTGTTCAGTTTCCTTTGTTCATTTTGGAGAAAATAAGAGCAACCATTCTTCTGGAAACAGGACTACATTTTAGAGAAAAATCTCTTTTTTTCCCACCTAGAAAATAATCTAGGCAGCAAATAATTGTTTCTTTTGGGTGCTCTGTTTTTCTAATTATAGTTTCAGCAAGATATTAACTAGATGAAACCTGTGTTTTTAACTTCAACTGAAATTTCCAACCATCAACACCCACCACATGCAGAATCTTGTCTAGATTTTTTTATAAGATGCATGGTAAAGTAGATATAATCCCACAGGCCAGACAATGATGAAATAAGGTAACAAGCTTCGCAGCTCTTATTATTAACATTTCAAGGGCAGAAAGAGCAGCACCTTCTAATCCCCTGGTTTTTTCACAGAAATATAAAATTATTGTAAAAATTTCAATACAGCTCAATTTCATAATTTTTGCTGCCTATGTAGGCAGTTTACCACACAAGTGTTAGCAGGTAGAATTCTTTGGAAGACCTAACTGAACTACAGATGGAGACTCCTTTGATTAAAGGCTGAATTACTGTTCAATACCAGAAATGTGGTGACAATTTCTTTGTATCTAGCAGGTAGAGTACTTAAATGCCTGTTATTTTTCCACGGAAAAGATATTTTAAAAGATCAGAGTCAAGCTTCATCTCTGACATAATAAATCAGTCATCACCTGGTCCCATTACTCCACACCAATGATCACTTCCTTTTTTCCTTCACCCGAATTTAAATGATGTTAGATTTTGCAGAAATGAGATCCCAGTCCTATGCATCATCATTCTGTAAATGATACAAAACAATCTTTCACAGCACATCAACTGGGAGTTCTCAATCATGAATAGCATGGCTCATATCTGATAAGTTCCCTAAAATGCATATTAGTATGACTGACTTTCCCTATCACAAAGAGTGTAAATTACATTTTCATAAACATTATTTTTATCATACCATAGTTTCTTACTAGTGAATTTAGAGGAGAATTATATGTATAATCTAGTAGACAAAGCAAGCTCACCAATAAATATGAAAGGATGAAAATTTGATTATTATTGCAAATGATACAAGGAATCTCTATTAGCATTTGAGTTGATGAGAGGGCAGAGTACATGCAAATAAATTCAAAGAAAATAAATAAACCAGTGCATTTTTTTAAATATATGAATAAATGAACAGGAGCATAATTATTAAGAGGGGGAAAGCATAAGGATGACAAGAAATATGCATTATAATTCCATACTTTTTACCTCTGACAGTAAAAGAAAGATTTTCTTCTGCCATATTGGGCTTTGATCTCCTAATCATTGTCACATCCTGGTGCTAATAGAGACCCTCAGATTAAAAAAATGGTTGAACCATCACTCCTTGGGGCAGAACACTATTGAGTTACAAGGCAGTATGTCTGAACAATCTATTGATCTTTAGGCATAAAGGAAAGAGGGAGAAAAAAAGAAATGAAAACAGTGATGAATGAAGTTGAGGCTTTTCAGCAACACAGAAACCCATGATTAGGCCTCTTACACCATGCAACATGTTCAGGCAAGGCAGTAGATGCAGGGGCTGCCTGGCAGTGAGAAGGGAGCAAGCAGAGGTTGTTTGGATAGACATGGCTGGCTGTCCCCATCAGGTTTTCCTACACTGTCCTTGTCCTATAATTTGGATGTCAGGATCACTTGCAGATGGGCAGTCATTTCCAGAAATGGATGGGCTGTGCTTCCAGAAAATTCTATTCACAGTTTGTGAAGTACTCCCAGACCACACCATATTTCACCTCTGTGGTTGTGTAGAATTTATGGCTTTGTGACACTTAATGAGGTGAGATGTTCAACATGCAGATCCTGGAACCAGCAGAACTGCTCATCTCTGAAACACAAATCTGTTCAGGATAGCAGAAGTACAGCTGGAAAAGGACTGTTCCTGGTTTAATTTTAGAGAAGGTTGTCAATTAGCATGGCACTAATTCATGGTTTATATATATTCATCTAGATGTATGCATGAATTTGCTGTCACTCGCTTCTCATTTGAGAGAGCATAGCAGCTTAGAACATAGTTCTCCAATTGAAGTTTTTGAAAATTCACTTTAAGCATGTTAGTTGAATGTGCATATCATTTAAAGTGTTTTCAATTAGATGTTTGATGCTAAAGTTGCACAGCCAACTGTGAGAAATGCATTCCACCATTGATATAAAGAGTCTGATAACTCTTGGCTTAAGTCTGTACTCTGTTTTGTATATCTTTTATCCTAATGGATGAGATTGTGCTATAGATGGTACGACTTTCTCTTGGATCAAGGTACTGCTGCATCAGTGACAGGATTAAAACAGATTATCAGTGAAGGATGGATTTAGACCTAACTTCCATTAGATTTTAGTTCAGGTTTTTAAAATGGCATACATACACTCAAGGCTTAAAGACCTATGCAAACCATAGCAGGGAGTCGTATAACTAACTAGTTGTATGACTAGTTTATCTAACCTTGTGGTCAGTAAGCTGCTGTCAGTACAAGCTACTCTTTCTGTATCATCTGACAGAAAAATCTACTTAATCCTACAGCAGCTACCTAACTTGGTTATACCTCACTGAAATGTAAGTGCTTGAACCTTAGAGACAAGGATGCTGCCCACTGGGTATTTACACTTTATGTGCCTACGGAATAAATGCTTCCGATGAGCTCCAGAGAGATGACAAATTCTTCTAATCTGCAATACCTCTATTTCTCTCTGGAAACTGTAGAATGATTCCAGCCTATTAGCTGTTCTTTCTCCTGTGAGAGGTGATTCTAGATACCCAGGTGTCATATACTTTTTATTATTACTATTCATGAATGCTTTAATTTTCAGAGCCTTGGATTTGTACCTCCATTTCTAATCTGTTTTTCAACAGAACACCCGAGCTGCTGAGTTTTAGACAGTCCTTTCCTAAGAAAAGATACCTGTATTAGGACTATTAAGGTTTTATTAAGAAATAAGGTTTGGTTAAGAAATAATGTAGAATCTTCTTTACTGGTACCCTGTTTACCCTAAAGCAAGCCATGCTTGAAAAGTAAAGTGTTGCATTGCAGGAAATTTTTATGATGCAGTACAGAATGTGTAGCTTCCTATAAATGACACTTGATATTAAAACAAGTGAGCAAACAAAGCTAATTCAGGAACTTTAATCTTCAGTGGCATAGTTTACAATATCCTTTCTGTAGAACATATGTAGTCATTATTGTCTTTTTCCATAATGGAAACTCTTTGCTGTCTCATTAATTACTCCATACTTCCTTTAGTGGTTGGTATATTGATTACTGTTTCTAAATGTATTTTACCATCAACAGTAGTCAAATACTCATATTGGGTTCATTTTCTCTATTTCTTTCAAGAATTACAGAATAACATTTGCAAGAGGAGAGTTTGGGGATATGACAAGATGCTCTGCTATTACATTTGTAAGGAAATCTTAAAGGACCATATCATTTTCAAGTGCTTGTGAACGCAGTCTGATAGTAAGTGTCAATTGTTTTACATGGGCTTTATGGTGTTCAGCAGACTACCTGGCTGCCTATAAAGACAGCACTAAATATATTGTGTAAATTCACCATCTTTCTCTCCTAATAACATTGTGAACAGAGGTTTGTTTTGAATCCGTTTTATGAGCATGCATGAGTTTTATATCAGTATTATGTTAAGAGCACTGAATACCTGGTGTTTCAATGGTATTTCTGGGATACTGTGGGCTTTGAAGATAAGGATGGAGACCATGAATCTAAACTGATAGCTTTAGGCAAGCAATATACTGTTTCAAGAACATGGAGTCATGCTTCAGTGCTCTGGGCCAGATGGCGATTGCAGAGTCTGAAAGATTTCCTTCCTGCTTATTCTTCTGTATTCCAAAGTAGATGGTATAAATGTATGAAATACTAAGGGATTGCTTGTCAAGATAAACCAGTTTCTTCTAACCAGGTGATATTAGAGAAAAGTTAAGTTCATGAAATTCTAGTCAACAAGTCCACACTGCGATTGTTTCACAGTATTTTCTTGCCAGAGAGCACATCATATTTTACTCCAGGTTTGGTTCAACTCTCCTCATGAGTTGAATAGGATCAAAGTTTGAGTTACAGAGGTGTTGATGATTTGGTCAGATACAGTGATGGACAGCAGCACTGTATACTTAACACTTAAATCCATGATCTGGACCTTTTCCCTTGTAGCTCCTTATGAATTCTGACTAAGGCTGAAAAGATAGAAGGTTGTTGCATGTTTACAGGCAGGCAGTCATAGGATTGATGTTTCTTATTGCTTTTATTAAATTTGTGTATTTTAGGAAAGACACACTCTTTAAGAACATGTGCACATTGCTTTGTAACACCACTTACAGGTGAGACTGTACTATGCTGTGGCTCTTATGAATTGAAATGAAAGAGAAATACAGAAAAAAGAAGAACATCTGTCTGTCCTTCATAGAAGGATATAAAATAGTTTGGGTTGGAAGGGACCTTCATACCCTATCAAGTCCAAGCCCCTGCAATGACAAGGGATTTTGTCAATTAGATCAGGTTTCTCACAGCCTCATCTAATCTGAAATTGAATGTTTCCAGGTACAGGGCATCTCCCACCTCTATGGGCAACCTGTTTTATTCACATACAAATCAGTCCCCCATGACATTGCAGTTTTTGGGATTTCTTTTAAACTATTGGTTGTATCAAGGACATTAATTTGGCTTGAATTTACTACTGGCTGGTCTTTCCCTAACGCCACACTATTTTGCTCAGCAATGTAACTACAGATAATGATTTCAGAACAGCTATAATCAGCTTGGCCAGGGTATGTTTTCTTATATTTGGCAACAGTGTTAAAGGGGAAAATAGATATTTTTTTTTCCCATGAACCACTCCAGATTTTTATAATCACAGCCTATTGTTTATGATGCTGGAATATATGGACAATTTTCAAATCTATGGATTTTTTTCATTGCTATAAAAATTTCTAGTTTTTCTTTCTACCAAAATAAATATCATCTCATATTCCCTTAAGGCATGCATTCATGGCTTTTCTTTTCTTGTCCTATTCCTTAAGACAGTGTTATTAACAAAATGCTAATCTGGGAATAATGTTTGGTGGCTTTGGAACAGCTGTTTACTTGTCATTCTGTTGTTAAGCATTAAGATCAAGTGCCTTACAGAGTAAACCATTACCTGAATTATTTTGAGCTTTTCTAAAAGAATCATAAAATATAGAATGAACTTAAACCTTTTTAAAGATCTGTCTCTTTCTCCTTTTTCTCTATAAACATCTGTGTCCTATATTTGCTGTAACTGATACTTTCTTGCCTGGTTGTAGTTCCCTGATACAGTCAATTTGATTTAAACATTTACCACCCCTGTTAGATCATTAAAGTAAGAATTGCCTGTTATAAAATTTATAAAACTTAAACAGAAAACATAAAAATGAACAACAATAAAACATGTGGTTTTAATAGTGTACATGGTGGAATAATTACAAGCTGTGGGGCTAGACCAGGCTAGGGAAAAAATACACATTCTGGTTGTACCTGCCTTCTATCTGGACATGTCAAAATTCTTTTTTAATGTTCATTAACTTGACTTCCCAATCTCAGGAAAAATAGTATCATTATCTTAGCTTTACATTTAGGTGAGACCCTTTTTAAACCAGAAGGTCTGTGTGAAAACAGCCTTCACAAAAAAATTTAACCCACTTCTAATAAGAGCAACAGCAATGGAGATTGTAGTGAAGTTCCCAGGTTATCATTGTCATGTCCAGTCTAGTATTAGTAGTAGTAGGAGTAATAATAATAATAAATAAATAAATAAAGACTTTAATTTCTTATGAACTAAAAATCTGTAGTCAAAGTCATCAGCTGGTAAAAATAAATACTGCATTACTGGAATCACTGGACGAGACTCTTAGCTACCAGAAAGTGATGCACCTCTGCTGACAGCAGTGCTTGTTTAAGACCAGCTGCAAATGTAAGCCACAGAAGGCCAGTAGGATATCTCACTTAAAACCTTTCTTCTTGCCTTGCACATACTGATAATATGCTGCAAATTGCTATTTTTCAGTTACTTTGGTTTATAACAACTGCATTTCTTTGCTAGTATCCTGAGCTCTTGAACTAAAGGAGATTATGCTCCCCTACCTCTGATATTACAGGGGCACAAACTGTATAAAATAGCTCTAAATCAAGGCATCCAAAACCATTTTTCAAGGTCATTTAGAACCATAACATTTCTTCTTGACAATCTAGGTATTTTTCCATCACTGTCTGGGATATGAACCTACTACTTAACCTCATCTCTTGGTGGGCCTCTTTAGGACTGCTTCAGCAGCAAAGTATTACCTTGGTCCTGGAAAGATATCAAAATATTCCTTGTTCACCTCTAACCTGCTTGCAAGATGTTAATGAACAAAATAAATCCCAACAGCTGTTGATACATCTCATGGGTGACAGATGGCCAACCATTCCTACCCTGTTCTGGAGGATATTCTTTCTGCTGCAGTGGTATTTCAACCAGCCAGAATGCTGATCAGAGGGTCTGGGTGGGAATCATGTCCATGCAATGGACTCATGTGGTTTTCCCCAAGGATATTCGTAGTTGATGCAGCTGTGTCATCAGCCTCCACTGTCTCACATTCCTGCTGTTTAAGTCTCACTGTGGGGCACACTGTATCTTTCCTATCATCAGGAATCTCCTCCATCAGTGGAAACTGAAGGAGCAAAAAATGTGAGACCAGTCATAAGAGAATGTTTGAGAAATTTGAAGTGCACTGGCACTGTTGTATGAAATTAAAATGTCCCTGGATAATGAAAGCAAAGGCAGTGCTCATTAGAAAGTGAAGCTGATGAGTTCTTTCCTGTGTCGGATCTGGAAATAGCCTGATACAATGCTACAAAAGGGAGTTTGTCTGTCTTCAGCTTACCTTTGCACAATGTCCAGCTCCTTGTGATGTAATCCAGAATGGGAGCTATCAAAATTGTGTTTCCCACCAAATGTTATTTTTATAGAAATGAGGAGAGACTTCTATCATGAGAAGGCAAAAGAAGGCTGTGACAAATATAAGGGGTTGAACTTCAAAAGGTACATTTGGATTTAAGAGTATGTGCTCTCTGAACCAAAGTTGTATATTATTATCATCTGCATTCAGACTGGTTTATGAGCTTGCCTTCTTTTATAGAGAGATGACATAAAATGCCAGCTTTACATATTTTATTTAAATTATGATACAGGAAAAGCCTAAAAGAAGCATTTAATGCTTGGAAAAGTGAATACTTTACAGCTTTTAGAGAATACTGTCCTTCTAAAAAATAATATTCTCAATATTTATCCAGAAACCTCATCACTATTTTTCAAATAGTGTCTTTTTCCATAGTGATGTCTTTTGATCTTCAATTGAAGATTTAAAGTATTAGAGCAAGTCTAATGCTAAACAGTAAGCAAAACCACATGCCCTCTTTAAAGGGCAGGCCCTCTCTAAAGCTTACACCAATGCACTGAGCAAAGTATTTTCCTATGTGCTTCCAGAATAATCTTTGCTGAGACTCCTTAATGCAGAGAACACAAAATCCATACATTAATTAAAATGCTGGATTGTTGATGTGCACCATCATCACCATACCAGAACTGCTTCACAAAATTTAAAATGCAGGACAAAGCAATGGCACCTGTAAAAACTTACTGAAAAGAAGGGAATCTGTGAGGCTGGGATGATAACTCACCTACAGAAGCTTCTACATCAGTGATGAGATTTAAAAGAGCATAACTCAAGTTAGCAGTTGGGATTCAGGCTGAATTAGCAGAGCTGTCAGTTAAGAATACAAAGTATTTCTTGTCCTCTCTGCTCAGTAGATTTCACTAGCACTTGGGCTTTTTAAGTTCCCTTGAGCAGGGAAATCGGAACAGGTGAACCCACTGTGGTCCCTTCCAACCTTACCCATTCTGTGATTCTGTGATATGAAAATGCACATTGCTTTTCTGATCAGATTTTTATTTTATTTTGGGAAGTTTTCTGGGCTTATTTGTTTTCCTGTAATTTGCTTCGGTATCATAATATAGCACAGTACAGACCTTGTTGAAGAGGGAATGGTGCTAATGACATCTTATTGCCATAGCTCTGAGATGTTCTGATACAGAAAAATAACTGCTGCAACACCATGCTTCCTATGCTAAATGTAAGGAGAAGAATTGGGCAGAAGTACACTCATATTTGCATATTAATTTTACTATTAATTAATTGCTTCAATTACCTGTTTCCTTAATCTCACAGGGAAAGATGGTGTTTACATTTGTAACTTAATTGGTAACTCATGATAATGTGTAACTTCAGAAAAAAAAAACAGATATAAAATTTGACTTTCACATTTCATTGCCTGTTCTCCAATTGTGATTTACATAAAGACAAAGTATAAAGAGTTGCAAAATAAATGCACAGTTTAACTTTCAGCTTTGTAAAGCTAAATACAAGCATAAACGATAGCATGAGCAAATATGCAAAATCTTTTTTCTCCATTCCCACATTTTTAAAGCTAAGATCATCTGACAACAGCCTAGAGGTATATAATAACTCTGAATCGTGTAAAAATGTGATAATTAATGCCTCAGAATTCAGATTTACCTTTAAGTGTAAAATGTAATTTGAATTCTGAAGCAAGGCAGTAAAGAAAGGTGTTTGGAAAATATTTATTGATGTGACTGTGTTTTAAGATACTGATCTTATTAAAAATGTTAAACACTATGTTTTAAGTATTTAAAGATAAAAAAAATACCATGGAGACAAATTCCATGTAAGACCAAATTGGAACAGGTGGAAAAGCAGTATCTGGCCATGCAAAGGCTTCATGCCAAGAAAACTCTGAACCAGGTGGATTCCCAGGGGCTTTGCCCTGCCTGAGATATGTGAAGCAACCAGTAGAAGGTGACAATAATTTAGTCTTCTGCATTGAAAAATATAAATTTGAACAATAATTGAGGCAGTTCTCAAGAGAAAACCACACAGAAGCTGGCTAATCTCTGTGTGAATCCAGTTTCAAAATGTACCTTCAAGTGAGTCAGCACATGTGTTTGAATAATGCTTATATTCATGTGTCTCTTTGAAAAGGGGTATGAATTCAGTTCACATGCATATGTGACAAGTAAACAATTCAAAATCTCTGAAAAATAATATCCTGAGTTGCTTGATAGAGATCTGTGAATCTATTACACAACAATAGATAGTGTATGTTAAAACTGCATCATTCCTGGAATTTCAAATAAGGGCTGCTGAATTACTGTCAAGGTCTCTTCCAAATATTGTTTTCAGTATTTCTTCCTCTTTACTGACTGTAATGCACAGTCAGTGCTTGGATAAAAGACAATTTAAAAGTCTCAGTAAAAAAAACCGAAAAGATTTAATTATGGAGGGAATTTATATTTAAAAAAAAAAAAAAAAAAGCCACAGATGTTCCTCTAAAAATTCATAACTTTAAATTAGCATTTTCCACAAATAAAAGTGATTCATCTTTGGATCCAGGTCTTCAACAAATTGTGTCATTTCTTACATGGTAATCAGTCACAACTTTAATTAGAAGTTGTCATTCACCCCTACATACCACATCCCTGGCAGAGATCAAGTACGATTTTGTACAGCTGCTATCCTGATTCTCCTGTCATCTTTGGCCTGACTTTGAATTGCTTCCTCTTTTTTCTCTCTTTTTTAGATAATCCTGCTTCTTCTTCTCACCCCCACTGAGCTGTCAAGGGTTTCAGTGCTGTGATATGGAATCATTGCCTCTGTAAGACTGAAAAAAAGCCCTGCTTGAACTGGATTCTGATCAAAGAGAATCATTTATAGGAGAGATGCAGCAGGAACCTCAGGGAAATTTTTTTTAGCAGCAGGACCATATGAAATGGAAAAGACAAAGCAAGAGACTTTCAAACATTTTTTAAACTTACAGCTGCATTATTATGGTTTCTATTGTATAATGTTTGTCTTTTTTTGTCTTTTTTTTTTTTCTTTTTTTTTTTTTTTGTATTTCTTCTAACCTTGTTGCCGTGCTATTCAGTACCACAGTGAAATGGGGTAGGACACATTCATGTAGCTCCTGTGAAAACAGAATTACTTAGAAGACCTAGGAATTACAGAACTGCTTTTTGTGAGGAAGGGAAGGGAAGACAGAACATTTCACAGGAAGTAGAAAGTGCATGAGGAGATGTCGTGTGACTTTACCTTTAAGGTGGTTTTGAGAGCTAAGGAAGTTGAAGTTGCTGGTGGCTGATGAGAGTCTTTTCTCCTGACCAATTATCAGTCATTACTGGGAATTGACAGCAGTTTTGACCATTGAAAAGTGAGATCAACTTGTGAACCCTACCTTAAGATGTAAAGTCAGGGCACCTTAGTTCTCTTTGTTTCCTGGCTGTGAAAGTAACAGAGCTCCAGGCCTCCCGTCCCCTGCCCAGGCCATGCGGCCGGGTGGGGCCTGGGCTGGGCCTGCTGCATCTCCCGGCCGGGAGATGGGGCCTGCGGAAGGTTTTCCCCGGGCTCTGGCCGGGCCGATCTCTGGCTCGGCTGCAGGTTTTGCTGTGACTGAATTTACTAGAGATGCCGAGTGAAGAAAGAAAGAGGCTCTGAACCTGCAGCGGGCTAAAGCGGCGACTAAACTCTCCAGAGCAGCTGTGAAGAACCTTCCATCCCAGACAGCTCCAGCTCCTGTTCAGCAGAGATCACCGAACCATCTACAAAGCCTGGGCAAGATTTTAACCCTTTCATTACCCAGATGAGACTTGCAGATTAATCTTTTTATCCAGAGAAAGAAAAAGAGAGTAATCAACATGAAAAGAGACTTTATAAACTATCAGAGACAGTAAAGAAAAGAAGCTTCAGAAAAAGTAGAGAATAAGGAGATGCTTTAATTAAGATGAAATATTTTTCTGTTAAAGCTATGGAGATGGACAATAAAGTCCTGAAAGAACTCCTTTAATTCATGATAGAGTATGTAGGGAGGAATAAAGTGTTCAAAGTGTAAATTTTGAGTAAAAAGTAGAGTAATTGTGGTACAGTGAAGTGCTGAAAGATTTGAAGCCTTGAGAGGCAATGAGAAAACTGTTTTCTAGTGAAGCTCACAGAAACAGATGAAGAAGACTTTTGCCTTTGAATAACTCATTCTTAAAATGCCATCCCTAGACTCATGGCCCATACACACCTCAGAGTGATGTGGAATGGGAGGAGTGAGCTCTGATAACAGCAGTTCTGGGCAGCTGACATCAGGGCAATAGAAAACTATAACAGAAGTAGTTTTCTTGTGAGAAACTCCATAAATTAACAGAAAGAGACTTCTGTTTCTCTACAAAGACTGGTGAAAAGACTATAGCAGGAATTGGGACTGTTTTAACCATCAAAGTTCCAAAGTTTTTGTCTCTGTTGTCATGTGAACAAGGGAATAGTGGGTAGTGGGAGATAAAAAAGGTTTTTCTGGAAGTTTATTCTGGTGTTCTTATTATTGTAGTTTGTTAATAAACTTTATTCCTTTTAAGTTTATTGCTTGTATTGCTCTTGTTCTAATTCATATCTCACAGCAAGAAATAAATAAATTTTTTTAGTTACTAGTTTAAAACCACGACAGGAGAGAACAGAGATTATCCTTTTGAGTATGTATCCTTTTGGGAATGGGTAAGGACTTTTTGCACTACTTCCCATTTCTGTCACTCATGTCATTCTAATGAAATGGACATAGAAAAATCAGAACTGAGGTCCCTACTGTTGCTAGTGGCTACTTCTTATTTTACCTTTCATTTACAAAACAAAACACAAGGCAGATTATATATTGCCAGTCAAGTCCAGAGAACTGATCTCCTTCCAAGGCTTGAAACACAGCATCCACCCACCTATACCATTAAAAAAGAGATGTCTTTCACAAAACATCCGTGAAGCCCTTTTGGGTGCATTTGGGCTTCTGTCTCCCTTGGGGCTGAATTCCCTCATGCTCAGCTGAAGTATAGTTACATGCATTTTCTCTGAGAATTATATAGGGAAAATGTGTATGGCTTTGATTCCCTATGGGAAAACAAAACCAAACAATCAACAAATATCTTCTTAAGTCTAGCTATAAAAACTGCTGTCCATGGGCCTGAGTTTCAGGAAGAGACCACTTAAATTCTTACATCTTAACTCACTTCTTCAATAAGTCATACTGTAAGAATAGTGCTGGTAGACCTCTTCTTCCAGTACTTAGAACTGTCATCTACTGCAAATTAACAGGAGGTGAGCCCACAGCTTTGATTTTTCACATAAGTATCCAGGACAGGAGGCTACAGAGAACTCACTACCTGCACAATTTGAACAAGTGCATAGCCAGGATGGGAAGAAGCTGTATTCTGCTGGTTAGATATGCAGAGGGGAGAAGTTTGTTATGTTCATGTATTTTCGTTTAGAAAGACCATCCAGGACATAGAAATGACACAAAGAGCCAATGACCCAATGAGGAAGTCACCTCAATTCTACCCATCTCCTATATTGTGCTGCTTGTGCTCTAAGTCACAAAATAAAAGGCTTTGATTTGCAGAATCCCACAGGTGGCTGAGCAACTAAGGGAATGCCTCTGCAGCCACAACCTGGTATCTCTCAGCTGTTTCTGTGTCCTGGCACTCATCACGACTTCTGTGACCCCCGGGTTTGGAGGCAAACCTTCCTCACCTCTCCATGCTTACAAAATAAACAGCTCAGCAAAGTGAGCCGTCTGTACTGGATGTGGATGTTTATATTGTGAGTCATTCCTAAGTTGAATATCACATCAAATGCAATGTGTAGGATCTGCCTCACACATTTAGCACTTATCTAACCCTAAAGGCGTTCAAAGCTGGTTTGGACAGGGCAATCTGGTCTAGCAGAAGGTGTCCTTCATGAAAGAGAGATTAGAGCTACATGACATTTAAGGTCCCTTCTAACCCAAACCATTCTATGACGCTATGAGGATGTGAGCTTAGTTTATCATGAACATCTTTGTTCTGTTGATGTAACTGAATTATGTGCTTAGGGGGTCTTTTTATTTTGCTGTCACCTGTCTTTTGGGAACATGGTTGAATTCAGCCTTTTAATTTCCCTCTGGCCAAAAACACATAAAATATAGCAGCATCTCACACTTTTCCTTGATCAATGTCTCTCTAAATCTGTATGAACTTTCCAAAGTCCTTTCAAAGCAGCTGTAGTATATGGTTTTTTATAAGCAGTAAATTGTATTTTTTTGACTTTTGATAGTAAAATAGAAACCATTACTAACACTTTGTAAAATTTACCATATGGCTCAACTTAGCATACGAACCTGATTCTACTTTCAAGTATTTTTATGTATCAATTTTTATACTTTCCAACTTTCAGATAGTCAAAAATTTTATAGAGATCACACAAAAGTTGGAGGCAAACCCACTATTTTCATGATGCATACCTGACCCAAAATACGCTACTTTAAATTCACATTAAAAAAAAAAAAAGAGGATATAATAATGAAAGCAAGAGGAAAAAAATCCAGTGGTAATATTTAGTAAAACTAGTGTGTCTGGACAACTCTGAATATGATATGCAAACCAAGAGTTTGGACTCTAGCCCTTGAAGATGCATTTCAGCTCATTAGCTGAGTACATGTTTAATTTTAGGTATATGCAAACGTGCTTCTGAAATTAAATGTAAGTATGTGCATATTTTCCTTCACTGGGAACTAATTTCTGAACTAAGACCCAAAAAGATGAGAAACTGCTACTATGACTGCTCCCAGCCTGGCAATTAAGCTTTTTATTTGGGCTGGGTTTGAATTAAGGGCTTTTTACAGGTGGTCGGAAATGGTTATCGCTTTGACTGCCATCTATATTCATCAAAAATGTGATTAGGATCTTTTGCTAGACATTTCTACTATTTTGCATGGTAGCCTTTTTGTGTTCAAGTAAGCTGTTAAGGACTCTCAGGTAAATATTTATCTTGTGAGTACTATAATAATTGAATTAGTAACATGATCACAAGATTATATATTTAGAGCCTTTTCTAAATAACTTCAAATATATGTCAATTTACAAATTCAAGTTATTTTAATAAAATATGGGAAGATTATATAGATTTTTATACTCTATTTTTATTTTCAAAGTGTGTTTTATGCATACTGAGAATGCTAAAAATTCCTTACCTGGACTGCTGGGGCACTGAACTGGACACCATAATAAAATTTTGTCTGATTTAATTGCAGCTTCTCTGCCTTGCTATGCCTTGGCTGGCATACAAATTTTTCAAGGAAGAAACAGATGCATAATTTCACAAAATGTCTCACACTTTAAGATACTATTCATTTCAAACTACTTTCATCATTTTGTACTGCCATAAACAACCTGAATGCTAATGACTTGGATTTCAGTCATTCCAAATCTCACAAGAGAAAAGAAGAAAAAGACTGCTTTGAGTGTCCCTTTTAGAGGTGAAAATCTGACAGTCATTGTACTTTACTTGAGTCCAACATTGTATATTGCATTAGTTTGATAAAATCCGTTAACAGAAAGATTTTGGCATTATGAAAATATTCAACAGAACATATTGAACAGGTCCTAAAAGA
Organism: Cyanistes caeruleus; assembly: GCF_971803275.1. Taxonomy (NCBI): domain Eukaryota; kingdom Metazoa; phylum Chordata; class Aves; order Passeriformes; family Paridae; genus Cyanistes; species Cyanistes caeruleus. The sequence goes on from NC_141703.1 coordinate 79,683,186, forward strand.
TATAAACAATCATGACCTACAATGTCATTCTAGTCAGATACTGTACCTGATGTTTTTGTAGAAATCCCATTAGAGCCTGAATCTGAGTCTCCAGAGATAGAGAAGCAATCCATGTATTACTCCACTCAGATTTCAATTTTGTTCTCGGTGAGCTGCTTTTTAGGAATATGTATAGGAATTATTATCGGAATTATTATAGGAATTATTAGGAAAAACACGACAAAAAAAATTACAAAACTACATCAAATATCCTCAGTGTAAAATGGCTACTATACTAAAGATATTTCTGACAAAGTTATGAGTCTTCATTACGTTTTTTTTATCTGTAAGAAGTAAATTACAATTTTAGAAATGGCCAAGGATGGTGATCAAGTCATAACTCTCACGTATTTGGGTTTTTTTGTCCTCCTCACATCCCCTCTTACCTGAAGCAGACTTTTCAACACTGAAATTTTCTCCATGTGGTTCTTTTCAATGGGGAGAGCTGGGATAGTGGTAGCACTGTACTCTCAAAAAAGGACTCTTGCAATTGATGGGCACTTTGGGGCACTTGATGATAGTTATTCTGTCTCTTATGAGATCTTTTTGTGTGATCCTTTTACTGATCCTTTCTTAGACACAGCCAGCTCATGAGCAAGTTTCTCTCCTGCGTACTTGAGGATGTTGGACACAGCTGCTTTCTGCTTCACAAAGAGAGCCATAGCTTTACACATCTTATTGCAATTTTCAACATACAGTACTCCATCACTTCTTGGCATGCCTATTGATTAACATGATTAACTAATTTTGTTACACTTGTGACTAAAAATATTTTTTTTTGTTTTGTCTTCTACTGGGCCTTACATATCTGCTTTTTAAAACATTCTCCATTTTTCCTATTAATATTTTTTCCCCTATGAACAGGGGAGGAAGAGAATGGGCTGTGGTGTGCCCCTGTGGGAGCTCTGAAAGCACAGGGCCCCAAACTCACACCATCTTGTATCTGGCTGAGTACATTTTGTTTTGACAGCTTTTTCCTTCCTGTTTTTGTAGATTTAGCCAATGGCTTTAAAAGTGGTGAAGACAGAAATATGAAAATTAATTCAGTTCTCTGTAAAATTAGTCTCTAAGAAGACATAGGTAAATATTTCACGTGGAAAAACATAGGGCAATGTATTTTGAACATTGTTATGCCTTCTGTGCTCTTAAAAATCTTTGTGAAGCTTGTTACCATGCAAACTATATTCTAACTTTTATTTTTCATCAGAGAAACTTACTTGGTGAACCCAAAAATAGTCTCAGAGAAGAAAAAAGAAATATACAGGAATCATAGGAAGATTAATCCAAGTACATAACCAAAGAACCACCCACTGACAACTGACACAGAAGTATAATTTACTGCAAATATTTTCACCAAAATTTAATGTCTTTCATTATAGCATTATTGACTTTTACAAGTTTTACAATCACTTTAATTTTCAAAGTCCCTCTTATTTCATATATTTGTTTAGCCATGCTCTTATTCTCCAGATGAACTAGAAAAAACTCAGTAGTCTTGTACGTAGTTTTCACAAGAAAAAAAAAAATCAGGCTCTAAGAATAATCATCTTCCTCAAATTAATGCAAGGAGATCACATTTAGTGCCAGTCCTTTTTGTAAACAGCAAACTCAGTTTCTTTGCAGAGTAGAAATAAGAGGGATGTCTGCATATTGCCTTTATTTCATCCCCCAAAGCTCATTTTTATGCTGTTATGGACTGCTAATATTCCTTAGCAGAAGAAATGAGAGGAAGTTCATCCCAGCCAAACCTGTGCTCTGAATTATGTTTTACATTTTTAACATTGCTCTGACACCTGTCCAAAAAAGAACTGTAGAAACAAATTATCACTTCCCACTCTGTTTCTGCTTCTTGCTGCAAGGGAGTGGGGAGCATAGGAGAGAGATGGTATTTCACACCCTTGACACAGGGAGGGAGATTCCTTCATTCAGATTTAGGTGCCTCCTTTGTAAATGCCTTACACCTTAGTAGGTCTTCCTAGACTCCCTTTGCAATTCCTGAGAGACTGAATCATTGCCAGGGCAATTCAGTTTAGCCTACGGCAGATGTCTACAACAGATAAGACAAATCATGCTCTAAAAAAAACTTAGTTTTCCTTGTTGTCAAAATGGACAGCTGAGAATACATGTTCAGATGTAGATATTTACAGTGTGAAGTCAGGCAGAATGAATCTAAGGCTAGAAACCTCCTCAAGATGCTGTTGATGTCCAACAGAGAAACTAATGTGAAATCTGTCTGCATCTTGTTAATTTAGTGGTTCTACTAAAGATCATATGTTTTGGGAGGGTTTTTCACTCTCAGTATGGGAAAAATACTTCATTTCCATCTGAAAACCTTGCTGTTGGAAACTTCTAGCATTTGTTTTGAGTATTTAAGCTGAAATCTGGTTTGGTCAAGATGTTTCTCACTGTATTTGCCCAGTATCCATCTCTTGGCTGCAGCCTGTGAGTTCTGCTTTGCAGCAGGACAAAGAAATATGTAATGGTTTATATGATTAAACCAGGGGTACAAAATCCAGCACTTTATGGTGTATTCAGCACTTCATACAGTATTGACATAATTTGCAAACCCACAAATGCATGCTGTGTTCTTGCTTCTCATAATTTTGCTTTAAAGGCTTCATGACACAAGATGAGGTGATACTGTTCTTCTATCACTCATTTTTAATTCAGATACACTGAAATGTGAGGCAGCCATACTTGAAAATCCTTTTTATTTTGCTATATAGCCCTTAATTTATATCCTTATGGGTTTGGGTTTTTTTTTGTTTTCTTTTAATATATATAAATGAAACCTAGTGAAGACAGAGAGCCTTCCTAAATATTCTGGGTTTGTGACAAAATTCTAATTTATACATCTCAAACAAAATCACATCATGCAATCATTTCTGCTGTGGGTAGCTGGAAAATTATTGTGTCAGTGAAGATATTTGCTCATAAATTATTGGAGTATAAAATACTACTGCTTTTTGTTTATACATGATAAAAAGAAAATAATTTCTGTACCCAGAAGTGTGTGTATATATATTTTTTCCTCTTTCTGTCAGGCTGGTAATCCCCGAGACACCAAGTCAGCAAGAAAATAATTTCAGTGACATTCATTAATTTTCAGGAAGCTGTCTGAACTAAATTGATAAAAACAGCATATTATAGGTGGAATAAATTTTCCTTAAAGTTATTCCCCTTTTATTCAGAGACTGAGAATGAAAATAGTTGTTTGGGGGTTTTTATTATCAGATTTCACATTATCATGAAGTTCTAGAAGACTTGTAATTATGAGTGTTTTTCTATAAAGCAAATTAAATATAAGATTTGACAAGTATGTCCTGTCCTGTGATTATGAGTTCATTTCTGGATCTCAGAAAATGTCACTGTGTTTTAGATAGGCTTCCCATCTAAGCTGTCTACCAACCATTACCAACTCTTTGCTGCCAAATCTAAGAAAATCACGGTTTTGTGCTGGGAGGTAATCCTTCATGTTAAATCAATTGATTTTGATTTGAAAAATTACTGGGAAAAAAAGCAGACAACTTTTAGGCAAGAAACTGTTCTTCAAGGTTCTGTGCAACTCAAAGCCTTTCTATTTAATTGTTTTTCCAAATGAAATAGGCACAGAAAGGTAGCCAGACTCTCCAGGGGAATTTGTACCCTAAGGAGACTGTTTCTGCAGCAGAGATGTTCCTGCTGGTGAAACCCCTGGTAGCTGTTGGACCCATGCTCCCCTGGGTAGCCAGATACATCCCTGCTTTCCATCCCCCAAAACTCCCTCCCTCTCTCTCTGGCTTTTCCCTCCCCACTTTAGCACAATAACCAGCTGCATGTGATGTTTTAAAGGGGTGAGGGGGTGTGTGTGGGCCATATTTCCAGCTGGGCCCACACACCTTTCTGGAAAGGATCTGCGTGTGCTCAGAATCCTTTAAAGTTGAAGAGCCCAGTGACTTAGCTTAGAGCCTTGTTCTCCTACAGACTGTGTGAGCAATAAATTTCTGGCTCAGTTGGTTTCAACCCTTTTTATATTAGTGTTCCAAGTATTCTCAGTACAATAGCAGATGAAAAAACAAAGCAAAGAAAAAGAAAGAGAGAGCAGTCTGGCCATTTAACTGGAAAAGTTTACTGTTAAAATTAATATGATATTAAATTTCCCTGTTAATTGTGCTGAATTTTGACACCAAAATGCTTTTCTGAAGTGTGACTCTCCTTGGGATGAAAGGTTTTAATGATGGAGGAAACAGAGTTGTAAATGGAGAAACAGCAAAGATGCAGCTGCTCTTCAGATTAGAGGTACCCCAGGTGCCTCTTTAGTACCACCAGGTACTGAAGGGAAGGACAGAATAGTGTCAGGTCTGTAGCCTCATCTTCATTGATCTCTAATTACACAGAACTTTAATTAACACAGAGGCCTTCTGTCTTCTGTTATGCCTTTTTTTTCCACAGTACACTTTTTGCTTATATCAGTAATGGAGAGAGTAAACATGGCCCTGAGCCCAAAACCACGTGTAAACATAGTATCAACAGGAAACTCCCCATGATGCTTTTGGCTAAATTATCAGTGTTAGCTGTGTGCTTCAGTTGTTATTAGAAGGCTTTAACTACTTCTGATTTCTTTATTAGATGCCTTGCTCTCCCCTCTCCCTAAAAAAAAACAAACCAAAAAACCAAAAAAAACCAACAAAAAAAACCCCAAAAACTAAAGGGAGGAGGAGGGAGGTATTTTGTTAAAAATACATTGTGTGAATTATTTGTTGATACATGATACCTGGAGAATGTTAAAGAAAGACTGACTCATGATGCTTCAGTGGAAATTACCGGTGTTGAAAATTTTCTGCCTGCATTCTGATTTTTGCAGTGGGCAAAAGCTGTAGTTTTATGTATCTGGCTAACTTTAGATCAGTAAATTCACTCTTGAATTCCAAGCAAGGTGATAATATTTATTGGAGGATTTTTTTTTTTTCAATTTCCAGTTATTTAGGAGAATGTTTGTTTTGTGTCTCTCAGCTCTGTGATCTTACTTCCTCATAAAGGAAGAAAAAAAGTTATCAAGGGACATAAAACTCCTAACTCTTGTTCTATACCCTCAGGACACTTTAAAAGATGTTGATGTACAATTTCTCATGTCTAGACATTACTTAGTTGTTTCAAGCTTAATTCTTTATAAAGTGTCAGTGAGACCTGCCAGACTGATCATCTTGGAAGACAGAATTTTTCTCTTAGCTCCAGAGCACTAAATACTTGAAAAAGGAACATAATTTTCTCCACAGTTTTTCAAGACTTGGTCTTGGTACAAATAATCTAGGATACAAAGAAAGGACTCCCTGTTCAGCTTGAGCGGATCTCAATAGTACCATGTCTTCTCCTTTTCTCGTTAGTTATGTTTCCCATTTGGGTGTGCAAACAATACACTGGAAGAATTATCCATATCCATATGTAGGTGTGACATTAATTGCTAGTTCTTAATAACACGAGAGTGTCATTACACTAACTGTTCCTGCCATTAATTCCTGGTGATTTGGGGATGCATAGCAACAATCAGCATGAAATAGTCAGCATAATTCAGAGTTTTTCTATGCAGACAGGACCAACAGGAGCCTGTGGCCTCAAAAAAAAAAAAAATTGTTTTGCAGCTTGGTGCTGTCCCCTGGGCTATCGAGACACAGCAAATGAAAACCTAGTGCCTGTTCCCTACCCTACTGCTCTGGTGAGCTCATCTGTTCTGGGCTGTCACATGGTTTCATTTCTATGCCATAGGCACCTGGGATCTCTGATTAATCTTTGGCAGAAGCTGGAAGAAACTGGGTACACACTTCAATGCTTAATGGGTCTGCAAAACCTAACTTCCCAGAGCTTGGCAGCTGCAAAAGAGAACCATTGTTTTACAACCCTTTGAGATAAATATAAATGTTGACCTCTTAAACCTTAGGTTGATTGTTAGATACCTGCTGGAATGACACAAACTACAATAAAACATATTTTTGTATGTGTACAAAAATTATGACTAGACAGAGACCATTTCATTTTTTATAAACTTTTTGAGGCTTTTTGTGTTATATTTTGAGACGATATTTAAATCTATTCCTTTGCTTTTTGCAAGGTTTCCTATGTCTCCTCTGGTTTTCATCTAATGGAATCAAAGCCTCCTGCCAGATTTCTGACTCACTGAAAAGCCTTTCACACAGGCTGCCATGTAGTTAAGAACCTGCATTGTGTAACTTTGAGAAGCTGCATTGTGTTTAGAACACTCTGTTTATTAGACAGTCTTGTACAAGTTAGGATCTAATCATCTGGATGACTTGTTGACACTAAGTTTGTGATGAAATTTGAGGTTTAGTGTAGCCAAGTACTTGCCATGCCAGCAGTACAGGCTCCCCTTCTTTATCTAATTTTTTCTTAAAATCTGGGCTTCACTGTCCAACAAAACAAACAGAGTTGAGCTATGTATGTTATTTAAAATGGAAATTAACACTGTTCTTGGTTTCACAGCATGATCAAGACATAATTTAATCATACTAGCATTTTTATATTGCTTATCTAATTGGCTGTGCTTTCACTCTGAATTCTGGGCTGCAAATTTCCAGCATAATTCTCTAGGAATTTGCCTAGCAGCCAGAGCAAAATAAAGAGGTTTAACTCTGAAGTTTCTCTTCAGTCCTTTGTCACTAGCTGTTTGAGTTTGGATGAATTGCATAGTCCTCAGTCTTAATAAATGTCTAACTATCTTTGGAAGTGCTTCTTTTACTTCCCACCATAAAGCAAGTTTCTCTTGAGTCATGGAAGCATTAGTGCTCACTAGACCACTCAGTATTGTTTGTACTTCTTTCCTATTTTGTGCCTGTTTTAGTTCCAGTACTCAGAAAAAGGCATCTCATTAAGTTTTCATGGTTCATTATTTAATGGACTTCAAATAGTAAGAAACATGAATTCAAAGAATATTTATTTTACATATCTGTATCTATATTTATATAAAAATATTTTTTTTAAAACCACCAACTACTATTATAGAGCTTTCTAGCCTTATATATAATGTTTCAAAATTCAAAAACTTCTTTTTTCTCGCTACCTTGACACTATCATCCACAAAAAGAAAATGGGTCAAAGAAAATGAAGCAAATATTGAAAAAAACCCTTATCTTTCCATGTATTTAATCCTCAATATGACAAACACAGGTACTAATTTGATTCCATCAAGACAGCTTAATTCCATAGGAAAATTTAATATATTTTTCTTTCCTCACAAACAAATGAGGCAATAATAAAAAGTGGAGGTCATCAAATGCCAATCAGTTAATGAAAAACTTAAACAGATACTAAGTTCAAAAAATGTTGCATATCCTGCAGATAGGGAGTACTGCACATATTTTCTTTCATTAAGTGCACAACATCAGGCACAATAGTCCGCTGATCTTCTCCTTAGGATGTGATTTTTACTAGAGGGAGCCATGTTTCTTAAAGAAGTTGTTTAGAAAGAATAACTTCTGGCTGGTCAGAGAAGAGAGGATAAACCTGTAGAGGGGAAAAAACCACAATTCTTTTAAAAAGTCAGATTTTTATAGAAAAAGAAAGCAATGCTAATTCAGATTGCATAAATGAACAGCTTTAACCTGATGGTTCTGAAGGAAAGATATTACTGTCATTCCCCTCAAGGATTGTGCCAACCATGCAAAAAGGGTTGTACTGGAAAAAAATCCAGTAAACAAGTTGATACTCATAAAAGAGAATAGGAATTCAAGCAATGTTTTAGGTAGCATTTTACCTAAACATTGCCATCTTTTAAAGTGGCAGTATCCAGACAAAGGGTCTTAAGGATTCAGAAAGATCGGTGCAGTGTTTTGCTACCTGATAATTTTCTTTTATGGAAAGTTTACTCAGGTTACATTATAAACTTCAGCATGAAGAGTTTGCTGTTATAGTCATGCCCTCACTCTCCACATCTGTCCCATTACATCTAGATTATGCTGACTGAATACCATATGGTTGCATCCCTTCCTGAAATATAAATAGTTCCTTATATCAAAATCAAGGTAATGTTATTTAGTTTCAGAAACTGTCTGTTGGGATAGGGGTAAATGTAAATGAACTGTGCTGAAACTGTGTATCTTGGGGTTTTTTTGCCTTGTAACAGAGATATACCCTTATTGTCTCTGTGGTAAACATAATGTAACAACTTCAAACACAGTCACCTCATAAACTGAAATTCCTTATCATAATCATGCTCTAAGGATAAGGCACAAGAACAAAGTTATTTTCCAGGATCTTAATTTGTGACATACTTCTTGGTTTTTTTTTCTTTCTGTAGATGAGATATGAAGATCTCTGTTCATATTTCCATAACAATGAGTTGCACAGAAGTGTGATCTGCTTTACCATGCACCTAAATTTTATTATTTAATTGGATCCCTCCAACTGATGTCATGCATACTGTTATGAGACGTTGTGACATAATGGTCATGCATTCCTAAGACTTCGCAGGTTAAATTTTATAGGAACAGATCAGTCAAGAAATAATCAGTGAAAACTTACATGAATGCAGGGCTAGATTCCCTTCTCCTAAGTCAGATGGCCAAAGGGTAATAAATCAGCTCCTGAAGGGCAGCTGAATGGTTTTTGTTTTTCTGCAACTTCCCCAGGCCAAACAGCCCCTTCCCCTCTTTAGCCACTTCAGTACTTTGGATCAAAAGGTCTGCATCCTGAATGAGGCATCTGGCTTTTTGTCTGACCTGTGCAAATGACAGCAAAAAGTTTTTTGTGAGTGCCAGTGTTCCTCTCTCCTCCTTTAGCAAACTAAGACCCATCTCTCACCCAGAATCTTCCTTGTTTTAGACTGGGCATTAAAAAACATAAGTCACTTACTGCTCACTATACTCTGTCACTATATGACAGAATAGTACCAAAGTTAAATGAGTACATAATTAGTAATTAAAATACATTAATCTCAAGGCCCATAAAAGGATTAGGAAATCATAGAATGGTTTGTGTTGGAATGGACCTTAAACATCATCTAGTTTCAATCCCTCTGCTGTGGGCAAACCACAGCTTCTCTGGGAAATTTATGCCACTGTCTCATCATGTTAAAAAAAGAGAAGGAGTTAATTAAAATACAAAGGTGGTCCAATCTACTGCAAGGACAGTTGACCAGAGAAGGTTTAAAAGGTCTTAAGAGAAAGAAAATAAAAACCCAACCCTCTATTTTGTTACCACCTCTTCTGCCTCTCTGATTTCACTGCCTATTAACTCCAAGGTCATGCTGGTAGGAGGAGGTCAAGGTTGAGTACAATACTGAGTTTTTCTAAGACCCTCCCCTACTGGGTATTCATGTAGGTCTGAGGGTCAGCAGGAATTAAGAACTATCTCACATTTAAGGAGTTTTAAGATTTGGACAGCTGCCCTTAAGGGGATTAATCGGAACTGTACTTTAATAAAGGTTGGGTGTCTAATTTGGGTGGAGGTGGAAAGGTTCTGCAGATGAACAAAACAGGCAGCTTGAGCATCTATGATAGACTTTCACTTGCCTAAATCTGGATGAATAGCAGATGCTGATGTTGACTGAGGGCAGAGGATAGGCAGTGCAAATCATGGATTGGTATTTAATCATTTAAAACCTCCAGATGGCTAATTTATGGTAGATGAATTCAGGTTTCAGAGGGTAATCACATCACCTTATTTTAGGTATATAAATTAGATGCCAAAAATAGAAAGCTGGTCTTTCTGTGTTCCCTCCATAGCCAACAGGGAGAGACTGGTCTTCTAGAAAATGAATCAAAATTTGATTTGTACTCTGAATTTTAAAGAAGTTTGCTGGTCCTTGATGATTTTAGATGATGTATTGATGATTTTTCTTCCATATGCAGTGCTTGTATGTCTGTAGACTGTATAAAATTACTGTTTCCCCAAACTGAAAATGCTGGAATATAAGTACAACCTCAGGACTGAGACTCCAGAAGGCCAAAAGTGAATCAGTTCATTCAGAAGCTGGTCTAAACATGAATGATTACAATGTATAATCCAGCAGATATAAATATTCTTTAAATTTTCAGATTCAGTAGACACAGAGAAACTTTCACTTAGTAAGCTCCTGAGAGATAAACAGAAGAGGAAATAGTTAATAAAAATCAAGAAAAATGCATCAATTCATGGCTACAATGCAAACAAATCTGCTTTTCTGCCAGGTGCACAGGCTAAAGCTGCCTACAGGCAGTTTTAATTTATAAGGACAGCATTCATGGAATAGATAAAACATACCAATTCCAACCTTGCCCATGTAAAACAGGGCAATATTAACATAAGGATCCCCTTCATCCATTTTATTATGATTTACACTGGAGGAAATGATGATGAAAAAAAACCTTATGTGGCCATGTACCTATTCAACATTCTGCATGTCCTTTACCAAGGGAAATATATGGTTGCTGTAGCTTATGAAAGGAAAATTAAAATCCTTAGTTTTAGTGTATGGGAGTACCAAGGGAATATAGGATTGCCTCACATAAAGAACAAATCTTTCACTAAGATTTTCACTTACACTCTTAAAAATCCAAGTGATAACGGCAGTTCATTCACACCTTTTGTTTGAGCTTTTTGGGATGGAAACTGATTTCCTTCATCCTGTCCTGAAGTCCAGTGTGTGACCCTTCTCTCCTAAGTATCTCCAGCAGCACAAAGACTTAAAGTGGATTCTAAAACAATGTTTAAATCCTTTCTGAAATCAGCATCAGTATGTTCATGCTGGACCACTGCCTAGACACAGAGCTAGGTATTTCATGCTGCCACTGTGGCAGGCACTTTTTGATAACTAGTATGTGCAAATTCCAATGGCATTTGAAGAAAGAAGAAGTAGGATTCAATTCTCTGAGCACATATTAACCTGAAGTGGGGCTTTCATGATCTTTTGTGTTATTTTTTATTTATTCACTTAATCTGGATTCTGGCACAATCTGTAATGTATGAGGTCAATGGTTGAAAGGGTGACTGAGGTCTCACTATTTCTTTGACAAACTTTTGACAAATAATTATATAAAGACATATGAAGACACAGTGTGAAGCTAATATGAAATTTCTACTTTACAGTATGACCATAATCTTGGTGATGATGATTAAACATGTGTGAAGTTGATGGGAAGACTGCACACAATAAATCTATCAATATTATGGAGACTCACTATCTTCTGGTAAAACTAGCAATAGACTCACTAATTTCACTGGTTGTGCCAGTGATTTTATGTGAGTAATTATGAGCTATCTGCATAGTTTATATTTACAAGAAAAATAGAAACAACAATTGCGACAGCTAATGGAACTAATGCCTGTATATTTCCAGTTTTGTCCTTAGCAGTAACTACCTGATCAATCAGCCACAATACCAAAAGAGATACAGTGGTTTTTCATCTGAGTTGCATCCAAAAACAAGGGCACACATCTATAATATTTAGACAACAAAAATTTGATGATATTCCTCTTATATATATATATATATATATATATATATATAACAAAATCATTCGTTTGGGAGGCATGGCTATATATTAAGCACTGATCTTCAAACTTTCACCTGCAAGCTATCATAACTCCAGATGACTGAAGTCACTATTAATTTTTTCAGCTTTCCAAGGTGCAGTCATTAGCAATCTCACAATATCTATAATTGTCTTTTTATAGTTATAAAGCTGCAGCAATGGAAGATGACAGCTTGTGCCACTTAAATGGAACCCTGCAGTGCTGTTTCCTGATAACACAGAAGATTATGTTTGGCATCTGCACAACCCTGGGATTATGAAAGGCTGGATAAGAAAATGCAAGGAAGAGCTTGGGGAAAGGAGGATAATCTTTAGTCAGCTTGTGACAGGAGGAACAGAAACTCTGCTGGAAAGAGCAGGATAGGACCTCAGGCAAGCTTACTCTTTACAGCTAATTTTATGTAGCACATCACAGTGTGATAACCTTGGTATGTGAACAAGCCCAGAGGTGAAGTGTTTCCTTCAGATTTGTTGAAGTCCTTGTGCTAATTAAGCTGTATGTAAACAACCCCACTGTGTGATAGCTCAGGTTTTCTCCCTCATCATTTTGCCTTCCTCTGACATGAAACACCTCTAATAACCCTTGCATCTTGGCTGCCCTGTCTTGTATACTGTATCAGATCTTAGCTGTCCTGTTCTCTTTGAGCATCCCACTAGATTTCACCACTGTTTTCCCATATGATATCATTCATTCCATCCTAACCACCTTGCAAGAGCCATAAGCATGCATCTCTTCTTTGGCTCTGCTCAGTGCTTTCCCAGACACTTGTCTAGACCACTACCTTAATATAATCTTCTAAATGTTCCAACACCTTATAAAATTTCTTCCTTTGCCTATCTATTGTTCTGCCAACTATAAGGTCTTAATTCTCTGAGGCAATTTAAAATTTGTTGCTGCAGATTTTTTTTTTTAATTTCTGCTTCAGTTGCATTTTCAATAAACCCAGAAGTACATTGTTTTCTTGACCTTAGCTTTGAAAGGACTTCCACCATGCAGCAACATATGTGGATCTATTTTCACATGTGAGCCCAGTCATTGTCTTTGATTAGAATTTAATTCTCAAAGTTTAAATAAAAATTTTCATAAACAGGAATGAAAAAGTCTCAGGAACATAGTGTATGCATTATTTCCATTTAGCTGCTGTATGTTGAATAATGTATACTGTGTCATCTCACCTTCTCTATTAAAACACAGAAGTATATCTGCCTTCTGCCTACTTTCTTAGTTCTTCAGTATCAACAATCACTTGGATTCTGAAACATCTTAAGAAACAAAGAAGAAACTGATCTTTTTAATACCCAGATGTCCATGACTTCTTGTCCTGGATCTGGAATGCTACTCAGATTTTCCAATACAGTCTTACAGGGAATTTCTTCAGCCATGGTTTGAAAGTTAGGGATATTCAGATCCCTTAACATGCCCATTTCTAGTGTTTAGCATTAAGCATCTCTCTTTTTAGGCAGTCTTTACAAATCTGTCTTCTGAAACATCAAGGCTTGGATTTCTCACATTTCATTTATGTGGCTGATGGAGCTGATGAGTCTGTGAGAGCACTTGTTCTGTGTTCACTGCAGAGTAATTTGAACAAGATTTTTGCATATTAGAGGAACCAAATTTCATATGTGCACTCAGAAAAACCCTTGAGTCTTAGCAGGAATGATTCACCCTCTGAAGGTGTCATTGTCTCAGAGTCTTGTCATTGTCAATAGAGATGTCTACAATATCTATGATATTTGTACCAATTACCAGTGCCTGTGATATCTTAATCTTCCGGCTTGCTTAGGTATTTAAAATTTCATGTGATAAATCTTAGCCTCATCTATCTCTAAAGAGTCACATTAACAGCATATACCACTCAACTGCTTTTAACTTTTTTATATCCTGTTTTAGGGCTGATCCATTTCTAATTATAGAAATCATAATGTCATTAAAAGTCTTGTTGGGGAGGGCTATCATGCTTTCCATTAACAGCCAGAGAGGGTGTGAATTGAGACCATAGCAGAAATAAATAAAAGTGACAGTCTGATAGGGAAAAACTCCATCTTTTTGAAGTCCTTGAGTAGGAACTCTGGAATAAGACACAGACAGACAAGCTTTCCAAAACAGACAAGTCTTTAAATAAATGGTCTGATTCTTATAAATAGTCTCTTCATTCATGACAATACAAATCTAAGTGAAAACTTTCAAACCTTTTTAATAACATTAATCAGATTACATTAGCACAATATCATGAGTGATCACTATTGATGACAGCTCTGCTCTGCAAATTCTTACAACTCAACCTCTCTTATAAACTTTCCTCACTACATGGCATTTTTTATAAACAATTATGTCTTCTTTTAGATCCATACATAAATTTTTCCAAGAGAAGAAAGCTAAGTTACTGACTATTTTTTAATGTTTTTCCCATATGAAAATTGTTAGTGTATTTTCATGCAGTTTTTTTAATGAGAAAATATTATATTCTCATCTTCTGTTATGCACTGGTGTTTATTTTTATTTTTGAATTTTTTAAAGCAGAGAATATATTGCAGTCAAAAGCATTAAACTCCTTTGTAGGTAAGAGGTATACGCTAGAGAGAGCTTTCAAAAAATCAAATCAAGTGTATGAAGTACTATAGAGATTATGTCCTTGTACTCTTGTCGGAGAAGAAATAAGAAATCAATTTTCTTTGCAATATTTATTTTTCAAATAACAATTCTAAAGCAGACTGGTAGTTTATGTGCAGAACCAGATCATTATTTCCATATCAACTAGAACAATTTTGTCAGACTCACTTTGCTGCTAACACGGATGTCATGCAGTTAAATATAAGCTGACAGAATGTACGACACAACCAGAGTAGATCTTACTCATAACGATCAATTTTTTCCTCAAAAAAATAAAAGTTCTGTCTTTGGAGTGGATTTGAACTGCCAAGGAAAGATAGTACCCTGACAGAAGGTATTCCCTTAGACTGTTTGAGAGTTCTTAGTGGAGGTCATCATTTACATGGATACCACTGTCCATGTACATCTCTGTAAAGTCCTAATACATCCACAGCAGGCTTGGAGTTTAATGCCAACTGTCCTGGTTTAGGGTAAATTTGGGAGAAAACCTTCAATGGGCCTACCCCCCGGGAAGCAAACCCACGTGGCCCCTTTCTCCCACTCCCCAACCAGTTTGGGAAGACGTTTCTCAAAGAGAAGTGGAAAAAGCCTGTTTATTTCACAGGCACAGCACTACCCAGCACAAGAATGAACAATATCAGATTACAAAACCTCTCGCCGTTCAGAAGAGATGACAAACTTCAGAGTGTCTCTTTCCTGGGGGTGTTCGCTCTGTTATCAGTCCCTCTGGTGCTGGAAAATGCCGCTGCCCAGGCTGGGTTCCCGGTAGTCCACGGGTGCAAGCTCCCGGTGCTCCCCCGAGTCCCCAGTCCAGAGCAGGTTCGATCTGTTCAAGGAAAAGGGAAAGAAAACAGTCCAGGAAGACCTCTCTGCTCTGGCTAGTTGGAAAGCCAAGGCGATCTGTCTCCTGTTGTCTGTCTGTGCTGTAGTCAAAACCTTCTCTCGGGATGCAGGGGGAGCAAGTGCAGTCTCTGATAACAGATTTGGTGCTTCTTTTCCACTCACTTTTACTTTTAGATGAAATTTTAAGAATACAAAATCTGTGTCTGGGTTAGGTGGACGAATGGGTATACAATTTAACATCATAATCAACCCAGGACACCAACTCAGCCCCACATAAGAGAGTGAGAAAGTGAGAAAACTCATGAGTTCAGAAAAAGAGTTGGATATTGCATACCCAAGGCATGCAAACTCCTTTGTCAGTTGGGGTCAGCTGTCCCAGTTGTGTCTCCTCCCAACTTCCCAAGTTCCCCCAGCCCCCTCACCAGTGTGGCAGCATGAGAGGGCCTTGACGCTCTGAAAAAGCCACTCAGCAATGACAAAACCTTCTCTGTATCATCAACACCATCTTCAGAACAAATCCAAAACACAGTCCCATCCTGGCTGTTGTGGAGAAAATTAACTCTGCCCCAGCCAAAAACCAGCACAGCCATCTATGTTAAGTGCCACTGAAATGTGTTAGAGTGAGAAAGTATCATTTTCTACACAGACAAAACGTTTTTTATTCCCAAAGTTTAATTTCTGAAATTATTTCTTCATGTGTGTAAGTGTCATTAAAGCAACTCTAGAGCATGCAGTGCAAAGGCCTTATTGTGCCAAGCACTGCACCCATGCAGGCAGCTGAAACAGGTGTGCACATGCACACTCCAAAGTACTGTTGCTAAATGATGGTGTCTAAAGGTTAAGGAATGGAAGTAGCTGAAAACACCTCTTCTTTTTTTCAAATCACCAAGGTAACACCTCCGTAGAGGATAGGAAAGAACAGTGAAGAGCTATAGTCACTCTAAGTGGCATAGTTAAGTAGCACAGAGACAAGGAGGTCAGCACAGAATGGTTGCAATTCAGAGCCAACAAAAATTGCTGTAATTCCTCAGCAAGGCACCTAATTGGAATCATGCACATTGACAGTTTTACCAATTTTACTTCATGCTCTGGAGCAATATAAAAACTGCCTTGATCGTTTATCTGTCCCAAGTACCCATGATAGCAAACACTAAATCCCAGAAATGGTCATTGATGTACATGAAGTCTCTAGCACAGGCGACAGAGCCACCTTGTTCAGTGGGATCTATAGTTTGGGGTCTTGCCAAAGACATCTGATTCTAGACGCAGATTTACTGTGGGTATTGCCTGTTGCAACCCACATAAGTCTCTGTATCTGACATGGGAACAAATGTGCAGCTGCTCAGTCTACCCTTTTATTAGGTGGAGATGGAGCCTACCCTTGCAACTACAAATACAAGATTTGAGCATGCTTGCAAGTTAATTCATTTGGCATTGACACATGATCTGAAAGGAAAGCCAGTGGGAGCTGTTTAGGTTTCACCAACTTTAAGGGCTTTCTTAGAACTTTTCAGAAGGTTGAAAAACTTCATCTGAATTGAAGTTAGTCCCAGGATTACCAGTACCAGTCAGACTAAGTAAAATGATCATGTGTTGGGGAGGATGAAACAGGGAAACCTTATGAATATGATTGTTTAGCAAAAGATTCTGAAAATATGAAGCCTAGAATAGAAGTAGAAATGAGAGCTAGCTTTGAGTCATGGGATACTGAGTGCTATCCAAAGAGCAATAGCTCAGCCAGCTAAAGGAGAATCCCTGTTGATGAAACAATGTCCTTCTGCTGATAAAGAATCCAAAGGTCCAGCAGCAAGATAAGAATTTGTAAAGCTTTTAGAGGTTGAAATGTTAACACTGTATGGTAATATAGTAGTTCTTATAAGGTATATGCAAATTCTTTAGTGGGTGTATCTCGTAGTGATTGGTTACTGGGAATTAAAATATTCACTATAGAAAAAGATATAACGTATTGTAGCAGGAACTTCACTCTCTTGGTTTCCCTTCTCTTACTTCCCCACTCTCGCTCTTTTGTTCTCTTGTTTCACCCTCTCTACTCTTCTTTTTCTTCCTCTTACCCCTCTCTTGTTCCTCCCCTCTCTCCTAAGCTTCCCTGGTTCTCCCTGCTCTCCCTGTCTTGCTCTTCTTGATTCTTCCCTCCCCTTCTTTAACCTCTCTTCTCCTGCTCTCCCCGCTCCTCTCTCGGCCCCCACCCCTGACCACGTGGACGCCAAGGCTGGTGGTGGACACGGGTCTCTCCCTCTCTTTACCCATATAATAAATTGCTTATACCTGAACAGCTTGACCCAGGAGAACTCTCTCTCCACGAGTGAGTGTTTTGTACTTCAATAATCATGGTCTGATTCTTATAAATGTACTACCTGAGGAAAAAATGGTTTGAAGCAGCTCTGCTCTTCCTCCTTCCCTTTCCCATGACAAGGAATATCTTTGGATTTGAGGGCTAGTGCATAGGGAGCATAAAACTAGCATGTATCTGAAGATATGAGGCATAGAAACCACTGAGCTTTAGCCATCCCTTGTTGACACATTTATGCAAAGCTACAGACCACCTCTGGTGTGCTCAAATGCACATGGCTACAGAAAGAGGGAAGCCTTGCTCAGAAACCTTCATGTTAGTGGCTCTAAAACTAACTGTAGTTTACAAGTCAACATCGTCACAGAACAGAGAACTATAGCATATAACCAGTGAGTACAGGAAAGAAGATGTGTAATTAGATATAGTCAGTCTTTTCATATCTAATTGCTATTGACTGTGTGGTCAAAGCTTTAATCTTATCTCTTTATTTTCCTACCACCATCTCTTCTTTTTAATTTCATTCCCTTTATGGATGAAGAACCATTTAAACAACATTTAAAGACTACAGACATCATTATATTGATTGAATGAATATTTCTTCAGAATCAGAGCAAGACTCATGGACTTCTTTTCTAAGGAAATTCTAACAATTTCTTTCTGGGTAGTCAAAATCTCACAGCTTTTTCTTTCCCTCTAGAGACCTGCAGCAGCAGGTTATATGGGACTGATGACTGGGCAAAAACATATCAAAGAGTACAGCTGTGTCTTGAGAGCATTTGAGTTGGAGCAGAAATATATGCAAGGGAGGAGCTCATTCTGCTGTAAGCCTCGATAGACTCTGGAAACAAGCATGTAAACACCTGTTTCAAACTCTGTTTATGGAGATACTTGTTTAAAAAGGGTAAATCAATCTAGTTCTATGAGAAGATCATCATTATGCAAATTGTCTCTCAGGGAGCTTAAAATAAGTAAGTTCCTTCTTTCTGGAGAAACATGACTGAACTGTCAAATATTACTTAGTAAGAGGATTATACTGGATTTGATTTTACTTAAGACTGTTTCATAGAGAAAGTTTCTCTCTCTTCACTTTCAGCAAGCCATTTGGTTTTGAGATATTGGTTTGGATTCAACATTAGTCTTAATTGACATAGGTTTAGTTATTTCACTTGAGTCCTTTATCATAAAGCTCCATATATCATATAATTATATATAAATAGAAGGATCCATGCATTCTATAATCCATGTACTGAGATGGAAGGCAGAGAAATAAATAGAAAAGCCTGTTTTGTGACTTTACAACCATGAAATATATAGGTTGAGACAAAAGATTATGCAGCAACCGACTTATATGATTGAGGTGTGTGATTAATTTTTTGTTTAATTCTCTTTTTAATGATTTCCAAAATATATCAGTATGCGATCCACAAAACGGACACTTGGAAAATCAATCAGTTGCAAGAAGTTGCAATTTAACACAAGAATTTAACACAAAAAAAAAAGTAAATATAAGTAAAATCATGAACACAAGAAGTAGAAAAATCATGGGGGAGAGGAAGAGATTCAGTCACATCATTCAATTTTGTAAGGTGTGCTTTTTGCTATGGTCATTAGCAGAGATCCTCAATTTGGATGAAATGTTACATCAGACCATTGAAGAATCTAATCTTGGAGAAAGTGTGCACATTGGAGTTTATTCAGGGTTTTTTAGAGTGAGACAACCACAAATATGTAATACAGTAATTTGCTTCTGCAGTTTGGATCAATTACATTTATATCTGGCTAATGGATAAGAGGCAGGTACAGCATGAGATGCAGTTAGATGGTCTAGAACACATCCAGGAGGGATGCAGAATGTGTCTGAGGTAATAATTAGCTTGTGCCTGGGAAAATGTTTTTTGGCTACAGTGAGAGAACACCCAGAAAAAACAAAATAGGTCACTCCCTTTCCTACTCTATTCCCTTATCCTTTCTGTGTTAGTACAAGAACCTATTGTACGTTTCACTGGGCTAAAAGGATGAGTGAAGTAAATCATGTGCTTGTGAAATTTGGTTGCTTACCACAAATATATTGAGGTACCTGTTCAGGCCATCATGGAAGTATTTAATGTATTTCCTAATAGCAGCCATTTAGCTAAAACCCAAGAACACAACAAGTTAAAAGGAAGTTCTAAGAAATCAACTCAAAGAAAGTATTCAAGGTTTATTTTGACTAATTCTGTAGCATCGTGCTTTGCTTGTCTGACTTTTACTTGCTTGAACTTCAAAGAATTTCAAGCAGCATTAGAACAAATTCATCCCTGTTACTCAGCAATTTCATCCTTCAGACATGTCTTTGAAAATCTGTGCTTCAGATCCAGAGAAATAGATGTTATGCAAATTAAAACGCTGTAATTCCTTTGGAATTGCCACATACGTTCAATTTAAACCATTAAGAGCTGCACAGAGGCAGAAGGGATAAAACTCCTACCCCTTTGATCCCAGGAGCATTACCCCCCTCTGCCTGAGCTAGAGAAGTGCATGTGCAATGCATACCAGCCCTGTGGCCCTGTCTACAAAGGTCCTGCTAATAGAGATCATAGGCTGCACAAATGGTACAGCCCTGCATTAACCTTCTGGCAGGTGGCTGTGTGAGGGGTGGAAATGAGCTGCAAGGATGGACTAGGTGCACTGCAGGATAAGAACAGGGCAGAGGTGAGGTAGGGAAAAAGAATTAGTTGTTAAACCTTCATGTCATACAAAAGAACCCAGCTTACATTACATCTCTGCAGTGTCCAAGCGAGGGTTCCACTTCTCACTTTCAGTCAACTCCAGGTAATTTTATTGATACTGACAGGACAGGAGTGTGCTGGGTTCAGATATGTCTCTACTCTTTTGTGAGACAGCTGTCTAACTCCAAGCTTAAGCCAGTGTATGAGCTGGCCCGAGTGCATGATAGATGACCAGGGAGTTTGTCATATAGAATGAGATCCAGCTTTAATCTGACACAACATCAAAAACACATTACAGCTCTTAGAAGAAATAAATGCTTCTCAGTGCAGAACAGACTCTATATAACTCATACTAAGAAAAGGTCAATCTTTTTCTCAATCATATGGTTGTTTTTGATAATGCATGACTTCAGCATTGAGGGATACCCCAGTGAACAGTTAGATCTAGACTGATTTGGTTTTTGAGAGTGACGCACACCTTGCTGGTACACTGGGCAATAAAGGAATGCTGACTTAGCCTCTGTCTGTGGCAAAGCCACACACTCACCATTGGCTGTAAGAACACCAGTCCGAAAAACATAACTGTTTGCATGGGATCAGTATTTCCCAAGAAGATTTTAGACACTGGGAGATGTGATGTAGAAAAAGACAGCTCAGGCACTGACATCCCTAGTGGCAATGCCCTGGTCATGCTCAAATACCTGTTCACAGACTGAGCCAAGAATTCCTTACTAGTATAATTGGAACCTTAACAGTCTATTATGCAATTTATCATTGTTAGTTCAGATGCAAATACTATAGATTGAGAAGAAAATACAGAAAATATTACTACAACAACAAAAAACAACAACAACAATAATAATAATAAACAAGTACAGTAATTTCTAATTGCCATACACACCCTTTTTCCTGGTATTCTTTCTGTTGTTCCTCCTAGCCTTAAGCTCAGTGATTCCATTTGGAATGAGGGAGTTGTCAGCACCTGCATTTTTTCAGCAGAAGGAAATATTTTATGTTTGTGCTTTTTCACTCTACAATCCATTCTAGATTATTTTTATCTTTAGATTATTTTTATTTTTATACCTGGTCTTTTTACACTGTTCTGTAATTCCTAATCATACCTAAATTTCCTATAGATGATGCCTTTTACATGCACTAGAGAGAATTCCATTACTTTTTATCCCTAAAGTCTATTTTTGACCTACCCCAGGACTGCATTTTTAACTGATCTTTTGTGTGTTTTTTATAACTATGGGGTTATAAAGCCAGTGTCAGGCTGTGCCCCATCTCTTATTATCCCATGTCTGCATGCCTCTGTGCCATCCCTAATCTCTACTTCACAAGGTGTCCTCTTTCACAGCAAACCTGTATTTCTCTGAACATCTTTGATAATTACTGCTTTCTGCTATCTGTATAAAACTATAGTCATACTTTGCAAAGATAACAAAACCAAAATAAATTAGCCACAGACAGCCCTAAATTAAACAAACTGCTGTGGCAGCTAAACTAATAGAGTTTCAGGCTGGCCAGGTTTGGGCAGAGCAAGTCTGGTAAGCCTCACTGTTGAGGCCTTGCAAACTGAGTAAAAAGCCTGTAACTTGTTACTAGCAATAGAAATAGTGTACGATGGGATTACACAAACACACAGTGAACATGGTTTTATCTGGAGTGATCTTAATATAGGCTACCAAAAGCAGAGTCACAAAGAATACACAAAGGTGGTAGCCCAAATCATTCTAGTTTCCACTGATCCCATTATTTCCTTTGAGTGTAACTTCTCATCTCCCTTTCCACAGACCTGTTCCCATCTCATTTGAGGACCTGGCTTTATGTAAGGAAATGTCAATATACCCCACTCAGGAAGGCCAGGACAACCTCTTTGCAGAAGCCAAATGAACACCAAATACCTGGGTTGGAAATCAAAAAACATCAGCCTGCAGAGATGACAAATCATTGCTTTCAATACAGGAAATTGAATGACAGCAGTATTTTAAGGCAGAAGAGTTCAAGATGGTGCAATACAGATGCTACTGGCCCACATGCCTTTCTGTTCATGCTGGTAGTTGATAGTGTGCATTATAGTGACTTAATGGTGTATTTATCACAAACAGCATTGTCTAATGAATGAATACTTAATGAGCCTCCATTAAGCTTAGAAGTGCCCCGTTTTAAACCATTAGCTCATTACAGTAATAAGGTATTTTATACTGCAGAGGAGTTAAAGCAAACACAGCAGTTCTTTGAAGCCAGATGACTGCTTAAGGCAAAATAAAAGAGAAAGCAGAATTATTAATTTGAAGAAATATAACCCAAATCTACTATACAGGGGAAAAAAAGCAGCTTTGAATTTTGTTGGTTGTATTTTTTTTTACTTTTTTCTTGGTAGCATTTTCTGATTTGGAAAAAAAGCAATTTATATTGGCAAGATAAGAGCTTTGAGTTTCACTGTTGGTGATAGAATAGTCATGAATTGTCTGTTCTATTAGTCTTTTTTTCCTAGATTTGAATTGGACTGGAATCAGCTAAAATCATAGTGCATGAGACTTTTAATAAGGAATTTCCCTTTACCTGTCTTGAATTGCTTGGTCTCTTATTGTAGGCTTTTTAATACCTTAGTTTGGGAGTAAAACTTATTCCAATGCCTCAGGCAAGAGAATCTGAGAGCTAGTGAAACATGTATAGTGTGATAGGATTTAGAGTTATTTGAAGAATTGTGTAAGAGAGATATTTAGATGCCTAAATAGATAAAAAATGGCCTGATAGCATCTTTAAAAGCACTTGAGTCATGTAAAGTTAAATGTGAGGCTGGATGTCTGCAGTATATCTGTTTCCCTAGGTGCATATCCATTTCCCTAGGTGCATATCTAAACAAAGTAATGAAAGAGTTCCAGTCAAAAGAATTAGAAAATTATGACTGTAGGTACCTTTATTGAACATCTGATTTATCTACAGACTAATAATTGTAGGTCTAATCTAGAGTTCATAGAATTCAATGAAATACTTTCTACTGATTTAATATACTTTATATCAGGTTTCTGTAATTATAGTAAGTTACACTGAATGAGAAAATCATCTCAGAGAATTAAAATGTATTTGTGGATAGTATGTGTGTAGAAAGTGGGCACAAATTTTAAATTACTTCCTATAAATTATTCACTCAATTATATTGCATGTAAATAGGGGATTATTCATTAATGATTCTGTATTCCACATAAGCATTGGCAACATGATGAAAAAGATTTATCATGAAGGATCTGTCCATCAGTATAAAGAATCACTGTAAAGGATTTCAAAGACTCCCATTTGACTCCAAATCCCCAGCTGTTAAACAAAGAATGGCTGGAAGCTGCCACTGTTTGGAAATAATATTGCTGGGGTAAATGCTGTGTGGCAGGAGCAGTATTTTTAGTATATTTCTCTTCTCCTAGCCCCCTTTGTAGAGGCTTTGTCAGTGTGGTTATTCTTTTAGGAAACAGAATGGGAAGAGATTAATGGAGAATATGCAGGCATAGGACACAGCCTTCAGCTACTCTATTCTCATAATTTCCTATAAGGAAATTTCAAACCTAAGGATGTCACATATTAAATCCTTGTTGAAATTAAGGAGTTTGGTATTTCATCATTTCATCCATCTCAATATCTTCAGTGTGAGCTTAGGACACTTGCAATTTCCTTCCATCTGGCTTGACCTCAGTTTGAAAAAAAAAAGAAAATTAGGAATGGTTATGTCCAACACATAAAATGAATTCCTACTAGATTTAAAAGAGCAAGCAATGAATTTTAAATTTAGGAGTGCCTATTACCCTTTTTTAATTTCATGCTTTGCTGTGCCTGCAGTCCGCTGTGTGTGCACGGCTGCGTGCAGGACACACCTCAGCGGCGTGGCTCGGTGTGTGTGCACAGGGGTATCCGTGCATTCCTGCACCACCTGAGATCTCAGCTCCCTGCATTCGCAGCTCTGTGCGATGCTGTGTGCACGCTGGTGTGCACGGGAGTGCGCATGTCCCTCCGTGTGTACAGAATCATAGAATATCCCGACAGGGAAGAGTCCCACAGAGACCATCGACAAAGTTCAACTCCTGACCCCCCCCAAGAGTCAAACCATGATCCTGAAAGCATTATCCAAACACTCTTTGAACTCTGTCAGTCTTGTACAGTGAGCCCTTCCCTGGGGAGCCTGCTCCCATGCCCAGCCATCCTCTGGGTGTATGTGTTTTAAGGTGAAGGAAGAAATTAACTTCTTGCTGTGGACGTATGCCCAAAACACAAATATTCTGTTTGTCCTTTCCAGGCTAAATTATGGTGCAGTTATTTCATTGTGGCTCAGCCTATTTTAGTGACCTAAAGAGTTATCTTTAAATGGACATGAGATAATTCAATCTTCATGCTGCATTAGTTCTCAGCAGAAATGCAAGGAAATTTCAGTTATAGGATTTAATAGTGTGGTAAGGAGGCGATTAGAGTGCATTGTATGGACTGTTTTATTGTAGTGATTTCACATAATACCATGAAAATAACTCCTAATCATCACCCCCAGGATTGTACAGCTTGTCACTGTCATTTTCAATCTTGGGTAATGCCACCCCACAGTGTGTGACTGCATATCTGCAGAGATAAAAATAATTAAAATGAAAATTAAGAACTTTCAGTGTGGAAATACAAAATGTGGCAGAGGAAAAAAAAAACCAAAACAACAACCAAAAAACGCCCCCACATTCTGATACGGTTCTATTCTGCTCCATTTTCATGCCTGTATCATTTGGCATGTGTGCATGTCTGTAGGTATTCACAGCCATGTCAGAAACAAGGCTAGTGAGCCAGGCAGAAAAAGTGTAATTATCACAGCAGGTCTGCAGGACATAACAAAATTGGCTCTGCTAGCAGTGTTACTGAGCCTGCCATTCATCCCAGAATCCCAGATACATGTTTCACTGTGAACAAATTTATGGACCCTCATCTCACAGAGAGCTATGAACGAAATCTTTACCTTATTAACAATCTGGATGAAGGAATCAAGTGCATCCTCAGTCAGTTTGCTGATGATATCAAGTTGGTCCGGTGTATTGTTCTACTGGAGGGCAGGAAGGCTCTGCAAAGAGATCTGGACAGGCTGGATTGATCGGCTGAAGCCAAGTGCATGAGGTTCAACAAGGCCAAGTGCTAGCTGCTGCCCTTAGGTGACAATAACCCCAGGCACAGTACAGGCTGGGGGAGAATGGCTGGAATACTGCCTGGTGGAAAAAGACATGGGAATGCTGGACAACAGCAGATGAGCATGATCCAGCAGAGGTCCCAGGTGGCCAAGAAGGTGGTGTGGCCAGCAGGACCAGGGCAGGGATTGTCCCCTGTACTGGGCACTAGTGAGGCCTCACCTCAAATCCTGTGTTCAGTTCTGGGCCCCTCACTGCAACAAAGACATTGAGGGGCTGGAGCGTGTCCAGAGAAGGGCAGCGGAGCTGGGGAAGGGTCTGGAACACAAAACTGATAAGGAGCAGTTGAGGAAGCTGTGTGTGTTTCACCTTGAGAAAAGGAAGTTCAGAGATGACCTTCTCACTCTCTACAGCAACCTGAAAGGACGTTTTGTCAAAGTGGAGGTCAATTTTTTTTCCCCAAGTAACAAGTGACAGAACAAGAGGAAACTGCATCCAAGTTGTGCCAGGGTAGATTTAGGTTAAGTATTAGAAATAATTTCTTCATGGAGAGCTTTGTCAAAAATTGGAACAGGCTGCTCAGAGAAGTGGTTGAGTAGCCATTTCTTACGTGATTTAAAGGACATGTAGGTGTGGCACTTAGGGACATGATTTAGTGGTGGACCTGGCTGTGCTGTGTTAAGATTTGGGTCTGACCTGTTGAAAAGGTCTTTTTCAACATAAGTGGTTCTGTGACTCTATGGTTCTAAACTTATTTTATGCAGAGAGACATTGCCAACAGATTCACAGACTCACCACATGCTTAAAGCAACACAGTGTCCACACATTTTCAGGATTAGTGTGTTAGTTCATTAACTTCTCAATGCTAGAAGTAGAGAACTGGGCCTTAGTGTAGCTTCATACCAGTCTCAGAATAACAGAGCTACAATGTTGAATGCGGTTTTTAGCTGCTGCTAGGGATATTGACGGTAAAAAATGGGAGGGAAGGACACAGCAGTGCTCAGAAGTGGTATTAAGTAAATACCATGCTAATGGCATTTAGTGACTTCTCAGTCTGCAAAGACTATCCTGGGAAGAGATGGCACCACTTTTTCCCATCACTCCATGTTCACTTGTCCTGCCGTATCTCACCTGTGTGAGGAAGGAAAGCAGCTTTTAGCTAACAGTTGCTCTCTTCCCTCTGAGGGATCTGGCAGTGAGGGCAGCCCACACGGGAGACTAATGAGACTTCTCACGGACCATTACTCCCAGAGCGGCCATGTGGAGGGACTCACAGCTGAGCCTGTAATTAATAAAGTAGAAGGCTGAGGCTGACTGGCAGGATAAAAGGAATCGTTTCTGGGAAAGGAGCAGAAGGCCTGTGGTTGGATCCAACACAGTGATGGAGCAACACTGCTGCTGCTCACTAATGGATAACGATTGCAGCTGGGGGAGCGGCTGGGAGCAGAGCTCCTCAGCTGCTGCTGCACATCTGCTCAGCTGGGTGGCCTTAAACCTTTTCCTCAAGGCTCTCACAACTGCCAGGAAGTCAAGCTTTGTCTCCTGAAAACTGTGAGGCAAGACACATGTGTTTGTTCCTGCTGCTTTACTTACCAAAGACATTGGAGAGGTGAGAATGATCTGACAGCTGTTACCAATGAAAAAGTCAAGGAGAGGAAACGAGAAAAAGGTAAATGATAGGCACAAGTGATCAATACTCTCTGCTGAGTATGTACTGTTGGTGAACAGTGGGTCTCAGCTTGTTCTCAGCTGCAAATCTCTGTACTGCTCAGATTGCTGTCTTGTAAAGACATGACCTGGAACAAACTGCAAGGCAACAGCTCTAAAGTGTGCTCAGTTTCCTCATATAGCAGTCAGCTTTTGTTTGGACCTTGCCTTGTTTGAAACAAGACTAGTTGGTAAGAAAGAGGTGGCAGTGACCTTCCCAAACTCAGCATCAGAATGCAATTCCCTGAACTTTAGTTCCACCAACCAGCGATTAAAATGAATAAACACTTCCATACTGTTTGTATGTATGTATGTATGTTGCCATCAAGACTCTCACGAGGATAGAAGGAGATTAACAATGGAGTTCACAAATAAAGGTATATATTTCTGAATACAACAGGAAATCAAATGCTGTTTTTACTGTTTCTTTGAGGGTAAAACTTTAATTTAAGGAGAATAATACCCTCAGTTTCCCTTCACCTCTGTATGTAATTTATAGAAAGAACTAGACCTGAAGTGGAGGGCAGGGATAAAAAGGAAACCCCAACTTTGCTACAGATGAGAAGATCATTAAAAATTTATAACCCCCATCTTAATTACAAATGACATAATCACATAATCAGCATGTTGATTAATTCTATTGGTGACTTGCTTTAAGCAGTACCTGCACTGTGGCTGAATTGTTTTTGGAAGGTCTTCTGTATTAACCGTATTTGCACAAAATCTCAACTGTGACATAAATTATTCAAGTCAGAAATTGTTGTTTCTATTGCCACCTCTTAGAGGCTTCTTTTTGATTAGGACCCATTATACTGCCCAAGAAAAATTCAGCTGCACCAAAGAAACTGCAGTAAATGAGTTTTAAATTACCAGAATTCACTTCCTGAATGGAAGAAATGGAAATGGAGAGAAATGGAAAGAATCTTTATAGGGCAAGGAGAGTAATACTTGGTTTTTAGGACTATCTGGGTGAATCAGCACTGCTAGGCAGACTGACATCAGATTTGGATCAGAGCAGGGTAGGAACTGCTTCACAGGAAAGTTGAAACTAAGAAAACCAAACTAAAAAAAGACTAATAAAATGTCAACAAAGAAGCTCCTTGCAGAGTGTTATTGATCAAACATAGTGGCTACTGTGCCTTCATCTCCTAATTATCAATTAATTTTGTAGTTTGTTTTTGTAGTTACTAGGTGCAGATCAGTTGTATGAAGTGTGGCCCCCCTCACGATGACACCTGGGTTTTGTGTTTCCTCTCAACACAACAGATTTGATTTACTTGGTATTACAGAGTGCTTTCCATCCCTCCACACTCATGAAAAATATTTTATTAGATTGTAAATGAAGTTGTCTTGTTCTCTGAGGTTATTTTCCACAGCAGTTTCATTTCTTCTGTCTTTTTCCCTTATTTTGTTTTTATTGGATGCTAAGGGCAAAAATGTAAAACAGCATCAGTAAAAGGAACTAAAAAAAGCCAAAAACCTTTAATGTACTTGGAGAGAGGAATTAAATTGTACTTCCAACTTCTCAGTCTAATACCTTATACAATATGAAATGGAACAGGGTAAGCTATTTTACTATTTCAGCTTCCAGGAGTATAGTTATAGGTGAAGATGTTTCATGCTTCCCATTATAAATACTCATTTACACAGCTTTACAGAACGTTACGAAAATTCACTCTTGATTGAAACTTACTCAATGAGGTCATAACCTAAGAACAATTTCAGAGAAATGTTGGGTGAAATTGGGTTGATGGAGAGTCAAGCAGCTCATTTAAGCACACTGAGTTACTTGGGAATCTAACACAAGAATTTCATCGATGTTCAAAATTCTGAGGTGTAAAAAGATAACCTGCTGTGGCTAATGGAATCAGCACAATCACAGGGCTCATCAGAGCCAATTAAGGTATCAGTAATGCTTTGTCAATAGGTCACATTAAATGCACCAGCAGTTTTTAGGGCCCTGAGCTAAGAAATGCCAGCAATGTATACAGGAGGGAGGGATGTCAAAGAGCTGGAAATGAGTAGTCACTGAGTGTGACTGCTTGTCTCAACCAGCTCCTATTTCCAAGGCATCTTTATCTTTCAGGTTGGAGCCAGTCTACACACCTTTTCCTTACACCAATATTTTTTTTTTTTTTCCTAAGGTATGTTGGTGGGTTTTTTTGAGGGTTTTTTTTCAGTTTAAAGAAGTAGTGGCATAATGGGAAAAATTCATCTAAGGATCTTCACCTGCTCCCACTTCAAGCAAATTGTGCTGCAAAACAGAATCATGCTACAATATAAACACACACACACATATATACACAAACATACACAATGTGTACACATACACAGATGTATGTACTTGCATCATGGGAATTTTTCTGTCTCATTAAAATCCTTTTAGAATGGTGGATTTCACCTTCAAAACCAGAATGTCTGAAGCTCCACCTTTCCCATCCATCCCCTTTGTTGTAAAAATCCCTAAAATAATAATGCAAAACACAGGTGACTCACAACCTATCTCTGCTGTCTTCAGGGAGATTCTTGCTTTGTACCTTGGTAAATCAGATCTATATCTAACTGTTTGTTTCTGGCATCAGTTCTTTGTCTCAGGAAATACTCATTTGATAGTACATAGTGGATTGGGTAAAAAGAAGAGACTGAGGATATATATCACAATTAAGTGATTAAGGAACTAAATTAAGGCATGGCAGGATCAAGTTTAATGATGATGAAGTAGAAACTAAGAACCATTGCGGTTTCTGTTCTTCCTTGCTTTTGCACTCTGTGTTTGCAGGCATACAGTAGGTCTCTTCCTTGTAGCTTGATCATCTATAGGCTAAGTGCACTATGACATTAAGAAGTAAAGCACATTTTCTTTTTTCAGTAATTTTCCATAAGTCACTAGTATAGTACATACAGAGGCCAATGATCACTGGTTTTATACCTGCCTGGTTCTGTGGTCAAAACAGAGCAGAGATATTTCTTTCAAGTATATCTAATTTTGTAATCTGAGTTCCGTTTTCACAAAGGCATTAACACACAGTAGCTGAAAGAGGGGATGTTTTAGGTTCTCAGTGACAAATACCTACATTCCTGTCATGGTTTTACAGCACTAGCTAAAAAATTACTAGAAAAATTTACTTATTTCTTGCTGTGAGATATGGATTAGGAGAAGGGCAAAACAGGCTTAAAAGGCCTAAAGAAAGTTTATTAACAAAACTACAACAATAAGAAACAAGGATAAAACCTCCAGAAACCCCTTTCCCCCACCACCCAACCATTCCCTTGTCCAACTGAAAACATACAGACAAAACCTGGTGGTTAAAGTAGTCTCAGCTATATAGTAGCTTTTCATCAGTCTTTGTAGAGAAAAAGAAGTTCTCTTGTCATTTTATGGAGAGTTTTTCACAAGAAAGTCATTGTCTCATGGTTTTCTATTTTTTGCTGATGCCAGCAGCCTGGAAAACTCTGCCATCAGTCTTTTCCTCCCATTTCACACCACTCTGAGGTGTGTTCGTGGGCCATGGATTCAAGGGGTGTCATTTTAAGGATGAGTTATTCAAAGGCAAAAGTTCTTTTCATCTGTATCTGTGATCATCTCTGGAAACAGAAGTTTCCACTTTCTCCTAAGGGCCACAAATCTTCAGCAGCTCTCACTTCTCTTTTTTTTGTTCCAGCATCTCATACTGGAACTACTTCACCATTCCCTCAGCTCCATCAATGAATTACCTTTGCTTAGATCTACACTTTGAAATACTTCATCTCCCTAAAATACTCTTTCATGAATTAAAAGAGTTCTTTACAGAACACTATTGTCCATCTCCATAGTTTTAACAAAAGAATATTTCAGCTTATTAGTGCATCGTCTTATGCTCTTCTCATCTGAGGCTTAATTCCTATCCTCACTGTCTTTAATAGTTTATGTTGTCTCTTTACATGTTGATCACTCTCTCTTCCAGTCTCTCTGGAAAAAGGATTAAATCTGCAAGTCTCATCTGGGTGGTAAAAGGGTTAAAATCTTGTTCAAGCTGCAGGTGTTCATGCTGCCAGGTTTCTGCTCAGCAGTGCTCAGAGCTGGGAGGCTCTTGAGAAAAGCTTCAGCCACCCCGGAGGCTTCCTGGGAAGCTGCAGCAGAGCCCGGCCCGGCCAGAGCCCGGGGCAAGCCCCGCAGGCCCCATCTCCCGGCCAGAGCCCGGGCCAAGCCCCGCAGGCCCCATCTCCCCACCAGAGCCCGGGGCAAGCCCCACAGGCCCCATCTCCCGGCCAGAGCCCGGGGCAAGCCCCGCAGGCCCCATCTCCTGGCCGGGAGCCATGGCAGGCCCAGCCCAGCCCCGGCCCGGGCCACATGGCCTGGACAGGGGACGGAAAGCCAGCTAAAGCTCTGTTACCTTTCACAGCCAGAAACCAGAGAGAGAAATTCCCGGGCTTAGGTTTTAAATGGTGGTGTTCACAGGTTGATCTCACTTTTTCAATGGTCAAAACTACTGCGAATTCTCAGAAATGGCCAGTTATTGGCCAGGGGAAAAAAATCCCTCATTAGCCTCCAGCAGCCTTCCATAGGTGTTTCCTAATTTTTTATTAAATGCCAATCTATCACAATCCCCTTGCATTTTTGGGGGATTTTACATCCTTATGTGTCACTTAGTCATCTATCTTTACCCTGAGGCAATGTTTTATTATGTTTCATCTGAGCTCTGACAATTACCACTAACAGCTGCATTGTGAGATGGGCTTCGGCTGATTCCCACTCTTTGCAGTTTCTGTGGAAAGAAACTGCATCCAGACAGCCCCCTCAGTTTGGACAACTTACATCAACTTGAAGTATAATTCTATTAATATAGATGAAATAATCTGAGAGAGCAAACCTAAGAAAAAGATGCAAAATTAAGGTGTTCATTTGCTAGTCCGACTTCACATACCCTGAGGAAGAATTAAGTTCACTCTGCTGGCTTTCCTTCAGGATTTTTTTGCCCATATTAACTTCCTTATTTTTTCTTTCATGCTTTAATTGATAAAATAGGAAGTGAAAATATCAGCATGGGGGTTATGGAAAAGAAAAAGAATACTCAGTGACCGATGTCTTCTTGAGTTCCATGATTTCACTGAAGCCCTGCACATTCTATTTATTTTTTCAGGCAAGATAATTTTGTCTAAATTATGGACACAAATAGCAACTTCAAAATTCCTCCTTTCCAATATTACCCACTGACTTCTTACACAAAAATGAAGCACACCAGCCTGTAAAGAGCACAGACTGTAAAAATAATTGCATTCATTCTTATTAAAATGGCCAGTCATTTGCTGCAAAAATTTGTGGTGGCAGGAGAAAGTAATTTTTAAAATACGATATTCATCTGACTGTTCATAATATGATTTAATCAGTAGATTGTATGCAAACTTTAAATATAAAATGTCCAAAATCGTTGTAGTGAATTATTAACAGTTGATATCTTTGGGAAGGGAGAATTATACTCCTTATTTGCAATGCTGAGAGAAAGGGAAAGAGGAAAAGACAAATTAGATCAACCAATATGTTACATTTTTCATCCTCTAAAAATTTTCATCTTCCTGCTGAGCTTGGAGGATGATGTCCTAACAAGCATAATGTAATTCTTGCATATTTCTCAGGAAGCTAGGACATTAAAACTTATCAGCTTTCAATAAAGCATCATGTTTTGGTGCTTTTGAAGATGTCACTTGAACATAGTTGTTATTCTAATCTGTAGCACATATGGTTTCCAGAAGCTTGGCCAAGGCCTACCAAATTTCATACATATTGCATTAAAGCATATTTTCTGCCCTGTGGTTCCCTGATTTGTTCTTATAGTCCTGAGTCTGCAAAAACACATGCTTTCCTTCTTTGTACTGGACAAATTTGCTAGAGGCTACTCACTCAATCCCATTGGTTTACAAGATGAAAAATTCATGTATGATGCATTTACTCCCTTTCAAAATCTGGCACTTTTTATGTGCGTGTGGGAAGATTACCTGAAGCAGATTTGGCAGTTTTGCAGAGTTCTAATACGTGATACCTGTGTATGTAAGCAATTTTCTAACAACATATGGTGGGCAGAAGGAAACCTTTAGAGGCACTTTGTTTTTCACTCTAGATGATTTTAATAGCCTGTAGAGATTTCCAGATTTTTAGGAAAATCTGTAGCAGAAAATATATAACTTTATTAAACAAAAAGCAATGACAAACAGCCATAACATGTTGCTATATTTTTGTGTGATGTCTGGCATTTCCAGTCTGTAATTCTCAGGATTAGAGGTTTATGATATGTCTTGTTCGCTGGGATTCTTAGTTCATTGGAAAAAAAATTGCAAGTTTAATTCTGTGCTTGTTTAAAAATAGCACCAATAAATAGAAGCTATTACAATATGTGACAAGAAAGTACATCAATTGCAGTTACTAATCTTCTATGCCTCAAAGCATGTCCCTTACACAAAGAAATCCTTTCATTCCTGTGGGTCTGATTCTCCAGGGTATGACACCCATTTCAACCTGAGGTAATTTTATCTCTTTTAATGGCATTGTATACTTCAATAACACTGGTGTGGTGAGGTAGAGAATTAGTGCTGTTTCTATAAGGTAGCTTACAACCCTTCCTGCAAAGCAGGGGAAGGAGTCAGAGCTCAAGCCTGTTTCTATTGCTCATGTTCTGCAGCCAGAGACAGGTGCAGAAAATCATGAACCTCAATCTCCTACCCTGAGACGGCATCTCTGGCCTCTCCCTTGTGCTCTTTGGCCCCTCCTGAGCACAGTGGTCACACGATCTTTTCGTGGTGGATGGTGGCAGCTGCATGGGGCACAGACACACAATGAGTGCTAGCACCTGATCACTCCTTCACGCTCTGCATGTCCTTGAGAAATGCCCTCTGAGGTAAAGGATCGCGGCTGAACCACCTCTGTTTCCGTGGCTGTTTCTGGTAGCAGTGGAGCAAAGAAATAATGAGCACAGTGTACAATGCACAGTTCTGCCTTCAGCAACCCGTACCGCTCTCCACAGTCTCCTTTATTGGTGCTAGAGAAATGCATTTGTTAAATAATAAGAGAATAGCAGTGTTTTGCCTTTCCTTTTGCCATTACTTAGAAGTGGATAATTTGTGGCAGAGAATAAAATAGACTGAAAGCAAAGGATAGGCAGTGCAATGTGATTTTGTGGCAGACCATTGGTTTCTTGAATTAAGAAACGTCACTGAACTACACAAGAAATGCAGTGATGTCGCTGAATATAGTAGTACCTTCCTCCTATGGAAATTCTTCAGAATCAATATTGTATGTAATTCTACTGAATCAGATATACAAGCAACAAGCTAATCTCCTAAGTACAGATTATAATTAAGTTTCTTCTAAGCTTTCATGAATTCATAATCAAAAGACAGCATTAATTTATTTGGCATAGAAAAATGACAAAGACCCCATATAGGCAATGTGACAAGACACCCAGAGAGCAGCCTAGACAATTGCTCATTTTCTTAGTACTGGGAATTTGGTATTTGATTTGAATTAGTAAAATATTCAAAATACTCCTGTATGCTATCACAGAGTGGAGCTGTCTGAAATTGTTTGTGCTGGCATGTCTGGTAGTTCCTAACAGCTACAAAAATACAGCTCTTTGGGTTATATTTGCTTTCATTTTGTATCAGGCTGGAAGCCAAATATAGCACTATTAACTTAAGTGGTGGTGATTTTACTCATGTGAAATGAATGTTTTAAGAAGTTAAATCAATTTGGGATTTTTTTGTTTTTTTGTTTTAAAAAGCACTGGGTACATCTCATAATTTAGATAGACTGCTTTTTACTAAAGATTTTCTTTATACTGTACTTCAAAAAAATCCCTCAGGAGTGTTCAGACTGATGATAAGATGTTTGATTTCTAACTTGCATCCTGAATTTCATTTTCATTTTTGTTAAGAAAAGTTCGATTCTGGCATTTAAATTTATGTCTAAGTAACAGTAAAGACTACAGTTTCCAGGGTTTGGGTGCTAGCAAATCTACTTATTATAGTGAACAGTGTTTCTGTTTTCCCTAAGTGCAGAAAAGTACAGTTAAACTATTTAAGACTTTGGGACAACCTCTGTAATTTTCAGCCTACATTTGCTGGTATCTGTGTCATACCTATGTATTTGCACATGGGTTTTCTCCTGAAGACTGTGTGACTCTTCCTCCTCCTGCTGTTCATTCTCCAGAAATATTTTCAGAGAAAGATCTTATCGTCTTTTGAGGTTTTATTTTATGGGTTTGATCAAACAAAACTCTTTCATTCTTCCATTTCTTGACCACTTCAGAAAGCCTCTTCTACTTCTTTTTCACTTTGAATTAATATGATCTGAACATCAGAGAGTGGGATGGCACTGGAGGAGGTCACCATTTCTTGAGGTATTTTAAGAATAAACTTTCCTCTACATGAAAAACTCCTTGGTGTTTCATTGTCATCTTACAATCATTTAACACAACCACTTTCTCCTTTTCCTCAGATATTTCCAGCTGATAATCACCCCAATGATAGTAATTTGCACTATTTTCCTCCTTATATTGTTTGTGTTCCTACTTTTTCCAGTCATGAAGTTTCCCTGCATGTTTTGATTTGACATTCTGACATCTCTATATATTGATAATACACCATGAAACTGAGTCATGAGCGAATTTCATTAACAGACAACTTTCCATTTAGTTGAATGGTACCTGGCTATTTCTTTTAATATGCCTTGCAAAGATGAGCATATCCCACCTTTGGAAAATTCTCTATTTTATTCTTCTTGATATCTAGGATATAACCTTTTGTTATGATGACTTCTTTCATTTTCTTTCTCATGTATGTTCCTTCCTTACTTACTAGTATCTTTTTTGATTGAAGAGTCATCCAGTTAGGACTGAAGTCCCTTTCAACAAGATTTCCCCTTTTTAGGGACATGTTCTTGACAGTACAGTCCTTTGACCATGAAAAAAATTCAGAAGTAATTGCCTTCTAGAAACCCAGTTTTCTTTCTGTTCAATTCTGAGCTATTTTCAAAAGCAGGGTTCTCCAATGCAGTTGTTTTTGTTGATTTCTACAGGTAACTGAAAACAACCATGGTTCAGAAAAAAAGAGAAAAAAAAAAGAAAGGAGAAAAAGACTATAATATTATCTGCATTTCCTTTAAAAACTCTGTCTAAAGCAATAGTATTCTGTGCATTTATCTTGTGATTTCCTGGAAAACACTGTTGACTGCCATCTGCAGAAATAGTAGCCTAATCATTGTCATGATGTCTGATCTCCTGGAAGAAAGAAAGAAAATAAAAAGAAAAAAAAATATGAAAAAGAAGAAAAAGCTTCCTAATTATGTTTTATGTAGTGTTTGTTTTCCAAATAATATCAGCGAGATCTCTAACCTTGTCCAAATCCAAGCCTCTAAGAGCTCAAGTTCTTCCATTTTGTCTCACAGATGCATGAGACAAATCACTTAACATTTCTGTTGAAAAGGGGAATAATCCTATTTCCTCATCACTTCAGGAGCCTTGCTACAGTCTTGACTTATATTAATTTTTACTTCATTTCAGGTACTTAGGCTCATAGTCCTTCTTTATCCATTACAGTAGCAGCTTCACTTGTCTCTTTTCTCTAGGATCAAGCATGGAAATGCCTAATTTCCAAATTTTCTTTTTTTCACTCGTACTCTAAAGTTTTTTTGATGGGTCTCAGTGGCCTTACCCAGACATTTCTCTACTGTAATATGAAGCTGAAGCATGTTCTTCCTATTAACACCTCTATAAAGTTGAAATACCTGAACTGTCATAATTTAATCAAGTAATTAGTCATTTTTCAATCTTCATTATCTTGTATTCTCACTTTCTTTGTCAATTACCTGAAAAAAACCCCAAACTGTTGCTGATCAGCTGTACCTTAGCACTGCCAGGCATTTTCTGTGGGCTATCACAGTGATCCTTGAGTTGGGATGCTTCTCAGTATGTGAGATTTATGAGAAATTAAAGAAATCAAACTGCAAAAAGATCTGGAGTGTGTATGTGAAATTTCAGATGAAAATATTGAGAATGGTTCTAGATCAGGATAATAAAATACCCAGAGTGAAATTTCTAGTGTATTAAATATATGATATGGAGGTTACAAAGTTGGCTAGAAAATATTGCCAGAATAAGTAAGACCTTGTTCTGAAATGTTCTAAATATGGTCTGAAATAGACCCTGGTTACAGTGTCCTGCTTTCCAGTTGGAAATAAAGGTCTACAAAGGTAGCAATATAAAAGGTAAGAAAGACTTTCAAACTATTTTTACTTCTAACAAAATGCTTATGTTTGTAAGATAACCACTGCATTTTACAATTTAGAAATACAATCAGGAAGACTTGTTTTTCCCATATATAGCAAAAACTTTGTTCATTTTCACTAGTAATGAACAAAGTCTGAAAAAATCAAAATAGAAGTTTCCATTTCTGCAATAATAAAAGTTTTCTGTCATTTAGAGATACACAGAATAATCATATATATTGAAAAAATCAGTATAAAATAATTTTTTATAATGTCTTTGATGGTATATAAAATATCACATCATTACATGATCAATTTTGTTAGCATTGTTCTGTAAAATTCAATAAACTTCTGCTGAGATTGATTAATAACCAAAACAAATATGAAATATTGAATTAGTCTCAAAATCCTTTGTTTATACAGAAGCAACAGATTAGTCCTACCATGTGCTATAAACTAAGAGACAGTGAAAGAAACAAAGGAAGCTCGTCTGGATTTTACTTTCAGTTCTACAGAGTAGGATCTGAAGACATCTATTCTCTGCGCAGAGTGAATGGAAAGAGGCAGGCTCTTTGGAAAGGTAATTTATTCACCTTTTCATGAACACCTGCCATTAGACAAATCATCCTCTCACTGATTTGAGAGTGTAGCTGAGTCAGTGAGGCACACACTTATGGATGGAGATGGTAGGATGCTGAAGCACCTCCTTCATTTCAAGCTTGTGGGTGACTTCCTACCCCACTGAGATCACGAGAATTCAGTGCTGACTGACCATGACCTAAGTCTTATAAGGAGTGGCTGAGGATACCAGGGTTGTTCAATCTGGAGAAAAGAAGGCTCAGGGGAGACCTTATTTCCCTATACTACTATGTAAAAGGGAGCTGTAGCAAGGTGCGGATAAGCCTCTCC
The DNA here is from genome assembly GCF_971803275.1 of Cyanistes caeruleus. Lineage (NCBI taxonomy): Eukaryota > Metazoa > Chordata > Aves > Passeriformes > Paridae > Cyanistes > Cyanistes caeruleus. Next base: position 79,721,199 of record NC_141703.1, read on the forward strand.
TCCCAGGCAGCTAGTGATAGGAAAAGGGGAAAGAGGCCACAAGTTGTGCCAAGGGGGCTCAGGTTGGATATCAGAAAATTTCCTCGTTGAAATAATGTTAAAGAACTAGAAAAGTCTTTATCCCTGGAGGTGTTCCAAAAACTGTGTGGACCTGACACTGCCCAAAGGGGTTTAGTGGGTGTGGTGCTCCACATCAGAGGATGGATTTGATGATCTTGGAGGTCTTCCCCAACCTTAATGATTCTATGATCACTATTCTTGCATCTTCAAGACAGAATTTTACTATTGTATGTAAAAGTTACTTAAAATATCAAATCATCTTTCCCATTCAGTCATCCTGGTATGCTTTTTATACTGACATATTTCAGTGAAAATTCACAATTTCATAAGGTACTGCAAAAGCTACTGTTCCTCCCCAAGGAGTCTCATCCAGCCTGACAATTAAAGCTCCTGTCTTTAATATTCGGAGATCAGTAAATATTCAAGATGATTGAGAAAGGAGTACATTGAAAATGACATGATTATACCATTCTCTTTTCCTCTCTGAAACTATTCTTTATCTTGTACACAAATTCTTGTGCACAAATTCTTATTCCTCATGACTTTCTAGTCTGCTGATTCCCTATGAAATGGAGGGTGGAATCCAAATCAGAGTTCAAAACTGTCTCTTGTTTAGTCAATATTATACAGATTCATAATGACAAAGGCAGTCCGGGGGACTTGTTCTTTTACATGGTTTGTTCATGATTATCTTCTAAAGGTGTCATGGCTGCAGATTTTGAAAGGTAGATCCTAAAAGCATACATGAAAGGAGGACTGAGGAGGGCATAAAGCATGAAGTCAGTGATCCTATTCCAAACCTTGAATGTGTTATCTGAATCAGTTAATCAGAGCAAATTAATTGAACCACTATACAGAATGTGACCAAGCACCCACATTTTTTACTAGAATCCTAGTGGAATTATGTACTGTGGGGCAAAGAGAATCTTGAAATTAAGCAAGCAATACACACTTCAAACACACACCACCCCCAAATCCCTGCATCACTGTCATGTTATATTCAGTATATTTACTAAAGGTCATGAGAGTCCTTCAAAATGTACTGAATCAAGAAAAAGGAATTCATATCTGCAAAACCTTCTGAGATTAATAACTCAAAGAAAATAAGTGAAGACATTAACAGCTGATTGAATCAGTTTTATGGGAGGGGGTTCTGCATTTTATTGTTTCTCCTAGTATTGGCCCAAGGCCAATCTCCAGTACAGATATACTGGACCTGAATAAAACCAGACTTGAAAAAATATGAAGTCTAGAATAAATCAAATTCTGTGGAAGTTTTGACACAGCAGATTCACATCAGAGATTTATTTCGGTATAGCTCCCATGAAATCCATCATTGTACTGCACCTGGAAATATCATATTGTCTAGAAAAGTCACTGGAAAATTGATAGATTCCCAGTTGTATATTAGTGTATATATTGGTGTAGACTTATTTCTATGAACCTACAGTCCTTTATACCCAGTGACTGATCAACAACATGTAAGAGATTTCTGTGGTCTTTACTGTAATTCCCTATGGCAATGCCAAAACCGCAGGAAAAAAATGACCACTTGTTAAGGTGTGTAGAAAGCTCCCCTTAAAAAGGATGAATGCATGTATGACACTGAAAGGGCAGACTTGGATTTGACAAAAGGATAGCATTTTATGTTTCGGATACTGCTCCTTACCAGCCAAGCTCCTCTGTTTCTGCACTTCTTGAAAGGTAATGATTACAACTTCTGCAAGTAAGAGGGGACAGTTGAAACAGGAAGTTATTGTATAATGATAACTTCAATTTGATCACCAAATCCTCCAACACTTCTACCCTTCATCATTCCTGTGGTGACAAGAGATCTATCTGCTATAGCTGTGTGCTGGATTTTGTTCAAGTGACTCCCTCTGAACTGAAAAACTTCTGTGTTCTGCTTTGGCAGCTCAGTCCCCAAAGAACAGACTGCTAATGGACAAACAATCTGGACTTTCTAGGGGTTATAGAGGTCATTTAATCATATAAGATACAGGTAGATGTATGAACAGTACATAGTTACATGGGAAGTGGCACAATACTGCTTGGATTGGAACTTCCCTGTAATTGCTTGCTTGGAGCATTAGTAAGAAAAAACATCCTACAAAATTATCTTCTGGAAGAGCTGAGTGGTGTTGCAGAGTACTTACATTCCATGATTAATCTTCTCAGAGCAAAAACAATCAGTAGATATCACACTCTAGTTCAGAGATCTTTAGTGGTATTTTTTAACTATTTCATCCTTGTGCCCATTTCTGGGTTCTCTGTGGTGAGTGCTGCAAAGAGAGAGAATAAAAGCCTCTTTCTGCCTTTGGTTGAACTAGATGCCAGCATAGATGTTCACCCAAATACAAGGTAGAAGTTATCACAAAGAAGGCTAACAAGCGTGAGAGTCTGATTTAACCTTTGTTGAGATTAGGATTTTTTTATTCTGCTTTTTCAAGATACCAGTTTCTGAGGAATTTTTTTTTCTTGTCTCTGCTCTTGGAAATCACTCCCCGAGCACCTCTTCAGTAGAGAGTTAGGTTATGTACTACAAAGTTCTGGCACTTTCATCTTGTCCAGGCTGATGTTACCTTTCTGCTCTGTCCTCTTGTGTAAGCAGGTATTTCTTACACTCCTCTTCAAGCCAAAGCTCTGCTGAAACCTGGGGTGGGGAACTATGAGGCATGCTTTTGGAATACCTATGTCTGTTCTCAGTAGAGGAGCTTAGAATTCAAGTTACTAATTGTATCTTTAGAGAAGAGTCTAACCAATTATGCATATTTCACTGTGGTGAGGCAATACGCTTTTGTGTGGGAAGCCTTAGAGGCCAAGACTATAGGGGTTTTATCTTTTCTTTCCAGTAACTCAGAAGAATAAAGCACTGAGTGCTTTATCTAATTGTAGCTCAGATGGTGAATTCAATTTAGTGTCATCTGGTAAAGGCCAGCTATTTGCCTAACTAGGGATGTGGAGCCTGGAGGAGCAATGGATGTGAGATGAAAATGTATAGTCAATCAAAATGCATATTAGCAAAGTTTGAATCTATTTTTATAAAAGTATTGTAAATTTTAAATAGCTGGATTATAGTAGTTTTTCTTTTCTTGATCTACTTAATACATATTCTGGTGCCAGAACCTTCAGCTGTTCCATTTCAATAAAGATGAATCTTTGTGTCCTAGTTTTCCTGTACTGTTCTATACCTGGTTTTTTTTTGGCTGACAATGAGCTGACTGTTCTTTTCCTCGTGTATGCATTTGTGGACAAGTACATAAATGAATGAGGTTGCTCAGAATCACCCCTGCATGCTTCTGTCTATCTAAAGAGTGTGTGCTCAACTGAACAGAACAGAAACATTTCTTTATTTTCTGATCTTGGTTCTTCAGCCCTTCAGTGGTTTCCAGCTTTAATGCACCATCTTTCAAGAATTATAAGATGTTCATGAGCTTTGTCCACAAAACATTGATCCTGTTTTTCCCAGCTATTGTTTTATTTCACTTGGATCCACTCCCCCAAATCTCTCCCCACTACTGAAGTTAATAGCTTCACAAAAAGTTTCTTCCCTGGAAGAAATATGACCCCAGCAAATAATGATGAATTCCCTACAAACTGAGGTATCACACCAGCTAGAACCTTTGCAACACAGTCAAGATTCTTCTGGATGCGCATACTTGGAGGTATATCTTGGCCTCCAAGATTCCAAAGGAGATTTGGAATACTAAGATGACTCAAGAGACCAAGTATTCTGGGACTGGTGGCATGGTCAGCCACTTTCTTCAAGCTTATCAAATTGTCTTACACCTAAACATTCAGTGTTTAAATCCCAGAGTCATTTCAGATAAATAATCACCAAGTTATTTGCAAGGATTATTAGTCTAAGCCTTTTTAGGATACACTACTTATTTTCCTTACAGGCCAAACTCACGCATTGCTCAAACCACGTGAAATTGTCTACAAGAGATGGCACAATTATGATCCTCCTGTTTTACACAATAGCTAGCAGTTGGGAGCACTAAATCCCTTGTCTGAAGAAACGTCAACCAACATTTCCAGCTTCTGCTCATTTGAGCTCTCTCATTTTTAAAGTGCTAAATATGTGTAGCTCTAGGAAATTAATTAAGTCATGATCTGCCTGAGCATACACCTTCTGAACTTAGGCTAGACTTTTATTAGTCCTCCTCAGGATGCAACTCTACCTTCTCTTTTCCTTTGTCAACTACTTTAGCTGCTGTACAGATATACAGTTATGAGAAAACAAACTTCTACAATAAAAAATTAATATGTTCAAAATAAAAGAAAGCCAGGCCTCTTTTTAAACATAATAAGGAGTAGACAGATATCCCTCTGGATTTTCAGAAAAATCAGATTTTATTATAAATCTGTGGTTTTAGAAATTCTCAGCCATGAAAGCATTATTTTGCTTTGGGAGAAATACTATTGCTGTTCATGACTTTTTGGTCCTATATGTTCCCTCTCCTGCCCTCACTCAGCATCTTCTTTAACTTAGGTGTCAGAATTTAGATAGTCACCCTTTGCTTCTGTAGCAAACAAGCTCCTCGGGATGGCAGTTCATCTAATCTTTAAATAGGCACATACAGTAAACCAGAAACCAGCCTCTCCTGTCTGAGTCTTCAGTGCAGTGTGCATCCAGCTCAGCATTTTGCCACTTTGTGATGGATCATATTGTGTCAAACCTTTCAGCGTGTTTGCCACAGTTCATTAGAGTTAGGAGGGGCTGTCTGCTCAGCATCACTGGTATGTCTGCGGAGCTGCTGTGCTGTGAGACTTAACACAGTGCGGAAAAACCCCTGCTCTGCAAAGTATCTGCTCATCATAGGTGGAAGAGTTCAACCCTGGAGATATGTGACATACTTTAGGGACATTATGGACATAGATATTTGCTGCCTCTTACTCCAAAGAACGTCACAGCAAGGCTGCTAGAGGGTTCTTTCTGGTCTTTTTCCCGGATGGAAAATACTTCTGAACCAGACCTGTGAATATCATTCTGCATGATCTGTTCTAAGCTGCTCATGCTCCAGGAAGTATTTTCTTATGCTTAATTAAACAGCATCATGATTGCTGTGGCAATAACTCTTTAGAATAACCATGTTTATGTTCTTACCTTTCTCTGCACCTTCCAAGTCACATCTATTCACATGATATAAATGTCCAAATTCGTATTTTAGTGTTGCCAACTTTTATAGGCTCATGTCTTCCTAAACTAGCAATGTAATTATAACTGTCTACCTCCTGGTATTTATTATTAATATGAATATAATGAAGTGGGTGATTAAGCAGTCACTGGTTACTCCTGTAATCACCAGACCAGCCCCCTAAGGAAACTGGGTTCAATAACATGTCACTGGAATGATAAAATCTTAATGAGTCATCAACGAGATGCAGAATTGTGAGGTTCAGCAGAGTTCAAGCCCTGTTTATCATAAAAATGAAAGGAGATGAGGCTGGGAAAGGGGGAGAAGTAGCAAAAAAATGGAGGGATAGATACTCAGTTTGATTTGCATTACCTCTGTTGGATCTCTAAAATAAAACCTGCTGCAGATCTGCCCTTCATCATTAGCACAGTAGTTGCAAAACCTTTGTTTTGATATAGAGTTCTGTTTCCACACACTCAGCTGCTGCCTGACTTCTGCATTAATTCAGAGCATGTCAGAGATGGGACCACCTCCTCCCCATCTGCCCCCTATGCTCACCTCCCCATCTTCCTTTCACAAAGAGTATCTGTGATAGGAAGTGATTTACAGAAAAAGGGTTTCCAAACCCTCTGGCATCTTGGATCTGCTTATACAAGCTTGCCCTGATTAATTCAAAATTCTTCTTGTTCTAATAATCCTCTCATTTCAAAGCATCTTTGTAGTTCCCTCGCTATCTTTAGTTGGCATGCAAACGAGCAACCTCAGGTATGGATATTTAACTTTTTTTGTTCCCCCTCTTTTTTCAAATTCTTATAGGTTTGGAGAGATATGATATACTCTGGGTTTTTTCTTCCCTCAATGTATTCTTCATGTTATTAATAATTCATATTCTTGAGAAGGGAAGTAAAAAACCAAATTACTCACAACCCTGTTAGACAAAAAGAAGTGACAATGCCTCAGCAAGAAAGACTGCAGGTCAAGTTCAGACTTGGGAATAGTGGATGCAACTCTATTGAACTACTCCCAGATTATTCATAACATCAAGGCAATATGTCAACTGCTCAATAATGTATCCTACTCCAACCTTCAATTAACCTTTTTATTCTTAATCATTTAGCTTGGTAAGTCACGCAAATTAATTTACTGAGAAGCTAATAAACAGTAAGTCAAAAGAATCAGGAGTTGGATGATTAGGTGTTTAGTTATATGGTTTATTATTTATTTAAACTGAATTTTGATGAATTATTGAAGCTTTAACATTAGTCTTTTTTTTTTTTCAAAGTGTGTTGTTTCTAAGTGCAGGGATGATTTTCTAAGAGCCCCACATGACATGATCTAAGGCACATGCATTTGCTTCAGTAATTTGGTATTTCAGTATTTTGTGCCCTTGAGGCACAACTGTTATTCCAACTAGATGCAAGGAATTGATGCAAAAATAAAAATGAACATAAAAATTAAAATAAAGAGCAATTCAAGTACATAATTCTAGAAGTCTAGTACCTTCTCAAACATCTTCATCTGTCCAAAGCATCAACAGACCAGATATCATGACACAGGATCTACAGGAAAGACACATCTAGCATAATCTCTGGATTGGCACAATACACCAGTGTTTAAACATGTTTGTTGCTCCCTCACAGTCAAATGGCCATATCAGCTGTGTGCGATATCATCACAGTGACCATGTGTACCTGAGGGCTCTGTCCTTGCAGCAGGGGAAGGTATTTCAGCTTAGCTAATGGGGGAAGCCAACCCGCATGAAAACTTCCCAGAAATGGCCAGGACTAGGGTGACCAGCTCCCCCTTTGTAGGTAGTGACAGAGAGAAGTTAATGACAATAGAACTTCAGATTTAACCAAACAAACGCCTTCCCCCTAAAACTGATATATGCCTCCATCAAGTGGCTTCTGATGACAATGTCAAACACTAATTTATGGCAGAGAACAAACATGCCATCATTCAGTTCAGCTCAATTAGAGTTTTATTTTAAGTGACAAAAAGCTTTGTTTTTTATTTCATACCTAACAGCTGAAAGTAGGAAGAAACTTATGGATTCATGATGATGTCATGGTAGACAGTGAATTTTACAGATCCAAAGCACCTGGGTGAACTGACAGAATCCTCTCTTTGTTTCCCATCTTCCAGTTATTCCCCATAACTCGGACATGGTCTTGGAAAATAATACATGCATAATATTCTTTTGCATGTATAGTTTGTCCAACGGGTATCAGAAACTATCTGCCCTAAGATTTATGAATAAAGATGAGTGCCTGTGCAATTTTCTTTTATAAAATGTAAGTCTACTAAAAAAGTGGGAAAAGTAAGTAGTTACTGTTCCCTATGAATATTGTTGATCAGTGTCATGAATTATGCATGTATCCCTCCTGGGTCCAGTGTCCTCTGGCATTTCTTAAGCAGTAGCTCAATATTTTCTACCACTCTGATAAATCATTCAATAGAGAAAGGGTAAGTCCTGATTCTTGAGCCACTGTTCAGAGGCACTGACTGATGTGGTTTGTCAAACAGCTTAGTTTTACATTCCACAGCTGAAAGTCTGACATCCAAGTCTTTATAGTCCACCAAGGTCACAGGGACACAAGAGTTGTGAAGTGTGCTTTCAGCTTCTTGGATGCTGAAAAATGGCTTGAAATTCAGCAGGAAAAATTCTGCTTCTGTAGAGGCACAGGTTTTCCTGATGTTTTTTATCTTTTTCTCTACAGAGATGTGAGATAACAATGGTGTCCCAAGGAGACAGTATTTTTTCTTTAAGGAGAATTAGAGGTCAGATATTTCTATAATGTTCACAATATCTACGATAAAAACTGTTCAGTGAAAATAACCTGGGGCTTTCTTTTCAGAACTGAATTTATTCCATACATTTTTTCCATGAATGTTGTGAAAGAGACTGTGTAGAACTGATGGAGGAATTCCACTCTTCACAGATTATGGGTTAACTAAATAATGCTTTAAAGAAAAATAGTATGGTTTCGTTTCAAAATGAGTGGTTGCAGCCCAACCCTGAGCACTAACAGTTTATTCCCACTGCTGTGCACTACAACTTCCATTAAGTTCCCAAAGCTAAGTAAAAAAACAAAGTAACCATGCTAAATACATCTTTTCCTCTTAAATGAATTTTTGTCCCTGCTTAGCAAGATGATGGAGCAGATCCTGATGGAAACCATGCTAAGGCACAGAGAAAATAAGCTGATTTGTGACAGCCAATATGGCTTCACAAAGAGCAAATTGTGCCTGACAAATGTGGTGGCTTTCTGTAAAGGAGTTGCAGTGTGGTGGATGAGGGAAGAGCAACTGATGTCATCTGCCTGTACTTGTGCAAAGCCTTTGACACTGGTCAGTGTGACCTCATCTCTTAGCTGGAGGGACATGGAGTTGATGGAATGACCACTCGATGGATAAGGAACTGGCTGAAGGCTGCACTCAAAGAGCTGTGGTCAATGACCCAGTGTCTGGGGGGAGAGCAGTGAAAAGTGGCATTTCTCAGGGGTTGGTATTTGGACTGGTGATGTTTAATGTCTTTGTCAGTGACATGGACTAAGGGATAGAGCGCACTCTTAGAGAGTTTGTGGATGCTAAGCAGCTCTGTGGTGCATCCAGTTGGCTGGAAGGAAGGAATGTCATGCAGAAGGATCAAGACAGACTTGAGAGGGCGGCCCATGTGAACGTCATGAAGTGCAGCAAGGCCAAGTTCAAGGTCCTGCACCTGGACCGGAGCAGTCACAAGCACAAATACAGAATGGGTAGTGAGTGTATTGAAAGCAACTCTGTGGAGAAGGACTTGAGGGTACCAGTGAATTAAATACTGAATATGACTGAGCAATGTGCACTTGCAGTCCACAAAGTCAGCTGTGTCCTGGGCTGCATCCAGAGCAGTGTGGCCAGCAGGGTGAGGGAGGGAATTCTGCCCCCCTGCTCTGCTCTCATGAGACCCCACCTGCAGTGCTGTGCCCAGCCCTCCTGTCCCCAGCACAGAAAGGACAAAAACCTGCTGGAAAGAGTCAAGAGGAGGAACACAAAAATGATCAGAAGGCAGGAACACCTCTCCTATGAAGACAAGCTGAGAGAGCTCAGCCTGGAGAGAAGGCTCCAGGGTGACCGTATTGCAGCCTTTCAGTACCTAAAGGGGCTGCAAGAGAGCAGAAGAGGGACATTTGACAATAGCATATAGTGATAGGACAAGGGGGAATAGCTTTAAACTGAAAGAGAGCAGTTTCAGATTAGATATTTGGAATAATTTTTTTACTGTGAGTGTGGGAAGGCACTGTCACAGGCTGCCTAGAGATGTTTTATGTGCCCCATCCTTGGAAGCATTTGAGGTCAGGTTGGAAGGGTCTTTGAACAACCTGGTCTAGTGGATGGTGTAATGAGATCATCTTTAATGTCCCCTCCAACCCAAAGCATTCCATGATTCTATGATATTGAAAACCAATATATTCTGTATTTTATTTGAGGTAAGTTTGCTACAGAGAGACAATTCGTAGGACATTCAAAACACAGAATGCAGAATAATGAGCATTCATGGTGGACAGAAGTGGAAGTGTCTTCTTTCTTTGTCAGGGATCAAAGATGAGTTCTGTGCCCTGTATATCTACCCAACTAAATGCCACAAAGAACATTTAACAGATGTGGTTAAAACATTCATGAAAGCTCTCTGAAAAATACATCTGACTAATATAAAACTTTATTTAAAGGTCTCAGAAAGCATAAAACACATTCTGCCATTCAAAAAATTAACGCAGATGGAAAAAAATTCCAAACACATGAACCAATGTCAGAACTAAAATCTTGCTCTTTGGAACATTCTGATAAATACAAGCAGATCCAAGGATCCTGCAAGAGGATAAAACTAGCAAACAGAAATGAAAATTTATAGCTGAAAATAATGGGAAATAATTCTTGCCTAAAAGAATGGAAATAAGGAATGAGGGAAAATACTTCCTGTCTTTTTAATGTTGGAGGAATAATAGGTGAAAAATTTAATATTTCCATAAGGCCATAACTCCATTTCCAATACCTTGCATGCAAGGAAGTAGATTTACTTCAAGAGAGCAAGAGCTTCCACAACTACCTAAAAGCAGAGCAGTCCTGCAAGTATCATGTATCAAAAGCATTTGACGAACCATTCTATGCCACTGTTATCTTTGTTAGGCTTTTGTCTTGGTGCTTATTTCCTATTTTTATATCCAGCTGGGCAAGGAGCTTGACATGCTCACACCTTCTCAATATATTACATGGCTGCTTGTTAGTACTCAGTAGGGAGCTGATCATAAAGAATCCCAATTCTATTCTTGGCTCTCTGAGAGATGCATGCTGTGTGCTGCCTGGGGAACTGAATAGTCCAAACTGATGTAGTTATCCTAAAAAGCAAGACAAGAAATAAATTGGGGTCTGACATATTGGCATGTTGGCTCTGAATTCTTGGTCTGACCGTGTGAACCCTCTTTTATACCATCGTAAGTTCACAAGCTTACTTCTAAACTGCCATCCATGTTAGGTTTATGACCTTGTTTAGTAATAATAGCAGAAAAATAGACAGGGACTTTAACAGCAGATAGGAGTGAGATTTGTTTTCTTCTTTTCTGTTTCTGGAGGATATAGGAGTATTTGCTGAAAGCTTCTCTTTTCCTCTTAGATTTTTGTCTTTCTTTACTTGTTTGTTTGTTTGTCATGAGTTTTGTCCTCAGAATTGAATGGTGTAATTCACACAGTAACAGAGCTGTCATGAAATTAGAGTTCCATATATGTTCCATATATTCATTGAGAATACATTTTCCTCTGTATCTGAATGGTGCTGGAAACTCTCTGAACAGTTATTACCAGAATCTGTTACCCTAGGACTGAGTAAAAAAAGAAGCAATGAGGACCAAGAACATTTTTTTTCCCAAAAGTATACGAAGAGAAACTGTCCCAGGGAAAGCCTGTCAAAAGACCATTATTATCTTATTTTTCTTCCCCTGTCCATTTTTCAAGTCACTTTAACAAACTTTTCTCATGCTCAAAGTCTTCAAACAGGAGACTTGGGCTTTGCTATCACACGAGTTCTCAAAGACACAGCTGAAGCTAAGCTGAGCTCTGCAGCGCTACCAGACATGACACAGACCTGTGCCACTGTGCCAATGAACCGATCATTGCTGCTCGCACAAAAGGATTGCAGGGCTGGAGGTAAGTCTAGCTCACGTGTTAGCAGTGGGCCTTCACAACATTTAGAAGGTCCCTTACCCACAGAACAACTAAACCACCACAGCTATATTTAAGTCAGTTTTTTGACAGGTTGATGCAAAAGGTAGTTAACATGTGGATGTAATGTCACTAAAACAGTAATATCACTAAAACAAGGGATGAAGTATCTTCAGTAAAAGGCATCAGACTGATAAAGGGTGATTTAATGACTGTGTGAACTCCTTTGTTCTTGGCATATGAGCTGCTTAGCAGACACTCAACAGTTTCTTAGTTTAGTTCAGTGTATCTAGTAAAGAGATTTAAAAAAGATCCCATAGGAATGATGGATTACTTACATTTCTTTTGCCATCTAAGACCATGTGTTTGGTTAAGATAGCCATCTACCAGCAGAGAAGATACAGAGGAACAGATAGATACTCCTATCCCATCTAGCATACTCACACTATCCAAGAACTATTTGCTTGATTTTGATTTAATTTATCTAATCCATTGTATTATATAATTTCATAGCTGAAAAAAAAAGCCTTGACTTTTCATGGAAAGATATTAACCAGCACTTTTGTATTCATCTGTAGCTTTTTGCAGAGGTTGGAGGGAAGAAAATCCACTCTGTATTACCTGCAATTATTTTAAATTTCTTAGGCTACCTCTTCAGAGAAAAAGCAGCTAATAGCCCATGACTTGACTGATAGACAATTAGAACAACATTGAAAGTGAATTTTATTATTGAAAAAAAATTTTCCTCTTGAAAATAGATTTTTTTTATTTTCTCTGTCAAAGCACTTATTTGTATAATAAAGAAAAAATAAATACCCCTTAATTTCAGAGCAAGCGTAACCCTATAAGGTATTTTTACTGACATTCAGCTTCAAGTAAAATTTATGCTTAGTATAGAAAATTTGAAACAGGACATTAAGTTGAAAGTATTTGTAAAAATACAGGCAGAAAAGAGTGTTTAATGATACTATCCCGGGTGTATCTCCTGGCCCCCTTGTCAGAGCAAGCAACCAGTGAATCATATTTGCAGTTTATTTTTTCCATGAAGTGGATACAGAGCAATACAGAAGATAGCACCTTGCAGTTCAGATATGGGGCCAAGGTTTCCTCTGCCACCTTCTGGATCTTTTGTCAGTATGTGTCTTTACATTGAAAATTGATCAAACCATTTACTGTTTATGAGGGATTTTCTAAACAAAACACTTCACAAAGTCCCACAGAATGAAAGAAAGAGAACAGAAACATTGGTTAAAGATTAAATAATCAGAAGACTGTTGCATAGTGTGAGAAAACACTGGAAGAGTGAGATGGAGGCATTGATTTAGTTACTTTGAGACATGTAACAGGGGAAGGAAGAGGACACTAAGTAGATCAAGTGTACTACTGGGTTAGGAGACCAGCCTGCAAACACAGAGAAGGAACTTGCTATGATTCAGACTTTGACATCTAAATAAGAAGGGTGATGAAGACACACCTAGAGCAGCAGTTTTGATTTCAGTTTTGATTTGATTGTGGTTTGAGGACAAACACACAGAAGGAGATCACAGCCACCTCCTGAGTAATTGAGCTGTTTAGAGGTTTTTTGAAACAGGAGTTGAGGAGATATCCCAAATCATTTAGAGTGGTAGTATCCATGGAAGAGGAGAACACTGTTTTTAAAATGTCCTCTTCAAGGCATCATCTGACAATCTCTTCAGTCAAACTGGTTGTTGATATTCATGAATGGTAAAATGGCACCATGTGCTTTGCTTGTTCCAGAGCCCTGAAAGGCAGGGTGTATTGATGCTGCTGAGAGGTGGGCACCTGTGTGGTTACTCCTGAGGAAGAAGAGATGAGAAATAGAGGAGAAGGTGTCTTTCATCTAAGATCAGTTGCTCCCTCTTTTCATGACAACCTGTTCAGGTAGCAAAATGAACAGCAAGGCTCCCTATCCTCACAGACCTGTAACTCAGACTGTTTTCTCTGCTTCCCACCTTCTGTGGGACAACCAATTCCAAGAAGAATTGAACCAGCCCTGCTTAATATAAAACATCCCTTCCTTTAACTCCCTTATTCTGATGCAATGCTAGCACGTCTTTCTCTTCCCCCTGCTGCTTTGCAGGGAACCCTGAGCACTCTTGCTAATTAAATACTCTGCAGGAAACATGCAGAGAAGAAACAGACTGGAGCAACGGGCGAGCAGTCTGGCACAGCTTCAAAGCCACCAACTTGACGGATGTGTGCATCAGCAAATTGAGCAGCCTGCTCCTTGTCTAAGTGATGGTGACCCATGCAAGAGGATTGCAGGAGTCAGCTAATGCCCCATGTGCTGTGTGGGATGTGGGGGAAACTGCCCAAATTCAATTTGGAATCTTGCAAAACCTAAGAATTAGGTTTTCTTCTATTTTCTTCTCTTTTCTTCCCTTCCCTTCCTTTTCTTTTTTCCCAAATGCCATTTTCACCATAGCTTTCTAAAGCAGACAAGCAGTGTGCAGACATTCTAAGAATGTGATATGTGCATATTCAGATCATTTGGGTTGTGATGAAGAGTTATACAAAATCCATTAGCAGAAACTCATTCACAAAATTCTTTTCATCTAAGGTTTTGGTTTAAAGTTTCTTAGTGCTGTAGCTCATCATTCCTTCATTAAATGAGCCCAGAACATTTTGGAAAAAGAAAAATACTAATTTTCCTGCATCTTGCACATTTCAGCAGATAAATAAGTGGGTTTGATGTCAAACCTCATTCAAAGGGGTTTATGTATCTGAAACACCTAAATCATGACTGAATTGGAAACTTGTTTTCCTACCTTACTCTAAAATGAAATAATAAGTCTTAATTGATTGTGTAGAAGACTCAGTTGGAAAGATCATATTTTTAAACTTATTTGACTTTCCTTTTAGTCACATACCCTTCACTCTCCCTTTATCAACCCTGGTTTGTTTGTGTTTTTTTTCTTTCTGGAACTATAAAATTCAGAAATCATTCTTGTCATAACTATTATTAAAATCAATATGCCTTCATACAATATTTTGGACAGTTAGAGTATTGCTGAAATACCCATACCTTTCAGTCTCAATAGGGCACCATGGCTGTCATTTTTCCTAAAAGGAGCCTAACCTCATCATTAGGAAATTTATCATAAAATTACTGTTAATTGTTTGGCAGTGCTTCAAAGTGTCACATCACTCACACAACACACATCCTTAGCACATTCTTGCTTAGCACTGAAATGAAACCTTACAATTTTCAATATTTCCCTGCAGGGCTGTGCTACATTAGCCCTATATGCAGCAGATGCACTGTTAATATTTGATGCATGGCTGGGTGCAGGCAGGCTTTAACCAGGGAATTTCTTCCTTCCAGGTATTTCATAACTCCAGTGGAGAAATATTTTTGTCTAAAATCTCTCCTCCCCTGTCACAGAACACAGCCACCATGAAGCCACCTATGTACTCACACCCTGAGCCCTGAGTTTTTCACCCTTACTCCCTTCTGTGTTACTGCTGTTATCAACAATTCAAAACGATAAAGATTATCTATTTCTGCATGAGGAGTTAACCAAACCCTGTAGAAAATTATTCAGATTTTACTTTTATGAGGAAGTGTTGATACGGGACTTCTTGACATGTTCAAACAGCTAAAATACTTAACCCAAATCACTCCTTCCCATGAGCACATTCAGTTTCAATGATTTATCAAAAAATCCAAATGAACAAGAAAAGCACTGAAAATTTGCTGAGAAAGCTCCATCTCTAGAGCCAACACAGATTTTAATGACAGAATCAGTGAATTAGGCCTCACACTGCAGTTCCTTGGAGGTCTGACTGGCACTTCTAGAGCAGAATCAGGAAAGATGCAGGTGGAAATTATTTTCTTCTTATAATTATCTTTCAGGCTGACACATTATATATTTGGGTGTTTTGATATTTGGATGAATATCAATAATTCATGCATCTTCTTTTAAGTATATCTCAGGTGAGTGTTCTCATTTGGTTTTTCTGGTACAAAGATTGCATCCTTGGGGATCAAAGTATGCTCAGTCTTAAGGCAGCAGTTTTCATCTGCACATGGCAGTTACCTGTGTTGTGTCCCAGTGTATGGATTTCAAGCTTAAATTGATTGAACAAATGGACAATGGGCTGACTTGACAGGGAAGCACCCTTTTGCAGAGCCGCAGTCTGTGGCACAGGACCATGCCATTATCACCCACCTGTCATGTGGCAGCTTCTCCTTGGAGCACTCACACTGTGGAAAAATTATCAGCTGAGCCAGCTCTGGCTACTTCCACTGGCTGCCTGAGATCAACCAAAACTGTGGTTTAAAGATGTTAATGAGGATTTTTGTAAAGCCTGTCTTTAACCCAGCTATCTGAGCACAACTTTCTGACTGCTCAGATACATACAGAGGAGGGTATGTGTCTGAGGGTTACTGCACATATGTGTTTGGGGATAAGCTTCAAAATCACTTTAAATTTCTCTTTTCTCACTGGATTTGGCCTCTGAAGGGCATCTACTCAGCACGGTACAACCTTGGCAGAGCCCTTTCTTTTAGAAGCTGTGTGATTCAGCCAAATCTTTTTCATCAGTACCCTCATACCACAGTTGGAAACAGCATGAGCCAGCAAAAGCAGGTGTCTGTCAACATGCATCCAGGGTTTTGCCAAGATAACTAAAAGGGTTTTAGGCTGCAGGGCTTCTCCTATACCTCTCGCTGATGTGGCTTTGTGGTTTTGTTGTCAGACCTCTCTGTGGCAGCCATGCAGGTGCTGACGGGTTGGGCAGTGGGTCTTGGCAGGGAAAGACTGCAGGATCTTCCTACCCACCCCCAAGGTTGCCCACAGGATCCCTCTTCCAGCTTGTGCCTCAGCTGTTCCTGCAGCAGCTGCTGAGCTGCTATATGGCTTGCAGCACAGTATGCACAGAAAACTCTCAATCAGTTCTGTGAATTATGATGATTTAACAGTTGCAGCATGAAATGGCTGAACTTTTTCAATCGTAAAGATGATGGGGAAGTCAGTCTCCTTCAAGAGAGAGACAAGACCACCAATTTTCAGAATAAGCATCTGGGATTTAGGTACTTAATTCATATGGGCACATTTGAACTTTTTAGCCTGCATACCCACATGTCCTCCCAGTAGAAAGAATAGATTTCAATAGAGGTAAAAAACAGCCTGTGTAAGAGAAGCATCCAATTGATTTTTGTGCATTTGCCTGCTTAAATAAAAAGGATTTCTGATAAATGTTTGAAATCAATGCACCAGCAAGAACCCAGCAGCCTTTGTACCAATGCAGCTGTGAAGCCCTGAGACAGCATGGAAGCAGGCTGACCTCTCCCTCCTTTTGAGCTGGTCCTTGGATGTGCAGCAGCTGCCCTGGCGCTATTCAGCTCTGCACTGACATTTTTTTTCCAACATGTGTCAGCTCCATGAACAGAGAAATTCAGCTAAATGAGGGCACGTATAACCCATACTTAGCATTATCAGTGCAGGGGAAAAAAAAAAAAAAAAAAAAAAAACCACAGTAAAAATCTATATTCCAGCAAAGAGCAACACAAGTAGACAGCTGATCTATAGCTGCCATGTGGTTATCATACTGATTAGTCAAATAGCATGTCCACAGCACTAATACACCCTTAGCTGAAAACATCAGGAGACATCCAAAGCTTTAGTCTAGCATGAAGTCTTAGGTGTTATGATAGACAGAACAAGGACAAGCTGCTACAGACTCGTCTACATCTTAATCAAGCTCTGAATTAAACAGAAGGCTTCATCTTATTACTGTAGTCATCTATTTGTAATTTCAGCAGAGAAGGGAAAGCCACAGAGAGATTTTCAATAACCTTTCTCTTGTTCCTCAAGAGCAAAAGTACTTCCAACAATGCCAGGGCTTTTATACAGGTCATGTTTGCTGTGCACATTTTCCAAACAAATGGGCTTGGAAGCCAGGGAATCTGGGTCAGCTGAGATGCTGTTATCCTTGAAGTGGCTTGTTTGTGCAAATGACTTGTAAAATCTGCATTCTCAGAAGTCAGACACATTTTCTTACTTATATGCTCTTATTTTTATTTCCTTTTTTGTTTGTTTTTTAAACAACATTTTTTCCTGCTTTCCTCTGGGGGTTTCTTAAGAGGGAGGCAAAAGTATTTTACTCTTCAAAAAAATTACGTTGGAAAATTCAATAGTGCTTCATGTCTCTTGCCAAGCACAGTAATTACACAAGTTACAGCAAATATTTAAAGAAAAAGAAATACTTTTTTTTCCTCATTGCTATTTTGTTGATGATAATAAAAGAGTGAGGTGATATTAAAGAGCTTGAAATGAGGAATATGTATGGAGAAATTGAAAAATGAATTAGCACACAATTGTCTTCCCACAGGATATCTCCTTTATTTAAGAGAAATCTTCCATTTTGGAGAAAAGGTTTTTAGGAACAATTATGGATTAAAGCTGTTTTATTCTTTTTATCTTGTTATCTAAAAAAAAAAAAAAAAAAAGCACCCTAAAATAGGCTTGTGGAATTGATGGAATGTCTTGGTTGTCTTTTTTAGGATTAATTCCCAAGAAACAGAAATACCTTTAATGTGTCACACTTTTAATTACTTCTCTAAAAATATTTCCCAGACAACAGCAGAAATTTATCCATGATTTTGGAAAGAGAGAACACAAATTGATCGTACTGAGGATAGTTTTGTGTATTTTTTTATTCTTTGGTAAGATATTGTCTATTCCCCATCAAAGAATACCCCTTTGCTGGATAGTCATGTAATCAAAGTTATATTTAATATTCCCTTAAGGCTTTAGGTCAGAAAAAAGCCTAAATCCAGAGCACTCCCTGACCCACCCCTGTATTTCCAGACCACTGCCTGTCTCTGAGTTGCCAATGACTGAATTACCCACAGACCCCTCAGAGGCTTAAATCCTGTCCTCCTCTGCTCAGGACAAAGCTGAGACCTGCTGCAAGGGTCAGTGGAAGAGATGGAGGCAGGAAAGACTGGCTGTCATTCCCTGTCCTACATCTGTCCCCGTAGGTGACACTCACTGTACAGTCATTTCTGCTGGAGTCCCTTCAATCGCCCTAAAGCTTTGAAAGCACATAAGTTTCATTAAGTCCTCAAGTGAGGGAGGACAATAATATACAGATGTTGCCATACACATTTTTCTCTCTCCCCCACTGTTTTTCAAGGTTGGTGAGAAGGAATTCTACTTATTGAGCTGGCAGATTAGCTGGAGGGGAAAAGAAGGCATGTGGTAGCTCTTTTGACAAAGTATAGGTACTATGAGAGTCCTCTGACATCCACCTTCTCTTTTAACATCTTCATCAGTGCTTCACTGACCTCACTTAACATCCTTCCTAATTGGCATAGATGCTAAAACATTTTTTTAATTTTCATTTTTAATTTCTTTCTTTTCCTCATTTTAGATCATTTCTCCTAGTTTAACCACCTTAGTTATTTTCCCCCACTCTTTCATATCTAAATATATTTCCTTTTGGTAGTTATCATAACCCTTCACTGTGATTTTCTCTGAGCAGCATTAAAATTCCAATAGAAAAGGATAATCAGAGACTGACTGACTCAGTGCAATTTACCTCTACCTGAAAATGGCCTTATTTAATCTCTGGTAAAATGCACTTTATTTTGTTTCAGTATGGAACTTTTTAAATGGAAAACATAATTTCCACAAATGGAGGTTCTGTGCTTTTTTAAATTTTTGTTGTGCCAGTTTAAAGAGATTGAAGAAATCCAATCTGTGGCAGTTTTAATTCTGAATGAAGGGAAGAGTGACAATTAATAAAAACAGATATATAATATTCTCTTCAAGTAGTTACTGTACATCAACTGAGCATCAGTACAGGCAGGAGGCTGTCCAAATCCATCAACAAGTGGGACCACTTATACAAACCTCAGCAAGGAGAGATCTGAATTTCAGGAATCTCAGGTATCAGACTATTTCTCTTCATGACACTCTAAGTGTCTATTAGACATCAGGCTCTGTCTCAGGAGGCACAGGTGTCTCTGTTTGCCACGGGTTCCCCTCCTGCAGGTATACAGCCAGCTGAGGATGCATGTATTTACCAAAGCTGCTGGGGACTTTGCTCCCTTCCATTATATTTCTCTCTGACACTAACAAACTAGGTAAAACTTTTTAGTGTGTATGTCCCAATATTCAGAAACTTTATGCATAGTGATAGGACAAGGGGGAACAGTTTTTAACTAAAAAAGCAGAGATTTATATTACATGTAAGGAAGAATTTTTTTACTGTGAAGTTGGTGAGGCACTGGAACAGGTTACCCAGAGATGCTGTGAATGTCCCATCTCTGGAAGTGTTCAAGGCCAGGTTGGATGGGTTCAGAGCAGGGTGGATGGCTTTTAAGATCCCTTCCAACCCATACCATTCTACGGTTCTATGATCACATGGATAAATGAATGAGTCAAAGTTTGGCCAAAAAGCTATCAACCATTTCAGTGAAATTTCTAAATGTAGATAAGGATTTTTGTTTGCCATTCCTTCAAGGGAATTTCTGGGGTTAGGGGCATGACACACAACAAAACAAATGAAAAAAAAAGAATGAAGCTTATCTTTCTCTGGAAATAAAGTATTTGTTGTCTTCCTGCAAAATGCAGGACTCTAAAATGATGTCTTTTACTCCCTATCTGGATGTTGCTTGTCTAGAACAATTATCATTTTAAATTTGGACATAGAATGCTCACAAGATTGTAATTATCAGTTATTCATCTCATCAATTGCTGCTTTTCCTCTTTTTTTTTTCCTTTTCCAAATCTTCAGAAACTGATAAAAGCCTTTCATTATTGTTTGTTTTCCACCAACATTTTGATGAGGTCGTAGCAGATGAAAAAATTCTTTAATTAACTTTTCTTTTACTGCAGCACAATGCAAAAGATGGGAAGCTCTGTCTATTTTTCTGAGGGTGGAGGTGAGATTTGAAGGAAAGAATTTCTTGCCCATTGTTTCCATGGTCCCAATGCACCATTTCACATCATATGCAAGTACTACCTTGCATTCAAGGTATTCAAGAGTTGTTTTTCCATCTCTGTTTCCTTCCTCAATACAGGATTCAGCACATCAGGAAAAACATCTGTGGAGAAGGATGCTGCCACTAAAAATCCCTGCTCTATTTGTTTTGCCAGCTCTGTTTTTCTTCCCTACAAGGCACAGAACAGTGTGAGTGCACAGAACACTGGCTGTTTGCCTGATCCTTGGCCACATCCAGCTGGGTCAAGGCACCATCCCACAAGACCAAAACCAAGGTGTGCAGGCACTCTGATGGGTGTCGATGGGAATGAGAAGGGGATCAGGACAGACACACTGGGTGGCTCCCAGGTGCCATTGGATTAATCTCTGTACTATCGATCACCGATCACCAGGCTGTGTCATCCATCTTCCTCTTCTCACCCTTGAGGGAAAATCATTCAGAGGAGACTTATTAAGGCCAAAGAAAATGTATGTTGACTCAAGGAAAGGCAAAACAGAATAATTGCTCTGGACCTGCCATTTTAAATGCTTCTTCTTACTCTGTTTTTAATGCTCCTTCATTTGGGGAAGAAGTTGTTATAAAGTGGTTGCATGTGACAGTAATTGGAACTGCATTTAGTGTTCATTAAGGCCTAAACAAGGACGAGGAGGATGATCATCAGGACATATATAATTGATGGCGGTGCATTAAGTATTATAAAGCAATTCTAATTAGAAAACATTCCAGGTCTTCTATCAATCATCCTTCTCTCATTCACCTTTTCTGTTTTGATCCCCACACACATTACTTACACAGCCTGAAGCAGGTCCCTTGCTGCCTCTGCTGCGCAGTCCTGATGGTGGTTATTGGGAATTCGCCCCACGAGGAAAGAAACGGCAGCACTAGATGCAGCACAAACTGCAAATCCAAATATCTTGGTTCTGCAAGGCTCATGACACACACTCATCATTTGAATAACTAATGTGTGTGGTTCTACTACATTTGCCCACTAATTAATGGGAGAAATGTATTTCAAAAACAACGTTTTCCAATTGTATCTCAGGTTACTGTTGGGAATGGGGTTTTAGATAGCTTTTGAGGTATGACCTTTGGGTGTGTCGGTGCGCATAAGGATAAGCAGACTTGTAAGAAATTCAGAAATTCCCCAGTCTCTTTTGCTACCATATTAAAAAAAAAAAGGAAAATTCAGTTTTGGGGAGAAGAAAAGTGACAAAAAGGGAATTTTCATGATTTTTTTTTCCTTTCCACAATGAAAGCAGAATAGTTTATACTTAAAGCTTTTTAAAGCTGATTTTTAAATCAAAATACAAAATTCCATATTAATAAAATGGAAAGAGAATATTTCTTCTTTTCATAATCAATGTTTTACTTTCCCTTTATTAAAAACTTTTTGACATTTATAAGAAACAACCCTAAAGCAAGCAGGCATAACAAAAATAACTATTAAGAGTTTTGATGATGTTTTTCTGTCTAGTTGTGCTTCTGTCATCCTCTGCTAGCAAGCAACTAGGGCTGCCTGAGAAACAATACAAGCTTTGACAAAAGGCCTGAGAGCAGCTTGGAACTTCAGAGTGGCTGCTGAGCAGTCACTGAGCATCAGGAGATCTCAGCAGATCCAGAGCCTGCTTAAAAACTTCCACCATAATTGCATCTGGCTTTGATCAAAAGGAAATGCTAAACAAGGTGTAAAATCAAATAACAATATTTAAAAAAAAAAATTAAAAATAATTATGAAGCCAGATTTGTCAAAGTAGTCAGTCTTAAATAGTTTCCATAATCTATCATTAAATAATTCACTCTTTGGCAATGAAGTGCCATTATAAAAGAAGACCTAAGAAATAAAAGTTTTCTCTGATGATTGTCAAAAAGAAATGATTGGTGTTTCTGTAATCAAAATAAAAATATATAGTTTGCAGTCATCTTAGACTGAACCTACCAGTGGATTCCTGATTTCCTGACTCATCTCTGTGTTTCCAGATGGACTCTTTCTTAAGAAACTTTCATGATACAGTGTGGATGCATTATGACCCATGGCAAAAGGTGAGGTTAATCTAGGTTTTTGTTAACAAACCCCTAGAGGTGGATTAGAGTCAAACAACACTGAATGATCAATGTCTGTACATGTTATACACGTAGGGTTTGTATAATAATTCATTGTAAAATGAATTGGTTGCACAGGTAAACAGGTTTGTAGCTATTTTAGTTGTTGTCATCCATAGTGGCATAACAATATGAAAGCATAAAAATATCTCGTAAGAAAACATGAGAAAGGGAAGGGAAGAATAAGTAGAAGGCTCTCACCACGCCCAAGCCTTGCAATGAGACTTGGTTGTTGCAACAAAGAGTGGGTACCTGCCTTACAGGAATTAGCTCCTCCCTTATCTTTCTCAACACCCAGCTGTAGCCTGAGGCGGGGTGTGCTCGTCCTCAGCACCTAGGCAGTTACTTGCAGCTTGCCCCTTAAATGTTGTTGATCCATCAGCATTCCAGTCTCTCTTCCAGCATGGCTTGTGGATACATTCTTCTCCCCAGACCTGGGACAATCAGACAATAGCATCCCCTTTATTTTAGCTAAAGTTCCTGTCACAGTCCAAATTACCACAGTCTGGGGAGTGGTAGACTTTCCCTGGGCACGAATGAGCAGTTGTCTTTGCAGTTTGCTAAGTGGGAAAAAGTTCTCCCATGATTTTAGAGATGCCTAAGCCATGAACCATTTCAGTCTTTCACAGGATGCCACTGGATTTCAGACATACCATGGGAAAACAGCTGAGTCTGCATGTCAGAATGGGACCATGAGTTATCCATACTGCATCACCTATGAAGCTCCACTGTGCTAGGAGAGCTAGAATTTTATTTTTCAACTAATTAAGATGAAAACATCACAGTTCCATTCAAAAAATGCAAATACACTGCTTTGACTTTTCCAAAATCAAAAAGTCATGAAAAAATGCAGATGAGAAGTTTTTTAAACAGACAGTAGTGAAAAAAGTTTTGTGAATTTTCTTGTTGGAAAGAAGATTGAAATTAATGTGGGTACAATATTGTATTTATTATTATTATCAGTTTATTTATTATAACGGTCTTAGAACATGGCACTGGAATGGAGTTCCATGTCATGTAGGGGCTTGCTCTTTTAGTCACTACATGAGATGATCCTTGTATTTCAAATCCTCAGCCATCCCAGTTAGTTTCTCTTACTCTTCTTAGAAGTATTTTACTACACTAAATCCCATTATGCTCCCTCTGAGAGGAGGAGACCCCTTGGGAATGTCTACATAAATCATGAAAACTCTTGGAGCTGGTGTTACATGGGGCTAAGGTAGATAAAATTTATGCCCAGTGACCTCTAGCTCTAAAGTGAAGAAGCAGGATTTCTTCTTTTCACAGCTCAAGCCACTGCCAGTACAGTGGTGGAAATTGAGAGGGCAACCTGGACTTTACTATCTGAGGCTGATACCTTAATCCTTTTGGCATTGCATCTCCTTCACTGAAGGATGACTGTTATTCTATTTCCCTTGAAGAATGAGAAATTGAACCCTTTTTAGTGTTCTGTGAACCTTTTCTGACTATATACGGATTTCATTACTCTGATTGTGCTGTAGTGAGATAGCTGATGATGCTTTTCTTCCCCTAACATGCAATGGCATTCTAGTATTATTATGGGAAGCCATAATCCTGGCAGTGTGGAAATGTTTGATGAGTCATCAGGGTCCAGTAATGCATTTTTGAGCTGTCTCTCTTGCTGTCTTTCTGTCTTTGTTTCTCCTGTTTTATTTTCAGCATCTAAAGAAAGGGGAATGAGGCTTTAAGAATACTGTGTATGACATGCTTTGCTTAGAAGAGCTTATAGAGAGATATAAAGTCTCTAAACTGAGTGATGCTCCTATCCTGCCCCGGGCTGCCCTGCAGAAATGGGGGAAACAGTATAGCACAAGGACTGCTTTTATCCCAAACTGCATCTGGGCAGCTGTGCTGTCTCAAAGGGGGTTTGCCAGCTGCTAAGACATGGTCTGTTTTCAGGCAAGCTTGAAAACAACTGAATAATCAAAGCTAATCACTATGGGTACTGTTTGTTAATTAGCTGTGTGCTCTGCACACACCTTCCTCTGTCCCCTTCTACGGGACAGGGTACCACGTTCCATGACCGTGGGGTAATTGTGGCTGTGATCTAACTTCCCCATATCTGGAGGGAGACAACAACCCATGACAAAAGCTGTACATAGACCAAAGGCCTGATTAGATACTTCCTAAGTTGCAATATGTGATCAGACCACTGGGTGTTTAACAGCTACTGATGGATCTGCTCTTCCTGATTTAGATTGATTGTCTGATGCTGTGCAGTGGTATCTTCTGGGTATCTTTATTCTGCAGCAGTTAAATTGGTTACTTCTTGGCCCCATCTCTGTGTGCTACTTTATTAATGAGAGGACAAGAAACTGCTTCTCTTCACTTCATAGGATGGAAAAAAACCCAGAACTGGCAACAATGGAGAACAGGGAGTGAGAGACCTAGGAAACTGCTGCTGCATCCTTAACAGGTCAAGTGGTCATCACATAAAATTGCATTTTAAACATTCCTTATTTCTGAATGCTTTGAGAAAAGTTGAACTTAAACTCAGTAGTGCAAGATTAGAGACAAGTTTTGAGTTCCAAGATATCTGTCTATGAAATAGGGGCTTACAGGACCTGCTGCATTACTAATGGGCAGTAAGACATTCTAGGATGTTTATGAGACCGAGCCCATTCATGAGCTATTCCGTAAATGTCATGTTTCCCTCTGAAGTCAATTTTCTCTAAACAAAATAACTTCCAGTCTAAATAGAAGCTGTTTAGGAACTGGGAGCTGGGGGAAGCCACATATGAACAAGAATTAAACAAAAGGAATAATTAAACACATACAGCCTCAGTCACTGAGGTGAGTAGCTCTGGTGCCAGCACAAGTGTTCTCGAGTTCTCTAGTGTGGTGTACAGGAGGGATCCTGAAGCAGGGGGACCTCACAGGGAGCCAAGAGCTGCCAGGAGCCTGTAGCTCACATGGCAGTGACCAATGGGACCTGGACAGGGCCAGAATAGATGGTGGCCAAGGCTCCTGCTCTTATAAAAGAAGCTCCTGGGGAGCAGAGGTAGCCTGGAGCACTGCCAGCAGGATGGACAGAGGCCATGGCAATTCATGCAGGAAGGGCACCATAGCCCTGGAAGCTCAGACAGGGAGCCGTGATATCCACTCAGAAGAAATGGTTGGACTTGATGATCTCAGCAGTCTTTTCCATTCTACAAGATGCTAAGATTCTGTAAGATTCTGTAATTAAGTCCTTTCATGTTCTTAAAAAAAAAAAAAGAAAACAAAATTTGATTACTTTTACATTTTTCACACTCAATTTACTTAGCATTTCTTTCTTTTCTTTTTCTTTTTTTTTTTTTTCTGAAGGGAACTTCATGAAGAAATAAGGATTATTGTTATATGCTTTCAATTTGCAATAATCACTGAGCTTACTGAGCCCCAACAATAGATTTTGCAAATCAGCCTGCACCTTACACAGTGATGAACTTGGGTGTGGGAGGAAAAATTGACACCTAGTTATTTATATTTAACAAATTTTCTGCTTTTTCACCATCTACAAAGGATTTTAAAATGCTGGTCCATGGAGACGTCATGTGGAAGACGGCAAATGAAGGAGGGGAAAAGTAGTTTGGTTGTTTGATGACCCAGGTGAGTCAAATCCTGAACTCAAGGCCAAGGTTTAGAATCATTATTATAACAGAGTTTATTATAATTACCTAAATTTATTTTCTGTTGGTTTTTGTTTATTGGGTTTTTTTTAAGCTTTTTCCTTCCATATCTTTAAGCACTTTGGAGTTTGTGGAAGTTGTGGAACTTCAGGCAGACTAGTGGCAAAGGTTCCAGACAAATGAAACAGCTTTTTCTTTTGTTTGTTTGTTTGTTCGTTTTTATTTTTTTATTTAAGTCTCTGGACACCCATGAGTAACTTTCTATTTACCTAACTATCTCATGTTTCTGGCTCATATTTAGTGAATTTAGTAAAACACCTAATTCTCCTTTCTGACAGATAAATTAAATTTCATAGTCAGAGAAAGCAAAAGTATTTGAGCAGTAGAATGGGACCTGCTATTTTTAAAATCTAAACTCAAATCCACTTGAATATACCTCAAAACCAATTCTTGCACATTCCACTGCAATACCACTCTAGACAACAGGTGGGTTATATTTATGTATATGTATAGATGTCTTAATATTCTTGACAGAAAATTATTTGACTTTACTATTTATTAGCCCACTGCTCATTTTGAAGATAGTATTTTCTGTGTGAGCGCAGTTAGCATAACTGCTTTTGAAAATCCTACTGTGAATATTAGTTTTGTTATTTCAGAGAATACAAATTTTAAATACAAGCTCCTTTGATTCTCTGATGTTAGTTAAGTTTGGACATCCAAAGAATGGCAACAAAGCTGGTGAAGGGTAGAATATATGAGGAGTGGTTGAGGGAGCTGAAGTTCTTTAGTCTTGAGAAAAGGAAGTTCAAGGGTGACCTTATCACTCTCTACAAGTGCCCAAAAGGAGGATCAGATCAGCCTCTTCTCCCAAGTAACAAGTAGTAGAAGAAAAGTAAATTGTTGGGAAGGTAGAATTAGAAAGAAATTATAAATATGACTCTGTAGCCAGAAAGGCTAAGGAAGAAATACAAATGATAGCACGGTTTAAATAATTCAAAGAAACCAGGCTGGTATGCCAGAACACATTCTTTCCTGCAATAAAACCAAGCTGAGACCCCTCTTCCCAGCCTTATAAGGAAAGGTCTGAAGGACCCTGAGATAACTAAAAATATGCAAAAATAACGATTTCTATAGGTCGCATACAAATGTTACTGTATTAGTATCTTAGAAAGATTGGTCAGTGAAAGAATAGAATATTCAAATGTATAAGTTATATAAGTAATTGCAAAAGAGAATTCTCTCTCTTGGTTCTCTTGGCTCTCTTAGCTCTCTTGGTTTTCTAAGCTCTCTTAGTTCTCTTGGTTCTCTTGGTCTCTCTTGCTACTCTCTTGCTACTCTCTCTTAGCCCTCTTGCTTCACTCTTTCTACACTCTTATTGTTCTTTTTCCCCGGCTCTCTCACTTCTGTTCTGTTACTCTCTTAGCAATCTTAAGTCTTGAGCTCATGTATTCATAGTACTCATAGTATTCATAGTATTCAGTATTCATATTTTATCCCCTTTTGTATTGTTCACTCTGAGCCCACTTTGAGCTCTATCTGCTGGCTCATAGCAGGCTCCCTCTCTCTATCCTACACCCTGAAATAAACTTCTAACCTAACTCGGTTATAGAGGTCTTTGCTGTGTCTCAGACCATCCCCAGAGAGCGTCTCCTACAGTAAATTGTCTCAAGTTGCTCCATGGGAAGTTCAGGTTGGAAAAATTTATTCACAGACAGAGTGGTTTAACACTGGAATGGTCTGCATATGGAATTGGTTTAGTGGCCATCTATGGAGGTATTTAAAAGATGGGTAGATGTGGCACTTAAGGATGTTGGTTTAGTGGTGGACTTGGAAAACTGGTTTAACAGCTAGACTCAATGACCTTACAGGTTTTTCCAAATACCCTAAAATTCTATGTTTTTATAATACACATCTGGTTATCTTTTAATTCAAGTGATAAATCTAAACTACCTAAAATCAATTTTCTTTGCTGTTCTGCATGCTTTGTCTGCCTCCTGAAGGACAGAGTACAACATTTCTAGATCTACCTAGTATCAGTTCATCACTTAAAATTGTTTTCATCACACTGGCTTATTGCAAAAATCTGACTAGCTTAATGGAATGAATTGTAATGAGCTTGCCTCAATGCAGACATGCCTGTGGACAACATTTCTGCATTTATATTTTTCATTAAATTATAAAGAAATGTGGGGTTTGTTTAGCCATCTGATAAATTTTCTTTAATTTAAATTGTACAAGCTATTTTGCATTAAAATCATAAAGGATAGGAAAAAATAATGAAGACATCCAAAAGCTCTGTTAACATATGCACACTACCCTTCACCTCATCTAATGGTCACAGTTTGATTATTATATATGCAAATAGCATTCAATCAGTGCATAATGAGGTATTTTTTGTGATCAGTTACTTCTTTGTCATAGTTCATTGTTTTGATCTGTTGCACAGTGTCGTGCACAATGAATTAAGCTTCACTTCAAGAAAAGTCTGTGTAGGCCAAATTTCCAAATACCAAAGTGTTGCCCTTTCTCTACAGACACATTTTTCAGCTAATAAAACACAGTCACATTAAAAGAAGGAAAGTTATAGAACCAAAATGAAGGAAGAAAATTCCTCTTCTTTCCTAACTATCATAGATTTTTCTTCAATAGAGAAAATTGATTAGAGGCTAAGATATATTGGTTTTGCACGGTCATCAAAACAATTGGAAGGTTTACCTTCAGAGCCTGTCAGAGCCCTTTTTTATACTCTATAATCTTTCCTTCATTGGGCCATGAATAAAAAGGTTCCTTACTTACAAGCTCTCAGGTTAGAAGCTCCCAACTTTCTCCCATATGATGCTTAACAAGTTTGGGAAGAATGTTTGAAGCATCTGCACAGGTACTTCATTACTGAGTTTCAAGTTCTTATTTATTTTGTTCTTTGTTGTATAAAATACTTCCAAACAGGAGAAGAACTGGTCCTCAGGTGCACCAAGCCTTACCATTTATGACAGTGGTCTTGTTGTAATTTCCTTTTCCAGAGTACCTTCTCTTATCTCTATTTCTTTTCTAGTCCAATCTTTGCCCATATTTTTGGAAGGGGATTTTGTTTTAAGTTTGCACAGCACTTGAAAAAATATTTTGCAGCTATGACTGAATGAGATTCATCTAAACAAGCACTGGGGGTATCTGCAACCAATGAAGCCACTTGGGCTACATTTGCATTTACTACAAATAAAATACCTTGGGGTTTATAAGCCGAGAATGTATGTTTTGTAATCAATGAAAGTTGCAATGAACTATTATGCAGTGCAAACACTCACTTGAAACAAACTCTGAGTTTCAGGGTCAACCAGTGCAGTTAATCTACCACAGGAGGTCCCTCTTATGCTTGGCTTTCTTATCCTAGATTTCTATAGGTGCTTCTACCCTTTACTACCCACCAAATTCAACTCTGTGACTGAATTCTAATGACTGCCTAGGATGCCTTGTTTCATAATGTACAGGATGAGTCAGAGCACCTAAAGTGACATGTTGCCCTGGATTTACCTTGCAATGTCTTTTTTCTGTATTCCACCTTCTTATTCTAAGTAGTAACAATATTTCAGCAAAGCCTTGATTTTAAGCTGCTGTCTACCATGGCAACATTTTAGTTATCTTAGAAATTCTCTGTGCCAGACTATTTTCATGTAATTAAAGTAAAAGAATAAAATTACCTAAACCTCTAAGCTTTTCCTGTATAAGACTGGACTTCTTACCTAAGGGTCTTACACTTACAGTGGGATTGAGTGTAAGATACATTAAGAAAGCTCAGACAAGTTTACTGTCTGGAGGAACCATTTCTGACAATCACTAGTGGGTGAAGGAAGAGAATCCACTTCTCCTAACTTCAGAGACTAAAATAAGTTAGGACTGTGGATGCTTTCATGTCTTTCAGAATTCATCAAGAGATTGTTTATCCAGGAAATAGGAAATTCCCTAGGATTGCTGGGATCTTCATTGCTGATGAGACCTCTAAAA
Source organism: Cyanistes caeruleus (assembly GCF_971803275.1). NCBI lineage: Eukaryota > Metazoa > Chordata > Aves > Passeriformes > Paridae > Cyanistes > Cyanistes caeruleus. The sequence continues at coordinate 79,751,303 of NC_141703.1, forward strand.
ATGCATAACATCTTCCACTGACAAAGAAATAAAGCCCTAAATTAGGCAACTCTGTTCAGCACCTGAACCGGGGCAGCATAAATTTGGTCAAGGATGCAATGTTCATAAATACTTTAAAATTATTTAATCTTTAATTCAGCAAATTCAGACCTGACATATGGAGTTGCAAAGGAAGTCTTAAAAGTTCCCTTTAGAAAGTACACTTATTTCTGGAATGTTAAGTACCATGCCTTTCAGAAGGCTCCCCCTTCATTATTGCTCCCTGATTGCGTTAATTTATAATTATAATAATGCAATTTTTCTATTAACAGCTCTTTTGATAATAACATCCGTACCAGCTGCTGCTTTATCTTCTTCCTGTTTTGTGGAGCTTTCCTTTGTGCTCTAGCATCTTCTATAGATTGCAGATACATTCTTCTGTAGTCTGAATATTAAGTATAAAAGCCTTAAAAACTATTCTCACTGAAATTAACACCAATTCCAGAAACAATTCTTTCCAGTTCAGTCAAACTGATACTTCTTCAACATATTATGTTTCCCTTTTAAGGCTCTTTTGCAAGATTCTCTCCTTGTTACTCAGCATCAGAGTAAGGCTGATACCTTCCACAGACAAAATGACCTGTCAGGGTGTCTTTCTCCTGTGAAGTTTATTTGCTCCTGGAATGCTTTTCTTTCAATTTTGACTGAACCAAACCTAGGCTGCATTAATAATTTCTGCCTCAAAATGAAACAAGTGAGATCTTCCAGACAGAAGCAACTTAGTCCTTGGGTTTTTTGGTTTGTTTTTTTTCCCTTTTCTCATAATTCCCACTGGGAAAGAAAGGGGGGAAGAGCTTACTTACAAGGTATCCAAATATAAACTATAGGCTGATTTTCAGAGTAAATATTTTACCATTATGAGGTAGCTGCCTCTGCTATTCAGAAAGCCAGGAGTCCTTATTTTACATCCTGTCATGCCAGTAACTTTTAAGTGATTTTTTTCATCATCAAATACACATGCTTCATCACTTGTCCCCCCTCTAATGTTATTTTTCTGGGCTTCCTGACTGCTAGTGTAATGCAAATAAAGTTATGCGACCAGATTGTAAGTGCCTGTATTTCAATACAGGCCATTCAGAAATGTTGTACTTTATTCCAAATGCCATTGTGGAGACATAAACTCCTCATGCAATCAAACATTCAAGAGGTGGCTTCATCCTCTGGAGGAGTATGGAGCTGTTGTTTTGTTTCTCATTAGCAGTAGACAAATTACATTTATTTTAGAAGCTGGATTTCTGCCATTCCATTACTCTACATCTCTCTCTGGATCTGGCTCCAGAAATCTTTGTAAGGTCCAAGTACCTGCTGTTGTGTTTATAGACACTAACAGAATTTGGAGTATACACAGTGATAAACACCAGGTGAAAATTAAACCAAATCTCATGTCCTGAGGGATTCTTCATTATAAAATGTAATATCTTTCTAGCTAAATTAACCAGATAAAGCACATTCTTTCAGCTCAATTTTATTTCAGAGAGGGATTGTGAAAAGATTGGTTTGCTAGCATGGGGATATCAAACCAGCTTGGAATTGTAATGAACAAAAAATAAAACAGCCTAGCTGAGAAAAGTCAGTGGACTGCAGAGCTGGGGCTTTAGATGAACAGTACATGAATTTGGAAAGTTAGCAGTCTTCTCTGCTTGCTGGAATCAGATTAGAAAGTTGTTACTGCAGCTTGCATTGCCAGCTACTGGCACGTTGCACCCTGGAAAGCACGTCTTCCCATTTCATAGAGCCTGCCGTGAGAATTCCCTGTTCCTTCGGTACTATTAAGCAATGTTCTGTTGCTCTTGGTCATGGCAAAGTGATTTCTAGGAGAAAAGAAAGGAAAATCTATGATTATATATGTCCACTGTGTAATTTCAGAGTATTTTTCCATACCTAAATATAATAGCTAAAGACCAAGTGCTAAGAAATATGCGGTGCCATTGAAACCCTAAAAACATGATGTGAGCTCATTTTTCCCAATCTTTTTTTTTTCTTTCCTAAATCTCTCAATGGAGATTTTCATGAAGGCAGAACCATGGACATCTAAATTGAGTGTTCATTTGGGTCTTTCATTTTGAAATTACTGCCTTGTCTTGCCTTTGTTTTGTTATTTGAGGTTATCGTATATTGCATTAAAAAATAACTTTTCAGAGTCCCTCTCAACACAAAAAAACCTTCAGTTCTGTTGACATGAGATATTTCAAAACAGAAGGAAAAAAGTCCTGATTTTTTTTGGTGGTTTTTTGGTGTTTTTTTTCTCATGGAGAACTTTTATATATGTTCCAGTTCGGAAGAAAGCCAAGTATCAAAATATTAAAATTTTTTGGAAAGTCCAACAGGCATTGTCTGGAATTGCTGTGCTGCTATCAGGACTAGGTTCCCTCAGCCAGCACAGGCTCAGCACCTAAGACTAGTCTCTGAGTCTAAGACATCTGCCATTAGCTATGCCATTGATTTCCTTGGTAAGTGAGACTAGACATTTGCTCTCTCTCTCTGTTTCACTATCCTTATCTATAGAAAGGGAAAAAATCATACTGACCTTCTTTGTTAAGTGTTTTGAAATGTGTTGAGGAGAAGGGCACGGCATTCATCTGCTCTCAGCCTCTCCAGAGATTTTGCAGCACAAATGGAATGCATTCAAAGGGCCTCAGTCAGGAGCAAGGTTTGCCAAAGCAGAGAAAGCTGTCTGGAAAACAAACTGAAGGGAATAATAAGAGCATATCAAAAAAGAAGTAGATGATCCCAAGCAGAAAATACTTCAAGATGTCCACAGATATTTTAAAAGTTTTATAGAGGTTTTTCAAAGGCCTCCTAGGAAATCCACTTACATTTAGAAAGGTGAATATCATAAGAATAGCAAAACAGAAAAGCCAAGTATCTGAAAGACCTATATGATGACAATAAGACTGTTACAGCCTGGAACTCTTTATCTGGAGATCAGCGTTAACAGATTTGACCCAAACAACACCTGGTCCTTTTTTTTGCTGAATAGAAGCTGCTAGTCTCTTCTAAATTTGCATTTCATACAGCTGTGCTAGCTGAGGGGCTGTACTTTTTATACTTTTTATAATTGTCCTGCATGCTAAAGGTTTCAAATTGTTCTGCATGCTACAGGTTTCTCCTTGCCCTGGTGAGAGCACTAACATGTATCTGAAAATTCCTAATGATAAAAGAAATATAAATAATAACAATAGTATTGTGGCAGTAATAAGACCTTAAGCCCAGTGAGAGACAAATTAAATATTAAGAATGTAGTATTATTTTCAGAAAATAAATTAAAAAAAGTTCTCCACAGCAGATATACTCCCTATACCTCTTTTTATCTATAAATAGATATGCATTAAGTATCTCTTTCTGTAAAAAAAGTAACTACCCTGGCACCCTTAAGGAATAAAGAGGGTTTATTGCTGGTTCTTGTAATACTAGAACTAGGAAGGTCCCAGCAAAATTGTTAGAAAATACACTAAAACCAAATCAGAACTCCCTTCCTCACTTATCCTTCCTCACTTATCAATCACTAAATTAAATGCGAAACTCATTGCCACAGGATGATATGGAGATAAGAGGTAATAAAGAGGCTTTAAAAAGTACAGGGATCTTCCTGAAGGATGAGTACAGCAGGAACAATTAAATAAGATGGTCCAGAAGTAGACTTCAGCTCAGAGAGACAGCAAATCTCCAAAAATTTCATTATCCATTTTGTACTTCTTTAATAATCTGTTAATGTCTGATCAATATTAGGTTATTTGCATGTTGAATCTGATCCAGTACTTGAGCTGTCTCAAACTTAAAGTGAATATAGGTTTGGTCTATTTTTTTATTTTAGACCTCATGAAGCAGTATGATCAACAATGAAAATCAGACTTGAAAAAGACCCAGGAGTTGTTCACGGTAGACACTGGCACAGTATGTTACGTTGTGCAGTATCTTTAAATAGCTTCTTACTTTTATAGTCACAGTAAGGTGCATTATGTGTCACCTCTGATATTTCATGAACCCAGAATTCCAGGAAATTAAAGTAAAAAGGTAGACCTTAAAAATTTATCTTTAAAGACAGTTCAGGCAATAAATCTTTTCTATTAAGGAAATCAACTTTTCTTAGCTTTTAAGTTCACTAAAAATATATTCACAATATTATGCCACATAACATGTTGTCTTAAATAGTGACATATCCTCATATAAGGAGAGAGAGCTGATATTTCATCTTCAGGGAAAGAAAAAGAGTAAACTCTTGAGTGGGGACAATTGGTTTTGTCTGTAGGTTAGGGAAACATGGACGAGTTCTTCAAGTGTGCAACCTCTGTGGATAAGCAACATTATGGATTTTTTTTTTATTTTTTTGGGGGGCAGGGGGTTGCTTATGTACTATTTTATGGTGCTCCTGTTTGACAGAAACTCTGCTTAAATTTCACTACTCTCTTGACTGCCTTTTTTTTCCTTCCTTTCACATCTTTCTTACACTACCTGTGGGCCTTAGGGGATGTTGAGTGATAGTAATGTCCCTTCATTTTAAAGCCAGGGCTCATGAACCTAACTTACTCAAGTCTTTGCATCAACTGCAAGGTGACCCAGGTGCTAATGTCATCCAGGACCCAGCCATCTGCTCCTGGGTGTGTGTCAGTCATTGTACACATGGCTGTACTGCACATTTAAATAGGTTTCCTTGCTCTTTTTTGTCTTTGAGCAAACTGACAGTGTTTTCATGCAACTACAGGCATATAGATAACAATCTAGCCCCGGTTTTGAAGACTATTGGGGTTTGAATATTTTAACCCCATGGAGGTGTAAAAAGTACAGGGAAGAGCTTTTGGTTGGTTGGGTTGGTTTTCTGCCTGCTCCTTTAGGAGGAGGTGCCTTAGCCCTCTTCAGGCAGAGGGAATTTCCCACCAATATATGTCAGACTTTAGTGTGCTGTAGGATAGGCATTAGTCCTGTAAGTCAGACTCACTCCCTCAAATTACATAGTTTTCTCATTTTCATCCTCAACCCCACTCACCTTCAGTCCTGAAGGAGACAAGACCAGTAATAAAATAAACCAACTTTAATAAGCAAGATTCACAGTCAGATTGTTACCTGCAAAACTGCAAATGTTACAATCAATAGAATGCAACCACAATCTTCAAGTAAATTTAACAGTTGAATATTTTTCCACTTGCTTAGTTTTTATTAGATTTTATTACCTTTGAATTCCTAAGTTTTTATTATGAATCCATAGTGCAACTGCAGTAGTATTCTGCTTTCAGGCTTCCACAGGTCTGAACATTCATTCTTAGCACTGGACTCAATTACATCAGATGGGCTTGTCACTTATTTTTAAGACATACGAGGTATTGAAACAAGTGAGCAGCATAAACAGTTCCTAATTTGCTGGTCAAAACATTTTGCAAGCATTTCACTTCTACTGGATGTCTTATAGTGGTTATTTTTAAATTTTATTTAATTTTTGTTTTGATTTTGTTATTTTTTGGGGGGGAAGCTTGATGATTTGTTTTTTCTTGGCTTTGGTTGTTTTTGGTTGTGTTTTTTTGTTGTTGTTGTTGTTGGGTTTTTTTAGTTGGTTGTTTGGTTTTTTTTAATTCTACCTACCCTACAGCTGGAGTTAAAAAAATAATATGTAGAGTATATGTAAGAAGACATTCCACTCTTTCAATGCTCAGACTATGTTCATAAAGCCTTCTACGCCTTTATCAAATTTCATATTTCTTCAATTAAAATTACTGTTCAGCTATTTTGCTAAGCAAGTAAGGGGAGGGTACATATTATATCAGCAGAGCAGGGACAGATTTAGTAACACAACTTTGTCTATAGACTTCATCCATCCTACACTCTAACTCTTCATTTTAGAGCCTTTAGTGTTACAGGTGATTTATGCTAACATCATGATTGCAGAAACCCAGAGTTAAAAGGATGGACAAAGACTATCAGTAACCCATCAATTACTAAGGAATTGATTCACATCACTTGCAATTATCTAACTGTAGGGTATTTAATTGTAGCTTTCATCACCAAGTCTGACCTTTTGGTCTGCATCCTCTCCAGCTCAATTTCCAGCTTCTCAGCCAAGCTTCCAAGACAAATCCAAGCTCCCACACAGGAAACAACAAGTCATCTGAGTTCTAAGGCTGGTACTAAATCAATAAGAGCAGTAAACCAGTCCTTGAAAATGCTTTTTCTGGAAAGGGACATTTCTCCCCTGTCACTGCCTCTTTCATATAATATCAGTTTCACAGATGAACACCAGAGATGCCCACTGAGGTCAATCTTTCTGCTGTGGAAAAATGCCCAAATATAAAAAGAAAAATTATTTCATCTACTTTTTTTTTTATTTTATAAAGTGCAACTGGAAAAAAATGAAATTTTCTTCAGCGCTTTAAAAAATGTAACTGTTTTAAAGCATGTCTAAACTAAGTCTGACTTAAAGACATCTCTCATGAGAAGAGCAGTCTCTGTGCTCTTTTTTTACCTCTTAAATTCAGCCAAAGAAACAGAAAACCACTCACAGAATTGTCCATGAATGATGAAAAACTGAAAATCTTGAAGGTCAGAGAGATTTGAGTGCATTTGGAAGGACTTCCATGAACTGAACTTCCACAGAATTCTCCTTGGAAAGAATGCCAGGTTAGTGGGCTGTTTTCTTTAAAAAAAAACACAGTGGAAAGTTGAACTTCTTGTTCACAGTTACAAATCAGGCGTGAGAAACTAGGAGCTGGAGAGATCTTACATTTACAAAACTAAAAGTTATCTGCAAGTATTTCCACCAGTTGAACACCTCCAAACTATCCACATCATTGTAGAGCAGGTGGAGTACGTTATTGCTTTAGTATAGTATGACTGCTATCAAGAAGACAAACACGCTCACTCTTTACTCAGAGATGTAAGGAAGGCGTGATTTCTGCACAGCGATGCAGGTACCTCGAAACTCCTTTCAAGGTGCTGAATTCCACTGTGGTTTTGACCATTTGTCAGTTACAGTCAGGAATATCAAGTCCTTAGAGTTTCATAGAGATCAAGGGTATTGCCTGAAGCAAAGCCATGTATTCAGTGAACTCTTAAAGAAAGCTTTCTTTGCTCAAAGCTTAAAAGGGGATGAAATGCATTATTCAAGGTCATTCTGAAGGAAAAGGTTGATGCTAAAGAGCGAGACAATGACTCATGTCCATAGGACACACTCTTTTATTGGGTCACAGGTTCCCCAGTGCTATCAGGTGAGGCACCTCTGCATTACATATTGCAAAACATTCCTGTTGTGGATCCTCCTGTGATTATAAAACTGTTTTGTTATATTCACACAGTAAATCTCCTTCCATGTAGGAAAAGATTATATGTTGTTTGGTAAAGACAATTCTGTGGCTATCATTGGGGTTGTTTCATTTTTTTGGCTCACCCATCTCTACCTTCAAGCCTCCTCAATACCTCAGTGACAACAGCAAAGACAATCCTAGAACACAGAGTTATATTCAGGGACTTCAGTCTGTCCAGCTCAGCAAAGGAAGGTAGTAAGCAACTAATGTCTTTTAGACTCTGCATGGAGAAGTGTGGCAATAGGGACCTCTTCAGCTTAGCTGGAAGAGATGCAATACTTAATACTTAAAAGGTGTAAAGTAAACAAATTTAGTCTTAGAAATAAGGTCCAGAAAGTTGTTTCCATCGCTATTTAACTGGAGAAAAACTCTTTGAATGCTAGGGATTTTCCTAACCAAAAAGGGATGCTATTTTAAAATGCACAATAATATTTCAGACAGTCATGAATTCAAATAAAAACTACATGTGTGTTGTAAAAATTGCAAAATTTGTACAAAATATAAAATTTATACAAAATATTATGTTTGAAGAGTCTAGTTTTAAAACCTAGGAATTACTGGAAATAATAAGGATTTACATAAAGAAATAGTGGTCTAAGGAGAAATGCATCTACTTTGGGAGGCAAAAATTTCAGCAGAATATTGGAATGATGCCTTATTACAAATCCACAAGGAAGAATTTAAATCTGTCCCTAGGATTTGACTGAAGTGAGAATCCATTGCACTGTGAAAACAACTAAGATTGTGTGGGCCTGTTGCTGCCCACACTGCAGCTCTGCCTGCTTTGGCAGTGAAAAGCAGCATAGCCAGACAAGATCCCTGCAAGCGGCTCCCTGAAGTGAGTGTCTGACCATGCCATGCCTGTACTTACCTGGCATCTTTTACCTGGGCACTGCCATGCTGGGCTGAGCAGGCAGCTGTCTTCTCTGATATACCTCCTGCCTTGACCAAGAAAAATTCGTATTCCTGGCCAAGCAACAGTGATTTTGCTCTTGTTGATGCTCCTGCTTGGATACGAGGAGGTTCTGTGCCTGTTTCTCAAAGCAGAATTCAACAGCATGCCTCTTGCTTCTCTGCTCTCACTTTCACTCTATGGTGTTTTGGCCAAACCTGTATCGACCCAGTGCAGTTCATCCTTTTTCTGCCCAGAGCTCTTTACACCTCTCACATCTGCTCAAGGACAGATAGCTTCCACAGAATCTGGGACAGATCTTAACACTTCTGTTGTCCCTATCCCTGCTAAAAGGGGGCACCCAAGGAGCTGCGCTCCCTTCATCTGCCTGTGTCACTCCTGTGGCACCCCAGGGCTTTCAGAGAGAGAATGACATGTAAATCAAATGGATGCCATTGATAACAAGTGAAACCTAATCTAACCAAATCTGGCCTAATCTAGTGTAACTGCCATTATATATTAATGTGCAGTTTAATAAATGCAGTTATATATATAACATTATAGTTCTATACTACTCTGTACTGGGTTGCAATATAATTATAGATCTGTTGCACCAGGAAGTCTTTTGATTTGAGGGGGAAAAAAGAGATTGGAGTTGAATAAATTATAGATTAGAAGGGAAATAAAAAATGGACTGCAATGGCTCAGAGAGCATGGGAATTTGAATTTTTATAAGGATTTATTATGTTTACTGTATCTGCATTAGTAAAAACTGCAACTGCCTGAGCAAAACTTTTTTCAGCTGACATAGCACACAGCATTTATTTTTCTCTTTTTGCTAAAGAAAGGAGAGGCTTTTTATGAATTAGTGTACTGCAATACTAAGTTTTATATTATCTATAAACTAAGGTAGTAAAAAAAGTCACATCATTTTAACCTTAGAATCCAAAAGGGAATGTTGTGGATGTGTAAAAATTTAATGTTCTCTAGTGTCTGGTTAAGTGGTCAGTGCTGATGAGTGGGAGTTTTAATTTGTCTCACAGTAGTATATTTTCTCATAATTTTCTTCCCAAGGGTTCTCTGAAGTTTGGGCTGCATTTCTGAAGCAGCTAGGTCATGCAATCAATCTGCTGGTGAGGAGATGAGGAGATCTTGACTGAAGCCTTTTTTTTGCTAATTTGAAGGTCAGATAAATACTAAGCTCTTCTCTCATATCAGAGTTGTTAGAAACAACCAAGTTGTTTCAGTCTAAAAAAAAAAAAAGGCATTTATGAATGATTGTTGGCATGTGCTGTATTTCTCCCTCAGATCCCAGACCAGGAGTTGTTCAGGTGCATTTGACACCTGTCTAGATAAAGCTGGTGTCATGAGTTGCAGTTGTATGATAAGCATATAAGATGATAATGTCCTGACTCTACAAAGACTTGTGTCTTTTACAGTATCTCTCTTTTCTGCTGCATTCTGGAAAAACAAAGAATAAATAATTCATCAGTAAACTACACTAAAATACATTTTGATGCAAACTCTCAATTCAGTCAGTGACAGTTCTGGATGAAAAGCTGAACTGGTCCGAATGAACCCAAAAATATTCCCTTCTTTTTATCTTCTTGTCTTAGATCAAAGCAAAAGAAAAGCAAACACGAGCTCTCTAGTTGAACAGAGTAAACAAGGCAGTTTCATAAGCATGGGTTTTCAAGAAAGTTATGCAGATGTTTTAGTCTTTTAACTGTTTACAAATATGCAAATCCAAGTCAAATGTAACTGAATGGGTTGTTTTCAATACTGAGGTATTTGCTATTTTTCAAAAACGTCTATTTTCCTCTGAGTTCCTCCCTGTGCTTTTGTAAAATATTGTCTTGTCTTCTCTCTGACAATCCTGACAACGAAAGATGATGCAGTAAAAGTCTCTGGACTACATGTTTGTGTGGCTGTGCCTAGTGCTTGCAAATCCTATGGGATAAGAGCTGCCATATAATGTAAAGATAAATCAGAGTCTCCTTTGAACTGATGACCCTTTGCTGCTGTCATTTTTGACAGGATAAGCAACATGAATAGCAATTCTCAGAATAAAATGCCACAATAAATCCTGATCCTTTCTAATTTTCCAAAATCTAGGCTATCTTCACCTTTTTAAGGACTTATTGTTGAGTATTTTCTTCAAAGTGAAAAATAAATAAAAGACAAACTTTAGGCTAGAATAAACTTTCAAAACAGCTCTAAACTTGTGGGTTTGATTTGCAGTTCCAGAAATGAAATATGTACCTCTGACTGTAAGTCTTGTCGCAAGGAAAGAAAATTGGGCTACTTTTTATCTTTTTATTTCTTAGACCTACCATTTTTCTCTCTTTTTTTTTTTTTTCTTTTTTTTTGTTTTCCCTGCTGGATTTTTTCCATAAGCCAAAAATCCATTATCCACAAAAAAGGTTCTACTGATTTCTTTGAAACTTTGTGCATTCTCAAACTTTGCCTCAAATATTGTGTTTTGTCAGTCTATGGGTTTACATTTCTAACCCAATGCTTTTCATGAGATACATAAACCAGGTCTTTCTTGTCTATGAAATGTCATTATCAAAATTTTAAATAAATTTTTACATCAAGTACATATGCAAATAATCTTTGTTACCATGCTGCTTTCTTTGTAATTCTTACAAATTAGTTCATTTAAGTTTACTGATTTTTTTTTAAAACTTTTCTTTTCACTGACAAAAATAACATTTACATCACGATTGTCTGAACTTCAAGCACACATTATTTTGGACACTGCCAAACCTCACAGAGATGAATGCAACATTAAAGCAACTGGAATGAACTGGCTCTGATAACACTTGTGCTAGCAATCTTAGGGTTTACAAATTCAGAAGTCTTACTAAGGTCACATTGAAAAGGAAGGTGCCCCTAATCTGCTCAATAGTTGTTCAAATTGTGGCAAAACGTGCTACTGTTTTAGTTTATTCTGTGAGTTGATTCACCATATTTCTTTCTGACTCCCTTCTTTTTGGCCCATGGTTCACTGGACCTGAACCAGTGACTCCCACTGGTTGAGAACACAGAGGGTTCCCTAAATTCATTAGTGGCATGGAACTTTGCCATCCCCATTGTGTACCACTAGCTTGGCAAGCTGATTTGATCACACAAGCTATTGCCAGCATAATCCATCTAGCTGTCCTTTTTCAAAGGGGAAACATCACTTTTATTAGAGGCCAAATGTGATAGATGACACTGGGATTACAGGACTTCTTTTTCTTCATTGTCAGAAAAAGACTAAGCAGTGGCATGAGTTAAAGGGTTTCTCAGGTAAGTGGTTGTCACCATGGTTATGCATGAAGGTTAATATCCACTTTTAGCTTTTTACCTTTTAATTCAAAATTTTAATAACAAAAATCCTAAGTGTTAAGAAGGGAATGTGACTCCTAACAAAGAAAAAATATTATTGCATAATACAATTATTATCTAATGACTCATGATTCATCAAAGACATGAGTTTTGTGTTTTTCTACTCTCTGTTCTGAAGAAGGAAATGCAGTGAATATAACATGCATTTATTGCAACTTGGTAAAGAAAATGAGAAGAAGTCAGGCTGTCCTAAAGAAAAATTTACTAGTGAATCAGAAATGACATATTTTAGAGAAAATAGTATTGTTTCAGAGACATTTCATGTTGCACCTCTTCACCCAGTAAAGTTAAGGAAAACTCAGGAAAACTTTGCTAAGAAGCAGAGGGATTTACTCAACAGTCTTTGCATCATTTGAAATACATTGAATTAGTCTGTGAAGCAGATGATAATATTGCCTTTTAAAATGTGAAATTCTGGCATTGACATAAAACACACACAGAACTGGTGCTGTCTCTCTGTCACCAGGCAGGAGAGGGACTTTGCAATTCAAAGGACCAAGTCCGTAACAATATCTGTCCATGACCACTGTGTCCCAATTTCCATCAGTTTTGCAGCTGGGACTTTCAGCTGTCTGCACAATATCACTGCTCATCTTTCCATACATGCCATCTATCTTATTTTTGCTGTCTCAGCTAGATGAGAATTATTTCCTGTTCCTATGAATTTATTTAAAAAGAAAGAGAAGGGAAAAGGAATATTATTTTTTAAAACGCTCTCTGAACTTCCTTGACAGTGTGGCTTTTGTGTGTTTATTTCAACTGAATTATTCTTGGAAGCCATAAACAGAAGCCATCTCACCACAATGCTGATGTCTGAATCTGAGCCAGCAAGTGCCCAGGGTGGGCACCTTCAGGGAGCATGTCAACTCATCTGCCAGTTCTAGACATTGGCTATAGGATAAGACTACTCACATCCTAATATACTCATTTCTCTCTTTGGGCTCTGATGAGAATTTTTTGGGTTCTAAAAAGATCTCAAATATACAGAATTTGTGTGTGTGTGTGTGTGTATGTGTGTGTGCAGCTGAAGAAAAGTCCTGTGCCATGAACACACCAAAGTAGAATGGTTCTTGAGTTTAGGATGATATGGCAGAATGTGTTGTCTAAACAGTTTTCACCCTTTGCTTTTTTTTTTTTCCTTCTCCTGAAAAAAATAAATAAATCTGTAATTAAAACAAGAATCTCATTTTCTCACAGAAATTTTCACATTTTAAATATTTTATCCAGTAACTAAAAGAAAATCAGACTGTTTCATCAGAGGTAGAATTTTCTCACCTATATTTCTGTTTCCTGCATATCCATACTAACTATAGCCTCTACATGGCATTACCAGTTCTTTCTTAAGGGCAGAAGAGAAGACAACATTGAAGCCTTCCCTGTAAAGGCAATGGAAACTCATCTCAAAGAATTTGTTCCCTGATCATTTTGTTCAAGGCAATGGAAACTCATCTCAAAGAATTTGTTCCCTGATCATTTTGTTCAAGGTAACTCAAACTTGTGAAACTAGTTCTGACAGTTAATTGCAGATTTTACAGTTGGTGAACACGTAAAGTAGCTCTGAGCCCTATACGTTGATCTTTGCATTCCTACTGTGTTTAGATATCCTTCAGGCACTCATACAGAAAGATCAGCTCTGGTTTTTAATTTTATTTCAGATTCACATGATGTGTCTGAATCCTTGTACCTTGTATGAACAGAGATCTTGACTGCAAGATTTGATTTCTCCACTGTGCTCCTTACTGTTGCTGTACACTGAGAGGAGAGCTTCATCTGCCTCAGCAAAAACTCCTGTCCTGTTTAAGATGGTATGGGGTTACTTAACACACCACTGGGAGCTTTGAAAGTTTTGTGCTGAGGCTGCCACCATCTGCATAGCACCAAGGTCTTTGAGAGTAACTATTGAGTGTGTACATGTTCTATATGCAGTAACCTAAAAAGGAAATCAATTCTGATGCACCTAGGGCATAAATGTTTAACACCTTTTATCTTATCTCTTAAAAGTAGTTTTAATTAAAAACTGTGACATTTTTCTTTTTCCTCCTTGTAGAAACCTGCAGAGGGCAGGAGTTGCGATAACGCAGTGTAAAAACATTATCTTTGGCATTTTTAGAACAGCATCATATATTGCTTGCTAATTGCAGCAGAATGTTTTTAAAGCATCTTAAATTTATTCTTCTTTCAGAATATTCCCCAAAGAAATATAACAGAGGAAAAGGTAAAAACCAAGTTGTACTTCTAGATGAAGGGTCCTTTAGCTCTTCCATAGATCTGTTACAATTAAAGGCCAAGACCTTTCCTTTTTTAAAGCAATATGCAGTCATCTGCTGATCTTGCCTAAGCAGCAGTCAAAAGGATTTTGTAGATGATATCAGATTTTAATTTTTAATGAGGCTTCAAACTGCTGCCATAATTTTTTTCATATTTATACCAGCAGGCAATTCTATAACTGAGACAGGTTTTATTAAACTTGTTCTGTGTTTAACAAAACAAAAAGCAACTGAAAATAACAGCAAAACTCCAGCTCCTTCAATGCCAGATGCTAACAGATTATTTTTCTTCCAGGAAATGATTGTGTCAAAATGAAAAAGAAATGGGATTATGTGAAAATCCCTGTTTATATGTGTTAAGAGTCTTTGTTGCCATATGAAGATGCTTTAAACTGTAAAATCCTAAGGAATAATCAGGGATATATTTTTGCCTCATTCTGCTCCTATCTCATTGGTGGGAAAGCCAATTGTAGATCAAATTGGCTTTGTATAACTTTTTGATAGATAAAGTGTGTCTTTGGAGCTATTCTTCCAGGTAATATCTGAATTTTCAAGGATCCATATGCCTTCTGTTTGCAGCAGGTGTTTCAAAAAGAAGTTTATGAACACATTTCTGGGCTGCTTTGCAATGCAGACTCAGGGGGCTTCAGGCTACAAACCAGTGTGTGAAATACTCTTCCCTTTTGTTATTTCCTTTTTGCTGTAATGCAGCACAACTTCACCGAATGAGGTCTTTATATCTGTATTGATCTTGAAATAGCTCATATAGGAAATTGATTATTTAATTACAATAAAAACCTATGTATTTGATTGCTTTGCTATGGTTTTTTCCCTTACTTTATTTTCCATGCAGAGGAAACTTTTTTTTTATAAAAGCTCCCTCAAAATTTTTAAAGACATTCTGAGCTCTTTTCCCCTCCCTCTCCCCGTTTCTCTCCCACTCTGTTACCCACCCTTTGATTTTAAATTTTAACTAGAATACAAACGTTTCCTCTACTGCTGAAATGCATTATTAAAAAAAATAAAAAAAAAAAAAGTGCATCTGTTCCAATTACCTTTGTATTCATGGGGCTGTGATTGACTTGAAACAGTTTCCCCAGAGAATAAGATGCCTTGATTTCTGGACTGAAACTGTTGCTTGTGATAGAAATACTTCCAAAAGAATCTCAGTGTTTAAATCTTACAATTTCTATGAATGCTTTTTTTATAACCTGAGGTTCTTTCCTCATTGTAAGGCAGAAATGTGGTACATAAAGCTTTTTCAAATATAGGCAACAAGAATTAGGGCAAAACACTGCTTCAGAACAACACAGCAGGAACCACAAAACAGTAGCACAGATAGATACCAAAAACCCCTTGTTTAATTATAAGACATCCACTTCAGTCTGATAAATTATTACTGCTCATTATTGTGGCTTTATAACATATCCAAGTGGATTCCAAAATTCCAGGAGTGGAACTAGGTCTTCTCATGACAAATGCTTTAAGGATGTGTAATAAATATTTATCTAATCTTCAAAACCTCCCAAAGGCAATTCATCCCATGTACTACAAACACTCATCTATTACAAAACTCCATTTGTTGCACTCTGGAGATGCTTGATCTTCTCTGTCAACTTTCCAGAGAATCCCTTTCACTAGGTTGCAAACACTTTTATAATTAAAATTAGGTGAGATGAGTCCCACATGAAATAAATGCAGATAAATGGGCCATATTTAAATCAAAATATTATGTGCCTAATTAAGCTATAAAATCTATGATGGAGTTTACTATCAAAACAGTGGTGAATAATTCAAGTGATCTACTCTCCCAGTGGAGGTATGAGAAGTGCTATGACTGGAAAGTGTATGGCAGATGCTTATGTATAGGGACCAATATAAATATGTTCTCTCAGTGTCACAAAGAAGGCCAGAAATAATTCATTAATGCAATAATCTTAGGATGCTGGATGATGTTTCAGTCACTCAGTGTTTTCAGGTTGGAGAGACTCAGTCACAAAAGCTAAATCCAGCCTCACATCTTCTTTAGTCTCCCACTATAGTCAATAGAATTAAATAGGATCCTCTGGAGACTACTACTAAGATGTTGATTTAGGTGCCTGCTTTAAATTGCTCTCTCCATCAGCTGCAGTAGAAGCTTGCAAGAGATTAGTCTCACTCAGCTAAGGTCAACATTCTGTGTATCTGTTGTGCAAAAGGCAGGATAAAGCCTTCATTTCAGATAGGAAAATGTGTAATGGTGTCATCATTCTGCTGTCAGCTGCACAGAAATCTGTGCAAGAGAAGAAAGAAATGTCATCCAGGGAAAGGCTCAAGAAATGGGCTCTTGAGAGCCTCATATTGTTCAACAGACCAGCTGGAAGTTGCTGCACCAGGGTCAGGGCAATCTGAGATATGAGTAAAGACTGGGAGAAGAATACATTGAAAGCCCTGTGGAGAAGGACTGGGAGGCTGTCATGGATGAAAAGCTGAACATGAGCCAACAGCATGTGCTCACAGCCCAGAAAGCCAATCTCACCTTCGGTTGCACCAGAATCAGCGTGGGCAGCAGGGCCAGGGAGGGGATTCTGCCCCTCTGCTCTGCTCTGCCCACAGCTGAGTGCTGTCTGCAGCTCTGGGGTCCTCAGCAAAAGGAAAATGTGGACATGTTGAAGTGTGTCCAGAGGATGATCAGAGGGCTGAAGCACGTCTCCTACAAAGACAGGCTGAGACACTTGTTAGGACATAAAAGGAGAAAAATAGTGACAGGACCACAGGGAATGGTTTTGAACTAAAAGTGTAGAGATTAAAATTAGCTGTTAGTATTAAATTCTTTACTGAGAGTAAAGGCACTAGAACAAGTTACTCAGAGAAGTTTTAGATGCTCCATTCCTGGAAGTGTTCAAAAGACCATGATGGATGGGCTCTAAACAACCTGATATATTGGGTGGCATCCTTGCCCATAGCAGGGAGGTTGCAATAAAATTATTATTAAGGTCTCTTCCAACCAAGCCGATCCTTGGCTCCATGAATAAATGTGTTCTTGATTGCAAGGTTAGCTTACACGAGAAGGAGATTCTGCTGAAGATGCACCTTTCAACATTATTTATAGGCAGTGTGGAGTTCAATGAATGACATCTAAGGGAAGGATGAATAATTTTTCTTTCTAAAAATGCTTCTATAAGAAAGCAAATCTGAATCCTACATATTAGCTACATGAACCCCAGACTATTTTTTTCCATTTTCATGCAGATCAGCTGGAAAGAAATTTCTGCTCTGTGTCACCTCTGATTTGTCTCTCAGCATTCAAGGTCCAGGATCATTGGGAGGCATCATACTATGTAGCCCAAATGACATATAAATGGCCCTGCTTCATTTTTTCTCAGTTTAGAATTATCATTCCAATTTGGAAATATCTTAGAACATCTAAGCATCTTCATATTACAAGATTTTGCAAATTTGCAGAATACAGTTAGAAATCTTTCTGAAATTGCTTTTTCTCAAAGAACTCTGGTTGTTCCTTTGGATGGCTTACTGGTAAGCACAACCTTAATGCAGTGGGGTGCTTGATCACTTCTTATCACTTTTACCCAATAACGATTTTTCCACTTCAGCCCTTACAAGGGCTACCAGCATTGCTAGAGAAGGAAGAGAATTGATTTCTTCCCTTCCATAGAACGGGAACTATGTAAGAGAAAGGAATGTATGGGAATCTGGCTATGGATCTTGCAACTTGCAACATGTTCAGCTGAGGCAGAGGGAAGAAGGATCTGCTCCAGAGGACCTACTGGTCAAAACTTTTGCCACCTACCAACTTGCACTCAAGTTTCAGCTTCAGGCAACATTTCTAAACATTGCTCATTAATCCAACAGGATTGATGCCTCAAAGCAGACCGTCAGTGGTGACTATAAATTACTGCAGGACTGTTATGGTAGAAGTGTGTTAAATAGCAAAATTAAATGGTCACACCCAAAAAATGGTGCTAAGGCTGTATGTCCGTATGAAACTTAAACTGAATGCTTACATGAATGTTCATTATAAAGCAACAACTAGTGACATGTTCATCTACTCTTTCACAAAAAGACAATAGCTTATCACTCTGCTTTTCCTACGACTTTTATTTTCTATATATAGCCCCTTGAAATTGTTTGCACTGTTTCTCTACCTTACTGACAAGCTAATTTGACTAGAACAGAAGCGTCCATAAGTAACAATTGTAACTAGGTTACCACACTATGGCCCATTTATCCTCTTTAGCAAAGCAATTCAATGAACCAGAAGAACTCAAGAATTTCCTTACTTTTTTGAACAAGCAGTTACTGATTTTTCTTTTTTTTTAATGGGCAGAATCTGGAAGAAGAAAATTAAAAAATTGAACAATGAAAATGATCCCGTTTATAACATTAAAAAACTTCAAGAATCTTAATTTAGCTCTGATATTTTTACAGTTTACTAATTTATTTTTTTTTTCCCAATAGTTTCAGGAGATGATAACAGAAATTATAGATCAAACTTTGAAATTTCCCTTTGACTTTGGGGGACTTTGTATGAGACCCAGAGCACACTTATAGCTATTCTAAAAAATTCTGTTAGTATCTTCATTCATGCTCAAATAATCTTTTCTGCAATAGTATTCTTGCATTTTGCAGCTGACAATATTAGAAAGTTTAAGTAAGTTGAGGTGAATTTGCATCTTCTCTTCTCCTCTGACTCTCAACAAGACCCAACCTCTGAAACAGAGATTAAAGGTGAATTAGATGAAATGAGGAGAGACCTGATCTCCTTGAATCTACAAACCAAAATGAATCTAAACTCCAATGCCCATGTATTTTTTACTGTAAGACTGAAACCCATCATCTGAATTTAGACATCTTAATCTGCTTGTCCTTCTATCATCATATAATCAGCGGCAATGAAGAAGCACATTTAGCATACAGTCTGTCTGTTTCACACAGAGATGTTAGAAGTAGGTGAATCGTGCCCTCAAAATACCTATCTCTTTTCACTGATTTATAATGAAAGCATAAAGGACCTACTGAAGATGGAGATATCTGTGATTGTATCCCACATAACATATGGTTTTAGGAGAATAGGATCAGTATTTTGAAGTAAATCAAATTAAGATATTCTACAATATCCGTCTCAGCCCAAAAATGTGATTCTTAGAAGATGTTAAAACTCATATCCAAACTTTCAGGTAACACAACTACTTCCTTTGTCTCTCAAGTCTTTGAAAACTTTCTAAATTTCTTTCTTCAAAGATAAAGATCATAGAATCATTGAATGGTTTGGATTGGAGGGACCTTAAAGTTCCTCTAGTTCTAACTCCTCTGCCATGAGCAGAGACATCTTCCACTAGACCAGGTTGCTCAGAGCTCCCTCCAGCCTGGCCTTAAAACACTTTCAGAGATGGGACATCCACATCTTCTCTGATCAACATGTTCCATTGCCTCACCACCCTCACAGTAAAGAATTTCATCCTAACATCAAACCTAAATCTCCTTCAGTCTGACACCATTCTTCCTTGTCCTTCAGGTATCCAGGTATTGGAAGGCCACACAAAAAGGCTACCACAAAGCCTTTTCTTTCCAGGCAGAACAATCCCAGTTCTCTCAGTCTTTCCTCAATGGTGAGGTGCTCCATCCCTCCAGTCATCTTAGTGCTGCTCCTCTGGACTCACTCCAACAAGTCCATGTCCTTCCTGTGCATCCAGAGCTGGATGCAGTATACAGCTGGGGTCTTACAAAGACACTGTAGAAGGGCAGATTCACCTGCCTCACAACAGAACCACTGCTTTTGGGTCCAATCTAAGTATCTGCATGAATCGTCTCCCTAACTCCATGGAATTATATCCACTAATATCTATAAAGATCCAGGCAATTTCTGCTTGACCTGAAACATATATCTTAGAAAGACTCTAATGCATTACTTGGGGCAGAGGTTTTGAGTGATGGAAAATACATTCTAGGCATGTTTTCCTGACCTCTGTCACTAAATTTGTACAGAGCATTTAGTTTAATTTTTTTGAGCTTCAACTTTTAGTCACCACATTGTACCATCTACTTGTCTGGCAGATTAAAGAGCCTTGCACTGTTAGAAGTTGTCTGTCTGTGCAGATATTTTTAAATGTGGTCAACTTACCTCTTAACCTCTTTTTCACAAATTATTTTTACAACATTAAAGAAGAAAAAAAAAAAAAAAAAAAGATGAAAGAAAGTCACATTTAGCAAGTAGGTTCATCTGGACATGTTCTGTTGGAAATCAATGTTACATTTGTGTGGACCTGAACAAGGAGCGTGTCTAGTAATGATTTGCAGGGTATGGTTTCCAGGAAATTCTTTGAACATCAAATGATCATCCTACAGGTTTTGTTGATGCTAGTTGAGTGAGTATCACCTGCCCTCTACTGAGGGCAAGATTACTGCTGGCTGAATCAAATGTAGAACAGCTGCAGCTTTTCTAGCCAAAGGAAGGGTGCAATCTGCATTGATTTTTAAAGATAAAGGACTAACAGTGGGTTTAACACAGTCCACTTTCTCTTTTATTTTAAAACCTAAATTTTAGCACCACTTTTAGGTAATTTAAGGATTTTTTTTTTTGCTTGCTTTATGATTAACCTGAGTCAAAAATGTTTCACTTCCTTTTTTTTTAAATGGCATCATAGTAAGAAATCAGGCTTTCTCTGCCACTGATTAAAACATATTTCTTGAATAGAAAGTATCCTAGGAAAACTGTAGCACTTTTAACTTGCTGCTATAAATGTTCTTCTAATTAATTAAATCAAATAAGTTAGTCACTACTGGAACTGCAAAACACACATCCAGTTATCCCAGCCTATCTCCTGTTAGGACTGGTCCTAATCGTTTGTGACAGCCACAATTCTGCTCAGCTTGCCCTGAATATGAGATCACTCAAAACTCAGGTTAGTGCTGAGCCATTTTCTATCCTAATCATCATTTCTCATGGACCTGCTGTCGGTACAGCCTTCTAACTCCAAGGAACTTGCTGCTTTTTTTAACTGGCCTGAACTGATTCAAAACAAATGAGCTTTGGAAGAGCATTAAAGTAGTTATTTATGTATTATCTAGTTCACTGCTCATGGTAGAGCTGCTATAGACTCCCAGCTCAAACAGAGCATTTCCTAGCCCACGTTAGTCAGAGATATGCAATTTAAAGTGCCCATTGCACTGGTCATTCCCCCTGATACAGGTCTTCCTCTAAGTGCCTTGCAGCTATTTTTAAAGAGCTCTGCATTTATTTTAAGCGTGCAAACTGCTAAACCAAGAAAAAACAAATAGGGGAAAGTTATGATCTGGACATAATGATAAAGGATTTTGCAGAGGTTCCCAAAAGTGACTTGGATATATCAGAGAACTTCCATGTGGGCAGGATAGGCAGATATTTCTACCCCCAAAGAGACAGCCAGATGTAGGTAAGTTACAATCCAAAGCCATTAGTGTGATGGCTTGCCTCACACATTTCTGCCCCTCTTCCCAACTCTCATTTGTCTCTTTATATTTCACAAAAAAACCCTTGTGCATAATTCCTTGCCCAAACCCCATGTTTGTACATTCATTTTCTCTAAGAAAAGATGTCTCTTTTCTGTGTTACAGACCAAGATCTAAAATCATACTGATACCTGCAGTGCTGTTCTCACCAATTTAAAAAAGTGGTGTGTCATTTTTATATTATAGTGAGCAGAATAGCAATGAGCAAGACTTGAAAAATGTTATTGAAGAAATTCCATATGTTTCAAGATCCCTTGAGATTCACAGAGCAGATGTGAGTAGAAATAGGAAGCACTCCGAATTTCTCCTCACAAGACTTTTCCCCTAGAACAGGTAGCCAAGACTTTTCAAACTTTCCACTCTTTTGGAGTGCTTTTGTTCAGGATGTCACACAGAAACTCTAGAGAATGGCAAAGGACTAAAGACAACTGAGAAATGAAATTTCTTCCTGAAAAATTATTTATTACTTGGGTCACATGGGGAGTTTTCAAGAAATAAAATGAGCTTCTGAAAATCAGGAACAAATCGTTCCTGAAAGGAAATATTCACAGGATTTCCATTTCCTGGGAATTAAGAGGTAATTTTCCAGTGTATCCTGTCTGTCTGAATCTGCTAACTCTCTACCTGAAGCTCCAGGGAGCAGATGTCTGAGGAGCCAAGGGAGCCAAACTGATGAGAAATATTAGGCTACATCAGCTCCCAGTTGATCATCTAATGGAATCCAGCCCGAACATTTCCAGAGTGTGCAAAAGCTTGAAGACAAGATCTCTGCTTCCACTATTGTTTTACCACAGAAACATCATTTTTTCTCATTTGAAGTAAATTTTTAAGTATGTTAGGTCCAAATGTACTTCCTGAGGAAGTAGGGATCATTTAAAACTGAGGCTGTTGTGGTCTAACAAGAAACTTGCTAGTGCAGGTTTATACAGCTGTACAAGTTACTGCTGATAAAGCTAAACAGCCTTTCAAATGCTCATGGGATAAGCTTGGAGTGAATATGCAGGAGAACAGTCCTTTTCACACACAAAATTGTTTTCATCCAGAGGTTCGGGATCTTTGGTACCAAAAGACAAGAAAAGACTGATAGCACCGTGGACATACGATGGGTTTGGTGCTTGTCTGTGCTTGTTCTTTGTTTTATGCACATGAATTAGGCAGTCCCCCAGAACTGGGTCTTAATAAGGACCTGAACACTGAGCAGGGCCCATCCATATATGTTTACATCTGTGTCAGTAACTTTCTGACTGGAGAGCCTGGTTCAGTGGAACAAGACAGTTATTTTCCATCTCCCTCTTAGGTGGTTTTCTATGAGAATCAATACATGGATTTGCACACAGGTATTTAATTGCATTCTAATATGTATCTTTGTGCATATATAAATATTCTTTCCATATGAAGAATGTTAGAGTGTGAAAGCAATCACTTAAAAAAAGAAAAATAAAAAAAAAAATCCCACCAAAAAAAGTAGGGGAAACAGATAGGATGAAGTAATTCCTGTTCTCTCTCCTTCATTTCACAGCTGGCATTCTCAATGTCTGTTACCTAGCTCCTGCAGCTCTCTGTGTGACCAGAGGGAATTGGAAGGAAACACAGGAATAATGCAACATTTGAGCAGCCCACCTGGGTTAGGGAATATAGGAAATATTCTGTACCCACAAGAATTTGTTGTTCATGGTGCTAGAGTGGGTTGGACCCATACTCTCACAGGATACATGCATGGATTAGCAAGGCTGTTGAAGAGTGAATTATTGTCGAGGAGTAATCTATGAATCTAATCCATAGATTATGCTTAGAAACTGCAATTTACCTTATTCCCTACTTGCAAGTTAAAAGGAAGGTTCATGCTTGCTCTTAACCTGCCTACTGCTTCCATGCAAATCCTTTTCACTTTGGCGTTGTGAATGAGAGTAGTGTTGAGCACTATAAGCCTCTATTCTGATTTCTTTCTGCACACACCATGTAAGATCAGGCAACCTCAAAAATATTAAGTCTATTATGAAGCTTATGTATCAGTTTTTCATAAGCCACTGAACTGGATAAAGTAACTGACTGTTCAGTGGAAGGCTGCTGGGTTTTACTCTCCAAGCGATAATTTTTATTTTTATTTTTTTTTCATATATCAAGCAATTTTCTAATCTGCTGTTTGGACTTTGAGCACAGTTTTTCTAATATACCATCCAGCACACACCAGACAAGAGATTTCTCTATTTGGTGCCCTTGAGATGATCTCAACTTTTATAATTTTTTTTCGTCCATAAAATCCAGGCTATCAGAACTATAAATGCTGAAAAATGTAATTTTTCACCTCTGCTACCTGTTAAAATGCTGAGTGCACCATTCACCAAAGTGCTTCATTTATGTAACTATGCTAATTTTCTTCTGTCATCGTCCTCTTCATGTTGAAATGCAAAAAGCTCAATTCATTAAGGCTTGTAAGGGGCTTTAATTTTGCTGGCTGGCACAAATTACAGAAATGTAGTAAATTTATCTCCAGTGGAATTTGCAAAGGTGGAGTTGGAATGAAAAATGCTCTTCAGAGAAAATATTCTTTGGGTTTTAGCACATGTTATATAATTCCATTCCTGCTCACAAAGAATAATGAGAAAACTACCGGCACTATCTTACTCCAATTAGTTTTCCCTTTGCCTTAGCCTCCCTGGGGCCAGTATAGCTCTATCTGTTCTAAAGATAAACTTTGCTGTTCAATTCTCAATGTTTTCAGGTGGACCTTAAGTCAGTATTCCCTTTGTCACATCATTATATGATGAATAAGCAGGGATTTCACATTGATAAAGGCTTGAACTGACAGACTGCAGCTCCATCTATAGACCCTAGCCCAGGGTGGCTGTGGCTCCCAGCAGCTGGAAGGGCATCTGTCAGGGGGATGATCACTACATGCTTGCCCAGGTTTTAGGTACTGAAAAAGCAGGTATGGAGGGCTGAGGTGGTTGCTGCCCTCTCCTCCTGGAGCTGCAGTGTACTTAAAAGGTGTTTGCACTGAGCTCCTTTGGAGCACTGCAACTCAGTTATGGCAAGATGTAATCACTTATTAATTTATATCGCTGATCCAAGCTGTACACAAAACAGCTCAGGAGCAGCTCCATAGATTAACTCTATGACACATTGATAAGACAGCTTTAGACATTTCAATTTAAAGGATTATTATCCTTATACTGCTCTCTGAAGCATCCACTGCTGACCACTGTCTGAGACAAGATATAGCTAGAAAATTTGCTTAACTCAGTGTGAAAGCTCTGAATAATCTGATATCATGAAAAGTTGATCTGAAATCCTTCAGTATTTTTCCATGAAAATTGAACAGAAGAATCTGATTCCAGTTTTGTCTATTTAAAGTTGTTTAACTTTTAGATGCCCTAACAACCATACTATTGTGTTGGCCTTTATATGCTGAAAGCCTTATTCAGTACGTCCTGCCAAGTATGAGGGCTAAAATCAGACAGCTGAAGCCTAATTGAAGTAATGAAATTGTGTTCTAAAAATAAAAATAAATCAATAAAAAGGGAAAGTATTGAATTTCTCTGTTTATTTTCTTCCAGACAGCAGAAGAGAAGCACAATTTCAATGTCAATGTGGATTGCTCAGGCTCATGTGGCTGTTGTGTTTTATCCTGCTGCAGCTAGAACTTTGGGACCATGTCAGGCTTTTCCTGAGTATTCCCCATTGGCAAACTTGAATTCAAATCAAATTTCAAAGAAACAAACTAAGACTAATATTACTTTTTTTCAAGCAACTACTATCTGATTCTAAATAAGTTGTAAAATACTGAGCAGTAATCATCCATATCACTTTGAGTTATAGAGGTGTAAATACAGAGGTTTTAGACATCTGTACAGAGAGTAAAATTTTTGCCCCACTCTGGTAAAGGGCACTACCCTATCAATTTAATATCACCTACACAGGAGAATTCTCCAAGAGAGGTTTTCAACTAAAGCTAAAGCTGCAAAGTCTTTCAAAAGCAAGTATGTCAGGGGCTCCTTGTCTCAGTGACTTGCTGCAGGCATAGTTATTTGTTGGGGGGGAAAGGGTAAAGACAAGGAGGTAAAACCTCGTTCACAAAAGGATTCCTTCTAAAGGGAAAGCTCATAGAAATGGGAGAAATAAACTTCTGTCTCTTCTGTGACCACATTAACATTGTCTCTCTTTAATTCTTTACAAGAATTTTAATGACCAGAATAATATCTGTCCAGAGCTTATACATGAAATGAGAATTTGACATTTTGTTACCATAATATCAGGATTTCCATTATGAATAAATCGGAAAAAAAAACCCCTCATGGTCTATCCTGAATTAGACTGCCTGCTATGCCTGAGTCCTGCATGTATCACAAGCACAGAGAACAAGAACAATCTCAGAAGTGTTGGATTTGCCATGCACCTATGGAACACCTACATGTGTATGTTTTGTTCAAAGTACCCATTTTTCCTGATGCTTAATTCTTCAGGTCATGGTATAAACCCAAAACGTTGATCTACTGACCTCAGCATTCTTCACATTCACAAGGAAAAGGAATCACAGGATCATCTACACTGGAAAGAACTTTTAAGATCATCAACTCAGCTAAGGTAACCTAACACACCCAAGTCAACCATTAAACATTTTCTTAAGTGCCACATCCACATCCACACCATCCAGGGGTGGTGACTCAATTGCTTTCCTGTGCAGCCTGTTCCAGTGGTTGAAAACCACTTCAGTGAATAAATGAGAAAAAGAGTATCATCATTTATCTCTGTTGTATGGCAAATTTCCAAATAGTGGCATGGCTTTATTTGAACACCAACAGGCTCACATAGATAGGTCAGGGAGTGCTTCCAGCATCCACTGGCATGGAAGGGAAGAGACCCCATTTACCCCCACTGCAGGATCAGGATAGATGATGCTTGAAGCTAAAGTTAACTAAAACTATATATCTGGACAGAGGATGAATTTCAGAGGGAGATACAAAGCAAGGTGGATTAGTCACAGGAGATCAGAACATTTTGTTTAAAGTTACATTATTGAAGTAGTAAATAAAAGCTGTTGTCTGATGATCCTGGTAGTGTATGTGAAACCAATCGTTTTCCTCACACTGAACACTCTCATAAACATTTATGGTCAATAAGCCTTGGCTTTGGTGAACAAGACAGTGCAGCTCTCATCACATGAGATCATCTTTTCTGGATAACATCTATGATGTGGAGAGATTTTGTTTCTGATACCATACTGAACCTTCAAAGGCCGCTGGCAGTATTTCTAGCCAAATCATTTTGATTGGAACTTCTTCCTCCCACCTTAGAATTTGTGAGAAAAATTTCACCCTTGTATTAGAGGGAAATTTCTTCTCATTTATCAAAATATTTCCAAAAATTTTAAGAGAATAAAGATATAGGTTACTGGGAGGAACCTAATTTACATTTTAACTGTAAGCCAAGTTACTGTGACATCCTGCTACTATGTTTTACAGACAGGATCACACTTTTTCCTGAAAAAAAATGCTCTTTGCCAAAATTAGACTGTACCCTGTAAAAGTACTTTTTACTTTTTCAAAATTAAACTGTACTGCATTGCTTAGTTGCATTGCAACCAGGAAAGAGGCAGATATATGAGGCTAAGGCCCTCTTCACTAGTTACCCACTTTGAAAATTGGTTTGACCACTTGAAACCCCCTCAAGCATACACAGAAAAGTCTGAGCACTCTATGTGAGATGGGCAGCATTGCAATAGATATTGAAAGATGGTGCAAGAAATGTTCCTCATGTACGAATGGAATTTGGCCAGGGGTTCTGACATGTCCTGGACTCTCTCCCCCATCACCTTTGGACTCTGGAGGTCAGCAATAAAATTTTTGCAGATCGTTTAGGATCACTGAACCACTCTCACTCTGGCTCTGCTCCCTGGAAGGGTATTCCAGTATTTTTTTCTGTTCTCATTTCTGAAGGGATGTAGAACAGAATTGGACCTCTCATTCATACACATATCTGTATTTATCTATAAATTCCAATGGCTGTAGCAAAACAAGTGTGAAGATGTCATGACAAACAAGGGCAGATACACCAGGCAGAAGGTCACTAAGGTGATTTTGAGCCAGTATTTCTCTCTGCACTGTCAGTTCCCTCAGACAACATGAAATTACTTCTTCCAGAATAGATTGGATCAGCTGTCCTTTCTCTTTGGGCTCTTCTAAACATTTCTATTTGCATTCCCTCTGGACAGACAAGTCAAAATAGATCATCACAAGTTTGCAAGCTAGATGCTTGGAAGATTGTCACACATCTGTGCTAAATTCCCTAAGAACAGAACTGACAAGATACCTGTTACAAATCTTTTATCTGTGAGCCAAGGAAGGATTTCTGTACAGTTCTGAGTGAAAGCTTAGAGCAGTGTATAAGACTACAGGGAAACTAACAATTTTGGAGAATTGCGCTTCTAATCTGATTCTGGGGAATTATAGTTTGACATTGCTTTGTTGTTTTTTTTTCCTCACAAAGGCCCTTTTTTTCCCTTCTGACAGTGAGGTCTTTCTACTGTTCACATTAGAGACTTTACATGAGCCTTCATAATTGTTTCGTATAAAATACATTGATTTCTATCATCTTGT
Organism: Cyanistes caeruleus; assembly: GCF_971803275.1. NCBI lineage: Eukaryota > Metazoa > Chordata > Aves > Passeriformes > Paridae > Cyanistes > Cyanistes caeruleus. The sequence goes on from NC_141703.1 coordinate 79,779,267, forward strand.
TTAATGATGTGGTACATTGTTTATAAGATAATGCAATGAACCCACTTTGAACTCATTCTATTATCCCATAAGTAATGCAATAAACTGCTTAACAGGGCAATTAAATCGAGTGATTTCAGGTTAATGTTATTAGACAGTGTTCAAGAACATGCAACTTTTGTTCTGAGGATTGGCTTCTCTCTTAAATATTGGAAAATGTTCTTTGCTAATGTTTTTGTTTGCATTCCCTAAGGTACTAATCATATTATTCATTGCTCAAGACCAGAAATATTATAGCAGCTTTCCAAACAGAGAAGAGAGTTAGTGTAGCCTCTAGTAACTTGCAGCTAAGCAATGGATCTAATAACCTTGGAGAACTCCCCAGGGTATTATGCAGCAGTGTTCAAAGCTCAGGAGAAAAAGACATTTCATTATACAGACAATAGAAAATCAAATACATGAACAAAACATAAAGGTTAAATATATTATGTGTTGAAAAAAAAAAAACCAGGCTGCCCAACCCACATATCAAATGTGATTTTAATTTTTGAAATGGATCCTAATTTATTTTTTTTTGACAACACCAGTTTTTGTTCCATATACCTTTCTTGGCCCACCCAAAATTCTAATTCAAATAATCTGCACCACACAGAATTACATTAGGAACAGTTCCAGTGAAATTAAATCTCTATTGTGCATCTTGAGTCTGCTCTGATGATTACTGCTCCACTGAGTATGTAATTTAAAGTCTCTTGTTAATAGATGAGGTGCTGAACACCAACAGCTAGCTCTTCCACACTTCACAGTTGAAGGGCTATCTTGCTTACAGCTATAGAAATCTACTTCCAATTGGACTTTGATGAAACAATACTGACATCTAACAGCAGGAATAATCCTAATTATATATTATTCTATTATTTCAAAAGGGCCCTCTTAGCTGATATTTTTCTTTCTTAAGGTTTTCATAAAGAGTTGAGTACTCCAAAATTAGGAGCAACTCTGGACTTCTTACCTAGATTCATATTTTCAAAGCATAGCTAAAAAGACCCTGATAAACTAACAGGTAAAAAAAGCCCAAGAACATCAAAGCAAAGCAATGGTTAAATCCATTGTGCTCTTAAAAAACCCATTCTTTTTAACTTAAATAAATAAGTATATAAATAATTAAATAAGGATAAAATAATAATTATTGGAATTTTCTGCCCTTATTTAGGCTGATCAGTCTCAGCTCTCTCAGCTTTTTCTCATAGGAAGGTTGCTCTAGTCCCTTTGTCATCCTGATGGCTCTGCACTGGAATGTCTCTAGTATGTTCTAGTCTCTTTTGTGCTGGGAAACACCACAGATATGGTGGCCTCAGCAGTGCTGAATAGAGGGAGGATCACCTCCTTCAATCAGCTGCCAATACTTCACATAAAGTAGCCCAGGATTCTATTTACCTTCTTTGTGGCAAGCACCCACTTGGCTCATGTTGGACTTGTTGGACGTCATGAGGTTCTTTCCAGCCCATTCCTGCAGCCTCTTGTGGTTCCTCTGGAATCTGGAATGAGGTGGCCACTCCTCTTAGTTTTTTGTCACCAGCAAACTTGATGAAGAGAGTTGGCGCCATCACCCAGATCATTAATGAAGATGTTAAAAGGGCCTGGATTCAGTATGGATTCCTGGTGTACACTGCTAGCTCCTGGCCTCCAATTAGACTTTGTGCTACTCATCATTGCTCTCTGGGTGGTTTTCATGCAGTTTTCATCCACCTCAGTGTCTGCTTGACCAGCCCATTCGTGAACACCTTGCTATGAGGATCTTATGGGAGGCCTTACTGGAGGGAGGTCTCAGAGGCCTTACTGAAGTCCAGGCAGACAATGTCCACTGCCCTTCCTTCATCTACCAGGCCATAGATTTTATCACACAAGTTTATCAAGCTGGTCAAGCATGACTTCCCCTTGATGAATGAATGCTGGTTATTCCTGATGATCTTTTTTTTGTTCCTCTTGTGCATGGAAATGGTTTTCCAGCCTTCACCGTCCCAAGGGCAGAGGTGATGGTGACTAATCTAAGTTCTCTGGGTCCTTCTTCTTGTGTTTTTTAAAGGTAAGAGTGATACTTTCCTCTGGACTTTAAGCATTTCTCTCAGTCATCATGATTGATCAAAGGTTGTTGAGAGTGACTTTTGCAGTGACATCTGACAGCTCTCAGCACTCATGGGTACGTCATATCAGAGTCTATGAATTTATGTATGTCCATATAATGTTGCTTAAGCATTCCATAAACTTATTCTTTTCCACTGAGCAATTTCCTCACTCCATCCTTTACGTCTGGCCTTTGGGACCTGAAACTCCTGGAGTGTGCCATTGCTTGTAAAACCCAAGACAAGGAAGGTAGTCATCCATGTCCTGTCTAATAGGTCTCTTCTCTTCTTTAGCAATAGGGCCACATTTTTCTTCTTCTTTCTTTTGCTAGCTATGCATTCATAGAAGGTCTTCTTTTCTTTGACATCCCTGCTACACACAGATGGGCTTTAGCTTGCCTAAGTTTGTCCCTGGATGACAGGATAATATTTCTGTATCCTTCCAGGCTACCTGTCCTTGCTTTCACCCTGTGTATGCCTCCACCCTCTATATGCTTTCACAACTTCATGTTGAACTTTTTTTGAGTTCCATTCCATTATCTTTTACAAAGGTGACCTGATTTTTCAACAGTGCTGGGCGCTCAACACCTACTGATTCACTTGGGAAATTAGGGCGACACATCACTTAGGAGGCCTGCTGAGGAAATTAAGAATTCAATTTTTTTCTGTGATTTTTTTTTTTGACATAATCTTAAACTGAATTTCATCAGGTCCAAAAAAAAACTTTTCCCATCAATATCAGGTAAACAATCACTGTTTTTGAGTCCAAATGTTGCTACTTGAACTATTCATCTCAGGTGCATATTTTGTGATTGCTATTTCTATTTAAGGGTGTAAATTGTTTGCAAAAAATGATTCACATCCAGGCATCTGATCACTTCTTCATAAATCTTTGCTATATGGTTCTCATAAATTCCTTTTGACTTGCTGCATAGATGTTTTATGAACAGCAAGAATTCTTCACGTTTATACACATTTTTAACAAGCACTGAACAGACATTAATTAAGCAGGACAGAATTTTCAGAACTGCCTAAAAAAGTTTAATCCTGGGCTCCCCTTGAAATCAGCCAGAGGAAGCATTTAAACTCCTTGTGGGATTGTAGAAATCTCATTTTCAGCCATTATGGCCTCAGTGATGGTAACTAGCACTCATCCTTTTAGACACAAACTACTTGAAATACACAGCTAAGTAAAAGCCCTAGGACTTCAGATTCACTAAGGAGCACTGTCAGCTCAGAAGGCTTCTGTCTAGCTGCAAGCATGACGGCCAGGTTACACATGCTGCTTGAACACTGATGCCCATCAGGAGATGCAGGAAGTTCACAAGGCTGAGATGAACCTCACTTGGATGCTGTGATCTGCTTCTCACCTCAAACAGAGATAAAGAGGAGGCATTCCGTGTTGGCCATGTGAATTTTCTAGACCTTAATTCAGAAAAATAGGTCTCCTGCAAAGAGTGCCTAAAATGAAAAACAAAAAATTAAAATTAGACAAAGAAGATAGAAATTCCACACAAAGCAGTGCATGTCAGCTTCACCTAAGAGCACAACACATTTTAAATTTTTGTTTAGCACTGTTGCTGAAAATTCTGACAAATATTTTTTGACTCAGCTGTACATACACAGTATTTCCACACTTCAATTTTTACCAAAGCTGAAAAATGCTATTTCCTTCTGCTTTATTTGACATAAAACTAAGCTACACCAGAAGGGCTGACTTTATTATTAAAGATTGTTTAAAATTATGGCTTCTTTTTAATATAGGGACTACATTATATTGAATCTAGTCTGTTACTTTTCCTCCATATTTTTTTCTTTCTTGAGATATCTATCGCTAGCATAATTAACTAGCTAGTTCTAAAATGTAATTTATATCAGTTAAATGGGTCTGAATCACATTACACTTAGAGAGGAAGAGTGAAATGGGAAATGCAAATTTGAGTTCACATAAGTTTTTAAAAAGTGAGCACTAATCCTTCAGGGACTCAGGATTTGACAAAAGAATTATGTGAATGATGTGTGCTCAGAGAGAGCAATGCTGATAAGGAGCTAAATCCTGATAGTTTTCAAGTGTGTGAACCCAGTGAGCCTGATTTTTATTTATTCTTTCACTCCATATGAGGATGGATAGAGAACTAGAGAGGGTGACTAGACCATTTTTTTCCTCCTTACCTTTCAAGCTTACATATTGAGAGATTCACAAGGAAGCAGCATCTGTCCAGCCATCATTTCCATAACACATTTTCTGATTCTTCAATATCTCTTACTGAGTTTCTGATCTTTGAAGTCAACTGTGTATTCCATGCACCAAGGTAATACAAGGCCCTCACATGGCCATGGTCCCATGTGGAATCCATCCATGCTGGAATCCCATCCTCTGGACGTCTCTCTTCAGCTGCGTATGACAAAGATATTCGTCATCCAGAGCCTGACACTCAGGGGCTGTCACTCTATTTTAAGGCTCCTATTGGTTGTAGAAATGAACTTTGTGGAGTTAAAGGTGAGGTTCAACCACACTAAAGTCATTATAAACAGGTGATAATGAGTGGAAATTATATTAGATCACTATTTCCAGAAACTGCTACAGGAAATTGACAAGGCTCTAAAAAAATTCTGCTGGGATTCTAGACAAAATTTTCATCCTTCTATATTCAATATGGACTAGAAGAGAAGTCAAAACATTGAGAAAGAACTGAACTGCAGGATAAAGACAGCTTACCTTGGTCAGTACAGAAAAATAGAAGCTTAGGGCATTTTGATTGCTTTCCTCCCATAAATAAGTCATGAAAGAAAAGGAGGATTTTTTTATCCTAAATGAATGTTGTCCACATGACTGGAACCAACTTTTACCAAAAATTGTGAAGATGCGTAGAATGAATAATTTATGAGAAACTCTTCAGAAGAAGAAATTAAAGCAAAAGCTCACTCTCCACCAGTTTGCAGAAAAGGAATATGTGGCAGGGCAGCAGCCTGTTACCAGGAAATGAGACAATTTGATCCAAAAGATCTGTTCTTACCTGTCAATAAATCTGAGAGAATTTTAAGACACCTTTCTTAGTTTCTATTCCTTTTTAGAAAGATAACTGAGTGTATTGTCTGCAGTTGTTTCCTCCTAGTTCTACAAAGCATGCTGTATTTATGTGCTTTGAAAGTCAAAAGCTATCACATAAAATAGGAACATCTCAGAAATTGTCAGTGCTGGGATTTGCATATATTATTACCATACTTCCTAATTATTTCTGGTTATATTTGCATAATGAAAAAGGGAATAGTTTCTTCTCAATAACAGTAAATATAAAACTGTGCCTGTCACTCCTCCATAGGGAAGGAACTTAAATTGTTTTGATCTAAAGCTTTAAAGTTGAAAATTCAGAGAAAGCTAAATAAAAAAATAGGATAAAAATCCAAATATCCAAATCAGATCCTCTTCAGGAACATCCAGGATTTATATTGAAATAAATTTATCTTTAGCAATATTCTTACCTCTAATTTACTGATAGAGAAGACATTCCTGTATTTTCTGATGGGAAGTACCTAAGTGACTAAATAAACATCTTGGTGATCTTTCAGGAAAATAGATTCTTCAGTTCTATTTGCTTTTGTTTTACTATTAATGGGGCATGTCTGAGCTGAAAAGGTTGTGAAGATTTTTGCATTGTGGTGACACTTTATCCTAGTCTCACTTAGAGAGAAGAAACATTTTATTGATTGCATGTCTGTCTTTTTTCAGAGGCTATCAGCCAGAACATCAGACACGCTCATTTGTTTTAACGGTAGAAAGTTTGTTTGTTGGTGTTTGGTAGAGATCAGAATAAAAAATTATCAATTATATAAAACCTCCAAATATATTAGATCCTTTTTCATATTTAGCAGCTAAAAATCTAGAATGGATAGACTCTTGCTTGCAATACTGTGGTGGGAGCCACAAACTGTGAGCTCAGTTCCCATGCCAGGCAAGGGATTTTTACATGATATGGAGAAAATCACTCCAGTAATATTAAAGAGCCACAGCACATTTTCATGCTATGTGTAGATGAGACAGCTCTGAACAATATATCTGGACCAACTCCATGCAAAGGCAGTAGGCTGAGTGAGGGAAGAACAGCCAAGACAGTCCAGTCAATTAATCTGACCTCTCAGGGAAGCTGTGCAGCCCAAGTGGAATGCTTTACTAACATCACTACGTGCCTTCCAAATTTTGGAGCAAAGGACAAAGCATTATAAAGTGCAGAGAGGGTAATCCTTATGGTTTTACGGCTTGCCATCTGCAGCCTCCTTCACAGGACAGTTTTACAGGTGTCCACAAGTTGTGCAATGATTGAGTAACATTATATAAAAAATTAATTTAAATAGAAGTGCTGAACCACAGGACTCCAAAACACAAAAAAGTCTCTAATACAATTTACTGTCCAGTAACACTTGTCCATCATTACCACCAGTTGGGGATGCTAAATGCAAAAAGAAGGGAACAGAGCCTGTGTGAAACTAAGTCACACAAGCTTCTCATTCTGGCCTGAGAAAGCATGAGAAAGAATCCAAACAGTCCTTGGTAAAGGACAACAATCTTTGCAAGTGGTGTTTAGGAAAACAGTCAAGGAGTGATGTTACACTTAACCAATGATGGTGATGTGTTGCTTTAATGACCAATGAGAGTTTTACCTCTGAGACCCTCTTGAACATGTCCATAAAAGAAGATCAAGAATAATAAACTTTGCTCTCCTGTTCAACACACAAGAGAGTCTGTGTCGTGCTTCTTGCCATTCCCAATAGAGCAACAGCCAGAACAACAAATTGCTTCCCCTTCAAAACAAAAAGGCCAACAATTTAGCTGTCTTTGGGAGACAGCTCAGCAGGAACATGAAGGCACCCACTGGGGTTTAGAAAAGTCTTTTGAAACATCTGAAAAAGGTAGTAATAGAAAGGGGGATGACCAAAATTGTTTAATCTATATTAAGCAAATGTGAAATCTGCCATTGAAACAATCCTGATATGAGCAGAAGGGTAGTGCTAGGGGTAACAAAGGTGGGATATCTTCCTGGAGATTACTGGCAAATAGATTTTGCTGAGTTATCACATAAAAAAGGATACAAGTATGTATTAGTGTTGTTGACACCTGAGGATGGCCTGAAGCTTACCTCTGTCACATTAACACAGGAAAAAAAATGGTGGTGAGAGTTTTGCTCAATCACATTATTAAGTTATGAGCTGCTTCTCTGTGAAAATCTAAAATTTTTTGTCAGTCAGAGGCTCAAAAATTGCCATTTCACCTGTGTGATACTCCAGATTATGTACGGGTATAGAAATTTGATTACATTTCTCCTCTTGGTTTCTTGTAGAGAAAAGTACATTTAAAAGGGGTTGTAATCAGACTGTACCATATTGTGATTTCTTTAGGTCTTCTAGCTAAGCAGATGAGAAACAATAATCCAAATAGAGAAAGAGAGCACAAGAACAAAAAGCATATCAGAAGAATAAGATTTATAGTTAAAAAGGAAATGTGAGGAGAGGGGATACACACCCTGAACAATCTAGATTCAAAACCAAAAGTGACAGATGGAGAAATCATTTTATCAATTAAAAAATAATTAGAATTTCTATTCAATGTACTTTTCCTGAAACAAACTGTTCTTGTTTAGTGCAAGGCCTGCTGATAAACAGAAATAACAATTAATAATATTATTAATAATAATAATGATCATAATTAGCAGTGCTAGTATTCTTATCTGTTGAGTATTATTCTACTCATGTATACAAAAGAGTAAATTCAAAGGAAAAAAATTCCAAAATAGGGAATTTGCTAAAAAAACATAATGTGAGAGAGCATAAATATTTTCTTATTCATTTCTAGACCAATAGGACCTATACCCTGTACACTTATTATTTATAGTTAAACACCATTTTATAATCCTAAATATGTATAAAAATATTTTCTGTTTTTAAAAGAAATTCCTTTGAGATAAGCTGAGAACATATTTTTAAATATCTTTTTTAAAATATTATGTCTGGTTTTAATTCATTGTTACTATGGGGGAACATATTTGTTTTAAATATTTCTCTTGCATGTACAAATCAACATAAGAATCCCATCATGAAGTATTAACCTGGTATGAATTGCTATGCACAACAATCACAGTTTGCATCAGACAAGAAATCATCCCATAGTTTGGTTTTAATTAGCAAAAAAATGTTAATTTTTTATTTAAAGCATTACTACTCTCTTTAGATTCTTTTGTCCAGACAAGCCAGCTTGGAGCATCATCATATGCTTTCTCATGAAATTTTTAATGCTTCCTTTCACTTTTAGTGTGGTCAGGAACAAATATTGAGAAAAGTAGAGAGGTTTTTTTAGATTGACGGTTTGAATTGTAACCAAGGCCGCACAGAAGGGAAAGAAAAACATAACTTGGGAGAAATTGCCTACCTGACAAAACAACAACCAAGTACAGATGTATTTTACTTTTCTTCTGTAAAATGAATATGCTTTAAATGAAAACCAGTCAGACAATACATTCAAATGCTCTTTTTCCAGTCAGACATGTACTACTAAAAAAAATCAATGCATAGAAAAATACTAGAGTCGACACATAAAAGAGCTGCACTGTGAAGTGTTTGGTAAAATAGTGTATACAATGTATCTTGCATGTATAAATTATACACACTCATAGTATCACCCACCACTGGACAAAGCTCTCCAATAATTGTCCTCGTTTCATTTAAATAGTGCTATAGTAGAGCAACATCATTTAACCTATTTTCCAGGTAGGAAAAGAGAAGACAGCCTGGGAAAAGCAATTTATCAAACTTGTTGAATTGTTAGGATTTTACTCCCCAGTGAAATAATGTGTTGTAGTGTTCCCCAAAAAGGGTCACACCATGCTCTGAGGAGTGTCCAAACAACCCGAAAAGGATTGCAGAGGGCGGGGATTTATTGTAGCACCTTTCTGTCAGGTAGATGGGACTGCACTTCTTGCAACAGATGTAAGGGTTACTCCTAAGAGAGAAACTTTTCTTCTGTTTTTCCAAGAGCAGAGCACAGCTCTGTTCTGTTTCAAAACATTGGAGTCAGGAGTTACCATAGCATCCCCTTTTAATGTAGCAGCCAACAGTCAGAGAACTTCTGAAGATAGAAAAATTTAGGCCTGAGACTGCTGAAATCATTACCCAGGAGAGCACCAAGAATCTTCATGTACCAGCCAGGTTGCTGATCTGAGACTCTTTTGGTGATTCAATCATTATCACTTAATGAACAGTGACAAACTTGAGACCAAAGCCCAGTGTCTATCCCATGAGTGCCTCATCCAAGGGTTAGGGAGTCATTTACCCACCTGAGATCCTTTGATGTGACTCAGGGTACGCAGAGGGACATTAGAAGTGGGGCCCTCCTGAGTTCAGTTGCTAATGTTAGTAGGCATTTGAAAGGGATTTCCAAAATTGAAATTTGGAGCATAAACAGCTGAAAAATTATTGGAACCCTTATTTCTGGCACTTAAATTTTGGTTTGAATCTGACCTTTGTTATAACAGGTTTGACATTGCTCATCTCTGCACTTTGCTCTGTCAGGAGGAGTTAATTGTAATCCATATGCTAAAGTTAACTTCTACAGAATCAAAATCTAATTATAACCCTGAAGTTCTCTTCGTTCCATTTGCAGAGAGTACAGGTCTTATAGACCCAATGAAAGAGGAACATATATTCAGCAAATCTTTTTTCCCTTGATGGTTAGAAATGGAAGGTAGCTCAGCTGTATGTATTGATTTGAGGATTTCCTGAAGTTTCTCTAACACTGAGTTTCATCTGCTGTGAACATTATAATAAAATGAGGTCTTTTGGAATGACAGACTTGTAATCCATTAATTTTTATTCCAGACCCCTGTGAATAAGACCTTTTAGCTGGTGCTGCTCCAAGTGTCTCAAATGACAGTAAAATACCTACAGACATCTTCACCATAGGGTTTGACGTAGCCTTGTGGTAGCACCTTTAATACCATGAACTTCTCCAGCACTTTTTCTTCAATAACTTCAAAGCACCAGCTGGCTCTGACCAGGCCTGTGAGATCAGTCAGGGATTTACATAGAAGACCCTTCTCACAGTGTGAGCACATGCTGGGATGCAGTGCTGAACATGAAAGAACAGTGCAACGTCACACAGCTGTTTGCAGCGAGATTTAAAAAGAATAGGTTATCCTTTTGAATCCTGTGCGAGTCTACTGGGAGAATGTGTGCAACTCAGCCTTTGAGCCTTCCCATGAAAGGCAAGGGAATTATACTCCCCAAGGTAAATTAGAATAATGCCCTTGAATTACAGTTATTTCAGTGAAACAGTAGCAGCAGACCAGCTGTCTTCCTCAGATCTAAACTAAGGCTGAATTTTTTTCACAAATCATACAGGTGTAGCTGGGGGAAGAGTATGACCTGTAATTGCTGTTATTGATTCATGAGCCAAGAAGATCATATTTTGGCTTTTAGCTTCCACAGTGGCAGTGGTTAGAAAAACGATCATTTTGCTTTTCTTTTGACCATATCTGACATAATGTCAATAAGACAAAGTAAGCAGGGCACCCTGCAGTGTTGTTCTCTTCTCTTCTCTGCAGACTCGCTTTTCAGCACATGCATTTTAGAAATGCTTTGTTGTTTTGTTCATACAGATCAGCTGTAGCATCTCAAACTACAAACAGTGCCTGGTATTTTCTAAGTAAATGCTAGAAACCAGAATCATCGTCATGCAAATCTGTATAGACTCGTTTAGGTTTAATTGAATTACATTTAAACACTTAAAATTCAAAATGTTGTATTATATACAACTGAATAACTGCCCAACCTCTTGGGACATCAGACCAAAGGAGATAGTTTCAACAGCTAACACTTGGCTTGAGTAACTGGAAAAAATTCAAAACTCTTCCAGAAGATAGGGAGGAACACAGAAACGTGGAAATGAAATGGGACATGCATTTATCTCAGTGTGATGTCACAAGATAGAATGTGTGCCACCTGCAGACTCACTTCTTTGTGTGATTTCATCCAATATTTGTGATTTCTCAAGCTGTTCGGTCTGCATACATTTGTGAAAAACATGAAGTTATTCCAGAAAATATATGACCATGACTTCCCCAAGAGAGGATAGATCAACAAGCATATTGTCCTGTGATGTCTTATTCATGAAATGTAATGCTTTGAATTCTATCCACCTTTTTCTCTGCATTCATTGGAGGACTCACCATGACCTATTCCCTACTGAACTTAAGAGTAGAGCAACACTGACCTTGGAGGACCTGCACTGGGTCACATAATCAAAATTTTGGCTCACTGTCTGTGGCAAATTTTATTACCCGAAGAGAATGAAAAATTTCTTTCCACTTGTGAACACACTACACGTGAAGTAATGATTTTCAGTTCTTCCCATGGCCTGTATTATTGTCAGCAGCTTTAACATCACAGAACAATCAAAAGTACCACAAAATAAAATCAAAGGCAGTCATCCTCAAATGAAAAAAAAATAAATAAATAAATAGAAAAAAAAAAAATGGGACCACTTCATTCTTTAAACCATCAGAGAGGGAAAAATAGTAGTAGAAACAAGCTCAGCCTCCTGACAGCAAAGTATTAATTTTTTATTTCAGTGCAGAAGCACCAAAAGATTGTGACCCATAAGAACAGACAAAATAGACAAAATTTTTCATATGTTTATTTTATTCTTATGGGATTTTCCAAAGAAAATTACTGTGAATAACTTGGCAAGTGTGCTGAAACAGAATAAGATCTGTAAAGCCAAAAAAAGTCAGCTACGCTAAAAGGCATTGAGGTATATTTCTGTAGTTCTTAATCCAAATGCAGTCACCCAAAATAAGGAAAAACATACCCGAAATTACAAAATCACCATGGGGAGAAATAAATAGCAATAAAACCAGCATAAATAGAAGTGTCCCAAAGGTTTGAATTGCTTAGCTGCATAAGGAAAAATTAGGGAACTTACTTTGGAAATTATGAAAGATATGGTGCATGGGGAAAATCATGGTTAAATTAAATTGGAAGTGAGCTTAGAATGAACAAAAAGAGATATACATCTGTATGCAATTCAGATTCAGCAATTTGGATTTTATTATTGAATGAGGTATTTGATTTAAATACTGTGGCAGAAATTCTAAAGGGTTGGATAATTTTATACCAGTAATAACATTTGTCATTATGTATGTTTCCACTATGATAAGGATAATCAACTCTCATGCTATAGGGCATAAAGTTATCACCAGTGGGATGTGGGATTTTTTTTTTTCCTACCTATTAGGTGTCTGTTTAGATTTTTCTTGTTCACTTTTTCTAGCCAGTTCAGTGAAGTTATTCTCCAACACACACAGGTTTTGCTGCTTCAAAGAGACCTTATAGAGGCTGTAAAGGGGTGATTTTTATCCTGCTAGACTGAAACCTCACCTTTTGTAGGTGAGGGAATTTCCTTACTAAAAAAAAAATGAAATAAAAAAAAAAATACAGGACCATCATTAAAATTAATTAATAGCTAATACCTTTCCTGCATGCATTCATTTACTAGATTAAAAGGGTCTTGGAGCCTAAATGAGACTGGAGGGGGTCTATTCATAGGCAATATTGATCAATTCATATTCCTCCAGGAGCACCGTCTTAATTGGGCAGGAGAAATTTGTCTTCAATCAATACCTTGCTGGCAATAACAGTTTGTTGGTGGAAAGATAATTTGAACTGACAAAATTTAAGAGATTATATTTGATAGCACACTTGATAGCAGTACCTCAGAAACTGTGAAGAAGTAAAAACATTAAAATTAAGGAATAGGTGCTGTTAAATGCTTTACTAGACTTTCTGAACCTCTCCCACTTTCTAATACATGAAGTTTCATTTCATGACCTTGATTTATCCCTTCTGAACCAATGTAACCTGTGATTATGGGAATTCTGGCCTCAGCACTCCTTGAAAAAAAGGCTAATGTGAAACTTGTAAGAAATTTGAAATTTTCTGGAAGCTTTTTGTACTTGTAAATGAAAGTCTATTTCTTTTTAAAGTACATAATTTGAGAAGGAAGTAATTGCATTCTAAAAATTCAAAATTTTCAAGAGCAAAGATCTAAACTACAGATTAAGGTGAATCTATAAGAACAAATGAATATTTTACCATTCCCTTTTTAAAAGTCTTTATCATGACAGAAAGTAATATCAATTAATTTTGAAAAGAAAAAGAAAAAAGTCAAACTATAGATATTCAAGTTTCCCTCCAAAAAAAAGTAAACTGTTCTTTTCCCTAGGCCACTGAATATTCCACAGTTGCAGCAGTAAAAACTGTTTGCTCAGGTCTTGCTTCCTGACATTTCTGTTAGGCATCTGTTAAAGGATTAAATTCAACTCCAGGTTCAAATGATAACTAAGCATTACCTGGAACCTCATTATATTATGGAATCGCTAGGGTTAGGATTACACCTAGGGTTAGGGTTCAGAAAACCACAAATCCCAGAGTTCCAAGTGCAATGAAGCTACAAATGGCATGCCAAGGGCAACAAAAATCTGTCATAACGTGCCTCCTTCCATACCTTTCTACTTGGCATCAGACACAGCCCAAAGATTTTTTCACTGCTCCACCTAGGTGTTGGAGAAGATGAAACAGGGAAACCTTATAAATACGATTGTTTGGCAAAAGGTTCTGAAAATATCAAACAGATAATCGAAATAGAAAACTAGCTTTGAGATACAGGATACTGAGTGTTAGGTACTATATAACCAAAGAAAAATAGCCTAGCCAGTTGATGGAGAATCACTGTTGATTGAACAATACCCTTCTGCTCACTGAATCCAAAGGTCAAAGCAGCAAGAGAAGAATTTGAAGAGTTGCTTTTCACTGTATGGTAATGTACTAGTTCTTACAGGCTATATGTAAATTCTATGGGATGTGTGTCATGTACTGAAAAGTTACTGGGTATTACAATATACAACGTAGAAAAAGATAAAACGTATTGTAAGAAGAACTTCGCTCTCTTATGCTTTTACTTACTCTTAAGCTTTTTACTTCTTACTCTCTTAACCTCTCTTACTCTCTCTTAAGCTTTTTACCTCTTACTTTCTCTCTACCCACTTAATTACCTACTGCTCTCATGCTCTCAGTCCTCTCTTTCCTCTCCCTCTCTCTCCTTTGAGCACATTTTTGCTGTGGCTGGCGGTGGGAATGGACCTCTTCCACCCTCTACCTAAATAATAAACTGCTTATGCCAAGACCAGACAGGCTTGGAGAAGTCTCCCACCACGAGCTTGTTTTAATCCAAGACCTAGAGTTAAACCCTAACCCTAGGTTATACCTAGGGCTAGGGTTCAGAAAACCACAAAGCCCAGAGCTCCAGGGACCGTGCAGCTACAATAGCCCTGCCAAACTGAAAAGAAAAGCACCACAAAATAGATCTTTCCACATATTTTTGCCAGGCAGCAGACTCAGTCCAAAGCTCTTTTCACTGCTCCACATAAGGTTAGCATTATGCCAAGGGTTAGGGCTATGCCTAGAGTTAGGGTTCAGAAAACTACAAAGCCCACAGCTCCAAGTACTCGGCAGATTCAAATTGCGTGCAAATGGCAAAAAAAATCTGTCATGACATGGCTCATTCCATACCTATCTATTAATCACCAGACTCACCCAAGTGCCTATTACTATCAACCTATGATTAGGCTTACATCTAGGGTTAGGCTTATGCCTAAGTTTAGGGTTCAGAAAACCACAAAGCCAAGAGCTCCAGGGACTGTGCAGCTACAATAGACATGCCAAACTGAAAACCAAACAAAACCAAAATATCTCGCTCCATATTTTTTCGAGGCACCTGATGTTCAGCCCAATGTTCTTTTCAATGCTCCACCTAGGGACAGGGTTACAACTAGGGTTAGGGTTCAGAAAACCAGAAAGCTCAGAGCTCCAGGGACTTTACATCTACAATAGACCTGATGAGCTCAAAAGAAAACTTCAGCAAAATACCTCTCTCACTTAAGATTTGCTCAGCTCAAAACTAAGCCCCAGGCTCTTTTCATTACTCCACCTAAAGTTAAGCCCGGGGTTAGAGTTCAGAAAACCACAAAGCCCAGAGCTCAAGGGAATGCGCTGCTTCAATAGACCTGCCAAACTAAGAAGAAACTCTGCAAAAAAATATACCACCCTCCAAAGGAAGAGACATACATTGTATACCTGGCATGCCATTTGCAGCTGCAGTGTGCTTGGAGCTCTGGGCTTTGTAGTTTAATGAACACTAGCCCTAGGCATAACCCTAACCCTAGGTGGAAAACTAAAAGGCATCTAGAGCTTAGTTGGGTGCCAAGTAGAAAGGCATGGAAGGAGGCATGTTATGACAGATTATTGTTGCCGTTGGCATGCCATTTCTATTTGCAAGGTACTTGGAGCTCTGGGATTTGTGGTTTTCTGAATCCTGACCCTAGGCATAACCCAAACCCTAGTAGCAACCTTAACACTAAGTGGAACAGTGTAAAGAGCTTTGGACTGAGACAAGTACCAAGCAAAAATATGTGGAAAGAGTTTTGTTTGTGGCAATATACTTTTCAGTTTCGCAAGTCTCTTGTAGCTGCACAATCCCTGAAACACTGGGCATTGTGGATTTCCAAACCCAAACCCTAGGCATAATCCAAAGGATAGGCATAACCTTAACCCTAGGTGAAGCAGCTACAGGCATGCTGGGCTGGAGTTGGGTGTCAGGTAGAAAGGCATGGAAGGAGGCATGTTATGACAGCTATGTTTTGTTCCACTTGGCATGCCACTTGTAGCTGTAGTTTGCTTGAAGGTCTGGGACTTGTAGTTTTCTGAAACCTAACCCTAGACATAACCCTAACACTAGGCACAACCCTAAGCCTAGGTGCCAGCCTAACCAGAGGTGAAGCAATAAAAGGAACCAAGGGCTTAATCTTCTGTTAAGTAGAAAGCCATGAAAGGAGCCATGTTATAACAAATTATTATTCCCCATGCCATGCTACTTGCAGCTTCATCGCTCTTGGAGCTCTGGGATTTGTAGTTTATACCTAGGTGTAACCCTAACCCTAGGTGGGGCAGTGTAAAGTGCTTTGGGCTGAGTCAGGTCCCAAGCACAATGATATGGAGAGAGAGCTGGTTTGTGGCTATTTTCTTTTCAGATTGCCAGGTCTATTTGGGCTGCACAGTCCCTGGAGCTCTGGACCTTGTAGATTCCTGGACCCTAACCCTAGGCATAACCCTAACAAAAGGTAGAGCAACAAACGGCATCTTAGGCAGAGTATGTTCCTAAGTAGAAAGTCATCAAAGGATGAAAATCGTGAGAGATTTTTGTTCCACATGGCAAGCCATTTGCAGCTGCAGGATACTTGAAGCTCTTAGCCTTTTAGTTTTATGAACCCTAACCCGAGCTGTAACCCTAACACTGGATGGAGCAGCTATAGGCATCTTGGGGCTAAGTAGAATAGCACGGAAAGAGGCATATTATGACAGATTTTTGCTCCACGTGGCATGCCATTTGTCGCAGCAGTGTGCTTGGAGCTCTGGAATTTGTGGTTTTCTGAACCCAAACCCTAGGCGTAACCCTAATCCTAGGGGAAGCAATTAAAGGTGCCTTGGGCTGAAACTGGTGCTAAGTAGAAAGCCTTAAAAGGAGCCATGTTTTGACAGATTATTGTTACACTTGTCATGCCATCTCCACCTGCAGTGCACTTGAAGCACTTGGATTTGTAGTTCTCTGAACCGTAACTCTAGGCATAAACCTAACTCTAGGTGTATCCCTAACACTAGGTGGAGCAGCTATAGGCGTCTTGGGTAGTGTCTGGTGCTAAGGAGAAAGGCATGGAAGGCAGCATGTTATAACAGATTTTTATTTTACTTGGCATGCCATTTGTAGCTGCAGTGTGCTTGGAGCACTGGGATTTATAGTTTTCTGAACCTTAACCCTAGGAGTAATCCTAACCCTAGGCATATCCCTAACCCTAGGTGGAGCATCTTTAGACATCTTGGGCAGTTTTGGGTAATACATAGAATAGCATGGGAGGAGGAATTTGATGAGAGGTTTTTGATCCACTTGGCATGCCATTTGTAGCTGCAGTGCACTTGAAGCTCTGGGATTTGCATTTTTCTGAACCCTAACCCGTGGCGTAATCCTAATCCTTGCCTTAAACCCGACTCTAGGTCCTCATAATATTACAGATTTACTTGGTAGCCTGTTGGCCAAGATTTTGTAGGACACTTTGTGTTTATTTCATCTTGAGATGCATATTCTAACAATTATGTGCACATTTAACAAGGCTCAATTTTGGAGGGGGATTTTGATTGCCTATGTGCAACACAGCGAGATCAAACTTCACCTAACATTTGGCTCTCCCTGTAGGTCCTGTGGTACTTCATTCAACCCCATGTCACTGCCAAGGGTAGCCCAGGTCACTCCCGAGACCCAATGCAGAGAGAGACAGAGAGAGAGAGTAATGGCTCAATGCCCTGTACATTTTTTTATGATTTAAAATGATTATCATTCCTCCGACAGCTGCTACATCCAGAAAGTGCACAGCACCAGAGTGGAAAAGTTGAGATTCCCTTTGCTAACAGCCCAAAAAGCAAAACTCCTTCAATATGTATAGACATACAAAACATGCACTTGTGGTGAGAGAGCTCTCCAGGGTCAGGCTGTTCAGGTAGAAACAGTTTATTATTTGGGTAGAGGGAGGAAGAGACCCATTTCAGCCACCAGCCACAGTGTACATGTGGTCAGGGAGAGGGGGGGAGAGACAGAGTAGAGAGAGAAGTCGGGGAGCATGGGAGAAGAAGTTAATTAAGGGGGTAGAGAAAGAGGGGCCAAAAGGGGGTAAGAGCAGGGAATAAGAGAAGTGAGAGCAGGTAAAAGAGAGAGGGGAGGTAAGAGTAAGAGTTAAGAGCAAGAGAAGCATGGAAGTTAAGAGCAAGAGGGGAGAGCGGATAAGGGAATAAGAGTTAAGAGTTAAGGGTTAAGAGAAGGGAATAAGAATTAAGAGAGTGAAGTTCTTGTTACAATACATTCTATCCTTTTCTATAGTGAACATTTTAATTCCCAGTAACCAACCACTATATGACACATATTCGAAAGGATTTACATATAGCCTATAAGAACTACTACTACATTACCATACAGTGTTATATTTTAAACTCTAAAAGCTACCTTTCAAATTCTTCTCTTGCTGCTTGACCTTTGGATTCACTATCAGCAGAAGGGTATTGTTCTATCAACAGGGATTCTCCTTCAGCTGGCAAGGCTGATGTTCTTTGGTTGTACAGTAACTAGCACTCAGTATCCTATAACTCAAAGCTAGCTTTCATTTCTATTTCGATTCTAGACTTCATATTTTCAGAATCTTTTGCTAAACAATCATATTCATAAGGTTTCCCTGTTTCATCTTCCCCAACAAATATGGACAGAAGAAGGACATAAGGGCTTTGAATAAAGATTTACTTATGGAAAATAATAAAAGCTAACACAAATCCAAGGTTAACCGAAACATATAATTAAACTTCACATTTATTTTAATAAAGTACAATATTGACTTTGCTCTTTAAAGTAGATTAGTTTGTTGACAATTCAGCAGTACAATAAACAAGCACTAAGCTTTTTACCAGCAGAACAGAAAATTAAAGCTGGTTATGACAAGACAAATAAAATGAGTTTATTCAGGACTGTATAAATCATCAATAAGAATTCTTAATCATTTGCGTCCCAAAACCTAGATTATTTGATCTGCAACAAAACTAGGGCTGTGTCAGCAAGTTGGATGCAAATCAAACAACATTCAGACATCCCAAAAATTCTGAAACTATGTGTCTGGAATACAGATGAAGACCAGAAATTCAGTGAGGCCTTCTTAGGGTAGTAAAAAAATAAAGTAGAGCCCTTTTTTTTTTACACTGAGATGTGGTTATTGAAATTAAAGTCTCTCAACAGTATAGTGTATCACAGATAAAACACTATCCCTGGTTTTCTAACCTTGTTTTTAATGTATGTTTTTGAAAAGACTTTTCTTTTTTTGATGCATGCATTTTATACAGACTGAAAGCCATGCAAAGAGAAGCTGTTAATTTTGATGATTAATCATATTGCATGACCTTTCACTAAAGACCCACACAGTTCCTGAAAATATTTACTGTAATTTAAGGCTTGCAAGGCACAATAGTACACGTTGATTCATGTGTTTTATATGTAAAGTTTTATTGTAATGTTTGTGATCAATAAAAATGTTCACTGTGGCATGGAGTAAATTTGTCAACTATTAATAGTTTACTATCTGTTTACCTAAAACATAGTCTACTCCTGTCTCAATAAAACACTTGTTCCTCATCTTTTCATACCATATAAATAAAGATTAAAAGCAAAATAAAAAAACCACAAAACTATAAAATAAGTAATAAGAAGTTCATAACTTCAAAATCTATAATGTAGAATTCAGATGTAGCAAGAACTTCAGATTTACCTGAATATGGATCTGGTTCATAATTCACGATAAAAGCTGAGAAGTCAATCTGTTTGGAAAAGGGTCAGTCCTATTTTTTTTTTACCATGTAAGGATTTATTTTGAAAGTACCAAGCTTAAACTCTTGCTTAAAGCTTCCTTTATTTGAGAATGCATTTCAACATGTGCTCATGGCTTGCTGATAAATAAACCCCAATATGCTCTAGAACACACTTGAAGATACTGTGCTGCCATAGTCCTCCTCTTACCTTGAGCAGTCCCTTGAATCTGATTAGGATACAAATGAAGTATGGAGGGGATTAAACTTCATGGCCTTCTCTTGCTTATTGACCCATTTCCATATTACTATGGCAGAGCTTCTGCAAATAAAGCAGGAGTTTTTCCAGATGATTTTTTTACTACAAAATATGGAAGATATTGTTCTAGTATTGGATAAAGAACAAAAGTAAGTCATGGAGGTAATATGGAAATAAACTTTGCTAAAAGAAGATTATGTTGGGATAGATGGCTAGACTATTTTCCTTCTTTAAACAAAAAGGAAGAATAGTACTTCTGAAGATTTGTACTTTAATGAATCTTTTGATTCAATACAGCAGGAAAAATCATATTAGCTGGAGAAGGTAGAAACTGTAAAGGTAGAGAAGAGGTAAAAGTGCAAATAATAATTTGTTGTGTAAATGAAAATTGGCTGTCAATGAAAGAGGAACTGTTCATCTAAAGAAAGATTATCAGTAGAGTACATCACAGTTTGGATTTAAATTAAACCATCCTCAAATTATCTTTATTAAAAAAAATACAAAAGTGTGGATGCAATAATAGCTTAAAGTTAGAAGATATCTTTTGTTCAGAAACAACCATAATATCTCACAGAAAGAAAGAAAACCTGGATGCTTCAAAGAAGTGAACTAATCATAACTTTCACTATGAGCTGAAGGGTCATCACCTAAGGCAAACAGCACAGCAGGGACAGTGAATTGCTGGCATGATGTTACCACTCAAACAGAGAGGGCATCCAGGGGTGCATCACCTGGAGAAGTGCCTTTAGAGAAAATATGTTTATACCATTGTAAAAGTGCTTGCTGAGAGCTCACTCAGCATCGAAGAAAATGCAATTTCTTCTGACCATGTGGGATCACAGCCAATAAATTCACTGAAAGTAGCGACTTCCTTATCACGACAGGAGATTAAAGAAGTTAATTTTCTTCATCTTAGAAGACAAAAGGCTGGCCAGGGTGCAAATTACCAAGGAAGACAGAGAAAGCAGGCATAACCAGGCCATTAGTACCCTTATGCCTGAAAAAGAACAATGCTAATCATCATGTTCTGGGAGAGTCTTTTGGCAGAGCAATGGGGCTTCATTAATGCAAACAGGGCTCCTGCCCAGAGATCATACTCTGTGTCTCCTCACCATATCATGGAGGTGGTGGTAATTATTTAAGAGAGCTTTTTGTATGTTCTTAACTGTAAAGAAAAAGCTGGGGAAAGGCTTGTCAGGCTACAATATCAGCCATCAAGGAACAACAGAGGTAGGAGGTAAATTGGAAGGGGCTAATCTATTCCCCCAGTAAAACAAACAAGCAAACAAACCTATCTGAAGGTTTTCCTAGTTTACTTTTAGGAATAAGGCAGAAGAGGTGAACACACATTGTGGACAATGGAATCTAGACTTGCTTATTCTTGTATTTCATTATCTTTGCAGAGCACAATTCCAAGATTAAATATAGGCTTCTCCAGGACCAAGGCTTTTGTGACCTTAAATATTGTAAGTTCTCTCTCTGAAGTGATACCCATTCAGTCTAATTCAGTATGCAGTCTTACCTTTTAGCTTCTGACTTGAAAGGGCTTGGGCTAGAATTCTGGTACTGATTTAAAATACAGAAAAATCAGTAGAAATTTTCCTATTAAAACTGAAAAATAAAATAAAACAAGTTAGCTCAATGACTTTGCTGAAATAATTACCCAAATAAATAAATTTAGAGATGCTGGATTGTTTAGTCCTTGAAATAAACAACAGTCCAATCCTTGGAGAACATTTATATTGGTGTAGCAGATCCAACACACAAAAGGTTAGAGAATATATTTAAAGGCAAAAAAAGTCCAGGGCAACCTACTGTGAGTGAAATATGATTCCATCATTCAGTACTGCTGTTTTCTTGAAATATTGTTGGGTCTGATGTGGAGACTGGCATCAAAATGCAAGTCAAAATATGTAGGGGTTTCAAATATGTGTTAGATGGGTTTTGGGCTGATTTCTTTTGACATCCAGCTGTGTCTGTGTTTGGGAGCAGTGTTTGAAATCAAGGGTCATCTCTGCAGGCAACTATGCTCGGAAAAATTAACTGGCACAGTAAATGGAAAAGGTTTGAGTGAAATACCATTCACAGCTGAATGGGAATACTTCAGACTGGTTACAACAATGGGGAAGATTGTCATAGGAAAGAATACTTTTTAATAGAATATGTGACAAAGATATTGTTTTCCTTAGTATATTAATGAATAATAATTTCACATTTCCCTCACTCTCACATTTCAACAAAATCCAGATGTAGCAGGGTGCTGGCTGAGCAGAATTACTCTAAAAATATTAATTTCTTCCTCTTAAGCCCCCAGTGCTCCAAAAACTCATCAGCTTAATTTTTCTCACTGTTTCTAGAATTGATCAAACGCTAGGAATTTAGATAATTACTTGAAGCATAAAAGATTAGATTTTGTATAGAGCTCAGATATGAATGATAAAAGATTTGGAAATTAGCAGAGTAGATTTCAAAACCCTAAACAAATAAAAGAATTTGCAAACTGATGGGAATTGTATGTTTGCAGCTCTCTTGTGTGAACAAGGGTACTCTGGTGGGTGTGGTTTCTGTATATTGCAATAAACAGGAAGGTAGGTTTCTCATATTGTGTTTCTCATGTCATGCTTATATTAGGAAGTCACGCTTTGTACTTCCCTTGTTGGGAGTCAGGTAATGCCAAACCAGAGGTCATTTGTCTTCACACACTCAATAATACAGCAAGTCACACCCAAGACCTGTTTATTTTCAGTGCTTGCTTCCTGAAGAGGAAAACACTTCCTCTATTAGTCATTGAAGACTGATAAAATACTGAGATCTGTACTTGTAGCTCTCCATATTATTAGATATTAGTAACTACAAATAGAATTATTTATATACTTGCATATAAATTTCCATCCCTTCTCTGCTTTCTGTGCAAGCCATATTACAGTGAGGGTAAGATATATTTGAACATCACCCTGGCACCCTTTTAACCTCAAAGTGAGTAATAGGGTATTTAGGGTAAAATTCCCTTGCTCCTCTTTAAGCACATAGACCAGGGTACGGCAAATTGTTCTGCAGAATTGTCTTTTTCTGCACTGATTAAAATTACTTTAGATGATAAGTGAAGATGTAGATCATTGAACTCTAAATATCTATATTCACTCAGATGACTCTCTTTTCCTTGGACAATGAAGTTTGTTTGCAATATATGTTTGCATAGCACAAATACATAAAAAATGGGTGAATGGTAGTTCTGATCCTTCTGCCCAGCCACTTAAAGCTGTTTGTTGAAACACAGCAATTCCACTTGAGAATTTCAGTCCTTGAGAACTAGGACAGTTATCTGATTTCAACACTCACCAGGTACAGGTGCTTCTGGGAAACAAGCAAAGCAATCAAGAAGCCGACAATGGAAAAGATGAACAAAGAAGTTCCTAATCACAGTTTGACTTAATTTCACCTTGAAATTGATGCTTCTCCCAGGTTCAAAAGCTTGTTAATTAGTTCTAAAAAAAAAGAGCTTATAATATATGTGATTATTCTTTCTTGCCCTATAAATGTACATTTCTTCTTGTAGTCCAGGTAAATGTAAAGCTTCAGTAACAGCTTGCTACTACCAGTCCTTGGGTATTTCACACAGAAATGAACATGTCTAGCCCATGTCTACTATACTGGCCACATAATAGCACACATGTTTATAGAAACAGTGCAAATAACAAGTGTCACTATATCAGTTATTGGCAGATGAGGGTTAATTCATCAAGTTGCTAAGCAATTTTATTCCATCATAGAAAATCCTTTACACAGTTCTTAAATTGGTTTCTGGCTTTTGTCATTTATAGTGTTTTCAGAAATACCACCTCTGAGACAAATACAAATAGCATCTATGATCTCACATTTCTTTGCTGTTCTCTGAAGTCACTTTAGAAGTCAGCAGTTTCCATAAGTGTGGGGTACCACAGGCTGAAAGTCATTGTCTTAAATGAGGCAATCCTGTTTACTTAACCATACAGCTATGTGTTTAAGTAGGACAGCTCTTCTAGTAGAAAACATTCAGAGCATTTAGAATATGTGTGTACATTGTCAGATACAATAAAGCCCCACTGTGTTTAGGGTGTTTCTGGTAGGAATTTCTGCAAATCTATGTAATTTCTTCCCTATATTATCTTACAACTGAATAAGTACAGTCTCTGATTCATGTATTTGATCTTTTTCTTCATGTCAGCATTGGAAAAGCAATCTAAACCACCAGTACACCATTTCCAGAGAAGAAACAGAAGTGAGATTTAAATGTTTTTTGACTTTTTATTATTTCATCTGAGGTGGCTGATGCATATTGTCTGTGCAGTTTTCCTACTCTTTAACATGTCAATTGAATTTCATTTATTGATTGCTAAGAAAGAATCTGGAGGCTTTAATTTTCTTATATTCATTTTAATTAACCCTCCTTCTTAAATGCTAAGTTCACACCTCTACAGTGCATAAATAATTTAATATGTCCACAATGTATCCAGAATTTTATGACTAGAGAATACTGAGAAACTCCATTGTTTGGTGGCTACATTAAAACAGTGTCAGTTTTTATTCTTCCTGCTTCCAGAGGGTCTGTGGGGGTGGGGAAGGATATAACAGAAACATATCTGAAAAGTTACTCATTTGATTCAAAACATAAACAAGTGTGGGATTTTGAAAGTGCTCAATGTTGGCCTAAAACATTTTCAGTTCTGCACAAATGAATGATAAATCTCCTGCTGACTTCAACAATGCATGGTTAATAAACCCTCATTGGCTTTCTTTGCAATAAGACAGAGTAACAGCTAATCCACAGCACATACAGTCTCCCAAGTTCACAGCTTTTTCAAAATCATTTTGCAATACAAAGGCCAAAAGCATGGCTACATCCCAAGGAAACAGAATTTTTCTTTCTATATTTAGGGGTGGTCATGCTGTTATTTTTAACTGCCTCATAATATGACTGTACAGCTCAGGTTCTGGCCTCCATGTTTCCCAAAAGTCTCTGCATTATAGCAATTATACATCTCTAGCAGGCAGTCTTATTAAACTCTTTCTGTTTCTATCCCACTGCTTCTGCCAAGTGCTTCGCACACAGGTTTTCAGTCTGTAGAGCACCTGGTTAAAATGGCCCTATCTTCACTTCTTTGTCTATTCAGACAAATTTTCTGGATAAAGAAACAAAATAACATAATTCTTGCCCCCAGAAACACTGCACATAATGTACCAAAGTACAACATTTTCTGTTTGGAGCATTGAAGCTAGAATATTCATGGTAACAGTCAAAAAGGTGAAAACATGTGATTTCATTCATTACCTTATTTACATTTGGAAATGTTTAGCTTCAGTCACTAATCTTTGCCCGTACATGTGATATCTGGGTCATAAAAAGAAAATTCAGTGTATTGCCCTTAATATAATTCACATCAGTCATGCATAGATCCTTTAATAGTTTAATGGCTTTTAGATTTATATAATTTTCAAGTGAAAAATAAACAATTGTTTACTTAGTTACGTTTCACTATGTTTTAAAAATAGAACTATTAGTAGAAATAAAGAAAAACTGAACTTTCCTCCACTCTGAATTGGTAAACCTCTATCCTCTCCTGACAGAGGAGCACAGCACACTTAGTGTCAAGGGGCTTGAAATTTCTGATAAACAAACCTAACATGCACCTAAATACAAAGATTAGCTTGAATATAAGAAGAATCATGAATTTGGAATGCCTTTCCAAATTCCTTGACAATTCTCAAAAGTTTAAATGTAGGTGTTTCAAATCATTCTAGAGACACAGCCTTTCGACTCCGAGGAGACCAAACGTCCGGGGTTAAAGGCAGTACTTCAAAGGCATTTTTAGCTTTGTTCTGTGTAGGGAAGCATCCATTACTGTCTGGATTCATCCTTTAGACTGCTGCACCCACTTGCTATAGTCAGCCAACACAGCTGCGGTGCAAGACCTGCCACCTGCAGAGCAGCTTTAGCTAGAGGTGACAGCACTCCTCTGCCCTGTGCAAAACCAGCTGAGGGACTTAAACAAACCCTGACAATGAGTTGATAATAAGAAATATACAGAACTGCCTTCTCTCAAGGGTTTTGGTTTGTCTAAGGAGGTAGTCACATCTCTCACTAGGGAGCTTTAGACATTTCTTGGGTTGTTTTTCGCTAGTGCAGAATATTTACAAAACTTTGAAAGCAGAAGAGAGACTTGAACACCCTTTGAATCACGAAGGTGTTGGTAAGGGCCTTTGACAAGTGGGAGGTTCAGCAGAGGACACATGCAAGATAGTGCACCTGGAAGCAAGCCAAGCAGGCAGACAGTGCTCCTAATATTGTTTAGGTTTCAGTACTTTGAAGGTAGCTTTCAAAGGTTTTTGATGCTTATCAGGGTAATCAAACATCAAATTATTTTTGGATCTCTATCTTTCATCGGAGAGTCTCCGTGTATATTCACAAAGGGGAAGTTTCTTTGATAATTTATATCAGCAGACAAATTAACACAAATCTGAGGTAATGTTCCAGGGAACACGAAACAGACTGCAGTTTTCACATGTATTAAATAGTCAGAAAATTCCCATGGGGGTTACCTCATCTGATGAACTATATTCAAACTTCACACACGCCTTGTTCTCGTTAAGGCCATATTTTGCATAAATCGACACATGGAGCTAAGACAAGGCATGACCTCTCCTCCCCACTTCCACAGAGAGAACAGGGTATATAGGGTATGTAAGAAGCAGAATAATTTGTTATTATTACTATTATTATTATTGTTGTTGTTGTTGTTGTTGTTGCTATTACTATTACTACTACTATTACTATTACTATTATTATTTAAGCATATTTATTTCATAATTAACGTTTTTTAAAAAGTCCAGAATACTTCCAGTATGCTCCTGTCTGCACAACTGGGTGCCTTGACAATTTTGAAATGTGGCACTTCTGGAACTTTTACCTCAAGAAAAATCTGAAATGCAAGAACTGATTCTATTTGTAATTTAAAATTGATGCTGGTCAATGCTTATTTGCAGCTTATGCCTCTAATATGGCACTTACCTTATCCTTTGTGATATATTCTCTCTTACAAACTTAACTGCAAATAGATTGACTTAATGATCTCATTTCCATCAATTTTGCTTCCATTAAGAACAATTTGAGAGAAAACGTCCACTACAGAAAACAGTAACAACAACAAAAGAGGGATATTTGTTACTTCTAAATATGGCATTGTCCCATTACTCTGACTAGCTTTTCTCTGTGAAGATCCTATAACAGTAGTGCTTTAAGACAACACTGGAGTGATGTGACTTTGGTCTCATCAACTCAGGTATCTTTGGAATTATAGTTTAAAAAATAGTGATGGGCTGAGGAACGTTTCCTTGACCATGTTTGAAACAGTTAGCTGCTGACTTACAACACACAGCCAATGTTGCTATGGTTTTGGATGGACAGGGCTGATTAATTCACCATGAAGTAATCCCAGTGGAATAATCAAGGAGGCAAAATAATCCATGTCATCATGGCCAAAAATTTTGGTCACTTCTGAAGTATCCACAGTTTGAGATTGGCCTAAAATAACCCTCAGGAAGCACACTAATGTGCCTCAAGTTGCTAAAGACCTACAGTAGGCAACAACAAGTTTTTATGGCCCATTGTGATAGCAGGTCTGAAAAATACTGGTGTGATAACATTGCATTAATTATTCTGCGGAGATTTCTCACTTAATTCTCCAAAGTTGTCAGTGTATTGCTCTTGTTTGGTAAATAGTTTTGGTTCAAGAACTTTCTTAACTCTCTAGGCAATGAATTTACCCCTTTTGTGAAATTTTTCAAATACTCTGTGAAGCTAGCACTAGAATGAGCAATGAACTGTGTATTCAAACTCAATAACTGTGTCATGGGAAATTAAAATTATAAGTACCTTTAGAATGATTCATTTTATCTCAGTGGCTCCCCATAAAAACCTTAGGGGAAGAGTTGGATTTTCAAGTATTATCACTCAATTTCTCCCCTTTGCTAACACCAAAGGGAGGAAAGAATCATAAATGGTCTCAGATGGGGTAGGCCATAAGCACTACTTAAAAACCCAGCTTTTGACCAGTAGTCAGTCTCCAACCTTGGCTAATGTCAGAGCCCAAGCAGAACTTGCTGTTTATCTGGTCACTTCAAAGAGATTTTTCTATATTGGCATCATACCACACAGTTTTGGTTATCTCATGCCAGGACAGAATAAATACACTACAACTTAAACTCAAAAAGCTAAAATATAAATTATTCAATTATACTCTTTAATTAGAATTGCGAAGGTAACTAGGGAGTGGTTATTATTGCCTTGAGTAAAAGAAGAGAACCATACAAAGTGATGAGAGACAACATGTTTAAACAAAATGTGATTTTTTGTCTTTTTTGTCCATGAACTGCAATTAAAATGTCAATAGAACTGCCATGGGATAATGTGAAAGTCAAAACAAAATTTACAATTTCTCACAAAAGAGTTTCAAGCATGATGTTTTTAAAAGATAAATAATGAGTCCTTATCAGGACTGGTAGAATTTACTGGAGCAGGATCATCCCCTACCTGCTATGTTTTTGTATTTTTCCCTATTGTATTCACATTGAGACAATCCTAATAGTCCTATTAGCAGGGAAAAAAAAATACAATTCAGATGAGTCTTTGTTCCGACCCAATATGATTCCTTTGTATGCTTATGTCACATGAAGCTTTTGCTACTTCTGCTTACAAAAGGCTTCCTTAACATCCCATGGCTTCTCAGATGCAGATGGAGAAAAGCAACAAAATTGCTCTAAAACTGCTTTGAATACACTTGCAAGTTAGAAATACAAGTCCTTTTTGAGAAACAAGCTTAACTGTTAGTGACATGTAGATCAATGCCTGCATTATTTATAATGTTCATTTCCTCACTGCAAGTATCAGCCTTGAATTTGACCTCATAGGTTCTTCTCTTCTAGAATTCCTATGTACTGTTCTCTTTGAAGTTTTTCAGGCTAACAAAAATCTCTGCAAATTTGTTTTGATTTTCTCCCAGACTGGCAGAAATTCTTGAAAACATAAGAAGATATTTTGCAATAAAAACCTGAGGCTTAGGCAGGGTTTGGTTTTTAGACACCTTATTTTCGACTTTTCAGAAAGACTGACTTTGCTATAAAGGTTATTGCCCCCCAGTGACACACACATGCTGATGAGTGGGCTACAGGAGCCTGGTTCTGTCCTTTGAGCTGAGGAGAAACATTACCATAATTGAAAGCTCTTCATTTAGCCCAAGCCAAGACAGTGTCAAATAAGCCAAAAAATCATTTGGGCTCCTGCACTTATGGACAGTATATTGTGTCCATGCAAGTCCAGAAAAAACACCCCACAATTTCTGTTACTTTTTAAGTATTTGAGTTTCTAATGTTTTTATAATTATACAGCCTGGGAGTTGATTTCTTCTCCCAGTATTTGTGATCCTAATTAAGCCTCGCATTTTTTATTAACACTTCATCCTATTTTGTGTGTGGAAGCAACCTCTGGAGATGCTGTTCTGTTGTGCTGTGACACCCGAGGCCTTGCGTCTCTCTAATTACTGAGGTCTGCCTCTGCTCCATTAGGATACTGTCCTGTTTAATCCTCTCTTGCTTTTACAGTCTGGGAATGGTTTCTTTTCCTAGTATTTGAAGTTCAAATTAAGTCTCATGTTTATTAGTAAGAGCATCATTCCACGGGAGAAATACAAGCCCTCTGAGAAAGATCAGAGAGTGTTGTGCCACTCGGGGATTCCTGCAGTAAGGAGGGGGTTGGGTCAGCAGCAACAGCACAGACAGATTTAGCTTTATAGGGAACAAACAAACAAAATCCCTCACATCTCCAAATTATATCCAAAGGCCACAACAAAAGCCTGAGGCCTAGGAAGGTGCTTTCAGTTAGCTTTGATAATGGTGCAGAGAAACTAGGAAGGTCTGAGCATAAGCTATGCATAAACCAAATAATCATGGCTTTGTGGTTTGGGCACCAGAAGAGAAGAGCACAGGGGCAGTAGGGTGAGTATCAATGACTATGAAACTAAGGAGGGAAAGCTTTTCATGCTGTTCTGCTCCATCCAGGAATGTATCACTGCCTCTTGCCACCGTGACCACTGACAAAGACTTATGCAAAGCCCTCAGTACACGTCATTGCACGGTGTACAAATCAGGGGAGGTGCTCTGACAGCACTACCTTTATACATACTCTGCCTTCATGCCTCTGTCCTCTATAAGTTTTAGCCAAGACTGATATAGCAGACTCGAAGAAGCAGTACTGTGAAGTGGTGAACCTGAACTTGTATTGGCAGCCCAACCTCTGTTGATTCTGCCATGGTCCTGCTTTATGTCATATACAGAATTAAATCTCTAGTTTCTTATCCAAATTTTGCGTGCTGCTTTTCTCTCTAATGCCTTTTCCCTGATGTTTTATCATGTTCTAATCAACATCACTCTGCTGCTGACTCTGTATGTGTCTCTGATATACAGCTGACTCTGTATCTATTTGCAGCGCAAAGACATCAGCTTAAATGTAATAATGAGACATGACAGCAAAAGCAACACAGTTTCTGTGAGGAGTCTTTGCCCTGCAGTTATCAAGTTTTCAGATTTTTTTAACTCACAATAATATCATCCTCAGCCCTGTGAACTCCTGCTTGCTTTGCAGATCTGGATTCACTTATCTGTAATGAAACTGGAACAAATGTATAAACATTTTCTACTGTCACATGAATAAAAGGACAGTGGTCCTAAAAGGTTGCAGCCATCTGCAATCTGTATTGCTAGAGATTCAGACAATCTTGTGATGGCACCAAAACAGAATTGCTTGAATTTCCAATAAAGATAATGGAACAATAATGGTCTTGAATGAAAAGAACAAAGGCAGGATGACCAGTGATGCTATGGAAATAATAAATAGCTGGGTAGAAGAAACACTTAAAAAGTGCAATGCTATCACAATCTTGAAGGACCAGATAACCCACATCTGGCCCAGAGTTACAAGTCTAGCAGCAGGGAGTTTTAACTAGACTTGTGAAATCTAAGGAACATTTTTATGACTGGAACAAAACAGGTGTAGCTCATACAGCATGTGGATAAACGCTGAACTGCTGAGCTAAGGGCTGCAATGCTCTTAAATACCAACTAACAAAAATCAGTTAAATAATGAGAAGTGATAAATAAGGAAAATGGGACAGTTTAGCAAACATTGCCTGTGCCTGACTAGTATGATAGCTCTCCCTGATAAGCTAACTGATCTTATAAACAAAAGATCTAATCTACTTGGAGTTCAGTAAATCATTTAATATAGTCCCACATGGGACATTATTAGTTAAGCTAGATAAAATGGGAATCAGTACAAGATCTAGAAGGTGGGGAATATCTAGAATAAAGAAAACAAGCAAATTGATTCTTTCAAGAGGGAATTACCAGTCTGCAGAAAGACCACCTATGGACTCCCACACACATTGCTTTTGGAATCAATTGCATAGGTGAAATTTACTGATGCTACAAACCTATCCATCATAGAGCCTGTCTGAATCAGCTTTTTACAGCAAAAGGACAGCTTGCCCAGTCCTCAGTCCAGGCTGGAGGCCACATCTGATCCAAAGCTATATAACCAAATGTTATTAGGCTGGATATACTAAATGAGGAAAGGAGACACACATAAGCAGAACCCCAAGACATTTGCAAAGGATCTAACTGCCATTGTTGGGTTAGACTGTGGTTAGATCAAGTCCAAAAAAGGGTTATGCTTTTATACCGCAAAAGAATAACCAAGGTGCAGGACATAAAGAGGAAGAAGACCTGTAGATTAGAGTAAACAAGGCAGGGCACAAGGAAGCTGAGGTCTAGAAAAATAACATTTTGCCAAAAGTCGTTTTTGTACAAGTCTGCATTTTAAGCCCCAGTGATCAGGGGTATCATCATAAGAAACAGTTTATGTCTCTCTCTACTTACTATCAAAAGATGAACTGTGGATAGCTAGTAGAGATTACACACTATGTTTTGCCATCAGCATTTATGCTTCCCAGGGTCATTCTTATCAGTTTAAAGAGATATCACAATGGAAAATGCAGCACTATTTCAACAGGAAAGAATGCAAATCTCAGTTGATCAGTGGATCACATTAGTTGTTTGGAGATTGATAGGAGGAAATATGAAATATAAATAGAAAAAGCTAGGTACATTATCTAATTCCAGGATGAAAGTGATTTGCAAATGTTACACACTGAGGAAAAAACACCCTCCTAATTTAAAATACAGCTGTGTTATTGTGGAATGCTGTACTAAGGCTACTTTTTATACTTTATCAGAATCACAGAATATGTTAGGTGGGAAGGGACCACAGTGGGTCACCTGGTCCAACCTCCCTTCACATGCAAGGCCATCCTAGAGCACATGGTCTGCTGGACCTGCTAAAGGAACTCCTTGTCTCTCTTGTGATGAGGAGCCCAGAACTGGACACATCACTCCAGGTGTGGTTAGGGATGGTGCTCCATCACCTTTCCAAGGACTGAAAGATTGAGACAAGAAAGGTGAGCACAGAAGACTGCAGATGACAATATGAGCACTGCAAAGCCTTTCCTCTGGGATGATTTTTTCCTTGTTTCACTACATACACGGCTATGTCCTTATTCCTCATTTGCTTACCATGAATGCTGTTGCAGTGGGATTCTGTATGATGGGTGGAGCTGTGCTTTTCTTCCTTCTGGCTAATACTAACTAACATGAGCATTTTTTCTTTGTTTCAGGACAAAGTCACAAGAGTTAATTTAGGCCATAACAGTAAGAGAGAACTGCTCATTGAATCAGATGCTGATCTCAGCAGGGAGGAGGTAAATTATTTCCATGTGGTAATTTAAAAATCTGTTCCTTATTGTTTTTCAGCTGTTAGCTCTTGCCTCCCAACTGGGCCTGCGCTTGACTGTGTGCTAATTGGACCCAAAAAGCATTGGTAAGAAGGGTCAAACAGCCAAAGCCTTGGTTTGGATCTTGGCTTGTGTTACAGGGGAGTCATGCTCTGCTCAGCACCTGGAAAATGAAATGCTTATATGAAACAGAGGACAAGGTTAACACAAGAACAAATTGTTTTAACCTGGTCATAAATATATTTTGGCTGGAATTCTCTCTGAAATACTCCTCCTGATCATAGCAGTAGGATTCTGGAACATCCATTTTTGGAAAGCATTGCATGATATTCCATCCAGTCAACACCAGAGAACAGGCTTAGCAGTTATGGGCACACCTTCAAGTTTTTTGTTCTTACCTCTGAGAGAATTGCTAACTCTGTCCTTATCTATATAATGCATGGGCCAGAAAAAAAGATGCTTGACTTCTGGTTCCCAGGTGAATTTAGCAGAATTGTTGTTTATGACAATCATCTGATCTCTTTAGACATAGAAGCCATCAAGAGATGATGAATGTGGAGTTCCATAACACCATTTTTGCAGTTACATTTTAAGAGCCGAGCAGTATGTAATGCCAAGCTAAATTAAAAGGTTCTATTTTAAATATTGCTGTCCTCATGTGTTGACTTAAGGAAAGGTATGTGGGTGGTACACACTTCCCCCAGACCATGAGTCAGGCAAACCTAGTGTTATCTCGTTAGTAGGTTTAAGGGCATAAAGGGTGAATTAGAAGATGCAATTTAGAAAAGATAATGAGCTTAAGGCTGTGTAGCAGCCAGTGGCAGGATGACACAGTGTATATGTACAGATTCCAACAAGCATTTGGTGCATGTTAACTGCTCTGCAAACTCATATGATCCAATATATTTGTTCAGCCAGCTTCTTTCTGCCTGCCAGGTGGATTGGTTTGTAGTCTCTGATTTCTCTACAACAATCTTGTTTTGTGCATGTGTTTCCTCTAAAAAATATGGCTTAAAAAAAAGTTATTTTCTCATTAGAGTTTCAAAAGATAAAATAGTGATACAAAACAGCATTCAACATTTTCACACATCACTGTAAAAGTAAGCATAGGAAAGGTGAGCATATAAGATTTACTGTGCCACTTTAATTTGTATTTAATAAATACCACTCATAAAAGATAATGACCACATTACTGTAATAAAATAATTGATTGAATGAGATGGTGAAATAAGAAGGACCATTAATTATGATCACAGTAAAGTTTTACATTAGTACTCCTCTAGGATTTATGGAAGGAGGGAATAGCTGCACTGTATGCTGTCGGAAATCAGAGAGAGATGCTTGGTTTTGAAAGAGATGCTTAGCTTTGAACTGTGTTGGGACCAGAGAAAGAACTACACAGTTGACTCCTATCACGTTTTTGCTGGCTAAGGTAGGATTTCTTAAAAAACAATTGCCACTGATTTGTTGTTTTGGTTTTTTTAAGTCATTTACTTAATTTCAGTGAGCAATAGGCAGAGCTGTTAAAATAAATGGATGTCACCAGACATATAAATGGTGCCTCGGCTAATGAGTCCTCTGTGTCTTATGGAACTGAGATATCTTTTATCATCTCAGTTACTGATTAGGACACAAGTGAAGAGCTGCAATATAAGCTACAGCAACTAGGAGAACAAGTGGGTAGGCATATTCTTTTCAGCTCATTCTTTGAGGTGAAACTTGGGGTATATAATATAAAATGCAAATGAAATTGATAGTGTTATAGATACATGATTATATATAAAAATATATGTGTATATGTAAAGCATCATCTGAAGACTACAGACTTTTATCAAGTTAAGTATCTTCTCATATATTAAAATCTTACTGAATCATTAAATCATTTGTTTGGCCTTCAGGATATCAACGGACACATCATTTCAATCTGTTCTCCTCTAATGAATCCAATAAGTTAATTTTGCATATCAGTCCAAAAGATATCCAGCCAATATCAATAGCACTTGAATCTTGGCAGCAGTTTTAAAATTTGTGTTGATGTATTTTTATTGATCTTCTCTTCCACATTCCCTCTCCCTGTCACAAGATCATTAATTTTGTCCTATTGAATCAACTGGTCCTATAAGAGAGCCAGGGGATCATCTAAGAGATGCAAGGTGTAACTTCTTCTAATGCAAACAAATGAAACAATACCAGATGGGAAAGTAATCCTGGGGATCAGAACAATCAAAAGTCATCCTGAACGGCATTTGGAGTGGACCTTCTTGGGATCATCCGCTCAGGGTGGACTCTAGGAAACAAGAAGGAAAGGGGTGTGCTGAACTGAAAGATATGGGGAAAAAAA
This sequence comes from Cyanistes caeruleus, assembly GCF_971803275.1. NCBI lineage: Eukaryota > Metazoa > Chordata > Aves > Passeriformes > Paridae > Cyanistes > Cyanistes caeruleus. Next base: position 79,814,334 of record NC_141703.1, read on the forward strand.
AAAGATAAGAAACTTCATATAAGCTGACAAGGTATACTGAATCTAGGTGACACTAATAGGGTGGAGGAACCCTCAGAATCCTGGAAAACCTCTGAGACTGGATGAAAATTTATGTGCACACTTAATGCCTTTAAACAAAAAGGCTGTCTTAAGGATGACATATAGTCAGAAGACTTTGAGTAACATCTTATCCTGTGGAAGTTAATCACACTCCAAAGGGAAATAGCATAGAGAAACAATGCATGTATTCATTGTTTAATGTGAGAGGGAAGGTTGAGTGAGACAACACACAACCTGTTAACAACACAAGGTAATTCTTTGCTGTTTTCCTTAGCTATATACCATAAATGTCAGTCACAGTTCATGTTTCCTGTAGTTAACTGCAATCCACCTGCATGAACCCATCATAAATTAGCCAGTTTGTACAGGTTGATGTTAAATATGCTTCAGGATGGGGTACATCTGATTGCCAATGGAGATGGGGAGAAACATCTGTAATTTTATTCCATAAATCTCACTTCACTATCCTGAAGCACTCTTAAACACACTTATTAAGAAAAGATTTGCATCAATGCAAATTTTTGTCCCTGTCAGTTGAATCTTCTAAATCCTCCTTGCTTGTACATGGAGAAAAGAATTTCACTTGAGGCAATGGCAGGTCTCTGCTTGTAAAAATGACAAACTATTAGAAATGTGATCCATTGTGTGTCAAGGAAACACAACTTTTATTCTAGATTTCCTTATAAATGAATATATTAGAAAATGTGGTTATCAGCAGGCTGTTTATGACCAGAAATATTTTCTTGTACCTTGGTGCTCCTTATATCTTTAGATTAGACACTTGTAAAATAGGCCATTATGTGTAATAAAAAGCATTTAATGAAACTTTCATTTGGAGGACATTGAATTCAACAGACTTAACTTTGACACTGACAAATTTCTCACAGGAGATGATTTGCATGGAAACCACTGGGGTCTCATTTTAGTTCCTGTAATACACCAGAACAGTGATTTTATCATTTCAAAGTCATTTATAAGAGCCTGGAGCTACATGACACAATGGCAATGCTTAGGATTGCAGCAGTACATCATCTGCATAAGTGGCATAACTTTCACTGCTGTGATAATCATTCCCAAAGCCTATATCATACATATAAATATGTTTCAATCAGAGGGGAAAAAAACGGTCTAATTGATCAATTATTTTCCAAAATGTCTTATCATTATGCAGCACATGTTTATCTACATTAAAAAAAGGACTTAAAGGTATGGTATACTGCTTAGCTTATCATTTTCCTACCTTTTAGCAGACCAGATGCTATACTACAATTTTTCACAGTTACGTACAACAGAGAAGAAATAAATAAAGACAATTTACTAATAAATTTATGCCAGGTAATCCTCTTCACTACAAGAAAAAACAATACATACATAGAGTACATAGAGTGTATGAAAAAACAATTCATACACTCTAATTAATACTCTAAAATGAACACATTATATGTTTTGAACAGACTCTGAATACAATTTTTTGTTTGAAAACTGTTAAATGATAGTCAAACAGACCCACCTAGCAAGAGTCACAAGTGCACAAACAAAAAGGGCAAAAACAAAAATCAATGCAAATGTATAGCTACCAAAATAGAAGGATCAATACCTCCTGATGTTAATACTACAAAGTTGGATTTATTAACCACCTAGACATCTGAGAAAGAATTGATATAAATACTTATCTTCTCTATGATAAGGATTTATATTTGAAGTTCATTTTTGCAGAAGTCTATTATAGTACACAGACTCTTTACTTCAAAATGCTCCCTACAGCATTATCATTTCTTGTATAAATCACTCCCTAACTGCTACAGAAACTGAAATGGGATTTTAAGCTCCTGATGACAGTTCTTCAAAAAACATCCAAATTCTTTTTTTGAGAACAATTTTTTTAATTGTCAAAAAAAGTGAGATTCTTTTAAAACTTATTTGAGGACCTAAATGTCCCTGATTTCATAGGAGCCAAGAGTTTCCTGTGGTAGGCCGTGGTCTTTTCTTTCTGTGCTGGGAAAATGAGAGATCTTCCCAGAAAAAACAGGGATCTTTTGGTTGGTTGGAGACTACAGCAGTGGGAAAGAGAAGCAGGACAGGCTGTAATTCCTCCTGGTAGACCCACTCTCCCAACATTTCCCTAGCAAAGTGTGTGGCTTCACAGATCCTTATTTCAGGCCCCTCTGCATGCAGCGTGTATTCACAATGCCATCATATGAAGAACTCAGGGAAGTGTTTTTCTAGGTAGTATTCTCAGTATCTGGGTAAATACAAAAACATCAGTCTTCAAAAGAAACTTGAATTGCAGAATTGCCTGTGGCCCAAAGATGACCTGTGGGGACCAGAGGAAAGCCCAGTTCTTGTAATGATTTCCTTAAGGCTAAATCCTTCACTGGCAGGGCAACTTCATATCACAGGGTTTAAGAAGTGCTTTCATTATTGCTGACTGAGATAAATAAATAGGATAAATAAGAACCAGCCCACATTCCTAGCCTACAATGAAAACAAGCACAGTCACACAACATATACAAAGCCGAGCACCAGGCACAAGAGATGCATCCTGGGTTATTTTAAGAAGAGATAGCAGAGAGAAGAGAAGAACTGTTCCAACTATTTTGATTTCCCATTATTAATTCCACAGTTATCTCTATTGCATTTATATACTTTCAAAGGTACATGGCTTTAATGTATTAATTCTTCCTAGTATCTGAGTCTCCCAAGTACTTGTGCATGTCTCAGTGCTCTTAAATAGTGGCTATAATCAGTACAATTGTAGTTTTAACAGTTCTGGCTTCACTACATTAAGGTAGTAAAAATCATTGAAAGGATTCTTCAAAATTATTATCCTGCCTTGGTGCATGAACATATGTGTGAGCAGGTTTGAAAGAGGCAACACAGAGGAGGGAACAATTTGTTAGCAGTGCTATCAGGGGAATGTTCCCTCTCTACCCATGTATGTAATCTGCTTGCTCTAGCTATCAGTCATTTTTCTTATGCACCACTCCACAGTATTTACTTGGAATGAAATCCTGCTTTTTGAACCTGTTATTGTCAGTCACTGCCCCTCTACAAACTGACTTCAGGGCTTTTTTTTTTTTTGAGACTTCAGACCTATGCTGTTTTTTTACTAGAAAAACGGTGCCTCATTTGATGTAGCACAAACTTATCATCACACCTTCTCCTATTTTCATAAGAGATATATATTTTCTGTTTAGTAGAAGCCCAACAGCAGCCTGGCAACTGCAAAGGATGCATGGCATACCAGGGAGTCAGAGTATTTCTAATCGTGTTTTTATCTTGACTAGGACATAGGAAGAACTGGCACCATAGGAATCCCTGACTGTGGGGAAAGAACATCTGGCTCTCACACCCACACCAGACTGCAAAGCTTAGCTTGAAACTCTGCATGTTTAAGCATTAACACTACTTATGTTATTGTTGTGTTATTCAGCAGCTATAACTACCTTTAGGGATACCTCACTGTGCTTGCTGAGACAAAGCTGTTTGTGAAGCCATATGGCATTGTGCCTGAATAAGACCCAAATTTGGACAGATAATTATATTCCTATAATTCCTTAGTTTTTGCCTGGAGTGCCCAAACTATGAGGTTCAGTACTTATATTAAAGATGCTTCAATTTGTCAAGGTGAGGGGTGTTTAGCCTGCTGAATATTTTGCTGAGAAGGGATTTACTTTCTCTCTCCTTTCCTGGTTCCCTGCAGTTTCCCCCCTGCTGATGGATGATCTTTCCCTAGCGACCCTAGAGAAGGTATTTTTCTGTAAGTGTGAAATTGATTCCAGCTGACAACAGAGTGTGCCAATCACTTCCTACTTTTGTCATCTTCAAAGACTCCTCTTCCCCTTATTTAAATTGTATTTTCATAATTGAAAATTGCTTTCAGATGACTTAATGAATTCCTCCACTCTATTAAGGGCTGAAAGTAGATGAAATACTGCAGCTTTCAGATTAAGTGTGTTTTTGTAGGGAAGCTTTAGCAGAAGCTTCAGCAACAACAGCAACAATTTTTTTGTATTAAGACATGCCCACTAAAGAAGTAAATCAGAGTGATAGAAATGGCATTTTCTACTAGCACCACTGCAAGAAAACAAGTCCTAAATTGTATTTTGACCTTATGGATATACTTGTGAAGCTTCCGAATTGCTGGAGCTGCTATCAATCTCTGAACAACTAATGTGATCCATTGATCAACTGAGATTTGCATTCTTTCCTGTTGAAATAGTGCTGCATTTTCCATTGTGATATCTCTTTAAACTGATAAGGATGACCCTGGGAAGCATAAATGCTGATGGCAAAACATAGTGTGTAATCTCTATTAGCTATCCACAGTTCATCTTTTGATAGTAAGTAGAGAGAGACATAAACTGTTTTCTTATGATGATACCCCTGATCACTGGGGCTTAAAATGCAGACTTGCACAACAAAGTAGTAGTTGATAAATACAGCTGAACTATTAAAACATCTGAAACTATGCTTTGAGACACTGTAGTGCAAATATCTGCTGATATTTGTGCGTCAATTATTCATGTAGTTTATTTAAAAGCAGCTTAGCTTTTAAGACCTTTTTTGTACAGAAGTGTGAAGTAGTGTTTCTTTATATTCTGAAAATAAATAGCAGTACCTATATTAGGAAATCCAACATTTTTAAATATATTTTTTAAAAGATCTTTTGATGGTTTGGGGTTTTTTTTAAAAGCTGGACAGTGAGTTGGTATATACTGGTGGGCTTCAATGCATGATTAAAAGCCAGTATCTCCTGGATTAGAATGAGTCAAATGGATTTACCAGGCTCACTGTGATAGATTGGCATTTAAGATAAACACCTAAGGAAGTTAAAACCGCTGGAGGCTGATGGGAGTTTTCCTCCCAGCCAACAGCTGGCCATTTCTAAGAATTGACAGCAGTTTTAACCATTGAAAAGTGAGATCAACCTGTGAACACCACCTTAAGACCTAAGCCTGGGAATTTCTTTGTCTCTTTGTTTCCTGGCTGTGAAAGGTAACAGAGCTTTAGCTGGTTCCCGTACCGTGCCCAGGCCATGCGGCCGGGCAGGGGCTGGGCTGGGCCTGCCGCGGCTCCCGGCCGGGAGATGGGGCCTGCGGGGCTTGCCCCAGGCTCTGGCCGGGCCAGGCCGCTCCCTGGCTCGGCTGCAGTTTTTGCTGTGACTGAATTCACCAGAGACTGACAAGTAAAGAAAGAATAAAAGCTCTTGACCTGCGGCGGGCTGAGACAGTGACCACGCTCTCCAGAGCAGCCATGAAGAATCTTCCATCACAGACAGCTCCAGCCACTGCTCCGTCAGAGATCACAGAACCATCTACAAAACCTGGGCAAGATTTTAACCTTTTCATTACCCAGATGAGACTTGCAGATTAATCCTTTTTTTCCAGAGAAAGAAAAAGAGAGGAATCAGCATGTAAAGAGACTTTATAAACTATTAGAGACAGTAAAGAAAATAATTAAGCTTCAGAAAAGGAAGAGAATAAGGAGATGCTTCAATTCAGCTGAAATATTTTTCTGTTAATGTTATGGAGATGGACAATAATGTCCTGAAAAAACTCCTTTAATTCATGACAGAGTATATTGGGAGGAACAGAGTGTTCAAAGTGTGGATTTTAAGCAAAAGGTGGAGTAATTGTGATACAGTGAGGTGCTGGAACAGAGTGAGGTGAAGTAATAGCTGAAGATTTAGGGCCATTTAGGGCAAAGAGAAAACTTCTGTTTCCAGAGAAGCTCACAGAGACAGATGAAGAAAACTTTTGCCTTTGAATGACTCATCCTTAAAAATGACATCCCTAGACTCATGGCCCATAACACACCTCAGAGTGATGTGAAATGGGAGGAGTAAACTGATGACAGATTTCTGGGCAGCTGGCATCAGAAAAATAGAAAGCTACAACTGAAATAATTTTCTTGTGAGAAACTCCATAGATTAGCAGAAGCAGACTTCTGTGTCTCTACAGAGACTGATGAAAAGATTCTAGCAAGAATTGGGCACTGTTTAAACACCAAAGCTCCAAAGTTTGTTGTCTCTATGTTGTCATGTAAACAAAAGAATAGTCAGTAGTGGGGAAAAAAAGGCTTTTCTAGAAGTTTTATTTTAGTTTTCTTATTCTTGTACTTTTGTTAATTAACTTTCTTTATTCCTTTTAAGTTTTAAGCCTGTTTTGCTGTCACATCTCACAGCAAGAAAAAAGTAAGTTTTCTAGTTTTTTTTTTTTTTTTTAGTTACTGCTTTAAAACCATGACACTCACTTATTTATGTACTCATTCAAATGCAAATCTAGAATAACTCCTCTAAGTTGCGTCAGTTTTGTCTTGGTATGCATGGTGTCAAAAGCAGGACTATGTGTTTGTATGCATAAATCCTTTTGCCCTCTTATTCAGCTTGACCTTCATCTCACTTTCACCTTTTTTGGTAGTAGTAATACTAGTAGTAGTATGGACAGAGAAGTTGCAATTCAGTCTGTTTGCGCAGTAGACCTCTGCAGAGCATAAAGAAAGAGAGGGGAAAATGAAGTGTGTCGGTGAGCAGGTAAAACATAATATGTAAGGCCTAACAAGGACATCATTTTGCACAGAACTATCCACTTGAGATTATTTTACAAACCTGACTTAATAGAATTATATCTTGGTTTGTAACCTACGCTTTGGTAAATGTATTTTTAAACACCATGGCCAATACCCACCTCTGCTACCACTGCTTCAAATTATCTGAGCTGAAATCACAGTCAGGCACACCACAGCAGCTCTGCGAAACAGGGAACAGTAGTACTTATTTATTTCACATTTTTCATGAATAATGTTGTGATAAAAATAGTCTAGATGCTGCAATGCAAAGAAACTCATTATATGCAATGGGTTTTGGGAAAAAAAAAAAGTGATTAATTTCTCATATAATGTAGTAGTTATCTGAGCCAGGGCACCCCTAGCATATGACATGATGTTTGTGAATGATTTGTGGACCAATCTGAGGCTGATGAGTGATGATACATTGGCTCTGTATTATTGCCTAGTTTATTGCAGGAAAGGTCTAACATCAAAAAAAAAAAACCAACTTGTCCTTTTCTATTAGCTTTTTCTTAAATAGCACAATTTATATGTCTTAGAGGTACAGCACAAATCTCACATCTGAGAAAGCTCTAGTGGCTCCAGGCCATCTTTCAGAACATGACTTTTAAGTTGCATAGTAGTATAATTAAAGGCTATCCTGCAGTACCCGGCACATCAAAACATATTTTTAAGAGAATGTTAGAGCTGACTGCATTGACAGAATCCTTTTCTCTCCTGCAAGGTCTAGAATTTGTAGCATTAGCAACACTTGAGGTATGGGATGATATCCTATTGTAGATTTGGCTTATCCAGCTCCTGATGAGTTTTGTACTTCAAGTGCTTCTGTTAAGGAAAACTGAATTTTGACTTCATGTTTGTGAGCAAAGTTGTAGGGTATTCAGGCCTCCTCATCCAAGATATGCCATAACTGTATGAACAAAAACTTGTCCTGCATGTTAAAGCTCTTCCCTGACAGGGGTTTCACAGCTCAAAGGCTAGTCCTGGTTATGCTTTTCTCATAAATAGCACTGATGTTTTTAAAGACAGACTTCAGCACCTGCTAAGACCCACATGTAGAATCATATAGATCAAAAAAGGCCTTTAAGATCATCATGTCCAACTGTTAAACTGGCCCTGCAAAGGCCATCACTAAACCATCTCTGAGCACTACATGGATGGCAACTCAACCGCTTTCATGGGGAGCCTCTTCTGATGCTTGACAGTGAACATTATTGACATTATTTATGTGAATAATTTTCCTCCTTATATACAATCTAAACCTTTTCTGGCACAACCTGAAGCCAATTCTGCTTATTTTATCACTTGTTACTTGGAAAAGAGATAGACTCCCATCTGGCTATACCCTTCTTTCAGGCAGTTGTAGAGAGCAATGAGGTCCCCTCTGAGCCTCTAGTTTGGGTTGGAAGGGACTGAAAAGAACACCTAGTTCCAAACCCTTGCCACGGGCAGAGGCACCTTCCACTAGACCAGGTTGCTCAAAGCCCCATCCAGCCTGGCCTTGAACACTTCTATGGACAGAGCATCCACAGTTTCTCTGGGCAACACATTCCAGTGCCTCACCACCCTCACAGTGAAGAATTTCTTCCTAATATCCAATCTAAACCTGCCCTCTGTCAGTTTAAAGCCATTCTGTCTTCTCTGATCACCACATTTCCTTGCGAAAATCCTTTCCAGCTCTCTTATAATCCCCTTGTAACAACTAAAGTTGTTACAAGGTCTCCTGGAGCCTCCTCTTCTCCGGGGTGAACAGCCCAAACTCTCTCAGCCTCTCTCCATGGGAGGTAATGTTCCCACTGCTTTTCATTCCCATTCCCATCCCAGGATTTATGCCTTTTTCCTTGCAGTGTTTTTTTACTTAAACAGATTTTTATTTTTTTCACCAAATTGGAAATGAATGGCAAGTACTGGATCTGCTACTGAAATGTTTTGGTTGGGGGCGGGGGGGGAAATAAGATTAGCATTTAAGACAGGTTCAACTCCCAGTGAAACCAGTGTCCTTAAGTAATTATCTTAGCCAGGATGAATTATCCACTGGAAGGATTTACCACTCTCCACAGGCTCTGAGTCCAACTTACCCTGAATCTTTGTTAACACAAAGAAAGTTGCATCAAGGTTAGCCAAATCCCCCTGTATTTCACTAGCACATGACAGTATTAGTCATGTGTGTTAGTGCTTGCATGGATCTTGTTCCAAAGCAACAGAATCATGGGGGGCTTTTTGCATTTCATTGTGTTCTTATCAGTTTTTCGCATGCACAGTATGTTGGGAAACAGAAAAGCTGAGAGGAAATGGTAATCAGACATTCTGGAACAGGATTGGGTAGATACAGTTCCTGACCCTGCCTATGTTGTTGCTGCAGAAATAATTTTCCCATATCATGAGTAGTTTGTGTCCAAAATTGTGGTACTAATTTGTGCCAAATTTGTGATATGGAATTTATTTTCAGTAAGGAAACATCTGAGTTGTGAAGCAAGGAAATAAAGTGGTTTGCCATGTTATTGGGGCTGTGTTGCTAAGATGAAATGGACTGTACATATTTTCATCTTCTAGCTGGAAATTGTTGCTTAAGAAAAGTAGTTTCATTTGCAAGGCTATATGGAAAATGTGCCTGTAAACATTTTTGTAAGTCATGCTCTATGTTGAAGCTTCAGCAAAACTCTGAGAAACTAATGCATTTAACAGAATCCCTAAAAAAAAAAAGAAAAAGAAAAAGAAAGAGAACACTTTCTTCTTCAATTCATATATAGTTTTCATCATCATTGTAGCTGTGGCATTATGTTCTCCTACTCCAAAAGTATTATTTTGAACTAAAGAAAATTAGAAGTTAAATAATACTGTGAAAATGAAAGCTAGTTATATTTTCTACATTCTTTTTCAAAATGGATAATGCTTAACTGACTTACTAAGTTCTTGGAAGACTTTTTTATTCTACAGAAGAGTTAAATAGTGCAAAATAGAGCTTCTCTGGCAGTTTCATTTTATTTAAAGTCTTCCTTCTGGCACCAGAAAAAGAAATTTATATAGGCATGGATGGTCACTTGCTACAGACATGAATATAAAGCTGGAAAGGGCAAGAAAGATTATGATGAGAAAAGTCTTTTGAAATAAATGAGTGTGGAAAACTGGGGCAGTCACAAGTCATGGATTTTCTTTTGCATTGATGTGCACTGATTTGTATATTATAAAATATTGCTTGCACCTCTGGAGAAGAACAATTATAATATGAGTCACAATGGATGTTGCTTAATTAGAGAAATATAGATTGGATTTTTTTCTAGTCAGAACCTTAAGGGAGCTCCTTAAATATAAGGCAGTATAAGGAAATATTTATTAATATCATTAAAGATTTTCATAATCACTTCTAGATGACTAAAAGCCTCTGGGTGGAATGAAATTTTGGGTCTTTCTACCACATAGGAAATGACATTGTGATTAACATTAACACTTATTTCTCATATTTTATCCTGAGCCAATTTCTAGTTCATGTACCTTGAATATGAAGATAAATCAGACCCATACATGGTAAGTTTCTTCCTAACCCCAAAGTAATTACTGGTAGCTATAATTTTAAAATCATATCACTTTACACATTTATTCCACAATTACCAGAGAAACCTTATGGATTTACATAATTTATTAGATTTCATTAGATCTTTTAAACTAATTTTTTCTTGGCTATTACTTTATTTCTCTTATATTCTCTATTACATGTACTCCTTGGATGCTAAAAAAAAAAAAAATAGGAGATGTTTTCAAAGTGTTCAACAACTTTCAAGCTACATCACTTTCAAACAGCTTTCATCTCTTGCCAGGATATCAATGTTGATGTCTATTAATGGCATATTTATGTTGAAATACATATATGCACTAATCCTATTGATAAAAGTACATATTTTATTATGTATTTATGTAGCATCAATTTTTTAAAGAAAATTAGCTTGGAAGTGAAAGGTTCATGATTGAAAATTTTGTATTTATTCCAATTTCTTGCCTTATATATGGAATATAAAGCCACTGAGCTGATAATATTATTTGAATCATCGTCTTTTCCTAAATGAAGAAATAATGGTAAAACAATGGAAAATAATTATCCACGATTCAATAAAATCTCATTGACTTTTAATCTGCATCCTTTCTTCCAATAAATGTATTCCACTTTCTAAATCAGCAGAATAAAAGAGGACATATCTTAACTGCTATCTAATTTTAAGGCTATGCTTAGATGAAGATTACATTGTTTTAGTATCCTTGTATGCATCATCAGCAAACTCCCAATAAAGACCTCTAGGCATTTGGAGACAGATTCTCTTCTCATTTACATTGCAGCAAACAGTATTCATGAAAATTAATGGAAAGGAGAATTTAGCCCACTGAGCATAAATCCAGTTTATAAAAGGCTGTTAAATCTGACGATAAGAATTTACTTCAGGATGAAATTCATTAGATGTTATTTCAACCTGATTTGGACTATATATAAATTAGGTTTTATATCTTTGTGTTTTATTGCTTATTTTAGAAAATTTCCATTTAATATGAATAGCTACTTTAAAAACTAAGGTGATGTCTGTATTCTGTCATACTCTGGCAAAGGATTCTCTGCAAAGTTTAAGAAAAAACAAGAAGTGGCATAAATGCTCATCCATTCTCTGAGAATATAGCATTAAATGCAAAATTATTCCAATCTATTCAGCATAAAATCTTGCATTAAATCACTCTGTCTTTGTGTGAGGTTGTATGCATAGTATCTAGTTTTACACCAGGACTGTAACTTCTGTAAAGCTAAGGTTTAGACTCCCTTCCTTTAACAGAAAGAAGGATAGGTATTCCTAGAGGTGCTGAATAATCTTGCCATAAATGTGTTGGGTTTTTTAGCAGGATTTGTATTGCCTTGTAGAAGTGTTTGTTTCTCTCTACTGTTTTCCTAGACAGCTGACTTACAGCTAACTAAACTCAAGTAAGATTAATCCGACTGCTAATGTTTTTTTTTCTGAATTTGCACTCTGCAGCAGTTGGAGATTACATCAGAAACAAAAAAAATCTTATGAAAGAAAAACCAAAATGAACTCGACTTTAAGAGACATGCATGGGATTGCAAAGATCAGACACCAGAAATGAAATTATAGGGCCTTTTAAAATACTCTCAAGATGTCCAAGTTAGTGTTACAGTTAATTTGGTTTTGCTCTCTAGAGCTTGATTTTCAAAAGAGGATTTTCAATAGGATTAAATTGTGGGATGTACAGGATAACAGCTTCCAACAAAACTATTTCTAATAGCTAGACAATGGGGAATTCACCCAAACTTTCTCTTTTGCTTTGTTATGATGAAATACTTCAAAAAAGAATAATGAGAAAGTGAAGTTGTGTTGGATAATTAACACTGGCATCTACGAGCTTCAGGAAGACTAGGAATACTCTGTCTATTAACTTTATCACCATCTGAAATCATTAACTCAAAGCTTGTTTGTTTGTATGCTTGTTTGTTTTTCCTATATTCAATTAACTTGCCATTATTAACAGGCAGACTACAAGAACTGATAGAAAAGGGGATTTATATGTCTGCAATTCATACCACTGAAAGCACACTAGAGGCTCAAGAGCTTCTTTTAAAAACAGATGCAATTGTATGAGTGGTAGTGTAATTGACCACACATTTACCCTTGTTTAATAAAATTTGGATATGCACAGAATAACACATTTGACTGAATGTATGTGGTGGAGTAATTGCACTGAAGAGAGTAATTGTAAGTCAGAACTGAAAAGCAAGGAATACAGAACATTTAATTATAATGTAAGCAAACACATAAAAGCCTTGCAAGCATATGAAGGTGAACATTGGAATTTAGCAGGACAATAAAATTGATAGTAGAAAGTGTAGAGGATACACATGTTTTTGACAGTGCAAGAGTAGGAATTTTATCAACAAAACCCTTGGGATCAAAACTGTGCATCAGATGAACCTATGGATAAATTATGCATTCCTATTCATACTCTTGCTAATTAAAAACCTGGTCTCTGACATTACTTGGAAATTGAATAATTTTCTGTTTGCCACTTAGTCAAATTATATTGTTTGCAAGATACTGCTGCTCTGTCATGCTTGTATTTTGCTTGGTCGATATTCATCCAGTCTTAATTCCAGGAATCCTGCAACTGAGTCACTCCTTCTTAATGTTTAACACTATTGACTGCTTTTGTTCCCTCTCATGCAACAGCAGACAAGAAGTCTAGATGTCTGTGTCTTTAGAGAGCATGAATGCCAGGAACTTTTTATTGCCTTAAGTTATGCTCTGCTCTCCCTAACAGTTTTCATTTATGAATCAGAATTACAGCCTTTTCCCATTTTAAGGCCAAGTAAAAAAAGTTAGAGATGAAGGAGGAAGGGTAAAGCTACAGCTGCAGGTGATGGGTCTGCTGGGAAATAAGAATAACCTACCCAGAAAGAAAAAAATGAGAAAGACTGGTAAAACACAAAGAAAGAAAATTTCTGTGGATTAAGTACTAAATGAGATCAGGGTTAAGCCACAACCTTACTTTTGGGATAATCTTTAATTTGTCTCTCTCTCTTGCCCTGCTAACCCAATATAAATGTCTGCAATTATCTATTTTATATTTCCCAAAAACTTGATTTTTTTTCTCTACTATCCAAACCAAAATTTTGCTTGTGCCTTAGGTTTAAACCTAAGATTTACTGTTATTAGGTCCAAAATATTACTGTTTTGGTTTTTTTTAAATTTTTTTAATACTTTGATGGCTGTGGAAATGGTTGGGGGGAAAAAATAGAAAGAAGAAAGCGATTAATCAGCAAAGTTGGTTTCTCAAGAGGCTCTATGATCTCCTTTAGTTTTCAGAGATCTTGGATCAGGAAAATCCATAGGTCTTTTGAATGACAGTAGATGAGCCTGGCCAGGGTCACATCCAGGAAAATTATGGGAATCATGTGTTAAATGAAAATGGATTTCAGTTGCAAAGTGGCAACTAATCAATCTTCTCAATTCTTAGATAGAGATGAAATAACTGAAGTCTTTAATATTTCATGAATAACCCAAACTCAAAAGAACTCAACAGACACTTCTCACAGATTTAGATCTTTCCCAATGACTATTTTCTCCTGAAATATCTTTCACACAAAATGTAAGGCTAAATCATATATTCTCCTCTTTAAGACACAGGACAACTCATCAGACCTGAGCCCTGGTCCCCAGTTCTGCCACTATCAAATTGTGAATCTTCAACACCTCATGTCTCTGAACCTCTTTTTCATTTTTATTAGTTTGTCTTCTCGACACACTGTTTGTAACAGTGACCTACTGAAAATACCTTTTGCATGTGGACAATGTTCCCTAGTGGGCACCTCTGTGTAACATAATGAAATAGTGAAAAGTGTTCCTCAGCTATCTTGTTTCTGGGAGCTCTTGAACACTCATTTTCAGCCCAGATTTCCCTGTGAATCTGGGATTAAGGGGGATAGGGAAATTAATTACTTAGTCACATATAAATGTTCTATATCCAAACAATGACATCTGGGTGCATGTTTCTGAGCTGGTCTCTATCAATGACATTGTAAATAATATTCCATACAAGTTAAACCAGTTGTCTTCAGATTAATTCTGTTTGGATTATGTTTCATTGTAAAGTATTTTCTTCCAGAAATAAAAAGGTATTTCTCCAGTTGCAAATAGGAGGCTGGAGAAAACAGGCTCTTTGAATCAAGTCAGTGGTGGAATGTTTAATTTTTTCCAAAGGGATAAAAACTATCAAATATGTTGCTTTCTTCTAGTAATTAATTTAATTATTATTGCAAAATGTTTAGTCAGATTTATGAAATTGTATACTTTGCAAGGAGGTTTAATAGTTTAAGAGTTACTCTCTGGAGGTTATTGTAAATACACAGTCAATAACATTCATGCCCATATAAACAATATTGATTTCAGTCTCTTACTGGAGTAAACTATTCTAAATCCTTTTTTTTTCCCTCTTTTATTTTTTATTTTTTTCTTCAATACAGTAACATAATAACTCTTAGGACTTCCATAAAAGCAAATAGAAGCCAAACATAACTCTGCTTAAAAAATTAATGCCTTTATACATACTTAGCAGTCTGGAGCATAATGTTTGGATATTGTGAGAGGAATAAGCATTGGGAAAGGAGCTATGTCATTTAGAGGATAATTATGGAATGAGGACCACATATTTAGGGGATAATCATGGAATGAGGACCATATATTTTTGTAAACCCACCTATTCTGACCCTGGAGTGCCTTTGTGATTCCTTCGCAGCCAGAGAAGTACTAGAGGATGAAAGACACAACACACAACTAATTGCCAGTTATCTCTTTGTAGGATTATCTAGATTGCAGGCAATTACTTACAGATGTTATGGTGGAGACACAACCCAACTGGATAATTAATGGTGTTACTGTCTCTAGGACAATGGTTGACCATGGCTGAGTTTGTGCATAGTTTGGAGGGATCGGCAAAGCCAATCTGTTACAAGTTTAGCACAGGCCAGAGATCAGATGAAAACCTGATGTTTTTTTCTGAGTACAAGGTGGAAGTGGCAGAAACCTGGAAATCCATACTGCCCTTGCAAGACTTCAGGGTTTGTTTTTTTTCTTCTGTCCTGTGGTAGTTACATATTCCTGTGAAGTAATGTTATTTCATTTAACCCCACATCTGATGCAATGGTTTGAATAACAGCTAAGGGTTAGAGGTTGGGCGCATCAGAACTGAAGTACAGGACCGTCACAGACAAAATTTCTCTGAATACATGTGGGCAGTGGGACAGGTAGGAGAGGGGAGGTTGTCAGTTCTTGAAAAAGGACAAGCCAAATGTAGGCAAGTTAGTTTACCAAGAAACTCAATGTACAGCTGTCTCTTCTATAGCTCAGAAGGCAAGGATGGGGGCTGTGTTTTCCAAGAGTCAACAATCCGTGTCTGCATAATATTCCTCTGACAACAAGTAACTTTGAGATTTAGAATTAGAGACAGGAAAATTAGTACCACTTTCTGGTTACTTGTGAAGTGCCATCATAAGTCCAGCTCATAACAAGTCAAAATTTTTGGTATTGATTTTATAGTCACCTGTAAGTGCTATTAAACATAAAGAAGAGTTTACTTGCCAGCATGTTCTGAGTTTGTTGTTTTTCTTGGCTATTGTGCAGCCCAGCAGACGAGAGTGCAGATTGATTTCTGCTGAGGTCCATAATTTATACAAGCTTTTTTAATAGGTATTGGACACCTGTCTGTGGTTAATAGTAGAGTTAAATCTTATAAGAAAAGGAACTAGGTTGCCAATTTAGGCCTGAATCCGATATTTCCAGCAGAGAACAGAGTGCGCTTTGTTTCATGAAAGTGCAGGCCTTGCAAAAGTAGCTGTAGTTAGAACTTTTAAAGGTCAGTGTTTGAGTAAGACTTTAAAGAAGAAATAATGAAGGGTTGACTCTATTGCATTTAGAATCTAGGTTAAAAATACCCATAACCAAGCAAAAAATAAACCTGGAATAAGGGCTTTTTTATTAGGATTTGGGAACAAAGATTGAAGATGAATGTATTTGCATAGGAGAAACGGATTTCACAGGCCTTGACATTATCTGATAGATCAGAAATCTAATATGCTGAGGTCCAACAGATTCTGAAACAGTCTAATGCTGGAAGCATTGCTGAAATTTTAAGCTACAGCTATATGGTGAATGGGGAAATTGGCATGGTGGTTTATCCACTAAAGGCAAACATTCCTTTGTTTGAAAGTTGTATTTTCAATTGCCACAGGAAACTTGTTCATATTTTGAGCTAATTGCAGTGTACTGAATGTTAAAAATTCCAGCTCAATGAGACTTCCTGCTGAGCAGAATTGGTTGCAATAGTCTTTAAGTATTTTTTGAAGAAATCCTCTGAAATCAGGGTGGTTCCTCTCAGTCTGAAACCTGGATCATGCTCAGAGTATCGTCAAGGTTATGTATATGAGGTCATGCAAAAATATCAGCACATTGCTTACATTGCAGTAGCTGCTGGCTCTACTTTTTAAGCCACAGCAGGAATTTCTTTTACTTCCAGGGATATTTTATTTCCCCATCCATTTTCTATATATACAAGAGCTGAAGTATGTTGCAAAGAAAAAACACAAAGCATACCAGCACCACTAATCACAGTGGAGACAAGAAGAAAACAAGAAATTGATATGTTCAGAAAGTAAAAGTAATCTGACATTGTCATGTATTGGTTGTTATAAAAATTCTAACATTTATCACATCTCACACCACTGTATTTCAGCTGGATTCAAAGAAAAGCCTTTTGTGGAAGAACTGAAGGTGGCAGGTCTCAAGCTCATTTCCATTGAACAACTGAAATGTTGATGTACTCTGCTGCAGTGTGACTGTATATCCTGAATTTATATTCAGATCTCTGACAGAAGACATTTGGTGTATCCAGTCACATGCTGTGGTAAGTCTTCATATATTCAAAGATCACTCATGTGGAATCCTTATGGAAAATTCAGGTCTGCAAGGGGCTCAAAATTCAAAATAAAGACATGTAAAGATAACTTTAAAAATCACTTGCTAATTTTTATATTCCTTCCTGTGCATTTCTGAATGTTATCTCACTTACTGAATTTTCCCATTTACACTGTAAAGGCACCTGTACTGGCTCATATCAAGAGTTCACCAACGGTGCCCATTTATGTAAGTAACTGTCTACATAAATCAGTGTGTAGATGAATGACAGTGGAATGGGCCATGGGATTGCACTGGGATTGCCTTACTTCTGTTTTACACACATACACATTGAGTTTCCTAGGCTACAGTCAATTTTAATGCTTCTCCAAAATCTCTTGACGTTCTCACTGTACTTTGCCCTTCACTTTTCATACAAAACTCTGTTTAACCTCTGGCACTCCTCAGCACACCCTTCTTGACCAAGCCAAACACCCATTGCATCAGGAAAGGGAAGACAGGTATTTGGTACATTGCTGTTCTTGTGTCTTGACATAATGCCAGGCAGAACATGACCAGGGACTTTCTACCAGCTTCTTGGATGCCTTTGGAAACAAGGAGATGACGTCAGGTTGTCTGACACCTGGCAACTTTGTCATCTTCACAAACTATGGGGGATCTTTTACACTTTTGAGCCTATGATCTTCACCACCATTATTCACCAATCTTCAAAATAATTTTATTTTGCCTACATTCTTTTAAGCAGACTCTTTTTGTTTGTTTTTTAGGAAGGAGCTGATGCCTTTCCAGAAGAAATTAATCACATGGAGCCATGACTCTAAATCCATGCATAGAGATCTGCAAGAAAACAGTGTGCAGCTGATTGCTTTTCTAATACTATTACACCTTCCAACTCTTTTCAGCTGAGGGGAGTTTCTGAACTGGCTGTTATCCTGCATATTTTAGAATTTTTTGAGAATTTCAGTGTGTCATGTGCTTGTCTAGTGAGATCTTAAACCAATGTCAATTTTGGCTGTACACAGCAGTTTTTTACAGGATGGCCCACAATGATAACACACATTCTGTGTAAAACCACTGCTTTTGTTGTTTATATGAAAATTACTTCTACTCTCATTATTTGGCAATCAGTAGTTCTTGTCTTAAAAAGAATGATGAAAATTTGAGTCCTACCTATGCCTTCCATGATACTCATAATTTTATAGAAGTTTATCATATCTCCTCTGAAATCTTTTGCTTTGAGGACAAAAAAAATCTTCACCTACTCAGCTGCTTCCTGTAGAAAAGCCTTCAATATCTTTGAACCCTTGTTATCTTTTTCTCAGTTCTTTCCTATTCCCTTTTAGAATAAGGAGAAAAAGCACAACACACAATGTTCCAATGGCTTGCAAAACAGACTTGAGCTATCTGTACCATCTTGTTCTGTCTTTGTGACCTGCAGTGAAAGAAAAAATCATTTCACATGGGAACTATTTTTTGTCTCAATTTTCTTGCTTTTTCCTACTTTTTACTTTGCACCATGGCCAAAGCTGCCATAGAAGCAGTGTCAGATCTCTAAAGACAGTGGGGACAAGCCCTGAGATACAAGAGGAAGTGTAAAACCCGTATGTGCAAACTACATCAGTTATGACTTCACCTTGAGAACTACAATACTACAGGGAAAAAAAAAAAAAACAACAAAAAAACACACTGAAAATTCTCTGGATTTTACATATGGAAATTAAATGGATTCTACTGCTATCATCAAAATGAAGTGCAAGTGGACAGAATATTTGTGAAGACTAAAGGGAAAAACTCACTGGGGGTGAGTTGTGAGTTTATAGTCTGACATTAAAGTTTCTTGAGCATTCTTCATAAGGTAAAGAGCAATAAAATCTCAGAGGCACCTACAGTACATTAGCAATAACCTAAAAATAGTCCAAGAAACCAGGCATATAAACAGATATATTTTGCAAGTAAAGAAGTAATGAAAGCTACTCAGAAGTTAACTTTCTTCAGAAAATATTTTAAGCTGTTTGACTGAATAAGTAATTGTTTTCCGATTACTGCATCCTGCATTAGGAGTCATCTCTTCACATTCCCATATATGCAGCTTCCACAGTAATGTAAAAGTTGAAGTGAAAGATTTTCTGCAGAACTCAAAACATCATTTGATTTTGACCCTTGTGGGTATGTCAGACACTCTGAATATGTACTGGAAGGTTTAACCTAAGAAAACTTATCCTCTTTTACTGATGATACAAACACATGGTATCTAGCATGACAACCCTCTCATGCGAAAATTAACAGATTTAACAGTATGCATATAATCCCCTTAACTACTGTAATTATTCAAATGTGCAAACTAATGTATGAGTAAACACATGTGCAGAGTGAAGACAGCTGTCATTTATTTTTTAATTTCAAAGTCGTAGCCCAAATACTGGGAACAGAGTTTTTAGAAGCTCAATTTTCACATTATGAATTGTTCTATATTTTCATAGTCTGGAAAGGAATAAAGCAAATATTTGGTTTGGGGGGGAGCTGAAATCCATCTGTGTCTGGGAAATATAATTGCACTGCCTCACCATTAGAGTAAAGTCCCCAGTGCCTATTGTTGGAACTGACAGCAGAGCTGAGCTGATGGTACTTGAAGCACACAAAATGACAAACACCACTTGCTTAGAAAGTCTACAGCCCATTTAATTATGAGTACTGCTGAAGCAAAGTCTAATTTGCACTTTCCCACCTCTCCAGAAAGTATGCACTTCACTCAGTATCTGACCTGTAAAGACATGAATGTCACTTCCCTGTTTTTTTTTATCATGCCAGATTTCCTGCCAGTCTCTATCCCACATTCCACCTCATGAAAATGAAACAGACAAGATGCAGAAACAAATGTGATGTTTGGGTCTCACGTGAAAAAGGACTGAGAACCACTAGGATATAGAATTTCCACTACCAGGGGTTATGTTATACTCTCAAATGGGATATGTAACTTTTCACAACAGGTTTGAATGCTCCTGATGGAAGTGATGAACTACTCACTCAACTATAGCAGTGATGTATCCCAGTGTACACCAGAAATATAACCACGGAGTCAGTTGTGTAAAAGCCATGAAGCTAAGTGAAACCTCAGACATGTGGAATGCAAATTGCTCACCTCTGATGAGCACTGTATTCACTTGATTGATTTTAAATAGCTTTATAAGTATTCTCATACATGTTGAACCTGAATAAAAAAATTAAATAACTCCCAGTGGAATTTTTCTGGTATTACACTCCGAAATTGAGCTTAACTTGAACAACCGAATTTAAGTACCTTGGGATGTAGTTCATCGTAGCATGATTTTAATTTTAATTCAGAACCATAAAAATGTGGGTGACACAGTCATTTTAAAAAGTGTCTCATCTAGGGTATAAGCTAAATTCATTATTTCCAGTATTCTTCCAATGATTTCCATCAAATACAAAACTAGTATGGTGCTTTCAAGTGACTCAAGTACATGTAATTTTTCATTTTAGATTTCTGACAAAAATGCATAACCAAGCCACTGTTTTGAATCTCTTAGCAAAATAGATATTTTTCAACATACTTTTTCCAAACACCTTGGAAAGAGGAATGCCTTGAACTTTCTCAATTGTCACTCTTTGTATTTGCTTTATTTCAGAGTCTCGATTCAAATGTTAAGCTCTTAAATAGAAGATTACTGCCACTTTCTCCCTATTTATAATCTGATGTGTCTATGTGTGATTGAGCTCACTAAGCCTACTGAACCCTTGGTCTTTCTATTAGTGAACTCCATCAAAATACCTCTTGGTACACTGCATCTCTGGAAAGATGCTCATCTCCACTTGATCTAAAGCTTATTCCAATTCAAGCAGAACTTGTTATTCTGTTGCTCATTTAAACAACAAATTGATTTTTTGGGAATTTCATTTAACTTTCATGCTTCAATTCTTATTATCTAGGACACAAATGAAACCGAGCTTTATAAATCAAAAGTCAATATGATCAAGTAAAGTTCAGAAGTTACCAAACAAATCAGTGATTTGGTGCCTGTGAAATTAGAAGCTTGGAAAGAACAAGTTAAATCGAAGGTATTTCCTGCACACAGAAACACAGGAGTGTCTGGGCTTCCCTCACTCACTTCCACTCATTGATATGTCAATACCTTAATTCAAACCCAGCAGAGCTGATGACAGACTGGCCCCACATGGTAGTTTCTTCAGCTTTTAACATATACTTTGTTTTGCTCCCTACAATCATCCACACTTTTTCACCATGCTGTATCAACTAACACTAGAGGTGGGGGGAAAACAAAACAAAACAAAACAAACAAACAACAACAACAAAAAAAAAAAAAAAAACAAAAAAAACCAAAAAAAAACCAAAAAAACAGGAGGGAGGTTAAAAACGAGTTGGAATATTTTAAACCAGATTGTAATGACTGTCTCAAATTTTCTAAATTTGCTAACCTGAGCAAAAAAATGTGGTAAGCATCTCAGCTTTGCCTCTGAGCCCGTCTTTCTTAAATTTGGGGATATACAAAGAACTTTCTGCTGTGACCCTACATGAAAAGTAGAACAGGGAGGTCAGTGTTTGAGTGAGTGCAATTTTAAAAGCTTTCAGGGGAGAGCATTCATTGAATTTCTAGTCAAAAGATCATCATTTAACAAGCATTAAATTCAAAGTAAGAATTGCCAGCTGTAGGAAGATCTTAATCCAGTGGTATTCTCTCTCTTGGACAATTAAATTTTCCCTCTTCAGCCATCTCTGAAGAAGCTAGTACTGCCTGATTCAGATGCAGGAATTGGATTTCCTCCATTACTTAGCTAACTTTTTGAGACAGTTTCAAGAACACAATCTAAGGTACCTCATTATTTCCTTGAGCTACCAACTTAAATAGCAATAAGTAAATGACATTCTCTGCTACTGATCACAGAATAACATTGTTCATTTAGAAAGTGTTCAAATTTGTTGAGACACTAAGACTCTGTACCTATAGAACCTTTTGTTTGAAGTATGGAGACTTGGATTGTTGTTAATTTTTAAGTGAATAAAAAATAAAAAAAACCCCAAACTGTATTGTTGAACTTCAGAACATTGTTAGATTGACTTAGGAGGGCTTGAGATCATGACTTAATAAAGGACTTTGCATGTTACATGCAGCTTTTAACTTAGGAATTTATCAATGGCAACTTTATTTATCAATTTTCCCCCTACTGCATTAGTGGCATCTGAGGACCATGGCCACTCTGATAAAGATGAAGCAAATAAGCCCTCTCCCTTCAGCTGGGAGAGGAAATACATGTTTCAAGAATTTAGGGCTGGAAAGAAGCTGGAATTTCCAATTTATGACAGTAAGAGGCTTCAGGATGTGACTTGATTCAATGGTGCAATAGGACTACACAATTTGTGTCACTTTATGTGTTGTGAGAAGTCTCACCTGCGCTGTAGCTGCTACCTCAGAGCAGGACAGGACTTCCACAAACACTGCCCTGCTCTGGTTTGCTGTCTAGAAGTCTTGGATATTGCACAAGCTTCCAAATGGCATTGGCTGTGTTTCTCTTAAAAAATGAACACTCTCAATGCAGAATAATTCAAGTCCCTAAAGTTAGTTGTCTAGCACACTTTAGATATCTTGTCTGATTCCAAGAGTGCACCTGTGTTGCATAGGGAAGCTTTGTGGTATAGAGGAATTGGGAGAAGTTAAGCTGGAAACATAGGGTGCAATGTGGGAGAAGACATCTTCATTTTTGTCTTTGTTTATCACTAGCCTAGACTATTTAAACTTACAATAAATTAAATTATTTTTCCTTTAGTCTGCTTTTCCTTTGATGGTAATTTCCAAGGGTTGTGCCTGTCTTTATCTCAGCCCATGAACTTTTTCATCTTATTTCCTGCTTCTGCTCTGTTGTGGAGGAGGAGTGAAAGACTGGCTGAGTGGAGGTATGGGAGCCAGCCAAGGTCAGCCCACCGGAGAGGGGGCTGCCTGCCTCGATAGTGAGACCACTTTCCAGCTGTCAGGAGTGTGACAGGGCTCTGCACAGCTGGTTTATGTTGTTTTCTGAACCACAGAGCCTTGGGGCTGCTGCAAGGGCGATTCTGTTGTGGGAGCAATGGGGCCTGATGTGTCTGTTCTGGTGCACTGGTCTGACCCAGCAATCGAGGAATTCACTTATGAGGTACAGAGTAAAGCTGGAAGAGATGCTTCACCTGTGCAGAGCTCTCCAAGTGGGAACACTGGCCCCAACACTAAAGTCTTCTCATATTCTTTTATCTGACTCCAGATATGTTTTCACTAAAGAAAACCTAATGTGAATGATCCCCACTGCTTGTGATGACTGGGTTATCTGGTTACCTACCTCAATCACATGCATGATTGGTCTACAGTCTCAGGAATATTTAAACTCCTTTTAAAATATTTCTGGTGTCTTTATGAACAGAAATACACACAAGAATAGTGAAATTATTGTCTGGCTTGTCTCCTTTTATGATCCCACTACAACAGGACTGGTAGGTCTTGAAAGTGCTTAACCAATACTGGGTTCTTTTTCCCCAACTGTCTACTTACTTGTGGATTTTATGAATTTTATCACTGTTATGACTCTATTAATTGCTGAAAAAAAAACTTAAGAAATTTCATTGCCACTGCTGGTGGACAGATGTTGTAATCAAATAGCATTTGATTTTTAAAATGTTTATTAAACAATAATTGGACCATATCTTATCTGTGGCAACCTATCTCCTTGCTATATGTGCACAATGGAAGAAACTCCTCAGGGCAGGAAGCCAGTATCAAGTCAGACCTTTCTGCAATGCTACAGTGAGCATGGAAAACCACTACTAAAATTATGAGGCATGAATAGGTCTTTTGCTTTTCAAGGCAGGAAAGATGCTGTTGTGCTCACAGGTCATGTGTGCAAACTCATCCTACCACATTCCCTGAGACAGATGTTTTCAGTGACCTTGGGTAAATTTCTTGAGTATGTATTTCTAAGTGTGTAGACACTAATTTAACCTCAAAAATAACATTTCATCTTCATCTGCCTCCTTAGGCTTCTAAATGGCTTTTAAAATCTGATCCTAATGTTTTGCACCACTATTCACCATCTGGTAAATGATGATAAACACTTTTCTCACAACTTTTTGGGTTGATAAGGCTATTATCAAGCAAAATCTCCTGTTTTGTATTCAAGGTTGATCTGAGACAAGTGGATAAATTCTGCATAGTGTAAACTGATGATGCTAATCTCCCTTTACCTGCCTTCACCTTAAACTATTCATGTTCTTCGTGTTTTTCAAAAACTTGTCTTTTGCTGTCTCTTTGTTCAGTGACAGTTCAGCAGTCTGAATTTGGGCTTAATCATAGAATTATAGTGATTGAATTAATTCATGTGTATCCTGTGGGTAAGGATGGAAAATTCTATAATATCTTAGTGTCAGGTAATAATACCAATAGTAATAGCAATAAACAGATTCCATCAGAAATAGTGGCACTGGTGAATTCCTGAATTTGCAATGCTTAAACAGGGTCTTTCAGCAGATCCAGTGCACCAGAGCACAGGATTTTCATTTTCTTAAGGAGGCATAGAAAGAAATTTTTTTCCTTCTTTTGAAAATGTTTGGTATGGAATTCTCTCACACAGATATAACCAGAGGGTCATTGTCACAATCATAGGATCATGGAATGGTTTAGGTTGGAAGGGACCTTAAAATATCATCTAGTTCCAACCCCCAGGCCATAGGTGAGGACACCCTTCGCTAGACCAGGTTGCTCAGAGCTTCATCGAACTTGGGAATAAGAGGAAAAAAAATGTGTATCCTAAGCTGAGATAGTTGAAAGAGCAGTATGGCATACACCTAACACAGTACTGTGTTATGGTAAGGGTCTCAAAAAAGACCCTTTGCATCCAGTCTGGATCCGCACACAGAAGTTGCTGGAAATGACAACTAACCACTCTGTTTTATAGTAAATTACACCCATTTTGTGCAGGTCAGTACAATATCTGACAAGGCAATGACAACTTCTGTGCAAAGCAACAAAGAACCAGGCTGACAGTATTAAAATATTTCAGCAGGTTGGTCTCTAGTGTGGCTGAACTGTGAGCAGTGTGTGACTGGAAAAAATCAAAGAGCATGTCTGCACTTTGCAAAATGGATAGATGAGAAGATCCCCAAGGAACTGCTCCAGACACCAGCTCCTAGCAAACACATTTTGGCTGCACATTGTCTCATTAGCAAAGTTAAGAAGCAGACCTAATTGTATTAAGCCCAGTCCCTGGCCAGTGTTTCTAGAAACTGAGATTTTTGTGGTACAATGCACATCCCTTTCTGTGGTGTCACATCAAAAAGCATGGAGATATCAAAAGATGGTATTTTACACCATTTGTAAGGAATGGAGCAAAATTCTGTTTAAGCTATGAATCCAGCAGGAAATTTCTATCCTGTGTACAGTGTTGAGGGTTGTCTGTGGTTTAATTTCATTCTATTTGGAATAAATGCAAATGTTTTTAAGGACTCTTGAAAAAGTCTGCTTTAGCAAGAACTGACAGCTTAATCTTTGGGTTGCTGACTTGAAGGGGAAGCCAGAAAGAGATAATCTGTGATTTTTTTTTAATGGAAAGTGGAAAATTAGGATAATATTTTTAAAGCCTGGAAAGCTTCTCTGACAGCTTCTACCTTCCATTAATTTCTCACTTCTCTAAGAATTTAAAGAAGTCCTAAAAATAATTCTACTTGTTCAGTAAGACAGAACTTTCATTCTAAATATAAGTACATTCTAAATATAAGCAAAAATTTTATTTTAATGAAATCAGAATTACAAAGACAGGGGAACATATTTTATCTTTCTTCTTTAATCACATTGAATATTTATTTTAATGAAACCTTGCCTCTGATATGCCCCACAAAATGAAACAGGAGAAAAACATATTAAATGTTTTTGATGTTCATAACTAGTTTTATTCTCATATAGTTCAATTTTGCCTTGAAGTTGTTAGGGTTACATGTTAGAGGTTTATGGGGGAAACAGTACTGATTTTGTGAACAACATTGGAGACCTCAGTAGAAAGGTGCTACAACTTCTAAATTTTTAAAACAGCATAAGCCAATCTCCATGGCCAGCCCTAATTTGTAAATTATGTATTTTATCATACTATGTATTGTAAATTATTGGTGGTTTGAAGCACGAACACCCTGAAACTGATTGATACTGGGGATTGATCCCAGGTGCAAGGTGCTGCACCCTTGAGGCAACCCTTGGCTGGGGGATGAACAGGTCAGAGTAGCCCTGCTGAGAAGGACTTGGGGGTTTCTAATGAATGAGGAACTCACCATTACCCAGCACTGTGCACTCACAGCCCAGAAATCCAACCTCATCCTGGGCTGCATCCAAAGCAGCGTGGGCAGCAGGGCCAGGGAGGGGATTCTGCCCCTCTGCTCTGCCCTGGTGAGACCCCACCTGTGTCCAGCTCTGGAACCCTCAACACAAGGATATGGACCTTTTAGAGGAGCTCCAGAAGAGAGCCACAAAGATGATCAAAAGGGTGGAGCACCTCTCCTATGAGAGAAGGCTGAGAGAGTAGTGGTTGAACAGCCTGGAGAAGAGAAGGCTCAAGGGAAACCTTATGAACTTCCAATACACAAAAGAGGCCTAAGGGAAGAAAGGGACTTTTAACAAGGGCATATTGCAAAAGGATAAGGGGTAATGGCTATGAACTGAAAGAGGGTCAATTTAGATTGGCTACAAAGAAATTTTTAAAAGCCAGGGTAGTGAAACACTGGCACAAGTTGCCCAGGGATGTGGTGAATGCCCAGTCCCTGGAAACATTCAAGGTCAGGTTGGAAATGGCTAGGAGCCACCTGATCTAGGTGAAAATGTCCCTGTTCACTGCAGTGGGGCAGATGGACTAGATGACCATCAAAGGTCACTTTCAAACCAAGCTGTTCTGTGGTTTGTGACTCTTTGAAGATACTAGAAGTATTGCCATGAATTCCTCTATGTCTTGGTTTAGGGTAGGGCTTTTTTGAGAAATTTAGGATTCCTGAGCTTGGATTTCCTCACACATATAATTCATCTTCAGTTTACAGATTGCATGTAAAAAAACCCAACTTGTCCATTTGACAGGTCTAATGACTAAAACAATGGCCTACTTTTTCATGTACTATTATTGTTCACTTTCAAGAGAAAAATATATACGTTACCAAAATTATCCTATTTGAGCAATGAGGCTTGAAAACATTCACTGCCAATTTTTCAGTTAAAACTGCTAGCTTTATTAACCTGGCAGCATTAACGTGGACATAAAACTGAAGAAAAGATCGAAAAACTGAACTACAAGTGTAATTAAGGCAATGTTGCTGTTGTAATATCTGAATATACGTTAGCTTGAAAATGAACTTTTGTGTCACTTCTAAGTCAGAGTTTCTAAGGACTTGTGTGAGTCCCCATGTATTTCTCACAATAAGAGAACTCAGAGAGCAATTTCTCAAATGAATAATTCTATGTGAACAGAATGTCCATTTCTTAGCAAGTTTTGGTGTCTTTTTTTGTGGGGGGAAGGTGTGAGTATTGATGTATATATTAAAAATGAAGGGTGGAAAATCACTGGTAAGGAACATGATGTAATCCACTGCTAAGGACTTTGTATCAAACTTGGAATATTTGATCATAAAGTTGAGCTAAATGCATGTGCATAGCAAACTCTGATTTTTTAAAATTTTTTTTTAATCTCAAAGCCATGCTAAATAGACATTTAACTATTTTTTCCTTCTTTTTAAATCTTAATTTTTTAATAATATTTCATACAAAGTACACAATATTTTCAACAGTATTTGATAGCTTCTTTAAAGGTTCTTTTACTGCTCTTAATAACACTGTTCAGTAGTGAGTTAGAGGATCTTGACTATTCAAAGGAAAATATTTCTGAAAGTTTACCCAAACCACTGAAAAATGAAACATTTCATTAAATGTTTCATTAAAAGCTTTGCAAAACCAAGATTTTTTGTTTGTTTATTTTTAGTACATATGGACTGAGCAAGCATGGTTCTCTGCTGTTTTGGGACACTTTGTGAGCTGGCTGGCATAACACAAATACTTGGGAAGCCACAAATAATCCAAGTCCATGTTCAGTCTGCAGAAAATAGTAAAGACATCTTTCCAGAATGTTCTGATACCATATGGCAAATAGCATTTTCTGCTGGTATGCAGCACATTTTAACTCCAAGGAATTTGCAATTATATTCAACTAATTAACATCATTTATTTTTTTACCAAGCTGTCTTTCCTCTTAAAAGGAAAGGGAATTCAAACTCTACCCAGTGTGACTACTGTTCTTATTAGGTGTGGATCTGTTGAAAGAGGAAAAGGAATTTTAAGGGCTACCTAGTAAATATGTGCACAACATATATCAAGAGAGGAGATGGATAAAGAGTGCTAAACAAACTTATATTAAAATTCTCAGTTTCTGACAGATACAGGCGTGTGGCTGTATTTGCTCCAGAGCTGCTCTGCCTCACGTGCCCCATGTGTACTGCGATTTTTCTCCAGACGTACATAACCTCCATGGACGCCGCATCCTTGCCAGAACAACGTAACACCAGGGTGCTGCCATTTTTATCATGTGACCACATGAACGGTGCCATTTTTTTTTGGAATCGGCGCACCGCACCTGTACACCTCTGCACTACACCCTACCACCCCGCTGCACCTTCCTCCTTGCCACACCCCATCACTGAATCCTGCTGGGACGGGCTCCCCGGCACACACGCCGCCATATTTTTCCCAAAGGACACCATGGCACGAGTGCCGCCATTTTCTTCCGGAACCCACACCATTTTCTCCCGGAACTGCCGCTCCTGCTGCTGCCCCGTGCCACCCCAGTGCACCACGTGCCGATGCCGCGACGTGCTGGGGCGGCACGGGGCGGCGGTGACCCAAAGCAAGCACTGCCATGTTGTTCCGAAAGTACGTGTGGCTGCCATATGGGTCCTGTGTCAAGTAACCCTAAAGATGCTGCCATGTTGTTTACGCAAGCACTGGGTGCCGCCATTTTTAGGGCTAGGGTTAGGATTAGCATTAGGGTTAGGGTTTGTTTCAGGGTTAGGGTTCGGGTTAGGTTTAGGGTTAGGCTTAGGCTTAGGTTTAAGCTTGGCTTTAGGCTTAGGGCCCGGGTTAGTGTTTAGGGCTAGGGTTCATGCCATACACCTTTTGTGTATTTAAAAACGTACTTTATTAGAAGTTAATTTAATAATAAAGGGGGCCATTAACTGCTATTTCCTCTGTAAGGTGTAGGTAACTGCTTAATAATATCCAAGCCATTTTCCAACTGCCCCAGTTTTAGTGTACATGTGATGACCTTTATATACACTGGAATATTACACTGGAATATGGTTCCTTCTTTACCTGATACAATAGACTCCTCAGGACAACAATTTTCAAACTATTACCTGAGCTTTCCTAGGATGCAATGAACTTCACTAATACCTTCTCGAAAAAAGTTAGTATTGCCCTCTGGTCCATAATATTCAAGAAGAAGAAACTAACAGAAGATCCATCAAAACATATGCACTGCATTGTCTACTGTCTCTTAAGTGCAAACCATGAAATATAAAACACCTTTGAAAAATATACATTTTTTCTAATATTTCTGGGAAACAGTTTCTAGTACATGATCTACATGTAGGTGTTTTTAATTGTTAAGACTTTATTTCTAGATTAAATTACTCAAAGAATGGTTTAAACCTGTATAACTCAATGATAAACTCCACATAAAAGATCGGATTAAAGAGGTACATGAAGAGACAGATATTTTTATCCCTAAAAAAAGCTATGTCAGTTGAATGAAGCAAATATTACACAGGGAACCAAATACTGCCTGCTTAAGAGCAGCCTTTTTTTTTTTACATCTGGAGTGATTGACCTCAACAAAATTATTTGGATTTGGTCTCAATGATTTTACAGTTCCTCAGTGTTGAGTTGGAAGCTGACTGAAGCACACACAAGTGTATATTAAATACAATTAAAATATAAAAGTGTATATAAAAGAAAATAATAAGTAAGTCTAACTGGGGAATAGCTTTTATATGGCTGATTCCTCAGGCAAACAACCAAGAAGCTTTATGTTGGCTTTACATTACAGCTGGATGGAGGAATTATTGTTTAAATAGGGGTTATTTTTAACCTTAACTAATAAGACTTTGAGCTCACCTGACTGTTGTGATAAGAGCACATACAAATATAGTCAGGCCAAGTTTGATACAGCAGATAGATTGACCTTTTTGTTTCCTTCTTATCCAGTATCCTGACTCTGACACTGGCCAGTGCAGGATGCTTAGAGGAAGAGGCAAATAACCCAACAAAAAGCTGTGTAGACAATGAGTGAGTTTATGGTTCACACAGTTCTTGCACCACCAGTGTTCCTCCTCATGCATGCACTGCTCAGAGTGTGGCTTTTCAGGTTGTGTACACTAGGAGATCATGATTTCTTGACAGAGTGCAGTTTCCAAACCTGTAGACACACTCTTTTTGATCACGTGCTTGAGATGTGGGACAGCTGCAGGGGTGGTAAGCTGGACCAACAAGGACACCAATCTGACGTATGTCAGATTCTGCTGACCTTTGGAATTACAAGGAGGAGAAACAGCAGCAGAGAGACAGGACATATATTTAACTATATTAGACACTTGGGACAGGAATGTTAACTATATTAGTAGAATTTGCCAGAACACTTCTGTCCATATCTTAACACAAACATGATGTAACTCAACAGAGCTTTTTTGAAATACTATTTTCTTTTTATTTGGTACAGTAAATCCAAGGAACAAGCTAAAACCAGTCAAACTTACAATTGCTATCAAATTCAACTTTCTGGCTCAGGTCAAGTTCACCTGGATTTTCCTTCCTCTGCCTTCCAGAGGTTTTTTTGAAGTCCAGCTAGCCCACTATTACCACAAATGCTCTTCCCATCTCACATCCAAAAGGAGCATCCTTTGTAATCTAGGCTTTCCCTATGTCTTTGTGAGCCTCCCCTACTTTCTAAACCTCTGGCCCAATAGCTAGATCCATTATACTCAGGAATTTGCCATGCAACAGACCTTTGCCTCCTACAGACATTTGGAACACACTGGCTCTGCACAGTTTTAAAAAGCCCTATTAGAATGTATCAAAGATGCACATATCAAAATACAGTGATTATGATTAATCACTCTAGATATCCTTTCAGAGCAATTAGATCAGGAGAACTATTGCACAAACATATTCAGGACGATTCCAATACTAGAGACAGGAGGGTAAGCTACTTGTAATCTTGGCATATATAAATACTATAAATCTGGTAGGCACATGCTGGAAGCCTTTTCAACAAAGACAGAGCTGTTTACAGTTTATATCGATTGCTAAAGTTAAGTATTATACCACAATTCCTTGAGCTGATTTTGCCACAAAGATGTCTTTCTTTCCTTTTGGGAAGAGCCCCAAAACACTGTATATATGTGTGTGTGTATATATATATATATATATATATATATTCTTAGAATGTAGAACTCTTTGCTCCCAAGACTGAATAATTTTTGCAATATATACAACCAAAACCCTTCCAATTGTCCTGAGATAACAACATATATGGCTTACAGAGAATCAAGTTTATTAATAAAAAAGGATTAGGCTGGCTGGCTCCCAGGACTATTAACTAAAATATGGTTGCTTATCTTGAATTGCAAAATAGCAGTGTATTCCACTATGGCCCATTTCCAGCAGCTATAAACATTTTTCCTCCTAGATTTGAAGTACAGTTTTCAGGCATCTATTGATAGTTGAAATTCAAAAATATAATTAATTTTCCAGCTAATGTATGCAACCTCTTCCACGTGAAGCGTGTTTAAATAAAATCAAATCAGTGGAATGATCTCCTACTGGTCAAGATCTCAGATGAATGTCATTTGCTGCTAATAGTCTGACAGTAAAACTGGATTGCAATTATTAAGATCTCTAGTTAGAAACAACAAATACTTTGCATTTTGTATTCCTTTTTCATTTTCAGGGCTTTTATACACAGGAAAAAAAACATGTGGTGATCTGCCAGATCTATGCAAGTTATACGTGTATTAACTCTGGAAATTGGAATCAGTATATCCCTAACTGTTATCTATTTATCTATCTAGAACTGCATATACACATACCAAAGTAAAAGGGTAATACTTTCCACTTACAGACAAAAATTCTCCTGTCTATTTTCATGGAGTGGAACAGAGGTTGGCAGAACAATTTTTCACTTTCTATTGCTTCAAAATACTTCTTTAGTTGTGCAGGCAGTTTTACAAAGATTCATCCATAGTTTTTTTCATCTCTCCAATGACATTTTGTCTTGATTTATGGAGAAATCAAATATCTTTCTAAGAAGTGTATACAGGGTCAACCACAAACTTTGAAAGCAGATCTTGCAGCCCTTTTGGCTAGTAATGAGGGCTAAAGTCAATACCTGGTGTTGATGAGAAAATGCTCTGCTGACATGATACATTCTTCCTCCTTAGTCTACCTGGGTTGCATCTAAACTTTCTAAATGTAGAACTCAGGATTTCATGTGAGAATTGTACACTACTCACAATTGCTAATTCACTGAATCATGGAACGATTTAGAAGAGAAAGGTCCTGTGAAGGTCCAACAGTATGACCCCTGCTCTTACCAGTACCATCAGTGATTGCACTTCTCAGAGTCCTGTCCCATTGAGCTTTGACAGTCTCTAAGAATGGAGAATCCAAGAGTGTTTTAACCAACCTGTTTCAAGACCTTGTGCGGTTTTTTTTTTATTGTCTGGTGAAACATTATATTCATCTTAATATAACTTGTGTCTGTTGTACCTCATCCATTCTACCTGCTAGCACTTTAACTTCCCACAGTTAGCAAAGAAATCTGGCCTGGATCAAAAGGACCCTGAACTGTTATACGTGGTACCTGTATTAGAGATGAAACTGGTGTATTGTAAAGGGCTTTGTCTGGACAGTCAGGACATGGCATGAGATAAAACATGCCCTCAGATGTTTTCTGTAAATGACACCTCACTTATTATAGAAGTATAGAATCCTGAAGGTTGGAAAAGACTTCCAAGATCATCAAATCCAACCATCAACCAAATACAAACATGTCCACTAAACCATACTGCAGATTGAAATGTTACCTTGCAACTTGATACTGTATTCCAACAACAGGATGGAAAAAGATGGTGCAGTCCATTTGAAGTATTTGATCTTTTTAAAGCACAACCATGTACAGACACAGAAGGTACTGAAAAATCAGACTTAAGCATTCTCAGAAAAAAAAATTAAAGGTTTAGTCACATGCATTTTAATTAAGAGCAATTGCATCTCCTCTACAGTAGTAGATGCCAACACAAGGTTACTAAGATACAGACAGTGTTGTGCAGCCTCAGCAGGGTTGGAGCGAAATAGACTAAGAAATACATCGAGTGACTAGTCCAGACCTACAGTTGGAAACATTTCTTTCAGTTAAGAGCCAGTTCTTCGGGTCCTACCTATAGATGTGGGAACAGGCTAAGGGAGCTAATGATTATGAAGAAGAATGGTGATGTTTTTCACTTAATACCTATCTTTAAAGATAAGAAGATAAGAAAAGAGCTCAGCACTTCCCACACAGCTCTGCAGCATTGTGCAAGGTTTGACCAGGGTACTATTGAAGCTGAGTTAATGTGCTGAAGATGTCATATCTTTAGATAGGAAGGAGGTCTGTGCATCCTAGGAGACCACACACAAAGCCTGCATAAGTGTGTACAGGAAAATGACATTGCTAATGAATCCTGAAGACAGGAGGAATTTTTAGACTGCAATATGAAACAATTAATGGGGAAGGCAGTTCTGAATATACACTAAAAAATAACCCCATAAAATGGAGTCTTGCAGTGTCTGACAGGCTCTAATGATAGCTGAGACTTAGAATGTGTTACTGCTTTCAGGAATCACCACCTACCCTGGATCAAAGGACTACTTTTAGCTCTGTGCTAATTGCAGGCTATCTTCTCACTCCAGAGTGAAGGTGATTATCTCCAAACACAGAATAAGTTGACTAACCCCAGAAAAACAAGACATTATCTTTCTTTTCCAGGCAACTAATTAAACAGTTTCAAGTTGTAGTAATGTGTGTACATAACTTCCATAGCATTGTAGTTACAAAAATTAATATCAGGTAGCAAAAGGAGCAAGAATAAGGGATAGATTATTGAAAGATAATTAGGTAATTATTACCTAAATATCTAGAAAAGTATATTATATTTGCACTGTAAAGATGCTGTTACAGATTATCTTTTTCTCCCACAAATTTTTGTCATCTCTTGTTTCTCTGACTTGCTCTATGTCATTGGGCAATACTTGGACCCTGCACCCTTCACCAAGTTAGGAATACCAACCTAGAGGGTGCTTTACCAAATGAATTTAAAAACCTTTTCACACATTCGCAAGCCAAAGAGGAAATGTAAAGTTTGGGGTTTAATGTGTTTAAATTGAAATTTACTACTCAAAATACCCCTGGAATTCTGGACTGCATTTGCAGGATTCCTCAGCATAGTACAGTGGATACATCCATCCTTAAAAGGAAAATGAAGTTAAAGAATGAATAAATATCAAAAATTACTAAGTGAACAAATTTAAACATTGAAAGGCACCCTGGGTTATGGTCTAAGTAATTCTTTCATCATCAGATAGAACGGCTTCTTGAAGGAGTAGGGCATCTCTGATCTGTATTTAAAATGAGTCAGGGGAAGCTTTGACACTGCTTTATAGTCCCTGATTGAACTTGTTTCAGAACCCATCACTTCCTTTTGTCCTCTAAATTTGAACCAGTACCTGGCAAACAGGCAGCTGTTCAAAGAACAGTGATCTACAGTAATGATGAAGACATTTGAAACATTGATATACAGTTTTGTAGGAGAAATACCAGTATCAACTTTCCCCATACTACATATAGCCATGTTCAGAAGCCCATCTCTGCAGTACCTTGAAAAGGAAGCAAAGATTTTTCTATGTAATTACTGTATGTCCTCTCTTATTCAAGACTGTGGCATTCACTGTGTTCAGAAGAAGTCAGTCACTATTTCAGGACCTCTTTTGGAAACAACTGGACATCAGCTTTATGGGTTACATTGCAAATGCCTCACACCAATAACTGGACAGCAGGCTTGCCAACTTCTACCTGAGTTGATGGCTTGAGACAACAAAAATCAGCTTTTAGATTGTTTCTATAATTACAGGAGTCCCCATATTGAAGTGGTCTAGTGTTAAAGTTTTCAGACTATCTGATGGAAAGTTTCAGAAGCTTGTTGTGATGGTCCTTAACCTTCCCAACAATGCAATTTTCCTGCATTTAGTTTTTTGCTCCAGGAGCTGCACATTGTTCACATACTGTGAACACTTTGTTCTTATTTTGTCCAGTCAACAACCATTCCACATTTCAGAAATAACTCAGACAGTCTCTCAAAGACCCAAGTCTGATGCATAGGACTTTTCCTATGAATGACACTGTAAATGAAGGTAAGAAGGGTGCCAGGTGTGAGATTTTGGGCAAACAGTAGTGGTCCGCAAAAGGTGTGAGCATATGCTGATGGCATAGCTGCACAGATAGGACCATTTTCCCAGTTTAAATCAATATGCTTCTGTCACCTTTGATGGATTTCTGTTATTCTATCAGTAGAAAGCAAATATGTTTCATTTCATATTTCATTTCATTGAGCACAAAAGCATCACCATCTTTTATGTCTTGGAGACTGCAAGTGTAACTGAGCACATTAAAGGGATGATTGTGACCAAGCAAATCAACAATCAGTATCAAAAATGCATTTTTTACAGTAATTATTGTCAGAGCATTAGCAACTTAATTTCTCATTTTCTTCTCACCATGTTAAGTCATTAAGTTCTCAGTTCACTTGAATAAGATAATTATATTTGGAAAAATTTTGTTTGATGCTTCATCTTGATGCACAGAAGCAGTTTCACATTTTGCCAATTAAATAAATATAATGCCAATACTGATAAAACTAACAAGGGAACACGTTTAACTCTTACTTCAAGTTGAGGGATAAAACTATTTGAATACCTGTGGGTTTTTGCAGCATTGCAGAGGTGGAAATTGGTGCAGAAGTTACCAAGGCCAGAAAAACTAATCCAAATAACCTTCTCAGAGGGTGGTTTCCATGCCAACATTCAACATTTATTACATGACAGTTTGGGTGCATAACTGTTAAAAGTTATGAGATCTAATTTTTTATAATAGCAAAGTAGTTTTTTTCCTCACATTGTAAAATTGCTGATCCATTATTGAGAATATTTTCAGCAGTAAGGCTGCTCTTGGACAAAGCCTCTGCAATTTCAGCTTCAGAATTTTTTGCAATAGAAACTATTACACAATCTGAGCTCTAATAGGCATTATTATTTCCTCTAAAGCTGCATCTTAACTAGTTTTGTTGTGGCCAGTAGGCGTTAGGTATTGTTAGGCCCTGTAAGCAAGGAGATTTAGAAAGAGGAAGGGGAACTAGCTACAACTTTATGTCCCAAATGCACAAAGGCTATGTGGTACCCATCTCTCAGTGTAGTTTCTGGGAATTATGGATATATTATTGGATATATGGATAAATTATTTTGAGTCAGGTGTACTTAAACATAAATTTAGATC
This sequence comes from Cyanistes caeruleus, assembly GCF_971803275.1. NCBI lineage: Eukaryota > Metazoa > Chordata > Aves > Passeriformes > Paridae > Cyanistes > Cyanistes caeruleus. Next base: position 79,851,074 of record NC_141703.1, read on the forward strand.
AAAATTCCAATGTAATCCTTCAGGTCTTTACATTTACGTAAGTCAAACAAGTGCCCAGTTGGAGGAAGAATTCAAAAACAGATGTCTTATTAGATTTTTTTCAAGAAATAACAGATTCTCTAGTGGCTGTCCCTTGATATTTCTTTGTAAAGGTATTGTGAATTGTCTATGTTTGCAGAGCAGAGGACATGAAGATGGACATGAAGTTTTCCACACCACAGCAGAGTGAACAAACCACTTGGTCACTGGACTTCAGTGGGAGTCAGGGGAAAAGAAATAATTTGATTTGAGAACCAAAGTGCAGAAAAAGATTTCCAGTGTATCAGAAACTCCTTAAGTCTGTGAGATATTTGGTGAGGAAGAATACAAGATTACAGCATTGCTAGGACTGTGTCACTCTTCTGATTGTAACTGTCTTTGGACAATTTATCAATTTCATATTTTCTTTGACAGTAAACTTTTCGAATGAGAGCTTCTTATTCAAAATCCGTGATACTTTCTTCAGGAATAAATATACCAACATGACCAACATGGAAGACATTTCTGCTGACAGTGAAAAAGGCAGCTCTACTAGCCCTGATAAGAACCTAGCCAAGGGTTTGAGACACACATCCAACACAGAGTAAGGTATGCTTTGATATTTTAAACATTTCTGAAGCAGAGGAGAAACTCCACCTCTTCTCCAGTTAGAAATCATGGAAAACATATATAAAATGGACCCTTTCTCAAATCACAGTAAGCTTTTCTTTGCACTTAAAGTGATGAAATTATTTAAGCCTGATCTGTATTATTCTTTTTATTTTCTTCTCTTCACACCCTCAGCATCACATTCTCAATCCATCAGTATCTGATCATAACTGCAGCAAGCCTCTTATTTTGTCCAAAGTTGCACTTCTTGGAAAGTCATGCTATTTTTCTCCAGGTCACTGTTTCTTTTTCAAATTTAAATCCTTTGTTAAATTTCCTTTCTCTTTATGACCTGACCTCTCATTCCTGTCCTGATATGCCCTCCCCTTTTATTGAGACAACTTTGTTCTCAGAATTACATAATTGGTTATTGACCGTTGTGGAAATTTTGTGAAGCTTTGTGATGAATTGATCACACCATGTATCCCATATTGGCAAGTTCTCTTGTGCCACACAAGTCCAGGATTTCTGTTTTCATCATTTAAAAAGATGATTAATAAAGCCAGAAACATTCAGTGCTCCTGTTTAACTTATCCATAGATGTTATTTCAAATAATCTGGGTTTTGTCACGTATTGTACATTGATAGCTGTAAAAAGCTATCAGCAATTTAAAGAGTCCTATGGCAACAGTGTGAAAATCCTATAATAAAAATAAAAAGGATTGAAAAAGAAATGGTGTTTGAATCACTTGGCATCTTGCCTGTGTGTAGCCATTCATGGTTGGTGCTCCTTGCCCCAAAAAACTGGCATTGTGTCAAAAAACTGCCCCATTGTGTTCCAGCATGGTGCCATCCCAGAAGATGGGTTCAAGTATAGGCAGCCAAGAGACCATCTATGAACATCAGATGTGTTTTCTGAGACCATAGTTCACAGCCAAGAATATTTCAATGGTTAGCTGTTTTGCCAATGTAGGCAAGGAGAAAAGCAAGCCAAGGAGAGGTAAGCTTCTTCAGAATGTCATCCATTTTGAAAATGCAAAACTTACAGTTCACAGCAGTCAAAGTGAGTCTTCCCCCAAAATTTCTTGTATTCAGATGCAAAATCTGCATACAAGGAATTGAACAGGAGTCTCATGGTAGCAAACGTATTGGAATTCAACAAATTTTCTGCTAAATTGCATTAGGACCCTCCAAGACAACTCAGAAGTCATCAGCTCAGAGGACAGCCAGTTGAACATCAACACCAGCTTTAGTTAAAACACAACCAACACTGCAGGACTAAGCCTTTGGAGAAGAAGTCTCAAATTTTCAGTACTTTCAATTGTATTTACTTTTATAAGCCTATGTTATAGGAATCTACAGTTTATGGTAAATGCAGTTTTTACCCCATTAGAATTGTAGCAGTTTACTGAGGAGCTCTGCTTTGCTCATGTGGGGAAGACTTGGAATCAGGAAAAGAAAGAGATATGTTTTGAGCATCACACTAAACAAGGTAAATCATGTCTTCATGATTTAAAGTGCTTTGCTGAATTGAATGTATATGATCAGGATACTGCTCACAGGAGTATTGCAAAGATATAAAAGGATGGAATGTATACTGGATGTATTCTGAGTGGGAAAGAGGAAAAGAAGTATGGCAGGCGTTTTTCTTCAGTGATGGCATTTGCTGATTGAAGCTGGACAAACCTCTGAGGTGGAATGTGTACTGTGCACTCATTCCTGAAATCCTTGTTTTGTGTTCTTTTAGGTAATATATAGCTATGCCATGAAACATTATTATTCTTTCGAGTCTGTTTTGTCCATTCCATGGCTCCTGGTATAGCATGTGAATTGCTCTCAGGATGCTACTTGGATATGCATGAAAAGAATTAAAAAAAAAAAAACCTACCAGGCTATTCCTCTCACCTTTGACAATTAAATACAGAATTAAGCTTAAATATCTCAAATATATTACCAGGTTTATATAAAATATTTTTTCTTTTGTTTTTTACAGTTAATTTAAAAGGTACTGTAAGTGCATTTTGTTTGTATTTTTATTCAAGCACTCCAAATCACTTCAAAGCAAATTGAAGAGTACAGAAGTGATCTCTACCCCACATTCATAAAGCATGCCAGCAGAAAAGCAATCCTGCTGTAGTGGTTGAATATGCTCACTCTTATCCCAGCTGATCAGATATTAGGCCCATTCTATTACACATACACATCACAACTACGACCTGCAGTCTGCATTATTTCAGTTCATGATATTACAAAATAAAATCACCTATCATCAACATTTCCTAATAGTTTAAACTACATTTCTTTCTCATAGCAATAGCAATCAGTTTGGAATAAAACACTGTCCTGGTTTCAATTGGGATACAGTTAATTATCTTCCTAGTAGCTGGTACAGTGCTGTGCTTCAGATTTAGGATGAGAATAATGTTGATAACTCACCAATGTTTTTTTCTGAGCAGTTCTTATACTAAGTCAAGGAGCTTTCAGCTTCTCATCCCAACCTACCAGTGAGGAGATTGGCAAAGCAGAAGGGATGAGGGGAAACAGCCAGAACAGCTGAACCCAACTGGCCAAAGAGACATTCCATAATATAGTGTTATGCTCAGTTTGTAAACCAGGGGTAAACCTTGCTGGGGACAGCTGCTCAAGAGCTGGTTCATCACCAGTCAGCAGGTGGTGAGCAATGCCATTGTGCATCACTTGCTTTGTTTATTTTTATTATTATTATTATTATTATTATTATTATTATTATTATTATTATTATTATTATTATTATTATTATCATAATTATTGTTGTTGTTATTGCTGTTATCCTTTTCTGGACTATTAAACTGCCTTTATCTCAATACATGTTTTTACTTTTTTTTTTTTCCTTCCATTTTTTCTCCCCTACTCCACCTGGTGGGAGTGAGTGAGCAGCTGTGTGGTGTTTAGCCACCTGCCAGGATAAACCACTGCAAGTACATTGCTGACTCGCCCTTCTGCACCAATTGCTAAGTTTTCAGAGATCTGGATGTGACTTGTGACTCAACCTCTTCCTTAGCTCTACACCCATAATTACCCCAAAGGCCCATGCTCCAGTGAAACACTGCAAATGATTAACAGCAGCAAAAGTCTTAGAAGAAAACCATTTTCATGTAGAGGACTTCTTAAATAGAAAATAATGTTCCTTATGTTTTTCAAAGAAAATTTAAATGTATTATCTCAACCAATTAATGTCATTACATTTGGGCATTTTATGATAAATATTAACAAAGTTGAATTTATAATATTTTGCATTCACCTGTCAGTGAGCAGCGAGCAGTATTCTTTAGGGATAAGTACTGCCTTCATTAAAGATCTGGATGATGGGAGAGAGTATACTCCTGCTAAATTTGTGTTTCCTACCAAACTGGGGAGAGCAACAGGACTGGGCTGCTACTGCTAAGGGCCTGGGCAGCCTGGAGAAATGGAATAGAAGGAACCTCATGTTGTTCAAACAGACAAAATCAAAGGCCTTATTATCCAGGAAGGAATGTGCTGGTGCAACATTATAGGCTGGGATCCAGCCTTCTAGGAAGGTACTCCACAAAGCTTATCCATGTAGGGGTCCTGGCAGATACCAAGCTGAATGTGGGCCAGCAGTGCACCATTGTGCAGAGAGAGCCAATAGCCTCTAAGAAATCCAGGTGAGTGATCCTCTATTCAATACCTGTGCCTCTGAAGCACTGTGCTCAGCTCCAGGCTTCCCAGCCTGATAAAAACTGTATTAGCACTGGAGCAAGAGCAGCTGCCACTCCCCACCGCCAAGCTGGGGAGGAGTCTAGAGAACAGAATATACAGGGACAAACTAAGATTGATGTGCTTGCTCAGCCTGGAGAGAAAGCAGCTCTGGAAATCATGATGAATTCCATTTTCATACTAGGAAAAATATTTCTCATAAAATTGGTCAAATACCAGAATCTTTGGAGGCATTCCAGCTCAATGGGACATGGTCCCTGACACCCTCATCCAATTAGAACTCCTTTGGACAGGAGACTGAGCTAGATGTCCTCCAGAGCTTCCCTTCCAATCTAAAATATTCTGTGACTCTTTGATAAAAATCTCCAGTTTGGAGCAACTACATGCTTTGCCTGGGTACAGATTCTGTACTTAAATTTAGGACTGGTGACACATGCTATGTAAACCTTTTGAAGACTAAGTAGAGAGGAGCCAAGTGCAGTTTAACAGAAATTAACACTGGTAGAAATGAAAGCTGTACTATTCCAGATCTATACTCAAACTGTATTTCAATAACTACTTTGAAAAGTAGATAAATAAGCAGATCTGGCACTTTATTCACTAAATAGCTTACAAATACTATTTAAAAAAAACCCAAACAAACCTGTGATTCAGTAACTCCTTTGGTGGCAGTAACAAGAGTGAAACATGGTATTAGCAAGTTGTATTTGTGTGCTTTAAAAATATATTTTAAAAGGACTGGAAAAGACCAAAAGGCTGCAAGTAAATGTTCAAAAGAGAAACAAGGTTCTCCAATTTTGACAACTGATCTTAAAAAAATACATATCTTTGTTCTTGATGTTAAACTGAAAATGGAGAGTGACGCATCAAGAACTAAATTAGCTTGGGTCAGTTTTTTCTTGCTTTTCAGAGATTTTATTGCATGAACATAGGGTTTTCCCTTTTAATCAGGTGTAAGATTTGTCTAATATCTTGTCTTCTATACCAGCAGCAGAAACATGAGCAAAAATTAAATTTTTAAGGCAGTGGTAGAATAAAGCACCCTTCATGTTAGCATATTCCCCTTGTATCAGTAGATGGCTTTAGCCTTGTAGCCTGGAATGTTAATTATTTTAGCTGTACTGTTAATTAGAATAACTCTGTATGTTATTGCAGCCCTAATACACCCCTTCTTCTTTAGTGGAGATGTGTAATTTCCAGTGGCAATGAGTTCTTCAGGCTAATTGTACATTTTGTAGATAATTATAATTGTAGATAATTTTCTATTTTATCAGTTTTGACTATTCTCCATTTTAATTTTGTTACATGCCCTCTTATTCAAATATTTGAGACAGTCAGAGGAACAAGTCTTGAAATTATTTAAACAAGTCCATGCTCATTCTCAACATTTTTGCAATGTTTTTTTGTTGTTCTTCCATTTTACACAATGACTGCCTGATTCATCCTAGGCAATGGTGATTTATCATCCTGTGGTTCGCTTTCTGAGTCAATCAGATATAATTCAGCTCTAATTCAGAACTTATAGGTATTTTCCATAACCTTACCTAACATGTCTTGCAATAGCAAAGTCTGCAATGAATGGGCAGCCACAGCTCAAACTGATGAAGTCTTAGAAACAACAGAACTAAATTAGACTGAACCCATTCAGAATTACACCACCAGTCCAAGTTCAGAGTCAGGATATAATAAGCCCTCCCTTGCAAACTCCTCAACATCAAATCCTGTATTCAAATAAACTTAATTAATATGACATCTATTAGAAACAACTCACACCTGTTGGACAATTCAGTTTACCAGAGAAGCCCTGAAACTGTATAAAAAATTTTCCTCCCAGATTATTTCTTTTTGACAGGCCACTTAATATCTAGGAAAGCAAAATATTTGTATTTTCTTTCCATGGCAACATTATCTTTTAATGAATGAAATCCACATGTGGTCACTTGAAATTTTGTATTTAGAAATATTGTTTCTCAACCCCTTTGGAGCTGCAAGGGAGATTCCACATTCTTCATTACACAGGCAAGTCTTTTAAAGCAGCATGTCAATGTTGTTGATTGGGGTTATGATGTAGCAGTGCAAAAGTGAAAAAACATGGATTACACTTATATCTCTATTTTATAAGCAATTGTCCTCACCACCATTTTAGAGCACTGTTTCTCTTAAATTAATATCTTTGTAAACAATTAAAGTAAAAACATAATATAAATATATCAATTATATATTTATTATGATAAAATCAACGAAGATAAAGGTGATAATAACAAAATTCTAGAACTGACAGATTTAGAACTCCAGATTAGGATAATAGCTCTTCATAAGAGCTTCCTGCTATAGTTATTAAAGCATTTACCTGAAGACCAAAGAAGCACAAATTCCCTAGTCATTGTAAAGCAGCATCTCTATAGGTCATTCTAAAAGCAGGTCAACACTTTGCAGAAACCCTGTGTTAACTCAATTTTCAACAAGATCTTTTCTTAGAAATATGTTTAAAAGGAAAAGATTATATCATTAAATGTGAAAACTGTACAAGCAGATCCCTTAAACTGACTCCTGTGTATTACCATGGCAGAGATTTTAATAAACTAAAGAGCAGCCACGTTGCTATTACAATCAGTAGGATGATTATTTGCTCCATTTGAGCAGAAATACCTGACACTGCACTGAGCACAGTAAAGCTACACTGACCAATGAATACAAAAGGCAGAATGAGGCATAAAGTTGCTGTGTGTGCTACAGGTTGAGAAACTGGGTTATTAGTGTAGTTTATTTCCCCACAATCTGACTGAAGACTAGATATATCATGCAGGAACAGAAGGGAGAATATTACTTCTCCTGATTTAGGATAATTTTTGTTACCATCCAGCCTACAGTGAGGAACAATCTGTGAAAAATAGATGTCTTTCATCCTGTTTTACTAGGAATTTTTACTAGTAATTTTTTTTAAGACTAATACATTACAAGGAAAGACAAGATTTATTTTTTTTTTAATACCTCCTAGAAGGCCATAAACTGAAAGGTTAAATCATTTGAATGATTTAGCCAAGAGAAGAAGTACTAGAGAGGAGTCAAAGATAAAGAGCTGTATTTGTCAGCGTGGAACAAACAAGTGAAACACCAGTGGGCTGTTTAGCCAGTTGTTCCCATGGGCCACAGTCTCTGGGAAGGGTCCCATGGCTTTTTGTTCCACCAAGTTCCTGTGGGAGAGGAACTGCTGTCGTGCGCAAGGACAGCTGCTCCCAGGTCCCAGTCCTCACATTTCATGGACTGCATCTACACTGCACAGTGGAATGGCCAATTCCCAGTGGTTACCACACACCTTGCATTTCCTATTATTTGAAAGTTTTCCACAGTAATGTGAAAATTTCCATCAGTTGTTTCATCCTTGTCTTGAGGACCATAGCAGCCAAAGATTACAATGGAGATAACAGCATTATTTGCAAGGACACAGGAAGGGAATCTCTACTCTTCCCAGCAGGAAAATAAAACTTGTTTAAGATATTAGATGAGAATATGAAAGTTTCTGGAATGCCATCATGGTTCTGCAGATACCATTATGAGCTAATTCACTTACAGACAGAATATCCACCAGGGCTTCCTATTGACCTGGAAAGGCCAGAGGATGCAGAGCAGTGAAGAAAAAATCTCCCGGGGCTCTCACAGATGCCTCTAACAGCAGCAAATCAGCCTTCCACATTCACCAGTTTAAGTTAATCTCTCTCTGGTGCACATTGTGATGCACACCCATGACTGATTATCACATTTCAGCTGGGGAAGGGTGTCCTTTCAAGCTACCCTTTTTTAAATTTGATTATGCTCTTGCATTTTTCCTGTATTCAACAAAATCACATTAGAACACATCCAAGGAAAAAGTCTGATATTGTCCATGGTAAGAGAGTCTAGCACGGAGATTCAGTTTTTAAGGTGATAAATTTTTTAATGCTGATGATACAAACTGGAATTACACATGTTAAGGTAATTAAATCTCATGCTTCCAGGAAAAAATTGTCTCTGTCCTACTGGTAGTCCTGGATATATGATTTATTGAACAGATGTATCTGTATCAAACACTGCTGAGCACAGAGCAATGGCTTGATGAATCTATTACGTCCCCTGAAGGGGAAATCACCACTCTTTTGGTTTGTGCTACTCACAAGCTACATTAGCATAACAGATCAGACAGAGCAGAAGGCAACTACTGCTTTGGGAATAGAAGGCCAGGATCACATCCAAACTACACGGCTTATTAGTGGAACAAGCAAACATCAAATCAGCATCTGCTGGGCCTGATGGGATTCACCATGGGATGCAAAACTGGGAGTCAACATATTCCTTGGCATAGATCAAAAACTCATTAAAATCAGAGATGTCACCAAAAGACTAGAGGAAATATAAGTGTGGTGCCAATGTTCAAGTATGAAGAGATGAGAGTAATAGACCAGAAAATTTGGCTTCTATAGCTGTAAACATGTTGGAATGAATCTTCCAGTAGGGATAAGGTGGTTATTAAAACAAATCCAAAGGGGCAAAATGATACAGTGGCAACAGCTCAGTGTTTGCCATGTCAATAACAAAGGAGCAGCTATGACCCTCTGTTTCCATTTTGCTCCATGGAGTTGACTATAGACACTGATTTTATATTGTTCATTGCCACAAATAACAGAGAAGAGCACAGGAACAATGATTTTCAGAAGAGGGCAGACATGATAATAGAAAAGCAGCAGAAATGTCCAAAAAAACATTTTGGAGGGATTATCTTAAATAATAACACACGTGCATCACATAAATATGTGTGTAACACATCAATGTATGTAAATACTAAATAATACGTATTATTTATCACAGAAAATATCAGATTAAAGTACCTAAACAACTGGAGGACACAGATGGAAATCAGCATAGCTAGCAAGACGTGGACAGAGCTGACAGGAGTAAAACTATAAGGCAATAAAAGAGCCTTTTTAGCTTTTTCTTTCTTATATATACCTTTCTACATATTAGAAAGCAAAACTGGAAACTACAATATCAATGAGTGCACTCCTCTCTTACAGTAAATACTGCTCTTGAACTTTCAGTATTTTCTGTATCACAATGGATAGAATTATCAGGGGGCCAGTGAATCAACCAGTATTCATTTGTGTCCTCTGTTTCTTCTGACAATTATTATTAAAGGGGAGACACTGGAAAAAATATATGCACTGAGACCTGATTGCAAATGGAATGAGCAAGTTTTATTACATTACGTGGGTACATTCCTAATAGGAATCCATACTTGAAGAAAAATTAACTGAGCTAGTGAGTGAATCAGCATCAATCTTCTCCATTCTGTAATATTAATAGAAATTACAAAAGGCTTATGCTAGAAATCACTTTCAGAGACAGAAATAGATATTTCCCTGCTTAAATGGATGTTCCAGGCAAACAGACTATTTTAATCATGGTATAAACTGCTGCCTCTTTGAAAAGCTCAGTGTAAACCTTTAAACCTTGAGGGCATCCTTGTCTCTAGAACATATGGCTTATGGTTCTGTATCACCATCTTCTAAAAGCACACCATGAGAGGTCCTTTTTGGTTTCAAGCATTCATTTTTTATCATTGCTGGAAAAGAATAATGATGCATTATTTTCCTATGTATAATTTTATCCAGCAGCTGGATCTAACTGCTTCATAGAAATTTGCACCACACAAAGGTAATGCCAGTAAGAGATACCTAAATTTAAGATGATGAAATTTACCAATAGATACTAGACAAGTAGAAGCAGAAGGCTTGAGAATGTTTCTGGAAGTGGCCGGTGAAGGTATAAAACTATTTAAGGTGCAAGAGGGTTTCTGATAGAGTCTATTCAGGATATCAAAGGTATTCCCAACTTTTCCTTATATAATACTTGAAGACATTAGGGGAACACCACTGATTTGTTGTCACAAAAGGCAGGCATCTACCAGCTTCAGAAGGTCAGCTCCAAACTGAATGTGTCTCAAGCAAATTTACACATGGCAACATATAGTACATGTCTAGGAAAGAGAAAAAGTCAAAATTACTCATAAGAGAAATTGGATCAGGTTCCATATGTCTGAATTTGAAGCAATATTTAGCACCAAGACCTTCTTCAACTTACATAATATCTTCTGAGAGGAGAAATCTCTCTGGATGTTTTCCCTTTTCATAATGCCAGAGCAGGCAAAGGGATTTTCCCTTCTGATTCTGGGGGAGGGTGAGCTGGTAGGAAGAGGACTTGGAACCACATAAATTTTACATTTACTGTTTAGAAAAGACTTATGCTCCCCAAGCATGAGTCATCAGATCCTGATCAAATATCACCCAAGGAGGCTTTTTTATTCCTAGAAGATGTTGGTCTGTCCTTTCTGATCCCGATGGATCAGTTATGTTTTAGGGTTGGGGGGGGATAAACTGACATGATAATACCTGAAATATTATAATCTTAGGTAACATGTGGATCAAGCCCGTGCAATGATGCATAGATATTCACCTCCAGTATAGAAATGGTTTTTTTCCCACTTTATGTTTGTCTTTTTTAATCCCTTGAAAATTCCAAGTGATCTGCATCAGTTACTTCTGCAGGAAGTGAGGAGTGCACTCATTTTTAATGCTCATTAAATTCATGCAACTGTAAGCCAAGAAGATTTTCTAGGATGTACTTAAATTGCAGTTTCTTAGGAAAAATAAAAGGGCAGGAGGGGAATGGGGATGGAGGAATTCCAGTTACTCAAACTAATTTTTCTCCTTGGGATAAAACAACATTTCATGACCACCATGCTGGGTGGTCAGTCACTCATTTGACCTGGTCTGAAGGGAGACTACAAATGGAGAACAAGTTGAAATTAATGCCTGGTTAACTAATGTGTTATCTTTATGTGATTATTGCACATTGCTGGATAGCTAAGTTAACACATTACCTGCAAATTAATATTTATTGCTAAGGGATTGTCATTAATGTCCTATCACAAGTTGAACTGAAGCTTGGAGTTTTTTTGCCAGGGTGCTTTTATTGTTGAAATCTAAACAGTCATTGTTGGCACCTGCAAAGGTTTTGAGCTATTCTAACCTAGTGATTTCAAAACTTTGAACTATTACAAGTCTGAAGCAACCATGAGGGAAGAATCTTCGTCTAGGAAAAACACAAAGACTGGGAGATACTATGATTGGTATACCTATAAAAGTAACCAAACAGCAACAGCAGAAGACCTTTTGAAAATTGTAGCTAGTTTTAAACATCATTTAGCAGAACACTGCCATGTTCCTGGCATGGCTGGGTAAGAAAAAAGTATAAATCAGACCCACCTGGAGGGATTTCAAACAGCATGTTTCTTCCCTCACAGTTGCAGGCTATTAAAAAGATCCATGCTGATTTGGATAGCTTCTATTGTCCCAGCCCTTACCCAGTCCATTGCATGTGCCATGGCAAGGAAGGGAGACAAAAAAGTTTAGCTGAGTTTCTTTAAGAAAAGAGCTCACACAATCACAGTACCGTTTTCTTTGATTACTGTGTCCTTCTCTAGTCACATTCCAATGTATTGTTTAAATGTGGCAAAGAGTGTTTAAAATAACTAAATTCGTGTACTTTTTTGACTTTTAAGTGATCAGATGAAAGGAAATTTCACATCTTTGCAAAACACAAAAAGATACACACGGGGAAAACACTACCAAATACCACAATTATAAATTCCTTCAGACACAACTCACAAACAATAAATTCAAGGACAATCAAGCTTTATTAGCTCTGATTCCTACAGAACTGCTTCTTTATTGCTTCTCTTTTCAATAGGTACTTATTTTTACAGACAAGGTGTGCTGGATTTCACAAGACTGACTGCAGTCTGTTGGAGACAGCATGAGTATGTCCATTGGCCCCAAAGGTTTTCAGACAAAGCCCTAACACAGTAGGGGACAACAGATTCCAGGAGCCAGAGATGTATCTTTGTGAAATATACAGTTTGTTTCTGCTACTGCTCTCTTATTGTTAACATTACAGAAGATTTATATATCACAATAGTAGTCAATAGAAATGGCAATCAAAAGGTAATGGTGTATTTCCTAGGAGCTGGAATGTGGGGCTTTCACACTGTCTGCCTCAGGGTTTCTAACTTAACAGTTCAGTCTTGCTGAGTTTTATATTCCCCCATTGTTAAAGATCATTGTTGCCCTCTCCAGAGGAGAGAATACTAATAGAAACCCCTCTACGAACTAACCCTTCAAATGGATTTCTTCCTCTTCATAGACCACATGAAAGCTAGATGACATTTAAAAATAGTGTGAACTTTGCCTTGGAGAAGCTGGCATAGCTCCTGAAGATGATGTGAAAGAACAGCCCCCCTAACTTACCCTTGCACGGCCTCCCTTAGTAAGTTTTAGGACTTAGGAAAGTTGTTTTTTGATACTCCACCTTTTTATGTGCTTGCTGCTGGGTATTTAGCATGGACACAAATATTACAACCAACCATAAATCCACTCCTCTGCTTCTTACAGTCAGCTCTAAGTTTTGGCTCACTGAGCTCCTGGCATAGAGTATTCCACAGCCAAACTAAGTGCTTTTACTACTTTTCTTCTAACAGTTGTCAATCCATATATTTACTGAAGTCCAAACAAGTCTCTAACATTTTGACAAGTCCCATGTTAGTATATGTCTTCATGATATCCATCAAAAAGACATGGCCATCAGTTACAAGAAATGAAACTTTAGCCAAGACAAGTCCCTGATCACTACTTTTCACAGTACCCTATCATCAATGCTGTCATGATTCTTTATTTCTGTTATATGGAGTAAAACAGAAATGAAGGACTGCTAAGTTTTGTTTCCACTATTTAAATTCATGGCACCTAACAGAAGTTCATTGCTACTTTTTCTGCTCATAACTATTGCTGGTCTTCCACTGTGGAAGAAATCATCCAGGTCTCTTTCCACTGATGACTTGTAAGACTGACACTACTCAGTTGCCTCAAGATAAGGACACTTTTCTACTACTGAAAACCCTAAACCTGCCTCTTTATAATTCAGAGTTCTTACTATTTCTTCTTGTAAGTATGTAGGAACAAAACTGTTATCAGAACTCAATGGACAATACCTACTGAAGTCACTGGCAGCTATAAGCTATACAGGTACAAAATTGCTCCAAAAAAAATTTAAGTATTCTCCTACATAAAAGAAGTCAAAATATTATACTGATTGCACGCTGGATTTGCTACTTTTTGGTACTGTCAGTGAGGCTAAGGTCAGTTATGGCAGATGGCAGAACTGAGAAGACGTATTCAGATGCCTGTTACTTATGTCAGTGATTCCAGCTGAGGCTCGTCTTGCAGTAAGATAAAACTCCATTTGTACAGGATTGACATATTTTGCCCTCAGGTATAGAGCCATAGGCCATACTTCAGCTTTTCTGCGTGGACAAATAACAAAAAAAGGCAGGAAATGGTCTGGGGAGGTTCTCTAGTCTAGTCCCAAGTTCCATCAGGACTATTTACACCAATGTTACCTATGCCTAATAACTTCTCTTGCTAAAAATCCCTCAAATTCCCTAAATAATATATTCCCTGTGCCTCTTTTACTAGCTCTTACCTACAAAATTCATGGCATAAGACTTCATAATTCTATATAAAGGAACAATAGCTTCTCACATGACCAGGGTCATACGTCAAATAAAAAAAAAGTATGCAGTCATCTGCCAATTTGACTTGAGGGTAACCATCAAGGTTCTGAGTAATCTGTACTCTTACCAAAGCCAGAGGCTGTTAGGAGTCTTATACTTTGCAAAACTTGTTTCCCAGGGAAATAAAATAAAACTATTTGGCATGGCTCAGCCAAGGACCGTGTCTACACTGCCTGTAAATAGCCAGCAAGGAGGAAGAATCCTGACAGATTACTGTGGAATTCCTTGCAGCACCAGCCAAATTAAAAAAAAACCAAAAAACAACACAGAGAACTGAGGTAATAATACATCTCTGAAGGTCACTTTGTCCAACAGCCCCTGTCTAGAGTAAGGTCAAGTAGAACAAGATGTGCAGGGCCATGTCCATTTGAGTTGAATATCACCAGAGTGGGTAACTCCACAATATCTGCCAGCAATCTGTTCCTGCCTTCAATCATGCTTATAGAAAACATGTTTTTTTCTTATTTTGGCAACATCCTAGAAATAGGATAAGCAATTGATCTGAATTATTAAAGGGATTGGTTATAAAAATGTCTATAAAAATAAGCTAAAATAAAGGAGTATTTCTGCCAGTATATTAGTGGGATAAATCACAGCTAAAAACCAAGTCAGAGCTGCAGGGGTGTCAGTAAACTGATTTATGTACTATCAGAAGCAAACAGCCTGGAAATCTATGGCTAAAAATAATGCTCTAATACAAATGCTGACCCCAAAGAAATCTCTTTCTGCTATGCTCAAAACCTTGTTCATGAGCAAAGAGAAACACACCTAAAGGAAAATTTTATTCTTAATATAAATGAAGTCTGAACAGTCTCATTCAATAATCATTATTACTCTAGATATAATTTACACAGAAAAATAAAGAACACATGCTAATTGGGTTAGAAACCTCAGTAATGGCAACATTATGATTTAAACTGTAACAAACACTCTTAGATTTTTTTTTCCCCCTGAAGAAAAAAAGATGCCTCTTCTCCCAGGAAACTAGTAACAGGACAAGATGACATAGCCTAAAGTTGCACCAGGGAAGGTTCAGGCTGGACATCAAGAAGAATTTATTCATGAAGGGGTTGTTAAGCACTGGAGTGGATAGCTCAGGGAGATGGTAGAGTCACTATCTCTGGAGGTCTTCAAGAAACAACTGGAGGTGGCACTCAGTGCCAGGCTCTATTTGATAAGATGGTGATCAGCCACAGGTTGCACTTGATCTCAGAGATCTTTTCCAATCTAAATGATTCTGTTCTTCAGTGATTCTTTAATTTACATAAGTTTGCAATTTTACATGTTATATACTATTTCTTTATATTTTTTCTTATCCCTAAAGTCTGCTTTTTTCAGCTCTAGGTCTGAGTTTCATTTACTACCATTATTGGGTGGTTTATAGGGTCAGCCTGTTCCCATCTTTAGTAATCCCATACCTGTTCTTTTCTGTAGCACACACATTGTCTCCACTTCTCAAGGCTTATGTTTCTCCACAAAACATTGTTGTGTTAAGGCCATAAGTATTTCACATTATGTGAAGTATTTATTTATGCTTTGTTTCTGCTATCTACCTAAAAGTCAGGCATATAGAAAGACAAGGAAGTGAAGCAATTTAGACATTTACACATGGTCAATAGAAGGAATTGATGTCAAGGATAAATGAAGTCAAACAAAGATCCAGGCAGGTCCAAGTCCACATAGAGGAAGCCTGACAGAGCTCCCTCTGTGGACTTGAAAACTCTGTAGAAACCCTGGGTCTCCAAGTAGCAGTGGTGTAACACAGACCTACACAGGCACACTTGGGAGGGGATCACTGTGCTCCTGAGGTGAAAGCACATCAGCTTCAGATCTGTAGAAGGTCCTCTTTGGACTTCATACTAGGGCATCTTTGCCTACCTCTTGATCTTGCCCAAGGTGCTAGTAATGGAGGCTTCTGACATTTCAGTGCTAATACTTTTAAATATCATACTTATTCACATATAATTATACACAGGTTTGAAATACAGTCCTAAAACACCATCCATTCCCACTTCTATTGTCTAGACAGATTATGCTATAATGAGATGCATTTTGAGAATTAACACACTGCATCTGTCTGGTCTGCCTGGGCTAAATCTGTCTTGATCCAGGTATCTTTGCTATAGAATAATGAGAGGTAAACCCTGCATTAAGGGTTTTTTTTCCATAAAGAGTGAATGGCATTTCAATAGGTAAGACAAGAAGATCAAAATATCCTCCTGTGGCAGTGCAAAATTATAATTGTGTGATTATGTCAGAGAGCATATTAAAAAAAGTACTGCAGGAGGACACACAGCTCCACAAAGCTCAGTGGCATTATATTCCCTTGACTTAATTCCACCTTCATGAAGAGGTGCTAGCAGCACACCCTGAGATTAAATGATAAAAGCAATATAAAATTTCTTAACATAACCATGGATAGATTTTTTTCTTTGTGATTGGCCCCTCACTGCAAGAACCTCAGCTGTTCGGACCAAGGGTGATATGTGAAAACTACCCCCAAAAGAAACCCTACCAAAACCAACTAACCAAACAACCAAAAAGAACCCAGAAGCAGGTAATACTATTTTTTTTTCCTTTAGATTCCTATTTTCTGTGAATATTGTTTAAAGAATATAAAAGATATGTGTCTTCAGAAGGAGAATAAGCAGTTTCAGTGTATGTGCTATACACACATATACTGTGTGTATAGCAGGCTCTCTAATTAGTTAGCATTCTGATTACAGAAATATTTTTATAACAATATAAGAGAAAAGGTTTCCCCATAATAACACCATAAAGTAATAAAATATGATCAAAACATCTTGCAAAGGTATGCTTTTCCATCTTGAAATGATGACTCAATTCAATAAAAACATTTAAAAATCATACAGTAATTTTCCTAATTTTCACACTGTGATATAATTTAAAAATTTTGAGTGGTATTATTCTGACATTGAAGATTTATTACAGAACATATTATGGAAGTTAAAACAATGTAGATGAGTACAAATGAAATATCTTCTGAAATGAGCTGTAAGAAAAAACAAAATCAAAACAACAACTGTTAATTTGAGATGAAATAAAATCGTAAAAATCACATAAATTACTGTGGGACAGAATTTTTATTTTCAAGCTCATACTAACTGTTCTATTAGTTTGTCAAATCATGTTTGAATCTTGGATGGTTACATTATGTAAAGTAAATCCAAGTGTTCTCATAATAGTATTAGTATTGGTCTCAAAGTATCCCACTTTCTCCAGATACCTAATTTCCTTGAAGAATAATTATTCTTTCATAGAGATGAAACTCCTCCAGTTATTAACTGCAACCTCCAAAGACATTTCATTTTTTCTCAACCATTATTAGTTTAAAAAGATAGATTGGCAGTGATTTTCAGAGACTGACTAAAACCAACAAGAAATTCTCTGAATAAGAGATGTAAAGGATTTTGGTTTAGCTATGACAAGAAATTCTCCATTATATCTGCTCATTATCTTGGCTTGGTTCTTAGTGAACTTCTAACCTGTCAGAGGAATTTATGGAACAGGAAAATTATTATATGTTTTTCATATCTATTTTTAAATAAAATAATATTTATCAAAAGTTTTTAAATAAAAAGGTTGGTCTTCTAAAATGAAAAACTATTTCTGTCACTGCATACTAAGACAAAGAAGACCATTCTGGATCTTGCATGCATCTTAACTGCAATATCAGCTTTTTAGAAGGTTATCTTGTACTGAAAAATTGCAATAGTGCTAAGAATGGGATTTTCAAAGGTAACTCACTTGCCTAAATCCCACTGAGATCAAAAGGACCTGTAGATTCCAAGTGTGTATTTTCAAGTAGTTCCTTGCACTATAGGGAAGTCCATCTGACCTTACCCATTCTGAGAAGTAAATATACCTCTTGTATTCAGTGCAGCCAATGGCTCAGTAGGCCTCCTAACTCAGGTGATTAAGATTCATTAATGTAAGGGTTTAGACACCTTGCAGTTTTATGGGAAATTGGCTCAGAACTGAATATCCACAATTTCAAAGGAAAAATGCGTAAGCAAGCCTAAGCTGTAAGCAAGTAAAAGTACATTGTGATTGGTTGTTTTAAAACACAAATTATGAACTTTATTGAATTAGAAATTATTATAGCTACTATTGCCATTATGCTATTTGAGCGTGGTCTAACAGCACTATTTGCATTTTAAAAAGTTGTTTTTTCATGGACACTGAAGTGGGTGATATGCATCTCTCTACCTTTCACTATCCTGCCAAGTACCTACATGGTACAAGGAGACACACTTGCACATTTGACCCGAGAGCTGAGGTCCAAGTCCATTGCCAATAGCAAAATAAGGGTTCAAAATGACGTCTTTGATGATCATATTTATTTTTTTTTTATGCCTCTATTACAATGGAAGATGTATTGAGAATAGGCCACATGGAATAAAAGCATAAGGCATAATAAAAATTACAACTTAACTGCTATAAATGGTGAAATTACTGACATAGTTAAAATATTAATATGGAAAATTACCTCTCAAGAGGAATAAACCACAAAAATATGAAGAGTTTTCCTTCATAAAATATATTTAGATTTGTTCTGTATTTGGCAGCTAAAGAGAATAGGCTGACTGAAAGGGTCTGAATAATGATGAGAAGAGAAATTTAACTATATGAATGTATCCCACAGTTAGTCTTTCAATATACTTTAGACTAACAAGACAGAAAGATGGTTTGGAAAAGGGGTTTAATTAGAGAAAACAGAACAATTATCAGAATCTGGGAATAATGGAGATGTCAGCTAATACAGCAGAACATAAACTATCTAGTTCTTGAAATAAACTGGAGATGGGAAGTTGAGGGAATAGTCTTCTACAGTGTACTATAAAACCAGGGAATTGATGTGAAAGTTGGAGGAAGGGAAGGGTGGCACTGACCACTGAGCAATGGCATTCTTGTCTCAGGAAATAAGAGGAACAGAGACAACAGACCTCAAAAATACAGCAAACTCAATTCATAGCTATGGAAAATAAGTCAGAGCCTACAGCTGAAGAACTGATGTCACAGACATTTAAGTTAGGTGTCACTGGGGGCTGGTGGTGCCCTGGGGGGCATCAGGCACACCAAGGCCAGCTGGGCAAGGGAGGGGATTGTCCCACTCTGCTCTGCCCTGGGGCAGCCTCACCTCCAGTTGTTGCTGGGGCAATTTGGGTGCCACAAAAGACATTAGAGAACATCCAAAGGATGGCAACAAGGATGGTGAGGGGACTGGAGGGGAAGCCATATGAGCAGTGGATGAGGGCACTTGTTCTGTTCAGCCTGGAGGAGACTGATGTAAGTCCTTATCACATTCTACAACTTCCTCATGAGGGGAAGAGGAGGGGCAGACACTGATCTCTTCTCTTTGGTGACCAGTGACGGGACCCAAGAGAATGATCTGATGTTTGTCAGGGGAGGTTTAGGTTGGATATTAGGAAAAGGTTCTTCACCCAGAGGGAGGTTGGGCACTGGAACAGGCTCCCCAGGGCAGTGGTCACAGCACGTGACATAGCAGCCTGACAGAGTTCAAGTAGCATTTGGACAATGCTCTCAGGCACATGGTGTTACTCTTGGAGATGTCCTGTGCAGGGCCAGGAGTTGGATTTCAACGCACATTGTGGGTGCCTTTCAACTCAGAATATTTTTTTACTATAAGGTTATGTAAACATGAGGACAGATCACCTAGGGAGATTTTAGTCTCTCTGTCACTGTAGATTTTCAAAAGAAGCTCAGAGAATCATCTGTCAGGAAAGACAGAGATATGGCTGATCCTTCCTCTGGAGTGGCCATGCCAGCCTTCCTAAATTCTCTCCCTTTGATTTCTTTGATTTTTATGATCTGTGTTAATTAGCTTCCCAAATCCTTCTTTGCCCTCTTTTTGCTGTGTTCTCTTTAGGGAATATATGTCATATGAAATAAAAATGTATTCCTTTACTGGAGCCTCTTTTGCTCTAAATTCAGCAGTTACAAAATCAATACCAGTTAGGCAGCAATGAAACCTTTCTGCCTTCTTTTCTCCAATCAACTCTGTTTAAAGAGAAAGAAGGGCTATTGCACTACATATAAAATATTGATCTAAAAGATACTAAAAGTGCATAATGCATGAGAAAAGCTGAGATTTCTGTTTTGAAAAAGTCTAGCAAGACTGTTTTTTATTTTATTATATAACAGTCCTGTTTATTGTCATTTTATTTTATACTTGGAATATGGATGAGCAACCCTCAAATGATTCCACATAAAGCAATATGGGAAATATTTAAAATGCAGTGAACTGCTAGGCGATGTCTCTTTGCAAACACCTAGCTCTCATTCCTCAATCCATTTCTCTCAGTTCCAGCAACTCTCACTAGAACTGGGATTTAGGTCACCAGTGCCATTCCAGTCAGGGGGTGATTTTATTTGATCAGGAGGAAAAGCTGATGAGGACTCTCAAATGCATCCTGGCAAGCCTAGCAGAATTGGTGGCAGGCAGTCTCACCTAGCAGGAAAAGGTATTCAGTGGGGCAATTCCATCCCACAAAACTCCGTATTTTCAAATGTATTATTGTACATAAATGTCTTCCATTAGCTAAAATAAGGTTTCAAACACATTTTATTTAGTGCAAGCTCTCAAAATAAACTTAGTCAGTGACTGTTCTGATATTATGTGCTTGGCTCTAGAGTGGAATTTAATATTAATATTTCCCAAAAACTTGGGAAAATGTTAGAATAATTATTGGAGAGATTCCAAATCTCACCTACCATGAAAAACTGTCCTACTTAATAAACTACATAGACATACTCAGTATGCTTTCACCAAGGCAATGAGTCTTGAATTTTTCTGGAAAGTGATAAGAATGATTGCATCCTCCTCCTGATTTCTCTCCAGCTCCTACGTGCACTTGCATAGGCAAAGAATGATGGTGAGTAGGAAGCTTCTGCTTCAAATTGCTCTTGTTTAAAAGGAACCAAACACTCCTTCTCAGCTGACTTTTAGAAGACAACAGCAAACATCATTCCTCCATGAATGAAAACTATTTTTACAGTGTGCCAGACTTGCTCTTCCTAAGAAAATCCCTCATGTGAGGCAGGCACAGGAGTATTTACTCTTGGAATCACAGTCAAGCTTAAGTGTGACAGAGGCCAAGCTGCTCTGCTACTGTCTGAGGTACATCAAACTTAAAAAACTGAGACAGTTGCTGGGGTTGCTCACATTAAGAACTGGGTGTCAACATAGTTTTTGGGGTTGAATTCTATTTCAAATCTATTTCAGGAATGGACACAGGTCCTTAACCTGTAATTATGACAGGACAGATTACAGCAGACACATGATCTTGACTTTTCTGGCTTCTGGTCAATTGGAATCTTTATCTTACATTTATCTCCATTTATGCTTTTGAGAGCTGACATAACTGTTCTAGATGTTACATGTTTGGGAAAAGTCTACACTGTTTTGTGGGAATGGATGGACCAGTTCTCTTCAATACCTTCATTAATGACTTGGATGCAGGATTTGAAGGGATACTAATCAAGTAGTGATTTAGTTTCTTCCTCTCTAATAAGAGGAGTGCTACTTAAAAATCTCTGTGTTAAACAGAGGTCTTGGCATAGTAGATCATAGTTGAATTTTAGTTTCTAATCCTACAAAGACATATAATATGCTTAAATATAAGAATATGAAGAATTACAGAGGTGCTGCTCAATTTGGACTGAGTTTTCCACTCTCTTCCATGCTGCTAATTGCAATAATCTGGTGTCTTGAAATCTTCATTATTCTATTTGCTCTTTTTAAAGTATGAACTGCATTTGTGAACTTCATTGCTGTGTTATCAGGGTAACTAAATTTTATTTCAGGATAAACTTGTACTGAGATCTTGGCCTGCAAATCATCCTATAAGAAAGGGTTTTCAGGGATTTTAATATTAAAGTACATGGCCAGACTTTTAAAGATGATTGGCACTAGTACTGGAAACATGAGGCCACCAGAAATTCTCTTCATCTGAAAAATGCATTAAAAATTTTAGGTCTTTGATTACCCTTCCTTGCACATGGATTTACATTTCTATATGTAGACAGTCAGATATATTGCTTATGCATGTTCACAATCTTGAAGATTTTTTTTAAGACGTAGAGATGTCTGTCTGAGCACTGGTGAGCAGCACTGAGTCTTGGTAGAAAATCAGCTTAATTTTCTTCATCTGTTTTCATTTTCCCATTTTCACTTGAGGGATTCATCTCTCATCTTATTATAATTCTGTGCAATTCATTGCAAAGGTTTGGTAGATTTCCTTAGTAGAATTCAGTTACTGCACGTTGTAAACTGATGTTTTTATACTCACATTGTGACACTGACTTTTACAAAACCATCTAAATGACCATTGCTTTGAAACTAAGCTGGAAAAAATATACTACAAAACCAGACTTTAGTTCTGGCTGAGGAAATTGTTTGACAGAGACAGAATGACTCCATTGTCTAGGGACTAAGTCCTCACCTGAGAGGAAAATCACCTCCTTCTTGTAAAAGTAATTTAATAGAAGTGACTGGCAGACAGCCCTCTGCTCCCTCCACTCTCAGTGGTGTATGTTGTCTCTCAGCTGAGAACTTTTGGAGCACATCTTGCTCTTAAAGATTAACACATCTCTAAATATTTCATATATAATGGCACAATTTCCATGGGAAAGACTGAAAGCTATTCCAGCAATCTGCTGATAAGCTGGGTGTCAAGGCAGTCCCCAAGGAAGTAAAAGTTTGGACATCCCCAAGCAAATTCAAAAATGGAATTTGTATCTGCCATATCCTGTAGAAAAAACCCAAGCTGCCAAGTATCAGATGAAAAAGAGGCTGCACATCTGCTGCTGCTTTTTTTTTAGGACCAAACCCAGCAATTATTGTTTGGAAGTTCCTTACTGATGCCTCCTGCAGACAGCCTGAGGGAATGCTGCACTGCTGAGCTGAATACAAGTTGTATAAATCCCATCACAGTAGATGAAAACACATACAGTTTCTAAAAATATCTAGGCACATAAAGGTGAAGATAGACATGTCTGAGGGATCTTCACAGGTCCCTATATATCTAAATATGATTTGGAGATTGCATAACTAGGAGTTTTGCACTTAGTGTATTTGAAAATCTCACTGTTTTACACATTTTACCCCAAAAGTCCCGATTTAACTGATCTTTCAGCATGCAGGGTTATTTCTTCCCCTCTTCAGTCCTGCTTTATACTGTCCATAGCAGTGTTATATGCTTCATTTGTGCTGGAGCACAGAAGAGAAGAGTCATGTCCAAGGAATGTCTCTTTGGATGCACATTTAGCTTTTGCTTTCAGTTTGGGATGAATGCCAACAGTGCTGGTGTCACTGAGATGTCTCAAACCTCACTCTGTGCACAATTGCTGCTTGATATTTATACAATCAACTCTTGATTCACCAGGTAGTGAATGGACAACATATATGTACACATCTACTGAGACAGAGTAACCCAAGAGGCTCAGCTTCTCCGCAGACCCTTTAATTTTAGAAACACCAAAGATATGCAGTTATGCGGTGATGCATTTGGGAACTTACATGTGCTAAGATATATAGATCTAATATTTCATTGTGGAGAAATGGTTTATTTCCAGCAGTAAATACGATGTTTGTGAAATGAGAATAGGCTATTTCAAACTGTTATAAGGCCACTGAATAATTGAATTATTACTCATCAGGGGGCAGTGTAATTTGTTACCTGTGTGATTCCAACACTCTGAATCAAAGTAATTACATTCATGGTGTCATTTAGTGAAATAATGCCATGAAGGTCTCTATGAAGAGAAAGACAATTGCTGAAATGATTTTGTTGAAATAATAGCACCAATTCAATTGGTCCTCTTGATTAATTCATTTATTATATGGCTAAATAGCTTATTCAGCTCTGCTTTGTTAGATTGACAAATAGAAGCTTTGCAAATAGTATCTATGAAGGGGAAAAAAAGCACAGCTTCTAAGGGGAAAATACCAAACAGGCCTTTTTAGAATCACAAATGTGCAAATGGCAAAATAAAATTATTAAAAAAAAAAAAAAAGAGAGAGGGAGAAAGAACACAAAATAAGATTTTAATTTCCTTTGAAAGTTCAGTGGTAAGATTCTCCTAGAGGTTTGTCTGGTGTAAAGAACTGCTGGGAGTTACCTGAAGATTGCTTCACAGAGCAATCACTTCTAAATCTCATTAACTAGGCTTCAGAAAACTAGGAAATTGGTATTTAAAAAAAAAAAAAAAAAAAAAGCAAGAAGTCCCTTTAAAGAGTAAGTATTTTGGAGTTGTTATTTTATGATTGTCTACAAACTATAAGTATGCAAGAATTCATGTATGCAAGTATGAAGTGGTTTCTGTTGTGCTGTGTCATTCACATCTTACACCTCAATGCATTTATTGCAAAGACCAGTCTGTGAGGTGGGACAATCCTGCACTCACTCTTTTGAGAGAACAAAGAGGAAGAGCTGAAAGCACACCATGGAAACTGATTGCATGGCTTACGACCACTTTTTCTTAAGATTTGTTTTAGCCTTTTCTTTAAAATTATTTATACATTGTTGAACATGATCACAACCATCTTTGGCTTTCTTTAGCCATTTGTCCACACTGTGATTTAGAGAAGCACAAGTGAGAGCCAAAAAAAATAGGTGTCACAGGGTGGTGACCTGAAGCATCATTTTTCAGATACCTAAATCAGTCTTAAAAAAAGAGATTATTACACAACTGCACCAAACTACTGATGATGGCCATGATGATTCGGGGGGGATGGGGTAGGTTTTTTGAGATATTTCACAATATGTTCATGCCTTCAATGACACAGGTGGTGAAGTTTTAAAGCTGTAATTGGGTTTTCCTAGGTAGGTTCAACCCTGACCTGAAGAAACCATTGATTACCTGCAGTTCTGAGGTTATTTTCAGTGGATTTCACCAGTACAATATTAATAATCACAACAACTAGCACTAATGATGCAGGGTGAGAGAAGAGCAGTAAAATCTGGTTGTTCCTTGAGAAGTCAGCATAGAGCCAGCGCATGGAAAGGGAGGAACAGCAATTCATGAAGAGTTTTGTCCACTGAGATGAATTCAACAGGAATTGCTGGCATTTTCTTGAAGCTGATCTGAAAGTATGACCTTGTTTTAAGCTAAATAGCTATCTGCTTGAGGGAGACAACTTGCAATTATTTAGGTGCTGTGAAGGCTTGTGGTAGACTTGCTAACACTTCAGAACAATTGGGATATGAAAATACTTAAGGCAGGCCACTTTTTCCTATGAACCACTGCTTCCCTCCATGAGCTCTAATTCTTTTACTCCCCCTAAGGTGGACTATCTGTTCTGCTGACACCAGTGCTGGCACCAGAGACACCCCACAACAGACCAGTTCAGGCAATGGGAGAGGTCTTCCCAGCATTTGAGAAGGATTTGTGTCACATGCCAGTGACACGTGGCAGTTCCAACAAGCTGATGAGCACCTCAGTCCTGCAGTAGTTTTAATTCCCAGCCAGAGGTTGTGACCCTGATAACTAGAAATTTTTTCCCTTAAAAATACATTTCTTTACATCGTTGGATTCATGTAGCATTGTATACAATTACAGCCCTTGGAAAATTTATGTTCTGCAGATCTGGGTAATAAATCCTACACTTTACAGTACTGGTGTGGCTGTGTTATAAGCCCTTTTTGCTGAGTCTAACATTTATTATTGGGTAAAAAGGTGAAAACAAATCCACACTGCAGAAAGTGTGCCACAGTACCACAGCATTTTAGCAAATTCTGAACTGCTATTTTCATCCATGGATGTATCATGGGGATTTGTCATGGTGCCTACACACAAAAATATCAGGCCAATGTGCACATATTTTTTGGAATGAGAAACAAAATTGTGATTTTTTTTTTTAATAGGAACACGGTTTTCTGATGTGTGTAATCATTTGAGGAAGCAGTCTTTCAGCTGAGTAATTTAAAAACGAGAGTGGTTTTTGCTGAGGGAATGTTTTCAGTCCTTTTTGAAAAATCTGTCTCATATTATCTTGAGGTGATCTGCAAGATCCTGACAGCGCAGTTCCACATTATGGTATCTCAGGACATAATTTTATACTGAGTTATCCCTATAAGGCAAAACCAACATAAAAGCTGTTTACCTTTCCCTATGCCTGGTTGCTTATTCCTGGTTGCATCTTCCTGATGGAAATACACCCAAATAAAGATCTGAGGAAATTATCTATTTTGGAAGGCAAACACCTTCCAGTATTTTTGTATTAAAAAAATACCTATCAACAGTCTGTTTATCCTAAAACAAGGAGATCATCAGGCCATTTTCCTCTACCTATCATCACATTTGCAGTTTTCTCCTAGTCTCACTGTGAGATCTCACAGACAACTATATCCATGGCAGATCTGCAAGGTGCACACAACCTCCTTCCAGCAAGGCTGGGACTAGCAGGCACACAGAACCATTGTCATGGGATGGTTAGGGTTGGGAGGGAACTCTAAAGCTCATTTAATGTGACCCCCCTGCAGTGAGCAGGGACATCTCCAGCTACATCAGACAGCTCAGAGCCCTGTCCAGCCTCATCTTGAACATTCTTGAAGCAGCCTTAAGACTTACAAAGGAAAGCTCTGAGGCAGGTTGAAGACTAGCAAAAAGTACTGTCCACTCCAAGGTACAGCTTTTCCAGAGTCTTTTTTTTTTTTTTCCCCCTTTCTTCCTTTGGGAATGCAAGTGCTGCCAATCTGACCCAGCTTCTGAGACTTGTAATTATATTCTATCATGTTACATTCTCCTTGAAATTGATATGACACAGTAAGAGACCATGGACAGTCTTGCAAGTAGACAGCAGCAGTACTATATTATTTAAGGCCTTAAACACTGGAATTAAAATGCTAGAGTGCATGTGTTCTATATAAAAAGGAAAAAAAAAAAAAAAAAGAAGCCATTTACATAGGGAACAGAGGGAAGAGCTGAAAAGAAAAGAAATCAATCAAATAGGGAGGAAATGTGACAAAGTTAGTAAGGCAAAAATTACAGCCTTTCAGTGTTCTTATTAAGGAGGACACAGGATGGGCTCTGAGTCCCTGGCCTGATTGGCATCCCCTGTGAGTTTATGATGGTGAAGGCAGATGGTGAAGTCCCCCTCTGGAAATGCTGTGTATACAGGAATTCTGAGGAGTTATCAGTGGGAATGGCTGTCAGGTGCCATGGTTTAACAACTACCACATCCAAAGCACAAGATCATCTCCACTTCAGCCTGGTTAATGATAGCATTAGGTTCTTGGAGAAAGGCACATTTTGAAAACATCTTCATTTACTGCCACAACTGTGTGAATAAAAGCTGTGAAATCAGGAGCCCTCCCTGCAAAGTGGTTTGCCTAAGCTCCATGTGGCACCCTGGCATTCACATGCTGGTTCCACAGGAAAATGGTGCTTTCTAAACAAAGCCTAGTTGAGAAAAGTTCTTGTTTGAGCATAAATCCCTGACAGCCTCCAAACAAATGGAAAGATTGCAGTTAAATGCAGAGTAAGTGTGGGTTATCCTTCCTTCCTTCCTTCCTTCCTTCCTTCCTTGGTTATAATACTCAAATCCTCCTAGATTAAAATCATATAACTCCCCCTTGAGCTAAACAAGCATTCTTGGCTGCATAGCTCTATGGAGTCCAATGAGCCTTTCCCAATTTTATGACGTTTGAGGAATTGACTTGTTCACTTGGGCCTAAACTCAATATGTGCATGTAACAGGTTGGGGAGCACAGGGTCTCTGCTTGGGGGCTGAGAAACTTCTCAGCTTCTTTCATTTGCATAAATAATTCAGTTTCACACATCTTACAAACCTGACACCTTCTGAGCTTTGTTTTTCTGGTGGCTGCAAAATCTAGTTTCATTGTCAGGAGAAGTCTGGAAAGAAAAGGGAGAGAAAGAAGATCCCCACTTTATCAGTTCGGAGTAAGGATTTGATCTGCCCTGCCCACTATGTATTTTAGGAGAGGAATGAATTAAAAAACCAAGAAGATTCCAGACGTAAAAACCAAACAGTTTTGTTAGTGTAAAAAAGTGAAGCTCATGCAGACTGGTTGTCTGAGCTAAAAACAAGTTTGACCTATGACAGAACATTAATTGTGGGTTTGGATTACCCTGGAGGCACACTGGTAAAACACGGTGTTGAATTTGCCCCTTAAATCTGTTGATACTGGCAACTTCACTATGAGGAACTTTAGACTGTAGTCACACAATAAGTGGCAGCTGCTCTACTTGAGCATGAGCTCCTGTTCATCGCTCACCCACAGCCACTGACCATGATCACAACTCCAGAGCGAGTGCAATTGCATCATGGAAGGTGACACGCCTTTGCTCGATCTTTGGAGCGAATGCCTAGAAGGTAAAAGACAATAATTCAATCTCTTGACATATATCTGCTGAGAACAACAGTGTAAGACTATGCTTCTGAAAGGGTGCTAAAAGGTGTTAGGTTTTTGGTTCTCACTTGGATTTGGATGATGTGACTTTTAAGGGTGTCTAGAAAATCGCAGGAAAAAAAGACACCAGGAAGAATCTTAGCTGTTAACTTCAAAACCATGACGTTTCCAGTTTTGAGGAGACACACAGAGATTTTAAGTGTAGGAGGCCTGATCTATCTTACAAGAGCCAAAAATCTAAGATGCCATTTAATACAGATTCATTTCTATTTAACCCTCCTCTGGACACTGCTCCTAAAGTCTGCAGATATATTTGGCATTAAAATATGACAATAAAGCAGGCTAAAAATGTACAGCTGTTAATCAGCAACATCATTTATTTGATCCAGTATTTATTAGCTCATTTAAAATGGCTGTTTGAACTGATATTTGTTGTTATTTCAATAGGATGGAATGCCTTGAATTTAATGAAGTTAGCTGTATTTGAAATCACTGATAATAAATGTCTTTGCAGTGGGGCTGGGTTTTCAAAAGGATTTATGAAATGTTAGACCAATGATGTCAGATGACTGCTTTTGGAAGATGAGATGTACATGTGACCATCCCATCTGCCCTCATCTGAATGCTTTGGGAAGACAGGGTTTCATGACATGGAAATGAATTGAGCCTCACAGTTTTGTATGCTGTATGTACTGCTTGTCCCCAGACTCACATTCAAAGTCCATGTTGGAATGACATCTGAGTGAATAACAGCATCCTTGTCCACAGTGTAACATTGTCATGTGTGGGCTACCAGGGAGGAAAAACTCATCCTGGCCAGCTCCATGGTGTGGAGTCAGGAACTGCTGCACCTCAGAGTGTATCTATGTCACAGCGCAAACATTCACCAGTCTGGTTTAAAAACACCCTGACTCTGTTGGCTGGCACTCCTGCTCCTGCTGGTCTGTCTTTTAAGCTGCTGACCGTCTCCAAGGAGCTCTTTATGGGCCTGGGGAGACTGAAGAGATTCAAGAACTTTTACAGACATATATGTGGCCATCCCTTTCTAAACTTAACACTGGATTTAGCTGCCTCTCCTACATGGCTGTGCTGCAGGTAAGACACCTGCACTGCTGCTGGTCAGAGGTTTCCTAAAATGAATATATGCATTTTTTTATAGATTCCTTAATGTGAAATGTCACATTCCTGGCAGTGAAAGCATACAGTCTTTCAAAGTGTTTGTGAAAAAAGATATGAATGATAATTATTTTTTAATTCTTCAGGTTCCCCTATATCTGTCACTAAGTGGTGGGGTATTTTCAAAATTTAGAGAGGGATCAGAACCATGGCACTGCATTTGAGGTTCATTTGTAGAAGGTAAAGTAGCATATGTTATGAGTCAGTTAATCTCTTTAGGGCTTTATCCAGCACAAATTAGGCTCTGTGGTCACCAAGTCACAGCAGGCTGTGGGCCGCTGTAGCCTTGGAGCTTTATTCCGATTCAGCTGCCAAGAAATGAACTGCTCTGTGGGCGCAAAAATTGGCTTATGCTCTGTGAACTCCAGCCAAGCGTGAGCAGTTTCAGAGGCTGCTCTTTCTCTGTGCACAGCTACATCATTTCATTCTCTTCACCTCTCCAACCTTGATGCTAAGATGCAGCCCCTGGAAGATAAAGAAGGTGCTAATTCAGCCTCATTAGAAATCAGTAAAGGCTGTGAAATAGTTTTAAAATGTGTGGAAATCCTTATTGCTTTGGCTGTTTGAAAAGTCCACTGCAGGGATTAGCTCTGTGCTGCTGTTGGAAGTAAGAACTGTCTTTTTTTTTTTTTTTTTTTTCTGTTTACTTTGGTTTTGCAAGTTTGTTTTGCATTTTGTTTTTTCACTAGCTGCCCTCAGTCTATATCTGAAGATACTGAATAGCCAATAAAAAGAAAATGCCTTGTATTTCCTAAGTGGACAAAAGGAACTGTAAAGCATAGTTTTAATTGCAGCTAATGTCTTATGGAGGCTTGAAAAATCTCACTCTCAATTCTCAATTCACTTAACAGAGACACTGACCAAATCATAGGGAAGTCACAGGTGCTCAGTTACAGGTGTCAAGATGTCTGTCCCTACATGCAGCTCCCTTCCCTACTTAATCCTTGACCTTGGTAAAGAACTCATCATCTCTGCACTGTCTATTGCACATCATGAATGAGGAATAGTTGCCTGGGTCACAGCAGTAGTGCTGATATCAAATGAGTACTTACTCTTTGCACAAACTATAACAAAAATCAATTTATTGTTATCCTATTTGTTTTTGCCATGTTTATTTATTTATGCCATTTGTATGAATTAACGACTAGAATAAGCATTGCTTAGTTATTATCACTTCTATCCTTAGTGATTCTCTTAAGTGATCATTCCTGGAGAAGGGGTTAATTTTGATACGTTTAAGTATAAAATATCTAATATTGTACATATGCAATATATGCACAAATGTGACATCCTGAACACTCAAGACATTTCTTGAATATCAATGGCAAGAAGCTGTTGTCACTGATGCTTGGCCAGGAAACATTGCCAGAGGATGCCAGACACAGGGCTAAATGCCACCTTGTAAAAACACCAAGATCTTCTCATTTCTGTGGAGCAAGAGCAGGAGGGCACATGGAGCAGGAGTCCAAGAAACAGTCTGGCTGGCTATTGACATGTTATTTCAGCTGGGCACCCACAGCCCTGCCTTCCCCTCCTACAGACAAGTGCCTGAAGCTGTGATCCTGCACGCCTTGGTCTCCTGCATCCCAGCTCAGATTCAAGAAAACCTGTTTGCGATTCGGAATCTGAGTGCCTTTTTGTGTAAAGTAACCTGAGAGGTCTGATCTGGCAGGTGAGCTGAGATCACATGCACATTTGCTGGCAGCCCTGATTTCAGCACAAAGGATGGCAACCACCACACCTGAGCTCAAAAACACAGCCAGAAGATTAAGTGCCATTTCAAACTATTTAGCTTGTAGCATCTTACAAACCTGTCAAATCTGCGTTCAAAATGCACACCAGGTAAGATTTAGAGCTGGCAAAACCTAAGATTGTATTCATCAGGTAGAAGAAGGCACAAGGAGGTTTCTTGTGCTTCTTGCCTGCTTCCCTGTCTGGCTCCAATATTTTGTGCTCACTCAGGATTGAAACACAGCTGCCACAAGTCCATTTCTCATCAATAGCACTGACTGCAAATTTCACAGTGCAGGATAAATGTAAATATAAAACCAAGTCTTTCCTAACTCTCCTTATTATCTAAATTACGGGTATTTTTTTAAATTACAGGTATGCAGCAGCTTAAAACAATGTGTTAAGGGATATTGAACTTCCTGATCCAAACCAGAAATCCAGTAGCTTGGTTATGTATACCCATCTGTAATTTGACAAATGCATTTTATCTGTGAGTGATTTTTCAATTATTCTATTCTGTATCCAATAACAGTTGCAAAAATGGACTTAAATATGTGCAGATGTTTAAAGAGTTTGCTATATTAGGGCATATGGGACTGACCCTTATACATTTATATTGCATAACTGGAAGAAATATTTCATCTGGTTCTGGTAATCTTTCATTATATTTTTCATTTACAGACACTGTAACATACATAGGATTGCCTCAAAAGTACTCAGA
The DNA here is from genome assembly GCF_971803275.1 of Cyanistes caeruleus. Taxonomy (NCBI): domain Eukaryota; kingdom Metazoa; phylum Chordata; class Aves; order Passeriformes; family Paridae; genus Cyanistes; species Cyanistes caeruleus. The sequence continues at coordinate 79,883,124 of NC_141703.1, forward strand.
TACCTGTAGTAAGTCAAACTAGCTAAGAAAAATCTCTAAAATTTTATTTTCTGTCATCTCTGCTGGGGTTTTCTGCTCTTACTTAGGAGTGCTGGTCTATATAAGGCACAAATAGAGACAATTTTCCAAGAGATCTGCCAAATGTTTGTCACATTACAATTGTCACAAACCCATGATTTTATTATTATTTTTATGACTAGGCCTCAACAATTAAATGTGTTTCTGCAAAGATTCTGCAAAGAATGTTAGGAAATGTGTAACCTTCAACGCAGAAAGCCCTTGGGAGGTAAATTCTTAAAGAACTGGACCTTTCAGATGGAGCTGATTGTGTCCTTTTCATGTACAAGCAGCACATCTACTTCTGCTTTAAAATAAGAGCAACCAAAATGAAGGCTTCCAGCCTTTCCACTGGATCTGGTGAACTGCAGATCCATGATGTGTATATTTGTTCAGCACCTGATGTTGTATAGTCCCTGCAATTAATACAGCCACAAGAGCAGTGATGTAAAAATAACACAAAATCATTGGCATGAAACATAAAAGAGCTGAGTAATTTATGAATATTGCTTTTAAATCTATATTAATCACTGTTTAGGGGACAAAAAAACCAAACCAAAAACATTCAGAGACTTATTTGCTTTGCAGTTAAATCAAATTTAGGATGGGGCAAAATGCATCTTAGCAATTAAATTCTCCTTTAATTCTTACAGATTCAATAGAGAAAATAGATTAGTAAATTCCGAGATAGAATTCCAAGTATGCATGAACAACACCCCATGACAGCATGACTCAACAGTACAAGTAGCAGGTATGGACAAGATCACTAGAAAGAGATTTCAGTGCAGAACAATGCTGTCAACTGTCCTGTCTGTGAAGGTAACAAGTGAGGATGAGCTGCTGGACTACCCCTGGAATTACAGAATCACAGAATCACAGAATGACTAGGTTGGAAGAGACCTTCAAGATCATTGAGTCCAGCCCATGCCCTAATACCTCAACTAAACCATGGCACCGAGTGCCACATCCAGTCTCTTTTTAGACACATCCAGGGATGGTGACTCCACCACCTTCCCAGGAAAACCTTTCCGGTATTTTATTACTCTTTCTGTGAAGAGCTTTTTCCTAACGTCCAACCTATGTTTCCCTTGGCGCAACTTGAGACTGCGTCCTCTTGTTCTGTCAGTTGCTGTCTGGAGAAAGAGACCAACCCCCACCTATCACTATGAGAGTGATAAGGTCACCTCTGAGTCTTCTTTTCTCCAGGCTGAACAATCCCAGCTCCCTCAGCAATTCTTTGTAGGGCTTGTGTTCCCAGCCCCTCACCAGCCTCATTGTCTCCTCTGGACACACTCCAGCATCTCAAAGTCCTTCCCAAACTGAGGGTCTCAGAACCGGACACAGCACTCCAGGTGAGGCCTCACCAGTGCTGAGTACAGGGGGAGAATGACCTCCCTGCTCCTCCTGGCCACACTATTCCTGATCCAGGGCAGGATGCCATTGGCTTTCTTGGCCACCAGGGCACACTGCTGGCTCATGTTCAGCCAGCTGTCACCAGCACCCCCAGGTCCCTTTCTGCCTGGGCACTGTCCAGCCACAGCATCTCCAGCCTATAACATTGCAGGGGGTCATTGTGGCCAAAATGCAGGATTTGGCACTTGAACTTATTAAATTTCATTCCATTGATGGGGTAAATTTGATCCCATTCATCTGAATATTCCAGGTCTCTCTGCAGAGCCCTCCTACCTTCCTACAGATCAACACTCTGAGCTTAGTGTCATCTGCAAATTTACCAATGGAAGACTCAATACCCTCATCATGTTGTCAATAAAAACATTGAACAGGACAGGCCCCAGCACAGACAGAGGGACACCACTGGTGCCTGGCCCCCAGCTGGATGCAGCATTGTTCACCACCATTCTCTGGGCCAGACCTCCAGTCAGTTCCTAACCCAGCAAAGAGTGCTCCTGTCCAAGCCGTGGGCTGCAAGCTTCTCCAGGAGTGTGCTGTGGGAGAGTGTCAAAGGCCTTGCTGAAGTCCAGACAACATCCACAACCTTTCCTGCATCCACCAGGCAGGTCACTTGGTCATAAAAGGCGACCAGGCTGGTCAAACACAACCTACTTCTCCTAAACCCATGCTGGCTGGGTCTGATACCCTGGCCATCCTGTAACTGCTGTGTGATGGCACTCAGTATAAACTCTTCCATAACCTTATGTGTGCATTGTGATTTCACAGCCCTGACACACATTGAAACTACAGTTATAACCAAAGAGCAAACTTCATTTTCCTACACAGAACTCACATCCCACAGCTCTTGCTGCAGGGTTGTTCTGGATGGCACTAAGCTGGATGCCTGCAGAAAGTTTTTGTGCTATTAAGGCAGACTGCTGTTCCTCCATGGGTCTGTTTAACTGAAGCGTGACTACTCACATGTGTTGTAATGCAACAGTGAACATGGCATGCTGCTCTGGGTCTCCTTTCCTTTTGAATAATTTTGAATAACCCAAAAGCCAGGAGAGCATATTCTGTTTTTCACTGATCAGCACATAACTTTGTTAAAAATGGGTCACACCATCATGCAAATATATGAGGACTGGCCCACCACTGTGGAAAGAAAAGCCTGGGGAGCAGAAACAGACTTAAGGATGACTTCATATTCCTTGAGGCTTTCATAGGGGAAGAGAAAAAGCAAAAATAAAAAGCAGCATCTGTAGTTTTGGGTTCTGGTTTGCATAGTGTCTGAGATCTCCATTCAACAGCACTTATGTTCTAGAAATTAGGCCAGAAATCATGCTGTTCCTGCTGTGATGGGAGTGACAGGTGCCTACTTGGATGACAGCTGAAATGCTCCCTCTGTGCTGGTAGGGCAAAGCCCTAGGCTTCTCATCCTGAAAACGTGTTCCTTACCAAAGCAACAGATTTGGGTTTGGTTACATCTTTTATGAACACTTTTTCAATAAATTAATCAGAAGCTTCAGGGGATTTAGGGTTTTTAAAAACAGATCAGTTCTTTTGCAATTCCCTTTTCAGAGCTTCAGTCAAAACTGGATTTCTTCCCATTCAATTTTTCATATTTCTATTTTGCAAGATTGAAGATCCCTGAGCCAATACAAAGGCAGAGTCTGTACTCCACTTGACTGGCATTTGCCTCATAGCCACTGTCTGTGGGGCGTGATGAGTGCTCCATGCAGCTTGCCCTACTCAAAGATCTGTGTCCAGGATTCACAGTCACCATAATCATGTATGTCTGAACCACAATTCCTCCAGCTCGTTAAAAAGCTCCAAACACCATCTTGTCTCAAACATCAAATTGTCTCAAATCACCCTCTAAGTCTGGACAGGGTAAATAATCAGCAGAGATCCTGCCTTCTGAGACACTCTCTGCACCTGGAGAGCTGCATGCTTTTCCAAATTCCTCTTTGGGCCAGTTTGGCTGCTCCCAATTGCTATAGTGAATTGCACACAATGCTTTGAAGCTTCCTGATATTATTTGGGAAGCCAGTTTATAGTTAGTAACTTCTTTTCAGAAATAAAGAGCATTGAAATCACCAATAAGCTCATGCTGTGGAGGACTTCAGAAGACTGGATAAAATGCTGGATAAAGAGGGTTCAGGCAGAGCCTGGAACTGCAGCTAGGAGTATCCCCTCTGTTACACTAAAATAGGAGGAGTAGGTATATGCAGTTTGTTTCAAGCACTTTCCTTGTTAGCCAATATGGTAGTACCCTTTTGTAAGGAGAGACCCAAAGGAGGGAACAGAAGTCCCTGCAACCCCACAAAACTATCCCACACAACATATACTGCATTATTTTTAAGGATTCTCCATAAAACAGGTGCACAAAAGACAGGTTATTTGTGGTCTTTTGCTGTTTGCACAGTAAAAAATCAAGGCAAAGGAGACACAAGGGCATAGTCATAGCTCATAACTTTTTACAACAAATACACAAACGTACCATTCCTAGCAATACACTTTCAATCTCTCTTGTCTTGTTTCTGGTTATTTCTATAATATATATAGCTCCATGTGCACCATTAGAGGTCTCACAAGAACTCTGATGTTCTACTGATGAGATACCTGACATGGACACAAAAGAGATGTCATTATTTTTTCAGCGCAGGCTTGACACAGACAGGTGTCTAGGCAGGGTGCTCACAGTAAGACACACGATCTCAGAACCTGAGAATCACTGTTAATATTGATAAAAGTATACAAGACCTTGCAGTGATGTAGAAAACTGTGGTAGCAGAGCAGTATTTGGGCTGAAGGTAATAGTGTAAAGAAGAATTGAAAACTGAACCTACTGGTTCTGAGCAATGTCAAGTCTCCTGGTTCTGAGACTGCCTTGGAAACACTGATGTCTTGACCGTTTCAAGTTTGGTTTTTCTTTTGATTTAAACCCCACCCCCCAAAAAAAATACCAAAAAAACCCCACAAAAACCAAAACAAAACCAAAAAACACACACACAAAAAAGGCTTTTTTTTTTTTTTTCTCTTTCTTTTTCTAGCTAGCACAAGACCTCAGTAGTCCTTAGCAGGAAATCTCTCAAGACTCAAAATCAATACAAGCTGAAAAGGGTAATCATGGTAAAGGCTTTTCTTTTGGAAATCCTTGGCCAGAGACAAACTTTGCATTTGCCAAGAATAGATATACTCTGAGTAAAATCATGCATATGCAGTAGGGAAAAGGGAAAGGACAGTCCAGCTGATGTGGGTTGACAGAAGATCTGTGGTTTTTCAGTCTGGCAGCCCACAGAAGATTTCTAAGGAATCTGCAAAGGGTAACTAAGAAATAAAAGGCTTTTGTCAGTAGGCTAGAATATGGCATACAGAGGTCTACACTTCCCCAGAAAAACTTGTAAGAGTTTGAAAGAAGTTGAAAGCCACAGGAGTGAAAAGACATTTGAAAGAGAGACAATGGCTGATTATATGTTATAAAATTGTTAATATCCAAAAGCTTTAGAGAAAAACTAGTGTACATATATACTTTCTGAAAGATGACTTGCAATCTGAGAATCATAGAATCATAGAATATCCTGAGCTGGAAGGGACCCACAAGGAGCAGCAAGCCCAAAGGCAAAGGAAAAAAAAAGGTAAAAGCCCAGAGATTAATCTGAAACCTATATTTTACTGGCACCTCATGTCAACACTAATTATAAAAATAATCTTAAATATAGGCAGTCAATGGGGTTATATCTGCAAACAAGGAATTACACTCAGATGTTAATAAACTTTGAAATTCATTTTGAACCACAGGCATGCCAATGGTTTTTCTGTGCTGCAGCCTGACCAAAAAAATGGAGGATATTTTAATAATTATTTTTTTTATATTGTTATCTGAAATAAAATACTTTGACAAAGTTCAGTTGAACAGTTTCACTGTTGACTTACTGATATGGTCTCACATGATTTGGTTGGAACTAGCTTAATACACCCGTAGGGCTTTCTCATTATACCACCTCACTGCACAGGCTTTCTGTCTCAGAAGAGTGATGACCATATTTCCTTTCACAAGTTGGATTATTTCGCCAGCTATTATCATGCACTGGAGTCAGATGATTTCTACCTTGAAACATAGAGCATACTTGGAAAGAAATCCATTTTGTCTTGTGAAAGAAGGAAACCATTCTTTGGAGGTCTCCAGACCATCAGGAGTAATAACATCTCAAACTGCCATCTCATGCATGAAATGGAAATGCAGTATAAAAATTTACTAAACAGACAAAGCTAAAACTTCTGAGGCCACTCAAAAGAATAAAACATTTTTACCTATGCTGAACCAGCCCAAACTAAAGCAATCGTACTAGACTTCTGCTAAGGAAAGAGAGTTTAAACAGATTTAAAAAAGAAAAGGTTTCCATTAACATTTTGACGTTACATAAAAAGCATTTTTCATCTTAAAATAGTTGCAATCCCCTTTACCTAAACATTCTAAAAGAATATCAGTCTTGATTCACAGCTTTGTTTTCCTTTCCAGCCAATTCATGTAATTTATCCATGTAATAACTTTGTGATTCATAGAAAATTTGTATTATGTGGAAAAAAGGTTTTAGCAGATGCCATTTACTACAGCATTGGTTAAATACTGATCTTTCACCCAGAGGGGAAGAAATTACATTGTTTAATGGAAGATGGAAGTTGGTGGCCATGGTAGCTGATGAAGATGAGCAAGAGTGGACCTTGGCTCAGCTGGTGTATGTCGGCTGAGAGTCTGGCCCCAAAGGCAGCAAGGCAGTGTTTGCAAGGACAGAATCACGGAATCACAGAAAGGGTAAGGTTGGAAGGGAACCCTGGAGGTCATGTAGCCCAGCCTCCTTGCTCAAGCAGGGTTCCCTAGAGCAGGTTAGTCTGATTTGTGTCCAGGTGTCTCCAGGACAGGAGACTCCACAGCCTCTCTGGGCAGCCTGTTCCAGTGCTCAGTCACCTGCACAGTACCTCATGTTCAGGTGGAACACGAAACACAGGGGAGCAAGACAAAAGAAAATCGTGAATCAAAGAAAAATCAAGAAAGAAACAAAGCACTTTTGTGCTGGCAGACCTGAAAAGGGGACAGTTAAAGGCATTTGAGGCATTAGATTTTTAAACTCTGTCCAAGAGCTGCCTCTAGGGGTTTCTGCCAGCCAGGTTCAGGGAAGAATAACTTTGCTAATATTCATTGTAAATAAGCAGGACAGCATCCAAAAAAACCCTGTCTCATCAATTTCTTCTCTTAATGGAAACCTGGCCAGTCCCCAAATATTAATGGCTTGGGCCAGGGGTTAGTGATTAAAGATATTACTCTGGCAAACACCAGATAGTTTGTAGAGCTTAAGCAAGTGATCCAGGCCTAGCAGGAGAACCATCTTTAAAGTTCATTGCTGTAAATCCCACTGCCTTCAGCAGAAATTAGAGGTGCACTTAACAGTCAAGTTCTACTATAATTATTGGGATAATCTTGCACAACACTTTCTGAACAAACATAAAAAGATATTTGCAAAAATTTCAGTAGAGTTATAGACAATTAACCCCATTTGTAGAATCCAGATAACAGGCAACCAGCTAAAACATCAAAAGAGGTGCAGTTCTCTGAATAAATGACTATTATTTCATAAATCATCAGTCTGCTTCTGATTCACAGACAGATAAGTGTGGAATGCATAGTGATCTCCAACAGATGGGAAGAGTGAATTCTTTATACTGTGAATATTAATCACTTCATTATTTTGCTTATTTCTATGTCTCCTGCTTTCTGCTCGTCTCTACTGGAGTGGTTAAATGTAATTTCAATATTAAAAACCATCATCCTAGGTTGAGAACCATGCTAGGGTTAATTACAATGTGTTCTTTTTGCCAGTCAGTTTTCACTCTGGGCATACCATACCTGTACACCATAATGAGGCTGCTGGTGACCTGGATGGCCTGAACAGCTCTACAGAATTAGAGGTGCTGTACCATAAAGGAATGACATCTGAGTAAACAAGGCTCTAGCATGTCTACTTGAAATCCAATTATTTTTCTACCATGTAGGAAAACCTACATAGCTCCATTTATTATGAAAGAAGGATACAACACAGCTACATGAATGGAAAACTTCATACAAAGATCTTTTTCTTCTGCGCACGCACACTTTCATGTTTGTTTTCACAGGTTCTCTGAACAAATACAGCCCATTATAAGCTCCCATTTCTAAGCAGCACTCTGCTCGGATAGTATTTGTAAAAGGACCCGAGGGACTGGTAAACCAAACACCGAAGACTCCAATGCCTGTCACCTCAGAAAGATTTCAACTAAATTTTCAAAAGTCTCAGAGCCGCTTGAATGGCATTGGCTATGAATGGGGTTTGAACTTCTTTGAAATCATAGAATCCTAGAATTAAATTTAGGTTGGAAAAGATATTTAATATCTTTCAATCACTGAGTCCACCAGTCAACCCAGTACTGCCAAGTTACCATCAAACCATGTCAAGTGCCACATCTACACTTCTTTTAAATCTTTCCAGGGAAGATGACCCAACCACTTCTCTGGGTACCTTTTTCCAGTGCTTGACAATCCTTTCCCTGAAGAAATTTTTCCTAATATTGAATCTAATGATGAAAGGGGCTCAGCGAGCCCTTCTGCCAGCTCCTTCAGCACCCAATTCACTAAGCAGAGAGTCTTTTCACCATATCAGAGTGAACACATGAGAAATGGAGAAGGAAATCAACCCCAGGAAATCAAATTTCCTGCACTTTAAATATTTTCTGCATTAATATTGTAAATAATTTTTGCATTTATAGTGCTTAATACTAGTTATTAAAGGGGATTGATAATAGAAGCACTGTAAAGAATGAATGGACGAACTTTCTGATTTTCCTTTCCTTTCTAGACCAGTTCTTGTCTCATTCCTTTTTCAATTTTCCAAAGAAATGCCATACAGGAAGAACTGACAGAATCATCAAGTGGAATGATTAATGTAGCAACCAGGCTTTTGGTCTGCATATGATGCAGAGGGACAGCTTTATCATGAGGAGTAATAATAAAATCCTATGTCTGGTGGTATCTGGGATGTCTGATATGAACGGTACCCACCACAGAAATATTAATGACTCTAACTCATTTTCTGCATTTTGAATGTCTTTCAAAACTGTTCCTTCTCAGAGCTGAAAGGGACTTACTGTGATTTCCTAATTTACATGGCAAAGAGACTTTATTCATCTGTGGTGTCAAAGTTAATTGTTGGGCTAATGAGATTTTATATCAGACATTTATTCAGCTAAGTAAACAAACCAGACTCAGCTTGTAAGAATGGCCAGGAGATTAATTTGAAATGTGCAAAAGAAAGAGTGGAATTCGGGGAAAGTATTTCTTGCTGCAATATGCAGACAAACTGCAAAATTGAAAAAGGCAGAAGATTTTCTATCATATGGTGTCAGACAGGGAGCTCAGGCTAGGCTGGACCCCCGAAGGATGCAAAAATAGCTTTCAACTATTTCAAGCTAATGAAGTAATTGAAAGCAAGGGCTGATTATCATCTTTGATGTGAATCAGCATGGAGGGTGGGGGAATATGTTTCTCTTATAAGGGACATGGAAGCCTTCACATGTGCAGAGAGCAAGGAAACATGGTATGGAAATGCCAGCCTGGCACGGGAAGACAAGCAGTGGGTGAATGAAATGTCTGCCCTTCCATTCACTGGCCCTAGCTTGATTCACTCCAACATTACCCTGCTCTCCTCTTGCTCTCACTCCCACTCCACATGGTTAATCATCATTGCTTCTCCTAATCCTTGCCACACCAGTTTCCATCCAAGCTTCTCACCCCAATCCCAGCCATCAGACATCAAGCACGTTCATTTCCCAGCTCCCTCCTCCTTCTCCTGCACCAAGCTTCTTTCCCAGTCAGTCCCAGTTCCCTCCCAACCTGGATCCTTGTCTAAGACATGCCCATCTCCCATCCAGTGCACCAGTGACCTGCTCCTTGCCCTAATTCCAATCCATATAATTCAGGTCATGTTTTCACTCATTCTCCACAGTTTCCTTCCCCAGGCTCAGTAATTCTGCTCCCTCTCTGTTCCATATCACAATCCACATCTGCTGGAAGCTGCTGACCTGGGGGCTGCTAAGGTTCAAGGCCATTAGAAAGAGTTCAGGAGGGATTCAATATTTTCATGCCTGGTACTCTGTGCACCCTATCCCCAAACAGCCAGGCAAAGTCTTATTAATGAAAGTGTAAGATATTCTTGGCAAAATAAAACCAACAAATTCTGGGCCCCATCCCCATTATGAAATATTTCCACCCCTGCTGGATGCTTTAAAGTCCTAATGCTTAGGCAGAAGTTCAAATAAATAAGACCCTTTAGCAAAATTATTTGGACATAAACTGCCACCTTAAGTTTGCTCACTGGAGCTTGGGGACAGAGATATTAATGCAAGAGACAGTCTTTTTGAGAAAAACAACCAAAGAAGTCTGGGAAAACCCTCCAGAGGTTCTCTGAAAGGAACAGGTTTTCCTGAAGGGAAACAGAATTTAAAGGATGAAGGGGAAGAATGTAGTATACTGAACCATGAAAACACTAGAGAAAATTAAGGGATACTCAGTGTATCCAAATCCTACATAAATTTTGACCTATTGCTGACACATGAGATATCAGGAAAGAAACTGGAAAAAGCATTGAGGGGATAGTATGAAGAAAAGGTGCTTGGTCTTGGCATGACAGAATTAATTTTCCTTTCTCATAAGTTATTTTGCCAGCTCTCTTGCAATGCTCCCTTTTTCCTTCCCTTGATTTACATAATCTCTTTCTAGGGATTGTAGTGGAGCCTGTATTGCCCTTTTGGTTCTTAAGGAATCATTCTTTTACTTTTTCTTTACAGAGCTTTCTTCCTTAAGGGGACTTTTTCCCTAAGCCCAGCAATACAATAAACCCAGAAAAATTCAGTGATCAGTGCCAAGGCAACATGTTGAAGACATCACAATATACTATATTATGGAAATCTACATTTAGGGCTTGTGCAGAAACTTAGCCTAGGGAAATGCAACAGAAAAAAAATGTGGTGGCATTTTAATGTTGGTGGTCTCAGCTTAGACTAAAGATAGAATTAATATGACTATCTATCATTCCTCTTCCCATATACAGGTCCTTGGCTAAACAGAAATGTTTCAAAAGCAGTGATGGCTCAGAATAAATCCAGTTTCTACTTGTGGGGCCAAACAGGGCCCCTTTGCTCCTGTCAGTGGAAGATGTAGCTTCCATTTGACAGTCATTCCAATAGCATACAAGGATTCCTCCTATTTTTCCATTATGAGAAAAGTTGTGCTTGTGTGAGAGTATGTATTTCTTTAGGGAATGAACCAACATAACCTTGGTGAGTTTTCATGTGATCCTTCTTGGTTTCTTGTGCTATGCCGGAGGACATTTAAATAAATATGACAAGCAATGCAGCAGTTGGTTTAAGACAGAGACTGCATGCTGTGTTTCTCAGTTCACTAAAGGTCATATCCTTTGGCAGGGATAAACCTCCTGATGCTTTTCCTCAAGAGTTCAGAATGCCAAACAATAGAAAATTAACAAGGTAACATTCCCCAGGTGACAGGTGAAGTTACATTCCTTCTCCCTTCCAAACTCATACATTAAATGTGCAAGCATGCTGTGAAATAAACAGGACACACAGAGTGGCTGAAACAACATCCACATAATAGTGAACTTAATGTTGCATGAGCTGATATGTTCAGCATTTGTTTTGAAAATTGCTTGTGTTTAGTCCTTTTGCCCTTGTTTGGTGAAATTGACAATTCATGCTCAGAAAGGATCCAGAACCCAAAGGGAGGAAATGCCAAAGGCCTGCAGTGACACAGAACAGAGCTGTGGATGTGGATGTCAGCGCTGCTCACTGGGCTTCTATTGATGCCCAGGAATTTCCCATCCTGTGATTACAGGTCAGACATCCTGCATCACAGTACCCCAGTGATCTCCCATAAAGTCCATGTCCTTCTCACAACTGGGGTTCAGCAAATCCCCATCAAGAAGAGTAAATTCCACCCTGAAGAAAAACGTCAGCTGTTGAAGGGAAACTGAGGCATGGAGGGTAAAGTGACCTATAAAATTACAGTAAATTAACACTCTAAAGCCGAGTGTTGTAACTTTTAGCCTGGTGCTGTACCCAGGGCCCCATCTTTCTGCTGTCCTTATACTACCAGATCCTGCTCAGAAGATCACTGGAAAAGTATAAAAAACTATTGACTTTGTGGTTTTCCGACTTTGCTCTCTAGCTCCAGAAATAAGCATCCCTGTTTACTTCGAAATATCTACAAAAGACATCAAAAATACCCCATTAATTTTATACTCATTAACTTCTCATACATGCTTGATTAATTTGTGTGTGTCTGGAGAATGCTGCCATTAATGAAGTTGACACCCTTTCACTAGGATCAGAGTGCTATGGATCTACTGGGGAACTGGCTGGGGCTGCACAGAGATTTGTGCCTTGTTAAAATTTATTCACTGCATTAGGGAATGCATTTCTGAGACCAGAAAAATAATGGCAGTGTGTTTCCTATTTTTTCCCATTCCTTCCTTACATTTACCTGACTCCCTCGCTTTTTTTTTTTTTTTAAGAGGAAACAAAATTCATAGATTTTGACGCTATTCATTGAAGAAATGACAAAAGCCCCTGTATCAGCAATTAAACTGGAGCCATGAAAACAAGCTCAGAGATTTATCCTCCATTCCTTCAGGCAAGAGAAAGTTCATGCCCACAGGTTTGCTGCAGAGAAGCTCAGCAAACTCATTAATACTCCAGGAGCAGATAATCAATCCCTTCAGGTCAAAGAGGAGAGGTAATGGTATCAAGGCTTAAACAGCAACCCATCAGCAGTTCATCTGGTGTTGGCTTCAGATTATGGAGATTCATCCCTGAGGCTGAAGGCTGGGCTTTGTGTATTCTCTCCTCATTTCACATAATCCTAGACTGTGGTTGGGCATTTTTTTTTTTTCATTTTTAAAGGAAAAGTCTTCATAAAATACAAATAGGCAGAATAATACTCCCTCTGGAAGTAAATGGATGTCCTACTACAAAAAAGCCCCTGAAGCACATAAAATACATAAAATGCCTACATAAAATAAGATCACATGTTCAGGGCAGAAATGTTATGAAAGGTAAGAATGGTGCAAGGCACTTTATGCCCTTTTCTGTACCTGTAGGCTTGTGGAAGCACAGCATGTTTACACTTGGAAACCAGAAGAATGGGTAATTAATGAATGAGACTTCATTTTTTTTTTAGCTTGCTGCTCTAGCTGCCCTATTGCTGTCCTTACCACCCACAATAACCTCTTAAGCCTCAGCTCTATTCATCAGCTATGAGCACACCCAACAAAAATAAGAAAGGTACTGTTTATACACAAGGCACTAATTTTGATAAAGGGGAGGATCCCATAAGAAATGCCTGGTCTAATAATGTGCACTGTTAGTAGACATAATTTGTTTTCAGCACTACCTGCATTTTTTAGTTAACAATAACTATATTAATGCCTGTGTTCTCTTTGCTAGTGCAAGAAAGGACAGACTAAATTACAGGATGCCAAGAATTCAAGGAAAAGCATGCACTGTAGAAGCACACTGTTTCTTCCCAAATAGCGTGGGGCTTTCAGGGGTGCCAGACAGAATGAGAGACCCACACAGACGCCTTCTGAAAGCCTGGTGCAAGCGCTGCAGGAGGGAAACAGGTCCTGTAGTGCCATGGGAGGCCAGAGAAGGGCTGGGGGTGAAGCAGAGGGCGGTGGGTGCAGAGCTCAGGGCAGCCTTTGGCATGGAGTGAGCACTGAGCTCTGCCACAGCCCCAAGCCTTTGTGTCTGCAGCAGGGCTGGATGGCTCCCCGTGATGCTGCTCTGTCTATCCAGTGAGATCCTATTCATCCCAGTGCCTCCTGGGATCCAGGGAGCTTTGTCCCAGCTATCAGGCTGGAGGGAGCAACTGCTCTGCCACTTTCCACATAAAGTCTTATCCTTTATGCAGCAAGAGGTACACCCTGGATCAGCAAGACAAGGAAGCTGAAATGGAAATTATTTGCCAAATTAACTGAACTTGTTGGTCCCAGACCACTCCTGGGTGCAGAAAACTGCACAGCCAGGGCAAAAGCATTCATTTCTTTGTGTTTTTAAGTTTTTAAACAAATTGGTAGAAATTAAATTAGTTTTTTGTAGGAAATATGTCCCAAAAAACTATCTCATATGCCCATGGGCTCAGTGGCAGTAGTGGTAGTATATGAGTAAACAAAGGGAGTAAAAAGTTTAAATTTATTCAACAATTGGATTCGCTAATCAGAACTTAGGCCAGTTTTGTTGGAAAAGCTGCCTCTGAAGTCCACAAGTGCTCCCACAATGGCAGCAGAGCAAATGAGACTTGGTTTTAATTTTACTATCACATTTGCTAACCTGACACTGAGATATTTTATTTGCAGTTATTTCTGAATTACATTGCTGTAGCACAGAGCACAACCAGACTGGAAGATCAAGTATCTTCCATAAGATTTCTTCATTTTTCTTTCTTTTTTTTTTTTTTTTCCCTATCTTTTTGATATCTACTGAAGATTTCTCAATGTAGAACTTGGGCAATAAATTGAATCTTAGATTAAAACATGCAATAATATCAAGGACAGTGTTAATCTCAGTTTACTAGCTCACATGGCAACTAAATCCCATCCCTTCCAAAAATGATTCAGGCAGATTAAATCTGACAGGACAGCATGGGGTAATTTGTGCTGTGGTAGCATGCAGTGTACTAGTTTTCAGATAATTTCTCATTTCCAGGGCATTTGAACATTTAGCTTTGAAACTCTGACACATAAAAGGGAAAAAAAGCATCTGAGACAAACTGTTTTCTCTCTTTCCTCCTCACCTTTTAGTTCACTTTTGAAGAAGAGAAGGGATGTGAAGACAGATTGCCATCTATTGGCAAATTCCGTGAGTGAACATTCCCTGGTCAAATAAAGCTGGAGTACCTGATTTCTCAGTGCCTATATGCAGCACTTCCTTAAGCATATTAGATCCTGTCTACCACATACCTACAGCAAATTAAATTAGCTATTTAGAAAAAAACAGATTTCCCTCTTTTTCTCCTGCAAACAATATACCTGGATTCTCCAGTCAGGTCAGTTTTGAATACAGTCAATAGGTACCAGGGATTGTCTTTGTATTCTCCTATTGTTTATACAGGCCTTACAAGTGATATCCTAGATCTGAATAAACAAATTAGAAAAAATAAAAAAGCAAAGGTCTTGTTTATAATTGCTCATTTTAGCAGAGGAATTTTAGGTATCGTGGGAAGACACAAGAGATTACATTTTTTACAGAAAAACTCAGAGAAAGGAAGCGGAAAAAAAAAATTAATTTAAGGATTTCAAGGCATAAAGACATTTCCTGATAGGCAGGAAGATGAGAGGTTATATCAGCAAAAGAGAGCACAAAGAGAACATGGGAGAAGAGATGAGATCAAACACCACAAATCTTTCATATCTTTTCAAGGGGATAGCCAGCTATCCCCTCCATCAGCCTTTCCACCACAAAGTATTTTGTAGCTAATCTTTAAATTTCATTGACTCTCAAAGCCAAGAGCAGACAAGCTGCCTTATGGATGATGCTGCCTCAGGTGCATGACACCACACACCAGCTGGATGTAGTTCTCTCCATCCACCACTTGAGAGGTTTACATGGCATTTTTCAATTTCATTCACAGTACCACTGATTATGGATGCAATATTGTTTATTATAATCCAGATACTTTTGCTTAAAGGCAATTATTTCAAAAAAGCAGAACTAAAGGAATGACAGTCACCAGCAAAGGGAATGATGCTGATCTCTTCCCCCATCACAGCTGAGTCCTGAGCAAGGACATGTTCTGATATTAAGGCTTTTTCCATCTGTGTCCCTACTGAAATTGTTCTTAGCACAGACTGCAGTTTTAGTTCATACCTCACTGAGGCCACAGTTTCCCTTTTCTATTGCTCAAAAAATTCACTTTATGATAGTTCAAAGAGACATGTCATTGTTTCCTTTCTTCCCTCATAAAAGGAATGTGTCAGCATTGGTTTAGTCATCCAGACTTATTCTGACATTTTCTATCCTTCTTCTATCCATAAGCTTCCATCTGCCTTTAGATTAGGTTTCTGTCTTCCTCCTAACCAGCCATGACACCTTGGCATAGTCTTCCCTTCTTCCATTGACACAGAGTATTTTCCCATTCAGCATGGCCAGTGTATGGCAGTTGGAGGGCATTTCCTTAATGTCTTGGGAAATGTATTCTGGAACAAGGATTCGCACTGAAAATCCTATTATTCAAACAGCAGACTGAAAAAACTTATTTTGTGTTTATTTTTTTTTTCCTGTCCATGATCTTAGCAAGGAGAACATGAAACGAGAAGATGGTAGGTGGCTGTTTTCTCTTCCTGAGGGCTGCTGCCACCAGCAATGAGTTGAACTGAGAGGAAGGCTGGAGTGCTACAGCCCAACAGCACATCCCTGTTTCCTGGGCTCTGGGCTATCACACTGGCTGGTACAAGCCAGGGCATCCATCCCCTTTGCTTCCAACACCACGATTTCTGGGTATCAAATTTCTCTCCAAAAGAAACTAAATTAAAACAGTATGTCCCTGTTTGAGAAAGAGACTTTCCATGACTTATTCTCACTGTCAGCAGAAAGTTGAAAGTGGCCAGTGTTAGCACATAAGTAAATTAGACTACCAGGATGCTGAGTAATTAAGCACCTCAGAGATATTTACCAAGTAGATTGGTTGATATTAATGCCTGGAAACATGGAAGCATGGAAACAGCCTTTGAAATATATAATGAGCAAAATTATCAGAGTTGGAGGGAATATTAGACTGCACTTCTGACTGAAAAAAAGAAGAAATTGGTTTATTTACTATTAAGAAACCAGCTTATAGTGGTATGAGGTTCTAGGTCTCTGTTTACCAGAAAAAAAATATATATACCTCTGATGTTCATTTACTGTGTAAACATTTCTGTTACTTCTTCCCCCCAAATGGTGGTACTGTTATTGTATGGGAAGGCTTCATTGCACAACAACTTTCACTCAATTTGGTACTGTGAAATTAAATGCCGAGTCAAACTACACTACAAGGAAAAATAGTAATAATTACTAAGTAAACCATAAAACCAGTTTTATAAAGCAGATGAGTTTAATATTAAGAGGAAGAAAAGTCCACCTTGGGGTTCTGCCTTTGTCACCTGATTTTCAAGCGAAAAAGCACTGCAAACCACTTTCAACCCACCTAACAGAGGTGTTGATCTTCATTATCATAACTACTGAGGTACCAAAGCTCAAAAAAATCAGGTGATACCCTAACAGGGAGCTAACCTATCCTATTTTCCTCAACATGCAGATCCTGGCTCCATATACAGTGATGACAGAAAAGTACTCGCAGTGCCTTTGAGGCAAAGCACCCAGTGCAAGACTTACCTTGCAACAGATTGCTTAGGCAAACAGGAGAGAGGCAAAGCACAGCCCCAAGACCCTTTGCTGACATTTGGCATTAAAAAATTGTTGTAATCACCACCATGAAAATCCCTATGAGAAGTGAAGTGTGTGGTAAACAGAGGCCTTGGCTCTTGCTATTGACACCAAGTAGAAAGGGGTACAAAATCACTGATTCGAATGAAAGAGCATGCACTGGACTTAGACTGCTTCCTTCTTATATCATCTTTCTGTAAGTCACTCATTTGTGCTAATTCATATATGTAAATACCTTTCCTTCAAGTGTCTACTTTCTTGAGCTTTCAGAAGTCTTGACAATAACTTTGAATCATACCACATCTGTCAGCAGGGAAAGTCTGCTCATTAACATTATGGAATAGCTATCTTCAAGCACTCAAAATAAATTGTTAAAAAGCTCTTAATGGATGTAATAATCGGCTACTATAAATATGCAGGGCTGAATGTTGTAAACAGGTGAATTCTGAAACCTTGGAGTCGTGGGAGCTAAGTTTATAAGTATTGTGCTAGCACGAGATGAGTAACACCCCAACTATAGAAGGAGCCTGCAATGATAAATTCAGATTTGCTCTTCATAGCTGCTTGAGTTAGGACAAGGGAATTACCCCATTCCACCCTTACCATTCAATTACTTCCACAGATTCAGGGTTGTGTGAAACACTGCAGAGTAAGAACTCCACTGCCATTTTTTAAATGCTTGTTCATACTTTAAAATGCTCACTTTAATGATGCTGGTAATATTTATTACTCTATAAATACAGCCAGAAGAGGACCTTCAGTAATTTAAGTCATGGTGGTAGCATGTATGCAGCTTATACTGCCTATTTGCAGAAAGAAGAATTTCCCCTCCTCCACCCCTTCATATTTTCCCAGCATTTATGACAAAATCTGCAACAAAACAGCAACTAAGATTTTTCTTTCTTGTGCAAAACTAAGAACATAATGAAGGCACAGATCCAGAAAGGTCCTAATAAAGCACTACCATGTGGATATTTATTCCATTCTTTATCAATATTCACTGTAAGATAATCAAGAATGATAGATTTTTGGAAGGGAGCTTGTCATACAACTTCTACAAGAGATGTCTTGAAGTCATGAAAGGTTTTTCTTTGGTATCAATTACATATTCTGCTTATGAATATTTGATATGTTCTTCCTTATTCATTCTGGGACAGTATCTGTCACATATAAAATTAATATTTCAGTAATTATTGCACTATCACAAATGTGCACTTCAGAGTTTTGGTTATAGATTAAAAGTATTTTAAGATTAATAATGTTGATTTCACAGACTACAGATTTGGCAAAGGTTATTTCAAAATTCAGGGCTTGATCATCTGTATGCAAAGTTTCAGTGTGGACTACAGGAGGGGGATCTTTACAATAAGCAACATGAAAGCACAGCACAAATGACATGAGAATATTGACATAACATAACATAATGCAATCAGCATTCACAAGTGCAGCTAAAGCCATAGTTTTCAACTTTTTAATCATGCTGAACAGGGGCCTAAATCGCACAAAAAAAAAAAAAGTCCATCAATTTTAGTGCAAATTAGAACAAGAGAGTCAACATGATGGGAAGTTTTATTGAGAATGTTAGTTCAAGGATTCCCTTCTTCCCAATTTTTGTTTCTAATTTTTTTTCGAGGCTTCCACTCAGCAGATACAACAAGGTTTTTTGAAAAGAGAGATGAGTGAAAAATGTCAGTAGACCTTCCTGACAAGGAAGTTAAAACATATTTTTCCATCTACATATAGAGACATGTTACTCATTTGGAATGCTGGGTCATAGGAGGAGCACAGCCATAGCATATTCTCATCCTCTTACAGAAAGGCTGTAAGTCATCATCAAACCTCTGTGATGCAGTGGTATTAGTAGCTCTTCCTACAAACAGCTTCCCCCAGTAGCTAAGTAGTCCTTGCTGGGCTTGCCTCTCAAATACACTGTTCAC
Source organism: Cyanistes caeruleus (assembly GCF_971803275.1). Taxonomy (NCBI): domain Eukaryota; kingdom Metazoa; phylum Chordata; class Aves; order Passeriformes; family Paridae; genus Cyanistes; species Cyanistes caeruleus. The sequence continues at coordinate 79,902,041 of NC_141703.1, forward strand.
ACTGCCACCAAAAAGGGCGTTGCACTTGAATATCTGTTCTCTTGTCCATTGTCACTTCATAGGGGTGGATTCTGCAGCAGGGTTCTGTGACTGAGCCTGCTTCCAGGAGCTTTGTCTTAGGGATAAGCTTAACTCTTCCTACACATTTTCTCTTCATTTCAAATAGCACGATCCATTTCCATGGTACAATCACTCCTTTTGCTGTCAAATCTTATTTTGAAGGAGCACTTGTTTCTGAACCCATCTCTTCTTTATCTGCATTGACAGGACCTATGTTAGAACAGAGGAAAGGCTCAAGGACTAATTGTAGTTCTATGTAGTCTATGTAATCTGTAATTCGCTAATTGTAGTGAAATATTCTGATTTTCATGATGCTGTGCAACTGATTATTATTTAGCATCTACAGTTGTAAGCCAGTAAATATTAACCAATGTTCCTGATCCTACATGCTTTTTCAAAGAACTCAAGTCTTTCCTACAGGCAAGCTCTTTGAACATCACAAGTGAATGATGAACAATGACTTGCTAAGGTCTTTTGTACAAAGAAAGTAACATTAAAAATATAAGAAAATAAAAAAAAAAAAATCAGGCTTGGTTTGCTAATGTGGGCTGCTGTTAGGAACTGAAAAATGCTTCAGTACTTGCAATGCCATGTTGGACACTTTACATTTGTGACCATCTTCACTGCATTTTGCTGAAATATTTCCACTAACTTTTAATACCAGTCTGTTATTGCTTAACATCTGGATCAGATTTAATAGCAATTACACATGTTGAAAAGAGCTTGGGGTTTGAAGCTTTGAGAGGGCAGGAAAGGTGGCTTTCAGTAGGCGAACAAGCCTTGAGTCATTCAAAGGGAATCCCATTCAGGACAAATTATTTACTTTTTCCTTTACCTTACTGAAATGTGGCTGGAAAAAAACCCTGTCCAGTATTTTAGTCCAAGAATTTCAAAACCAGATGGAACAAGGTTCAAATGTTCAAAATACATAAGCACGTAGCACTATTTTGGATCCACAGGGATATTCAAACATCAGTATGGAGCTGTCAGCGATGTCATCAGGAAGACCCATGCCATTCTGGCTGCATTCAAGTGTTCCAGACACAGCACTGAAAATTAGCAGTCACATTTGTAACCCCTGGCCATAAGGGTTGAACAGGAGTTGCACAGGGGTTGCAGCTTACCAGAAGTGATAACAGAGAATCATCTGGAAAAGCTGAAATCTCAGCCTTTAAATTAGCAAGAGCAGCAGTAGGTCAAAACCACTGAAAACCAAAATATTAAAGACACAGCAGCTTGAACACAGTTGATTTGTGTTGGATGGTTGTGTTGGGTGCTGATCTTTACCTATCAGAGGAGTTAACGGGTTATCAATTCAATTATCAGTATGAAGAAAATGGAATACAAAATGCTGTCATGTGCAGGAAACATTTGATTGACTTTTATCTTGTGCCAGGTGAAAAACAGTGATTCCATATCAAATTCTCCCTTTGTATAAAAATGGATTTTGTTCCCCACTCACTAAAAGAAAATACATTCAGTTACATCATGAAAGAAGTTAATCCCTCCATTCTATACACATGGAAAAAATATTTTAATTCAAATTCTCTATATTGCAGAAATATTTCCATCACTGATTTGATTCTTTGGGGGCAGCAGGCAAATTTTATTTTGTCCACATGTGGTCACAATAATAGTTGTGGGACCATTATTACAGAAAGTAGACATCTGGGGTGGTATTTACTAAATAAATGTAAATTTCTGTATTTGAACTACTCTCTATAGGCTTCCTTCAAAATTGGGAAGAGAGGGGGAAATAAACATATTTAGACGTTATTTTTCTTATGTGAAAGTAGGCATCTAAAATAGGCCAAAAAACCTGCACCTTAGTTAGAAGTGTACATTTCCCTTCAACAGTAACACAGAACTTTGGGTATCTCAGAAGTAAATGTTAGCACTGTAGATGTCTATAGTCAAATGTGATTAATTCCGTCCCAAAGATAAGAAGATATGCAGATTATGTTAACACCTCTTAACAGCAATGGCCTGTATTATCAGGTATACTCAGCTGTGGATTAAATGTAAAACAAGCTTAATGTTCCTTTGCTTTCAAGCCCATAATAGTCCTGCTACTGCAACATTCCTTTTAGTGGGAAGTAATACACCAGTGATTATATACTGCTATTTAATATGACAATTTATGACGAGAGTTTGATATCAGTTCTGTAATGCCCCTATTAATGTGTTTTTCAGCATCATGGTTCATCATGGAAGTCTACATTAAATATTAGGAGAACAGATTTGTCTTACATAGAGAATTGGAGCAGAGGTGTTGTAAATTGGTATAGATAAAAATGTACAGGTGTGGAAGCACCACAAAGAATCACGTGGCAGGAGGAGGGCTAGAGGAACAATGCACTGATGTCACTTAGATCAGAAGGTCATCAGGGTCCCAGCACATCTCTATGTTCCTTCTCAGGATAGCCAGATTGGGAAAGAAAAGACAGTGTGTAAATTGTGTGTAAATAGGATGCAGAGATCCCCAGCTTATATGGGGAACAAGCTGAATCCAAAAGACATGAAGAGAATCTGGCCAATTTCTCTCATTCTCTGTGTCATAGAATTACAGAATCATTAAGGTTGGAAAATAAGATCAATTAGTCCAACGATTAACCCAGCACTGCTAAGTCCACCAATAAACCATGTCTATAAGCACCACACCTACATCTTTTTTGAACACTTTCAGAGATTGACTTCAGCACTTCCCTGGGTAGCCTGTTGCAATGCTTGACCACCCTTTCAGTGAAGGAATTTTTCCTAATGTTAAATCTAAACCTCCCCTGGCACAACTTGAGACCATTCCTGTTTGTCCTATTGTTTTTTACCTGAGGGACTGACATACAACTGTGTCCCTGTTGCATCACTGGGAATCTTGGTCTGCCAGACTGCACATCATCCTGGTGCTGCAAGGGAAGACACAATTTTTGACCATACATGATTTGGTGTTGCATGTGTTTGTGGAAATGTGTGAATTAAAGAATGAAATTAGCTCTGGTTTAAAATATAATTGCCCTCCCCTCTCAAAGATCTCCTGCTGAGATCTCCTATGCTGCTGCTACAAAGCTGCAGCATTGTTTCTGACAAAGTACCTCTCCATCTCTGTCAAAAAACAGCTCCTCATCAGCCTAGACCCACTATTTTCTTTCATGTCAGTAAATACCCAAGGGCAGGAAATATTTGACACTACTGTAACACTGAAGACTTCATGAATATTAGATTTTTGGAGGCACAGTTAAGAAGAAATTCCAGTCCTGTTCAACTTTTAATTTCAGACTAGCAGCATGATTAAACTCACAATTGCATTATTTCACCTGGCTGACACCAAAGAGAAAAATGGACAGTGACAAACCCTATCCCAGAAAGCACTGAATTATGGGAGACAGGGTAGTTTACAACTGATTATGTTCCACAGCTTTGTGAATGAGCAGGTTGAAATATGGCACTTAACTATAAGAAAGAAAAATTATTGCTTGGGTATATTATTCATTCAAAAGAAAAAGAGCCAAGCCCTTTGCTGGCATAAACTGCCACAGCTCTATTGATTTCAAACAAGAGCTTATTTGCATCAGATGAACATCCAAGCCATATTTTATAACATGCTCAGTTTTGATTAATTATTACAGTCCTAAAAAGAATTTTTCATTCCTCAATTATTTTTGCACTATACATAAGAAGAAAACAAAAAGCCCTGCCATTGAATATACCAATAAATATTCTTTAGCCATAAGACAATTAATAATTCTTTTCATAATTTGAAGAGCATTAGACTTCTTGTTCACAGTTGACTTGTCTTGAAAAGTGAGCAACTACATCTCCTACACTCATTCAGGTGGACTCAACAATGTTGCCTGTGTTCAATTTTCTGTTTTTCCTTCCACCAATGAGTTAGGTCATCAGGAACACCTCCTGAACAGAAATCCCCAAATGGACATTTAAAATGTCTGAAAAAAACTGGATGTGGTTTTCTATGTAACCGGTCTAGAGGTGCTGTATGAGCCATCTGAAAAACTCTTATCCTCATTGTTCAGAACTACAGAAGTATTATTCATGCAGCAGTCTGGGCCTCTATGCTTCTGCCTTTAATTTACATATCATTACAATTCTTCCTTAGAAATAAAAACCCCCGCATTATTCTGAGTCCTGAGCTCCCATGTGATACAGAACAGGTTTTTCCTTGATCTGCCAATGATTTTATGGTTCATTCCCTTTCCTTCTGTATTATTACAGTAGTAAAATACTGAATGTTTAGGAAAATCATGTCTATAGGCTGTTAGTCTCCAGATGTGTGAGGCACAGTGAAAGGAAGGGAAACAGAGAAAATAGCAGGAAGGAAGTATAGGAAAACTGAGAGGCAGAAGCAGGCAAGGGAGAGAGGCAGGGAGGAAAATGGGCAGCTACCCCATGGCTACAGGAATCAACACATCTGATTGCTTTGGGAATGTTGAGTGAATTCTTGAGGTCAAAGCACAAGTCATGAGGTATTTTCTTCAGTTAGATCCCTGTGGAAGTACTTGCGTATAACAAGCATGTTTACATCTAATCTTTTTTTCTCTGATAAATCTGCCTTATTTGTGTTTATTTAACAGGTTGTTTTGTTTTTTTTCCAGTGGCTTCATACTGAATATATCAATATCCTTCATCTCATTCAACCATGGTGTAATACACTGGTAAATACTTGACCTCTCCCTGATTTAAAGCACATTTAGAATTATGTCACAAACCTGCCCTGTGCTGTCTAGTGTCATGATCTCCTCTGACTTCATATGCCAAACAACCTTGGACTAAATTTATACTTAGACAGAAGACCTTCTGAAGAATATATCTACAAAAATAAAAATAATAGAAAAATAAATTTTGGTTGTTCAGAACACAAGGTTCTATGAGTAGCTTTACAGAAAGATGCTACAGAATTTGCTATAGGATTGTAAAAGGTTATAAGACTTTAAAGCAGATTGGAAGATTCTTTAATAGGGAGTCTATAGACTGTTATATGAAGGCCCTGACCCTTTCACAATGACAAGTCATGATTGATTAAAATGGTCAAAGGGTATTTGCTTCAGCAAACTGCTTTAAACATATGCTGTGGTTCCAAAATCAGGCTCTATTGTCAAACATAAACATCTTACAAACATAGATGTTTGTGAACTTGAATCTGCCATCTTGAAGATATGACCAGAAAATATTCTATAGTGTTTATTTTGGGAGCAATTAGTTAGTCCCTGTTAAACTGTTAAAATGAAAATATGTTCTTTCTTGGAGTTGTTCAAATCTAGTATAGTAACAACTATGGAAGGAAGATCAGCAAACACCGACTTACTCTTGTGGGTTATTAATATTTCCTCATAAATCGTCATTCTTTTTCATAGGCTCATAGGGAAATCCAGGTTGGAAGGAACTTCATGTGGTCTTTAGCCCAATCATCTGCCCAAAGAAGGGCCACATCTGAAGTCACGCCCCATTGTGTCCAGCTTTATCCAGTCTGCTCTTGGAAATGTCCAGACACAGGAGCTGTACAATGCCTGTTTGTGCAGCCTGTCAATCGCCTGTTTCCACATATTCCCACTGTCCCTCATCCTCCAACCATGCATCACTTCCTTAGCTAAGGCTTTTCTTTTGGTTTGTGTGTTGTCATAGCTGTGTTTTAATCCCTAAACTGGATTTATATTGGTGTACCTTACTACTTGTATAAAGTCCTAGTGATACTAATGAGATTATGCCCAAGTGCAAAGGCATCTATTCCTGGGGCAGGACTGCAGACTCTGCAGACCTTCTGTGCAAGCGAAGGAGAACAAACATCATGTTAAAAAAAAATTTCAGAGAATTTCAACTAGCCTTTTAAACAAGCACATTTTCTGTAGATCTCATTTGCTAAGCAAAACCAAACAAATTCCAAAATCAACAACAAAAAAGAAAAAAAGCAACCAACCAACCAAACAAAACCACCAAAAAAACCCCCAAAAATCCCCATCAAAAACCCCCAACAGTGACAACAACAAATTTAAAACAACCCTGTAAAATCTCTTCCATTAGATATACATAACATCCCTAATTTAACAAAGCTGGGTATGTAAAGGAAGCTGGAACAGTAGTTATACTTAAAAGTCCAAGTCAAATCCTAGAAGCTTTATATAATACAGTAAAGATCTACCTAGAATTATAATAAATTTTCTATTCTGTATGCTAGGTTACCACACATATTTAAGGACAGGAAAATAAATGAAGACAAGATTTGAGACTCTGACATAAAAAATAGAGAAAACGGGAGTCTAATATATACTGTCAGATAAAAGGAGCCTGAAGGGAGATGATAACACAGTTTAAACACCCTGAAGGAAGCAATATCAAGGAATGAAGAGAGCTGTTCACACTGTGTAGTAGAGCTAAACCAATTTGTGTTTAACAGGACCTGCAAATTAAAAAAATCCCAAAAATAATTACTTCAGCAAGACAATATGAACATTTTAGGGGAACAGTACTGCATAACTAGGACTCCAGTAGGGAGACTGCCACCTTCTTCAAGTTTCTTAAAACCTTTGCTCCCTTGCTGGTCAGCCAGGTAGGTCCTGGCCCTGCAGCCATCCCCTCTCTCCGTGGGGCGCCCACCTTCCACCCACATTAATCACCTTGGCCAGCTGGAGCTCCGTGCTCACCTTCACCCACAGGGACTGGATCAATTAGTGCCCACCCAGCTCTCACCTGAGACAGACACACCTGAGAGCCAGCCTGTTTCTGAGAAGGCTGCATTGAAAGCATGAAGACTGGAGAATCTCCATGTGAATGCCCCTAGCCTCAGTGTGGTCACTGGTGGAACCCCACTGCACACCACCCTCCAAGCTGCACAGTCCTTAGCAGTGACCAACATCAGCAGATCAAAAGCCCTGTCAGCAAGGGCTTTCAGATGATCATTACCATATGATGCCTGCACTACACAATTTCAAGAGGTTTCTTTCAGATTACTGGACTAGATTACATCTAGTCTATTCCTGTCTCCTGCATGCTCATTACAAACTAAACAGGCACAGATGTGCTCCTGGAGGACCTCTTCCATCCTGATATTACCTGGGATGTTTCTAGTTTAGAGACCACTCTGAATGAAAGCAGAGAAAATGTGGATGGTGGGAGTTCGATACAAAAGTGCACTCTTGATCCAAATTTAAATGCTAATGGAGATAAATCCAATTGCTCAGAGTTTCCAGGCAATTGCCTTACTTTCTTCACCTGGGTGTAGAAAAATCTGGGCTTTATTCCCAGCATGAACCTCTTTTGTTTCTGCATTTTTACTTCTGCATTCCTCACCCTCATGCTTCCAGTTTCTGCAGGGACTGTAATTTACACTGATGATTTCAAAGTTTCCTACTTTGTTATTTTCCTACTTTGCCCCTGATAGATTTGTTTTTTCATTGGAAATGGCAGACCCTGTATATCACATTAAAGAAATTTGCTTGCGTTTTTCTGATGCTTTCTCCAAGACCAAGGACCCAAAGGAAGTGACCCAAAGATTTCTAGAGATTCAAAGGCAACATGAGGGAAACCATTGTTTTATAGAGGAAAAGACAGAGGCAATAATCAGCCTAAAACAGTAACACAGCACTTCTGGAGGATGACCTACTTCTGGAGAGGCAACAATGCCTCTTCTAATGCTCTACTACTCTGTTCCACTGCATCTCTCCCTTACAGCTCATGATTAAATCAGAGTAATCATACAAGGGAAAGAAAATTCCACATATGTTACAACTAGATTTAAAAAAATGCCCTTTCAAAGCTCAGCATCACAGATCATCTTTGATTTTAAAGACATTTTATTAGTCATGATGACTCCATATAGGCCTGAATCCATTGCAATAATATCAAAGATGACAGCATAAACAAAAAATAAGAGAAAATGAAGGCAGGCATTGTCTTCATTACTCCTTTGTAGTGCAATATCTTCTTCAGGATAAATCAAGTGGATTTTACAAGCTGGGTGTTACAGCACAGATTCATTTTTCATAGCTTTCATACACATTTTTCTGCATTAAGCAAACAACTGCCAAATAAAGGCTAAACTGTGCTTTTGGAATCAAGCCATCCCTCAAGCAGTTCTGCATGAATCACACTGTGTTTATTGGTAGCCTCAGACAAACAAGCAGTAGCCCTGACTAATGACAACAAACGTAATAAAATAGCTATGCCTCATTTCTTCTAGATAAGAGGCGAGAGGTAGCATAGCCACATTCCTGCTTGTTCTGATGTTACAGTAATTTTTCTGTCAGTGCCAAACAAGACAGACATTCTTTCTCAAATTATTTCTTAAGGAAGGAGAGTCTGACCAACAGCAAGTAAATTAGTTATGACAAAAGTTATCTGGATTTTATTCCTTGTCTTGATAAAGACTTCATGACTCAGACAAGTAATTTTAGTATCTCTCTCTCTGTTCCCAAGCATTAGGTATGAAAATAATTACCTCAGTGTGTATTAAGAAAATGTTCACTGCATATTACTCGACACTATGGCAAGCAGAGTCAGATGGCCCAAGATCTTTTACATGTGGGATGAGTCTAATTGTTTTGAGAGAAGTTATATACAAGCGTAATAACATGGTTACAGTAAAAGAGTATGATTCATTATTGTAATTATCTTCTCGGGAATACATAGAAAAGATTATACCTGAGTAATATTTCATAGTATTTTTCTTTAGAGCCTGAGAAATCACTGGAATGTTGAAATACAAATGCCAGCATTCCTTTCCCAATTCAAGGCTGAACAGAGAGGATCTAGAGCGGCAGCACCACCTATCGGTAAATTTGTCACCAAATTACCTAAAGCGCAAATAGAAAATTACCGAAGCAGACCATGAAGTGAAATGCAAGGTATAACCTGCAAACTTTACCTTCAACTGTATAATCCTACTGCCAAGATCCCTGTGAAACTAGTACCCGCATCAAGGGGAAGCCACATTATTAGTGCCACATTCTTCTTTCACATGACCTTTTATTTTAGGCAATGTTTCTTTGAGCTACAATTTCACATTTTTTACACTGGATAATTTTGCAGGAGCAAAGGCTGCCTAATTTTTGCAGAGGCTACAAATAAAAATCAGGGTGGTTCTTCAAAGTGAGAGTACACAGGAAAAGAATGTTCCTGGAAGACGCAAAGCCATCATAAGTGGCAAACAGTTTATCAAGCTGTCAGCAGTGTCAGCTCTGGCTGTGAAATCTGAAAGAGCAACAAATGCAAGGTTAGCGAGTGATTATTATTTGAGGAAGGGTGGCATTCACATAACTGTGAGCACAGGGAAATCTCACAGTTCTTACTGCTGTGATTGTTTTTTTCCAGTGTGGAATAACAATGCATATGCCTAGAAGATCATAAGGGAAATACCCATCTTATCACCTTAAGCTCTGAAACAGGCTCTAGCAGGCAGATAAATATTTTGCTTGCTAATACAGTTTTCTATGGAGATGTTAAGCAAGGATTATGGCACACTTTAATAAAGGCAAAATGACACAGAAAGGAAACTACCATCAACTGTAGAGATTTGAGCAACAATCTGGGGAAAAGAAAAAGCCAACAAAAAACCCAAAATAGACAATTTCACCAAATAAGCTCAAAATTAGTAAAATCTATGCTCAGTCTAGTATCACATAATGTCACACTTTTTACATTGAGTGTGTCAGCCTTTCTGGACCAAGAATCCATCCTCTGGCAGGTGCTGTTGTGCTCAAGGCACACCATGTAGTTTGCACATCCCCATTTCCCACACACTCATCTGCTGCTAGGTATTACTGCAAGGCACTGCTCCTGTGGAGGCTTTGATCTATGGTGCTGAGACCACTAAGGCAGACGTGGCCATCACATCACTTGTTCTGCAGCTGAGCATCCTCTCAAAAGAGCTGTTCCAAAGCCTCTGTGCTCTTCTACTGCAAGCACAAGTTCAGTGTGCAAAGCACTTGCATCCACTGGGATCTAGTCAACAACCACAGAAGTCTGGATACAAAGACTTCCATCTTCCCTTACACAACAAATATGATTTTTTTTTATTATTATTATATTTAAATACCTCTAGTAACTAATTGCCTGCTCACATATATTTTGAAATAACTCACTAGTTTTATCATGGATTTAAGCTAAAACATTTGGTCACATGACTAATTACATGCTTCTTTGGAGAATTCTCAGACCAGCCCTGAAATTACAAATTTCAAAGATGCTTTTGCTTGTCCTACTTCTAATTACTCATTCCTGAGAATATGATCAGAGTCAGCAGTTTCAATGCTTAAGTTTCTCCTAGTGGTTACATATGATCAAATGCACAGTTTTCCTCTTTTTAAAATTTCTCACTGATTGAGAGATCCATTTATTTACAGCTTAATAGACAAAGGCTGCAGGCTTCACTTACACCATTGCAATAGGATAAAAAGAAATGTGAGTCATGTGAAGGACAAGTGGTAGTTGGGTGTCCTCATTCCTCACTTGGTCTCAATGGAAAATTTCAAAGGGGTCAACATAGGACATCTACAGAATGTGGTCTTTTCTAATTTTTACTGCTATAGTGTTTTCACTTCAGTTCTAGGAAAGCGACTCTCCAGAGGGTTTGTAGAATCTGAGCTCTGCAAGAGTTGTCGTGGACATTGCTCTCCAGATGAAAGCATTACCCGCAAATAACTGCACTGACATTTTCTCCTTTGCTCTTTTCCTCTCTTGCCACAGCCACATTAATAAGTCACTAAGATCAGGAAATAGAGACCAAGTTGTTTCAGATGACTAATAGAGTTCAGATAACCCAATTAATTTAGTGTCCAACATAAGGCACCTTAAAAGAACCTCAATTTTTCAGCAAATAGTCATTCAGCATTATATGAAGATAAAATACCATTCAATAATCTCAAAGGAGATGCCAAGTACCAATTTAAAGTAAGTAGGAACATCTTTGGGTTTCATTAAGACTTCTCAGACTTTGAGATTAAAAAATCATATATTATTTCTAAAAGATTCACTTGTGCCTATCTAGAAATTACAGTCATGTACCCTGCACATTTGAAATTGCAGTCACTGTGCACTTCAGAACTGTGCTGAACTGAACTCCATATCTTCAAATCATTGCTGAATAATGTGGTCCTTCTTCCCCCATTTTGCAACAAAACAGAAGGATAATGTATTTTTTTAACAGTACTGACAAAATACCAAAGTGCTCCACTAAGAGCATCTTTTCCTTCATCAGCTCCCTTTGATTTCATGTCATTGTTTTGCTTCCACAAAATAAACATTTTTTTCTCCTTTTTCTGAGATGAAACAGTTAAATACAGACAGAGAACTGGTAAGCATTACAGAAATGTGCTATAAGTACAATTTTAGGACATTTATTTTTTACTACACAAATATTTTAATTTTCATTGAATAAGTTCATTTTGGGTTAACCCTCTTCTAGCTTCTGCCTCAAGAGAAAACAGGACTGTTGGCAAAACTTGGGTTTTTCAAATGCCCAGCTATTACAATGTATCCACCAATCCTAACCTCTGTCATCTTTACAACACCTATACCTTTGCCTAAAAGAGACCATTCCTATGAATATGCTTTCCCAGCATATGTGCAAAATAGATGTCTGAATTCTGTGATTATCTGAATATTTTGGCACGTTTTTCACACAGTACATACCTACTGGTCTATACTATGTTTCCTATATCTGTATTCTAATATTTATGTATCTATTGATATCTATATCTACGTATAATTTATATTTCCTGCTGTCTTTTCTTGTGTTCTAAACCAGCTCATTTCATATTTTCATCACTGTCTTTGTGGCTCCACTAGAAATCTTCACACAGTGCCCCAAACAACTTCATATTTATACTGTAAAGAACAGTAAATGGGAGGAGAAGCGCATATGAAAAAAAAAGTCTGTTCTTGTAATCTACTGGGTGAATGTTTTTCTCAGGTAGAACTTCAGCAAGAGGAGACTATGAAAGCTGCAGCCATTGTAAAAAGACAATTTTAAAAAGACCAGCAGTTGCAAAACTGTAAGAGTGGCAGAGCTTGCTCTGGATGTCCTCTTTTTTTTTTTTTTCTTTCCTGCATAGCTCCAGCAGCTCCAGCCTACTTACTTATAAGCCAGGCAGCTTATAAGGAAGAGACTGATGCTCTTTTGAACTGCGGTTTCAGTTTATCGGTAGCTAGATCAAGCACAGAATGTTTTATTTTTCTAGCTTCTTTTATTGTGGTGACTCTTCCTAATGTCACACTAAAGCCTTGCTCCTTCTATATCCAAACTATCCAGTGAGTTTAAAAAAAAAACAAACCCACAAAACAAAAAACCCCAAGAAACCACAAAAAATCATAATCAGTTACCATAGAAACTATCTCTTAGGTACAGAACAATTTTTTAAAGAAGTCTGTAGAGGATTACTGTGTATCATCAGAGCTGTGACACAATGGTTAAGAAAAAATGAGGGACAGGCTGTGCTCCAGAGCCTGAATTTCTCACAAGTCTCTTGCAGTGATGAAGAGTGTCTCTGTTGAAATAGGAATGGCTATGTGCACAGAGGGTCACACAAGTCCATCACAAAACAATGAAACAGAGTAATAAAACCTATTCCTTCGCATCTTCAAGTTGTTACACTTGATAAGAGTATGACTGGACTGCTGCATCAGTCCCAGTCGATGGGTATCACTCTTTGCATTTGTGTTTATATCTGTGAAAAAATGGCAGAGTTCCTCTGGATGGAAATAATGTGTTATCTGGGCTTTTCATGGTACTGACATCTTCCAGCCTTGTGATACTATGAGGAAAATAAATCTCTTGTCATTTCAGCCCATAAATGGCTCCCTTTGGCATTAAAAAGTCTGTAAAAACCATAATTACAATTGCAAAAAAAACAGAGACAAAACGCAAGTAACAGATCCTACATGCATTCCCAATTCATGACATCTCAGGCATAAGTGCAGACACTTTTCTACTCAAAGATGTTGCCAAATGAAAAAAAAAATGTCAGTGCTATTTGTTCCTGCTACTAAAAAAAATATGTTTTCTGAACTGCATTTCAAAATCACTTTGTATTGAGAATGCCTTCTGGAACACGATCCAGAGCTGTTGCAGGAGAATTCTGCTACCACCTTCTGGCTGACAGAAATTCTTAGCACTTATTTAACCAGCATACACTGAGTTCATAATGCGTTTGCTGTTTTTCAGTCTGCACTCTTCACATGTTACTGCCCCATCTTCTTTAATACATAAATAGGAGTTACACACAAAAACTCAAACTGTCATTTTGCAAACGCTTCTGTTTTGTAATTAGGAAGAATTAAATTTTTCATAACCAAAATTAAACTTCTTGACAAAAAACGAAGTGGGCTTTTTCCATGCCTTATCCCTCTCAAAAAAAGTGTTGTGATTCAATCCAATTTATTTGTTTAGAAATGAACAGAGAAATCCATTGTTAACAGCACTATGAAAAATACTTCACAGAAGTGGTCTTGTAAATTCTTTTGCACATTTCTCCCACTGCATGTGCAGTTAGTCCCACTAATTTCACAGCATCAGAAACAAATGTAATCAGTATGCTAGAGAGATGCTTTTACTTGAATACACTTGCTTGCAGTAAATACACTGGGAAAAAAAAAAAAGAGCATAACCAGATCATAGCTTCCTTAGCTGTGTTATGACCTTTTCTACCATTTTCACAATTTATTTTAAAACTCCTGTAGTTGCCAAACAAAAGCAGCACTTTTTTCTTTTGCTCTTATGTAAGTAGCCAGACAAAATACCCTTATATTGTTATATCTAACAATGTCAGATATGTCCAATATCTTGGACCTATCCAAGAGAGCACCTTGAATGTGTTCGGTAATACTGACCAAGAGAAAGTGATCATCAGCAAAGTGAAAAGGAGCAAAGTAAAGATCACCATCATTTACCAGAACTAAGGCCAGGTCACTTCTAATGTAAGCCCTTTCTCTTGCTGAAACCGGTGCTCAGAACTTCAACCAGATTTAGTCAACTCCAAGAGAAAAGAATAAAAAAAGGACAAAAAGCTGGAGATGGAAGCTCAAACACTCCATGAAAATATCCACCAAGTTCAAGTGAACATGTTACTATACCGTAACTTTTAAATATCTGATCTAGAGACTCATAGAACCATTAAGTTGCATGAGGGACCCAAATGTCACCCAGTTCCAAACCCCTTCCATGGGAAGTGCTGCTACCCACTAGACAAAGTTGCTCAAAGCCCCATCCAACCTGGACTTGAACACTTATATTCCCTGAGCAACCTGTTCCAGTGCCTCACCACCCTCACAGTAAAGAACTCCCTAATACCTAATCTAAACCTGACCTCTTTCAGTTTAAAGCCATTATCCCTTGTGCCATCACTACATGTCTGTGTGGAAAGTCCCTCTCTGGCAGCCTTTCTTGTGTACTGAAAGGATGCTCCAAGGTTTCCCTGCAGCCTTCTCTTTTCCAGGCTGAACAACTCCAGCTCTCTCAGCCTGCCTTCAAGAAAGAGGTGTTCCAGCCCTCTGGCATCTTCATGGCTCTCCTCTGGACTTGCTCCAATTTTTCTTGTGCTGGGGGTCCCAGAGCAGGCGAGATCTCTTCAGAGGGGAACAGACAGACAGAATCCCCGCCTTCACCCTGCTGGCCACACTGTTTTTGATGCAGCCCAGAACACAGCTGGCTTTCTGGGCTGTGAGTGTGCATTGCGAGGTTGTGTTGAGCTTTTTATCCACCAACACCCCCAAGTCTTCATAGCTGGTCTTACTCCATTCTCTGCTAGCCTGGACTTGTGCCTGGGATTGCCCCGATCCACGTGCAGGATGTTGCACTTGGCCTTGTTGAGTGTCATGAGGTGTACGCAGGCCCCCCTCTAAAGCCTGCTAAAGTCCCTCTGGATGGCACATTTAATTTCAGTTTTCCTCCCGCCAGTATTCCTGTAATCCATAACCTCTGTATTTGAGTTGCTTCAGGTCACAGCATTAGTGTGCTGTATGTAGCTACACAAATTATCTTACTATTTTCTGTCATCTAGGGAGTTTAATTCTTTAAATTTCAACCTAGCATTTATGTTTAATTATTCACAGATTGTGTAGCATGTCAATTTTTCTTTTTTTTTCAGCTTTTTTTTTTTTTTTCAGCTGCAGGAATGATAAGAAAGGTCATTTTAATACATGCATCCCTACAAGTTATGACAAAGCAGCACTTTGGAGAATGGCTGTACAGATTACATCAAACAGGTTTTACTTTCTGCAGTGAAGTCCAAAGCATAGAAAAATCTAAATGGGGAAGCATCAACATATTATCCCACATCCTACTAAACCCAGTAACAAAATTTCAAGTCTCCTTAGCAGCACCTGAAAGCAGACATCCAAAAACTGCCTAAAATATTGTTTTCTAGATATTGCAGGCACCTAGATTACTTAGAAAATTACCTTTGAAAATTCTGTCTTAAATGAATTCCAACAATCGCACAGCAAGCCTGTGCTAAAGTGTGATATCAAAGAAGGTGGTGAGCCTTAATGAAGCATCTACTTAAATTCAGGTCGTGCTTTAGCAGCAAGCACTCTGGTGGATTATTAGAAGCGGATGCTGTTTAATCTCCTTTACCTCCTGGGAAAACCTGGCATTTGAAAATCACAGAAGGGAGAGAAAAGTGTTCTCTCCTAAAAAGTCAGTTGTTCTGCTTCTCCATGAGATGTGACATTTTAAGATGTTCTGCCCATCAAATCTGAACATATTCAGTTGAACAGGACAGTTTCTTGCAAACTCTGCAGGCTTTTAGCTTTACAAAGATTTACACTTGTATTTTAAATGTCTGCTAAGCTTCCTAAAGAAAGGATTTGTTTAATTATTTCACATTTTGATATTTTCAGATCAGAAACAGAGCTACCTGCCTTGATTTTAAATGAGTCCTCAGAATCCATTTAAATTTCAAGGGCTCCCTCTCTCTTCCAAGGAAGTTGAGGGAACAAAATGTCCTCTGCCTCTGATTAGAAGCAAAAATATTCTGGCGTGACACAACAGCTCTAGCCTGAAGCTTGAGTCTTGAAAACCTTTTCCTCATTCTCCTTCAGGTTTATTGAAAACTGGTTTAGTTGGGGGCTTTTTTGCAATCCCATGTTCAGCAATTCTGCATGAACAATGTCCTGATTTGAAGACTCCAGGATGAAAGACTCCTCACCCAACAAACTGGCAAGCAAATCAGATTTGCAAAGATTCTGCATTTTGAGAAGTCAACTGAAACATCCTGCTTCTATAGAGATTCCAGTTCTACAGGGAAACTATGCCATTTCCAATGCTTGGAAATACACCTAAGTCCCCTTAACCATGGATGAGATGGAATGACTTTTAACTGGTAAAAATTCAGGGCGGCTTTCTTCAGGGAAATCATCGCACAGAATCTAGCTCAGTTAAAAAAAAAAAAGGGGGGGGGGGATATAAATTCCTCTGCTATCATACATACATAAAATCCAGAGCATATATGCTTCCCAAACAATTTTTTGTTTCCCACTGCTTCCCAAAAAATTTTTTAACCATAACATTTCTGGCATGAGAAAAATAGAGCAGATATAATTAAAATAAAAAGCGTACACTCACAAATCTTTCACTGTTTCTCCGATAAAATGTCTTATAACACCTAATACAAAATACAATTGCTAAAGGCACCATAAAAGCTTGCCTAATACTCTGGAAGCCAAAACTCTGGAAGACTTTGCAACTGAAAATAAAGGACAAAACACATAAAAATTTTTCTACATACTTTCCATATTTTAAGTTCTAGGGAACCAAAATGCTGTGATCATCCATTAGAGCCCATTATTCCTTATCACTCTGAATCTCAAATGAAAGATTTCTACACAAAATATACAGGAATAAATTAGATTTAAGTCTATCATGCCTACAAGATGATTATCTAAATCTTACTTGAACAAGTTACTTTCTGTTTTTCTAAAACTGGGTTGAAAGCCTCTCATTCCTTCCTATCAAGCACTGAAAATGCCTTTTTGAAGCTGTGCAGACTTCTGTGAGATTAGGATTATGTACTGTCAATTTGTAGTGTTTTGTGCAGCCAAATACATGCAATTTCAAGAGCTGATTACAAACCATTATTTGCTTCTGTAGTGTTCTGTGAAACAGAAAGCCTCATTCTATTTAACATCCCTTACAAAGATGACAGATACAGCTCAGTAACTTTTGGAGATCTGTGTGTTAAAATTAACAACAAACTGAGCTATCAGATGAATTTTCTATAATGCGACACGCTGTAGAATTTTGAATTATGAAGCAAATGCATTATTTTTTGATTTCTGTCTGGAAGATATAAAGGCAAGTCTCCATATCAGTGAGATAGCAATTAGGCAGGGAATATACACATGATACTTTTTGGGAACACATGGACTGTATTTTTCTTTTCACAAGCCTCCTCTGAGTGTTAGAACCAAACTCCATTACCAACGTCACAGGAATGCTACAGTTTATTGCAGTAAATACCACACTGCTAAAATAACTCCTCTTGAACTTTTAAAAAATATTCTTCGAACAGAAATCGATGCTGCCTCTGCAAAAACATAACTTTTTTTGCATTGCACAAAGCCAATAAAATGTTGGCTCCTTCTAAAGCGGATGTATGCTTGCACTCTATGGCTGAAATGCAACCACGGTCACAGAAATACCACAAAACTTATTTTATGGATATAAATCACATTTTATTTTCATGTGGCACTTTCACTGACAGGGAAAGAGATGAATTTTAGGTTTTAAGAACAGTTCTTCACCTTATGGTAATGACACGCATACACCTGTATGCAACATTTCTGATGATCTTCTACTTATTTTAGAAGACATCTAACAAAAAGAAACAATTAAATGCTTTTATATAGAAAGAGAAGCATTCTTACATCTTCCCTTTCTTTCAAAACTCTTACTACCGCTTGCATTTATACGTTAAAATGCTTCTGGTAAATAGCAAGAGTATGGGATTTTTTCTGCTTTAAACTACAAGAGTATTCAATTCAATGGGAATTGCAGATCAGAAGGAAGCACTCGGTATTCAATGGCTCAAACAAATGCGTATCTTTATGTGAGACACACATAAAAAGATGCCAGCAGACATCAGGCACCAGCTCACAAGTTTGCAGACATTCAGGGCTACATCGGAAGCAGTCTCCTGATTATCCTTTTCGCATCCTGAAACTCCCTTTGAAGAAGCACTTTTTTTGTTCATTCTGCGTGCTTCAGGATTTGTCATATGCTGTACCTAGGCAATTCTATTTTAAAAGCTGTTCAAAATATGTTTAACTATAAGGAACCAGTTTGTAATCGCATGCAGAAATGTAGATGTCTGTAGCTATGTATTTAGAACAGCATGTAGTGACAAGAGAAAGAACAGCTTCAAACCGAAAGGAAGTTTTAAGACGCAGCATTAGGGAAATATTCCTTATTGTGAGGGTCATGAAGCACTGGGACAGTGGATGCCCCATGGCTGGAGGTGTTCGAGGGTAGGTTGGATGGGACTTGGGAGTGCCGTGGTCCGGTGAAGTGTCCCTGCCTATCATGGTGGGGCTGGAACTAGATGATCTTGAAGGTCCCTTCCACTGTAAACTTGTCTATGATTTTAAATGCAACCTGTATAACACACACTACAGAGTATATAGAAGTTGGTCAGCTGTGAGAAGCATCCAGGTAAACTTTCAGGGAACTAAGAGAACATAAATTAGTGGTTTTCGAGTAGATTTCTGATGCTGGCATCTGCGCTTCAGTGCAGATAAGACAGCCATTTAATACATACACACAAGCATTTATTTTAAATCAAATTCACATGGAAGGAAAAATAAAAGAAAAAAAAAGGAAAAAAAGCAATAATTAAAAAATATAAAAAGAAAAGGAAAAATTACAAAGAAAGCACGCCAGAATTCTCCCGGGGCCGAACCCCACAGCCGCAGCACCGCTACCGGGCCCAGTCGCTCGGCGGCCCCGCAGCAGCGCCTGCGCCGCCGCCCGCCAGCTCTCGCCGTCCCCCGAAGCTTCGTGAAGATTCCGGAAGGCTCCGGCCGGCTCTTTCCGCCGCGGGACCTGCCCCGCCCCCGGTGCTGCTGCCCGGCTTCCTTCCTTCCTTCCCTCTTCCTTCCGCCGTGCTCCGCCGAGTTCGGCTCTCCCGGGCGGCAGGGCAGGAGGTGCCGCGGCCATGTCGCTGCTCTGCTACAACCGGGGCTGCGGGCAGCGCTTCGACCCTGAGAACAACACGGAGGGTGAGAGTGGTGCGGGGGCCGAGGCGCGGTGCCTCCCTCGCTGAGAGCGCGGGGAGCGGGGCGGCCTCCGGCGCTCTGCGGTGCGCGGCGAGCCCGGCCCGCCCGGCCCCGCGGCGCTGCGGCTGCCCGGGGACACGCGTGTGGGGCCGGGGCTGGCCCGGGGACACGCGTGTGGGGCCGGGGCTGGCCCGGGGACACGCGTGTGGGGCCGGGGCTGGCCCGGGGACACGCGTGTGGGGCCGGGGCTGGCCCGGCGCTGCGGCTGCCCCGGGGACACGCGTGTGGGGCAGCTGTGCCAAAGGTCCTCAGGGCCAGCATAAGCTCCTCTGCTGAAGGCCTCTGTGGGGGTTGCATTCATCGCAGTTACCAGCGGCTTTTTGCTTACTTGGTTGGTTTGGTTTTGTTCATTTTTTTAGTTCTAGTGCGTGGACTTGCAGCAGGTAATTAAATGTGCCTGAATGGCTCACGAGTGTTGCTTCTCCCAAGTGCCTTGAGCGCTTGCAGCGCTTCTCCTGTGCGTGCTAGGACTCCTGGTGAAACGTATTTAAAGCTCTGTCATTTGGGGTTTCATAATTCTGCAGAGGCTGCAGAAGGGTGATCAGAGTTTTCAGAAGGCTCTCCTTCACCTGGCTCATAAAGTAACTCAGTGGGTTGAATTTCTAGAACGCCCTTTTTGCGTTAATTAAATTTTTAGTGACCCCCAGGGTTAGAAGTAGGCTAACATGTTCTAGCCTGTGCATTTTCCGTGGTTTAGAGCCGTGGCGAAAAAGAGTGTTTATTTTTCTGAGCTATGTGTTTTTGCATAGAGAGGGGAGCATATTGAGTAGGACTTGCTAATGTTAATAACAGCAGAAGCAAGCACAGTTGTGGAATCGTTACATTTAGTGATTTCTTACACCACCATCCCCACACCCCTTTGCCCCAAAAGGCAAAGCAGATGAGGTTTTTGATTTTGTTGAGATTGTTGAAAAGAAAGGAAAAAATCCTATTAGGACTTGGTGATCTGTATTCGTTTAAAAGTAACACTTCTTTACGGTTTGTGATCAAGATGTACTAAACTAGGTCAGGTTGGCATGGCCATATGCTAACTCTGTGGTGCTCAGGTTGGGGAAAACAATGTCATGCCACGAAATTTGTTTCAGTAAGTGGCTGGAACATGTAGTGGAATCACTGTATCCTAAAATAAGCAGTTCTGAAGGTAAATGTAATTATTCACAGATTGCTACAGAGAATGAGGTTTTGTGTTTGGGTGACCCCTACAAATTTCCACTTTGATATTTAATGAAATTACTAATAAAGTGCTTTAAAGATGTAGCAGTAAGGTGATAGCAGTGTGTTCACAATAGGATCAGTTTGGCAATGAAATTGACAACAAAAAGGCTCCAAACGAACGAAAACAAAAACCTTAAAGAATTTTGGTACGAGTGTCTCCAAAATTATCTGAGGGTTAGAAGAAATGATTTTGAAAGATTTCGGTCTTCCTGATAAAGGAAAGGTATTAACAGCAGTGGAGAGGTAACTTGTTTTGGTTTTTTTTATTCAGTGAAAATGTAGAATAGCAACCAAAGGCTGCAGCAATCTGATCTCATACAACTCAGAACTAGACTATGCTTTTGTCTGCTTGTATCCTAATTTCCCAGTTTTTGGTACCTAGTGTGAGAAGGGATCCCTCGTGTCAGATAAGAGTTGTTGGACTCAGTAGGGATAGTGGTCAGGCTGCTCAGTGGACGGATCCTGGTGCCTCTGCTGAGGCACTGCAGAGCTCCTTGTCCTGGCACCTTCTCTTGTGGAGCCTGCAGGGCCCTGAGGAGGCAGCAGACAAGTGGGCTGTCATTTGCTCCACAATGTACCTTCTGCAGAGCAGGCTTTGGGGAGTGAAGAAAAAGGATTGCCCTTGGCCAGATGGACAGCCAGGCACTTGTCTTTGTCTGCCTTGAGCCACCCCTGAGTTACTTGATTATGAGATGGTTCTGGTCTCTGAAATGGTTGTTGTTATTAACAGCATCTCTCTAGTGAAGAATTGGAAATAGTCATTTAAGTCTTCTCAGATACAGTCCTTGCTACAAAACAGTTCATTTTTACTCTCATGATGCTTCTAATGACATAGTTTCATACTTTTGGAAAAGAATAACCTCTATTCTTATTTTTATTTGATTTAACAGTGAAGTCCTGGTCTATGCAAAATAGCCACTTTTTCCCTATTTAATTTTCCTGTGATGTTTACCAGCATTAGCTTTTCCTCCTGAAACTGAAGGAATTGGTAGAGGTTTATGGATATATTTGTAAGTCTTGTTGAAGGACTAATGTCCCAAAATTTGCATATTTGGACAGTATTGCTGCTTTAGACTTAGGCACTGAATATAAAATCAAAGAAAATTACACAAAACAAGATTTTTTTTAAAATCTACATATTTATAAAAAAGATAAAAATAATCAAGTGTGTGCTGGGTTTTTGCTTATTTAATATCTGTGGGCAGATTGCTAATGAAGTTATTTATCATTTTTTCTTTAGCTTCCTATTATGTGCATTATTACTGTTTGTGTCATTTTTAATTTTAAGTGTTTCTAATTTTGTTTTAAAAGCTAGAAGATGTTGTTTAGAGTCAAGTCAGTAGAATACTATCCATGCAGTAAATGTCAGTGAGAAGTTATATAATCAGAGCAGTTTTATTACATGTGAAAGGAACACAAGTAAAAGAGAACAGCTGTGTAATGTTGATAAACATCTCTGAATACAAACACTTTCATTAATGGAGGTTGTGTTCCAGTGTAGTGTTTGTACAGAATCTATTAATAATAAATAGTATTGACATGTCAAAATTGTGCATGTGGAAGACTAACCTTTGAGTTCAAGTCCTTAGGTGGCTTAGGATACTACAAATATTGAAAAAAGAACAAAGTAATTACGGTTAAAATCATGAACTCATTATTTGCATTCAGAGACTTTTAGCAGAATATTTGTCAATAGAAAGCTCTGATCAGGTTCAAATAGATGTATTTGAAGTGGTAAAGCAATATTTTCTGTCTGTCAGGTAGCCATTGGGTTACCTTCTTCTGCAAAATTATCAGTAAGGCCTGATTACTGATGAAGGTCAGGGATGGTCCACAGGAAGTTTACTTGCTGCATGTGGAAGTAGTGGTTTGTCTTAGAACCTGCTTTCTAGTTTATGTTGTATAATGCTTAAGGAGAAAGAAGACCTGATTATTTATGTATATATATGTGTATATATATATGTATATATATACACATATATATATACATATATATATGTATATATATAAAATATATATACATATATTATGTATATATCATATATATATCATATATATAGGATTATATAATATATGTACTCAGAGAGGTTTTTCTGTGGAATCTGGATTTTTCTGAGTAATGATGTGCATTTGGGGAAGTGGGGCAGCCTCACAGTGTACATGAATTGCAAATGTGACATTTTTGCTGGGTATGTAATCATATGAATAAAGATCCTTGGTATGCCTTAATATTAATAATAATCATTGTCTTCTAGGTTCATGCACATACCATCCAGGTGTGCCTGTTTTTCATGATGCTCTCAAAGTAAGTATGCAACTGTCCTTCTAAGGATTATCTTTTTGTTTTTTCATCTTTTTCATTCCAGATCTTTCACTATTGAGAAACTGATGTTCAGTCCATCATGATCAAGCCCATGAAATTAGAAAAGCACAGTTATTCATTCCTGAAAAAGAAATGAAAAACTCTACTCATATGGTCTAAATGCCATGCAAGTCTAGATGACTTGTTTCCTGTTGATTGACTGACTTTAGGTCTCTCACCAGTTTAATTAGGTCCTCTAAATAGGACTGTGGAGCCATTGAGAGGTTTCATACTCTTTCAGTTAATTAACCTGCTTGGAATTCAGAGCAGCTGCTTGTGGTCTAATGTGGCCAGGGCACTAATGTGTATGTGACATTTGTCTGTTGTAAAAAACAGTCATGTTCATTTAATCAACCAATTGAGGATGTTGGTTAAATTGTGACTGGTCACCCATGCCTCTTACGCAGCTGTCCAGCATTCTTGGACTGCATCTTCAATGATGAGTCATATATACCTATGGCACGTCTCCAGTGCATAAGCCAACTGCACAGCCCATCCTTGGTTTTGTGCTGAACTGTTTTCCCTCTTCAGGATCTACTGGATGCATACAAAGTGCTTACAGGGAATCATTTGCGACACAACTGCTGAAATAGTACAGGAAATTATTCTAATAATTTAATTGTGTGTAGTCAGAAATCTGGTGTCCAAAAATGAAGCCTGGCACTTTATTAATATCGATGTAGCCTAAGTGACTTTTCTTAGAGCATTAAACTGCTGTTTAGCTGAGCTTTGAGGGGAGTGAGTGGGGATTTTTTTTTCTTGTTACTTAGATGCTACTGGAAGTGCATATCATCCCAACAATGTGGTGTCTTTTGGCCTTATGAAGGCTTCTGTATTTGTGCTGGGCAGCGTGTTTACTGTGAGCTGTTGCTTATATTGCAGCATCTGACTTCAGAATCAGTTATTGTGTGCCACAAATAATCTTAGATCAAATACCGTACAGTTGCTTAGACTATGGTAATTTTTTTATCTACAAAATTATAGCTGTACTCAGTACAGTACAAAAATATTCTACATAATTATAAAGAGAGAAATTATACAGTTAGCTCAAAAACTTACATTTACTTATATAATCTTACATATTCACTGTTTAAAACAAGCACCACTTTCCCCCATCTCTTTATCCTGCCTCTTGACCTAATTAAAAATTTATCATAATTACAAATGAGCAGTTTTCTTCCTCCTATGAGTTCTAGATAATCTAGATGTGCAGGATGAACCTTTTGTCTCCTCAACTGTGGAAATGGTTAATATTTTGAGGGTATTTTAGAACCACCTACCTAAAACCAATTGTGTTGTACCACTTAAGCTTTCAAAGCGGTGGTGCATTAGTCAAACTGTTGCCTCTAATACGGTTCTTTGAGTTCTAAGATATATTATTCACAGTGGCAAGGCAATTTGCTCTAAAATTGAATTTCTGGTTTATATAATAAAAAGTGCTGTTGATTGATGTAGTTGGATAGCTGTGCAATGCACATATCCAGCTCTGTTGGTGGGAAATAAGCAATTAAAAGATTTGAGTGGTGTTCAAGAAAAGGAAAAAAAAATCCCTATCATTTTTGAAAGAGGGCCTGTACATTGGGCCACAGGTCAGCCTGGTCTCAGGTGTAGTATTTGTTGTTTTGCTTACATGTTACTTGATGAGACAAAGTAACACTTCTATTTTCTATTCTACAGAGTTGGCACCTAACTTGTCAGGGAAGTATTGCCTCACATTTACTGTACTTTCTGATTAAGGCAGCATCAGCAAACTAGAAGACTTCTCTGGCTTCTAAAAATGAAGATGATAATATTATCCACAGAAGGGAAGAAAACAATTGCTAATTTTGATGTGCCACATCCTTTAGGGGAATTTAATAAATGGATTGTTTTTTTTTTAAGCTGTTGTCAAGTTTAGTAGTCATGCCTGTGTTGTTTCTATTCCAAAATGTTCACAGGGCTGGTCATGTTGTAAGAGGAGAACAACGGACTTTTCTGACTTCTTAAGCATTGTGGTATGTACTCCTGATTATTTACAGTTTTCATACTTGTCAAGTGACAGTGATTAATATTAAATGGTGCATGTGCTTACATGTTTTAAATTAGCCTACTTCAGTTAAAACTGTCTTAATTCTTATATGCTCAATTTTTCTTCATATAATGCTGAAGTCAATGCTCATTTTCAAGCTTTAATTGTTAAAATTATCAAAACAGGTTTTGATAGAACTACTTGCTAATAGAGAGGGATGGTCAACATTAATTGCTGATTTGCTTGACTACAGAAAGTGTGCACTTTTTTTTTTAACTTATATCCAAAATTAGATTATTTTGAGAATAAAAAATGAGAATATTTTCCACCTCAGTGGTAGGGTTTCCTTTGCAGCCAGTGTTTAGCGTGGGCTAAAGGAGAAGATGGAACTGAAGAAATGAGTCAAGAAAACTTGTTGCAGTTTTTGTTAATTCTTAATGCACACGAACCACGCTGCATTTATATATAAATAAAAACATATGCTTTCCACAATAGGGCTGTACAAAGGGTCTCCATAACAGCGAGAAACCTCCTGAGCCTGTTAAACCAGAAGTCAAAACTACCTCTGAAAGAAAGGAGCTAGCTGAACTGAAACCTAAATTTCAAGAACACATAATTCAGGCACCAAAACCGTTGGAAACAATTAAGAGGCCAAGGTATGGTATATAAAACTAAGTTTTCCAAATTTGTAGTCAGTTGGCTAAGTTAAAGCTTGCAAAGTTATTCAGTGTACATTTCATATGGTGTAGAAATTCCAAAATTAACCTTAGAAGACCTTGGTTTTGGTAGCAATGATGATGTTATCTTAAGCTTCAAAATAAGAGATCATAATTCCAGTTATGACAAAGAAGTACTTGATCTTTCAGCACTTAGATCCACAAGAAGCAGAAATTGAAGTCTATAACCTCATAGCTTAAAATGCCACTACAAGCTGTGTTAAATATTTTAAACAGTAATAAAAATAATTTTGGGGTGCTTGTATTTAGATTCCTTAGTATCTGATTTATTTTTATTTTTGTAGAGTATTTAGGATTTCCCGTGGAAAGCCAAGACTGCCTTCTAAGTTTCTTGTCTGTTTTTTCATAAACAGTAAGGTTTGGCATTTACAAATATAGTTTGTTTATTGAAGAGAGGTTTGAAAGGAAGAGCCTTGTAGGAAGATTAAAAGTTACTGCTTTGTCTTCTATAAATTCTTTCTCATGAAGTAAGTTAACACTAATACTTGGACTTTTTTAGCCCAGATGAGCCAATGACAAATTTGCAGCTGAAAGTGTCAGCTTCCTTGAAACAAGCACTTGATAAACTGAAACTGTCATCAGAAAATGAAGGAAGAAGAGGTAAGGAGACAGGGAGATTAAGTAGGTATGTGACACTAAGTGTCACACAAATAAATGCTATGCTGATCTTGTAGTTCCTGAAGTGATAGTTTCCTCTAATTAAGTTCTTTTTCTTAATAATCTGGGAAATACCTTCCAGTCCAGGGAATGATGGCTGAAGTTCAGATGTGGGTAACATGGAGACCTGGTTGTCAGGAGCAGTACATTGTTCCTAGCATTATCTGAACTGGGTCTTTTCTAAGGTTTCGTGGTTAGAATGGACACAATGGGAACATCCGTTTCTGAATATGTGACTGATAGAGTTACCAAGAAATGAACTTTACTCCTTATTGTTGCAGAGATGATATCATATAAAGCTTTCATAGATTGGTGAAATTCCTCTGAAGACTAGTTGGTTCTCCCTTGTCTGTTTTTCCTCTTTCTTCTTCCCACATTTTATTTGGAATTTGGTTCCAGAACTACACCGCTCTTTAAGAAACTTCGTAATTTCAACCTACACTTGTGGTTATTTTATGCTCTTTTGTTCTTGTGCCAAACTAATTTAGCTCTTCTTTTTCCATGGTATCCAAATTATTTCCTTGTGTGTATTTATAGACAGCAGTTGAAGCCTTCTACATTCTTAGTTTTACAAAACTGAACAAGATGAATGATTGTTCTCTTCCCCTGTGATTGTAATGATCCTCTTCATCTTTTCTTATTTACCTCACTTAAAATGTGTAAAGATATAGAGCCTAGAATTTGATGCATAGGTAATACAGCTTTTGGAGTGTTTCTTTGTACCTCTCTGGCAGATTTCAATGTCAGACAGAAAATAGAATCTTGAAGAGGGAGGTTTTTCTAACCTCTTCCTTGGCTCATTTTAGTTCTTAATAAAAGCAAAGTGTTGAGTGGATTATACAATTCATTTTCTATTTTCAATAATATTCTGTTTTCAGAGGAAGATAGTGATGAAATCAAGATTGGGACGGCATGTAAAAATGCAGGCTGTTCAAAAGTAAGTGATTCAGTTGTACTCTAAATCCAGCCACTCAGCTTTTAAATGAGCAGATTTGTGTTTTTGTGTGCTATGAGTTAATTTGGAAAAGGCACAAAGTCCATTTGATTTAACAAATGCACACTTGATAACACACTTTTGTATGGACAAATGTGAATTGTTTGCAGAAGGTCAAAGATTTTTTTTTTTTAAACCTGTCATGAACTACTAATTAGTAAGCTTGTCAAATCCATGGTATTGATGTGTTTCAACTTAACTGTAATATTGTTATTACAGCTTAAATGTAATATTGGTGAGCGGTGGCTTACTGATAACACTTGAGTTGCTCTTGATGATCTGTGTATAGATCAGAAGCATCTACAGATCTTAACAGTTAATGCTTCCTGCAAGAAGAATTAAAGTCAGTGTTTTAACACTTCTAGCACCAAAATTAGTCATTATATTACATAGTCATTTAAAGTGAAAGTTACACTGACATGCTTGTGTTGTGCAAAATGGGACAGTATGATTTAAATAGCTGTTTTAACTGGCAGATTTTGCATTATCTACTGAAGCTCTGGTGGGAGAACTTTGGCAGTCTTTGTGTTGGGAAGAACTGATATGATATTCAGTGGCTAAGTTGTATATTGTTTATTTTACTTTCATTAGAGAATCCATGTGTTTTATGAATGATGAATTTGATTTACTTTCAAGTTAAGTTTTTGTTTTCTCTGAATGCTCAGAGTATTTTAAAGACAGAAATCTCTGAGGATCTATGCTTTATGAGCATAGATGGTGTCACCATCGATGTGTGCCATTGAACTAACACAAAGTACAGCTTCTTAGCAGTGCCAGAGAACCTTTTGTGAAGGAAGGTTGAATGGTTACTTTGAAAAGCTAGAACAAGCCATTAGATATAGATTGTTTACCCCAAACCTTTGTCATACCTTGGACATTCTTTCTGGTTTTTGTTATGTTTTGTTTGAATTTTTTCCTCATTCCAATTCCTGTAACAGTAATACACTTTAAATGCTTTGTCCCACCAGACATACGAAGGACCACACAGCACAGAAGAAGTATGTATATACCATTCTGGTGTACCTATATTCCATGAAGGGTTAGTATTCAGCTAACTTCCATTTTTGTACCTGTGTTCTGTGAAGGGTTAGTATTCAGTTAGCTTCAGGTTTTTTTAACTAGTCTGTTGTGTGTTTGTGCTTTCTTTGTAGCTGTTGTCTTGATTTATTCAGTATTATTCCCTCTTCAGTCAAAAACAGCAGTGCTTGAAGGGGGTATACTAAAGTAACAGAAATACTGCATAAGGGAAAGACCTTAAATGTTCACAGTAAATAGTGTCCTAAATATTGTTTGTTAATTACTTTGCAAACTTTCAAGGATGAAGTATTGGAGCTGTTGTAAAAGAAAAACTTCTGACTTCAATACATTTTTAGCTCAAGAAGGCTGCACAAGAGGCGCGCACGTATGGACTAAAAAGGATGCAGTAAGTAGCATTAAGATTGCACTCTGTAACTGGCCATTGTGAATTTTGAATACTGAAATGTAGGTGGTAGCTGGATTGCATTATTACTGTAGCTGAGCTATTACAGATCACTACTGTCTGTGGAGGATACTGTGCACAGCAGGAAGACTAAGAAATGGAGCGTGAAGTAGTCTGTGTACAGGTATACTTGTTCCTTTAAAAGTATTATAGAATATAATAATGGACCAAAACACTTGAAAAACATTATTTGGTCACACAATGGATACAGGTGAATGCAAAGTTCTTGTTATGAACATATTGTCTGTTGCTGAGGAAAAATGTGTTTGACACTGCAAACATCAGCAATGTTTAACAGAAGAAAATAGAGGTATATTATAAAAACTGTAGTTTTGTTACCTCATTCTAGAGCAATTATTTCACAAATCTTTTACTACCTTTAAGTCATATAATTGCTTGCTTTGAAGATTTATATTTTTGTTCAAGAATTTTTTGCAAGTGAAGAAAGTAGGGATTAAAAAAAGCTGAAGTGGGAGCCTAAAGCAGGAGAGTGGACGAAAAGAGAGTAAAGAATTTACCCACATTTAAAGAAACCATGTGTATATTAACTGTATGTGTATTCAGATAATGGGCTTCTATCCAACAAGGGGGCTTTTTAATTTAACTTTTTGTTTTTATTTTGAGGGTTTTTTCACAGTTTACTTTTTCTGCATCAGAGAACAGAGGGTAATACTTTTTTTGCAGGAATATGAAGCATTCCAGGAGTTATGGCATTCTTTCTCTTAGTTCAGTTCGTTTTTATAACCTGCTGGCTAGCTGTAATCTAGAAAAGGAAGTTGATCCACCAAGTAACATTTTTTTTGCTGTAGTTTGTTTGAGAGGGAGATACTGAAATACTTGATTAAAAGAATTGCAAGTGGAGTCTTGCAATCTCCTGTGAAGATGAAATATAGTCCTTTATTAGCTATGCTAATCGGCTATTAAAAAAAGTCCTGAGAATTTATGCTGTTAATGCTGTAAAAAAAAAATCAATGTAATTCTAAGTCTTTTTTGTGTACCTTTTTTCCTTATGCAGGGTACAAAAGTAGTTCCATGCAGGCACGATTGGCACCAGACTGGAGGAGAAGTGACTATTTCTGTATACGCTAAAAACTCCGTCCCTGATCTGAGCTATGTAGAAGCTAATAGCACAATGGTGAGCCTCTGCCTTAGGACTAGCAACTTGAAATTAGGAAAATCTGCTCAGGTTTATTTACAAGGCAGAGATAGCATAAGACTCTTCTTTGATTAGCTGCTTTTTCTTGGCATTTGTGCTTTTTCAAGTATGTATAGATTTTTTCTCCCTCCCTTCTGTTTGGACATCTGCACTTTAATGTGTGGGTTTTTTAAAAACTGCAATACAGTATGGGAAAAAAAATCTTTCATTTTACTTCCATAATTAAAACCCAAGCGTGATGGGTTTGCATTACCATATGCATAAATAATTATAGATATATCATTTACTTGTATTTGACTTAATCTGATACCATTCTTCATTACATGCTGTTCCACAGCTGCTAATATTAAACAGGTGTCAAAATGCTTCTCTGATTCCTTTATTTGAACAATAAACTAACTGGTCACTGTTGACTGCAACTGCATCAGAATCTATTAAAATAAATACTCACTTCTATTTCTGAGGGACAATTTTATCATTTTGATCACTGTAGGATCCAAGTCCTAACATGGTATATTCTGTTTTAACATGCTTGAGGTGACAGATGTTTTATTAACATGATAAAATTTCCTTACTTTCTATTGTTTTTCCTATTAAGGTAAATATCCATATTGTATTTGAAGGAGAAAAGGAGTTTCATCGCAGTGTGAAGTTATGGGGAGTAAGTATCAAAAAAATGTTTTCTATTATAAAGAAACAAACAAAAAATCAAACAAAAAAATCGCAGAAGGAAGTCAGGACATAAGCCTTTAGCTTCCTCTCTTTCAAAATGGAATTTCAAAGTTTTCCTCATTACTCTGTTCTTTGAAAGAATTTCCATTATGTGACATTGAATAAGTACATTCAGATCTGAATATAAAGACCCAGGAGATCCAGTGTGACATCATAATGGGCACTGCTTTGTATAGAAGGTGGGCTTCCAAGGTCCTTTTTGATCCCAACACTGTGGTAGCAGTGTTGCAGAAAACCCTTGCTTATGTATTGCAGCCAATATATGTTAGAGTTGCATAGGAATATGTTTATGTCATAAACATTCCATAGCTTGGGAATGGGAAACAGCTGATTTTTCAAGATACCAGAGGGATCTTCATCTACCTAAATAAACATCTACTGAAATTTAATGATGAGGTACTCCCTAATTAATTCCCCAACGTCTATCAGTCTGTTAAACTGAAGTGTGAAACACCTTTTCTGTTCCAGGTGATTGATGTAAAGAGGAGTTATGTGAACATGACTGCTACAAAGATTGAGCTCACCATGAGAAAAGCAGAGCCCCTGCTATGGGCAAGCCTGGAGTTACCAGTATCCAACACACAACCAAAACAGGAGGGTTCGGATCAATAATAATTCCAAGAGACAAGTTATTTCCCATGATGAAGTGGTGACTTGCTACTGTAATCAAATATTTAACTTTTATATAGATCTCTTTTTTTTTTAATGCTAGATCATCTGTTCCCTTTTAGAAAGAAATTTGACGCACAGTAAATGGGGGTGTAAACTTGAATGGGTGACAGTTATTTCTGCTCTTGTTCCCATGGGTATGTTTATGCTAGATGCAATGTCTCTGTGGGAATTTAGAGTAAACAGCTATTGCCCTTTGCTTGCAACCTTCCTTACCATGCACTGGCTATCCCAGTAGATGTGCTCTCTGTTCACAGTGGGTTTCTCTATTTTTCAGCTGTTCTGTTTAGACTGGATGCATTAAGTTGCCTGTGTTAAATTCACCACTGTTAAGAAGCATACAGTAATGCAGATAAAAAAAATCTGAGTTTGAACTGATTAGCATGCAATTCCACATCTAAAGTAAAAGGTTACATAAACAGAAATATGAAGTTGTAGACTTTCGTGTTCTGAAATGAAGGTTTGTTTCAATACTGTTGGCTGTGGAAGAATTTCAGTACTTGCTGAGTCCTGCTGTCTTTCATGTGTCAAAGCAGATCAGGTTAAAATTTTAAAAAAGGTGGCAAGAAGGGATTTTTTGTTTTACTCTTTTACATTTGCTATTTAAATATAAAAGCAAATGGACAGTGAAATGGTTATATAACTTAGCATTTCAGCTGTGAAGAGTATGCAAACAACAAACTATTGTAAAATTACCAAAGTGCTGTATATGTTTGACAGCCTTTAGAACATATAGTCTGTTCTATTCTACAGCATTGAAAATCTCAAGACCTCTTCTCAAAGTAGGTTGATATGTGATATGTAGGAGAAGCCAGCACACCCTGTAGGTGTCTTGGTAAAACAATTTCTGTATAGATGTGTGTATCTCTTGACTCTGAGGATGGTCAAGGATGGTCATCTAAGAACTGTAGTTATATACAGGACAAATCTTGGGAGAAACAACATGCTTTAAAATGTCTGTCTTAAATTATAATTGTACCTTTGAATCAAAATACTTTAAAAGAATACTGTATCTTTTGAGCAGACCATAATTAGAAATCAATACCTTAGGTTTTTTTTCAGTTTGTCAGTAAAGGTACATGGCTGAAAACAGGATAGCTTAAAAATTAGATTTTTTAAATTTTTTTTATCCAAGCAGCCACACACACGGTAAGGTTGCTTTCTATTTCTGCTTGGAATAGTTTCTTAATTTTGGCTTGCAGCTGAAATAAAAAAGATTTCCTATAAAAGTAATAAAAAATGCACACCATTATTTATTGTGCCTAATCATATATATCTAAACAAAAGGTCTTGTGGACGGTTAAAATGTATGGATGCTCATCTACCCGCCTTGGCAGATCTGGAATAGTGTCAGGAGAAACACTAGTGTCAGGGTGTAGTAAAGGCATTCTGAAGTGAAATAACAGATTTCTAAGAATCTTGCTGTTTTCCAGTAGTGTGAATTGACTTGAGCTCAGACTTCTAGCAGTACTTGAAGTCCTACTTCATGCTTAAAGTAGTAGGAAATACATTACCAAAGAAACCATCCCTGAAGACAAAGCAAGTAACACTGGTGATAAACATATATATATACAAACGCATATGTAAAATTGTTTTGGTGCTTCTCTACCTTCACTTCAATATCCTTTGTTTTTGATTACTTAGTTTAAGTATGGTTTCATACTCCCTTGGACTCTTCTACAAAATTTCATCTCTAAGTTCTGCTGTATAGATTCTGTTAACCTCTATTAATGCCTTTTTTTTCCTCTTTTTTTTTTTAATTTGAAAATGTCAGGTACTACAAAGTGATAGGGTACAAGCTTATAAAATGTGTGCCTGCCAAGTGGTCCTGTGAAAATTGAACAGATGTTCCTTGATGTGTTCTGAACCAACAAGTGGAGTACTTATTAGTATGGCACTGAGAACATCAGAGGATAAAAAATTCTAGATAGCTGTAGCTACTAGCATGCCGTCTGTGTTTGTGTGTGCAGAACTCTGAACTTGGACAGCAAAATTAGCAGTGCTTAAATGCCAGGATGAAGTTCTTGTTTAACAAGCAAGTTCAAATTTGTCTATCCATATGGATATATAAATATCCTAAATATGTTTAAAAAATGTGGAAAACATATTTTCACTTAATTTGCATCCTCATGTGCAGTAGGCTTACATAATGTAAAATCCATTTTAAAGAACTGCATGAAAAATGGAATTCCTTGGGAAAACAGAATTTCTGTTTTTAAGTAAGTTGTCTTCTGCCTTAGTGCACTACACCCTAAATGGAGAGAAATGTGGATGATTGGACCATCTGCTGTGAATGCTGCAGTCTTTGGGATCCTGTAACTACTGTTACACTCTTTCAAACTATTTTCTGCTGGTAGCTTAGTCACCTTGGCCATAAATGGGAGAATGCTCCTGTAAACACAATCCCCAAATTTGCTTTTGGTTTTTATGCATTCCTCCTGCTCTTTTCCTGTTGTTCATACTTTCAGCACAAAACTAACAATACTTCAGGTGTTCTATAATGACTCTCCCCATCAGTGGCAGTACAACCATTTTTGAAACTTACTTGTTTAAAAAAGCAAGCAAACAAATTAAGGAACCCCTAAAAACTCCACCAGGTTTGGTTAGGCAAGAAAGTACAGATTTTACAGTAACAGCATAGTTTCTATGGCCTGGGATGCTTTTCAAAATAAAAAGATAAACCTTCAGATGGCCTGGACTGCCATAAACTAACTGCAGCAATTCTTAGCAGTTTTTTATAACCATATGTCTGCATCTATCCTGAAGCTGCAAGAGCTGCATCACTCACTGAATTCATGTGTTTTCAGCAGTTGCTCACAACAGGCTTCAACACACCAAGGGTTGATCCTCGTGTTTCATGCAGTGACATCTTGACATGCATAATGGTAGCAGACACTTTGATGGAATATTGGCTTGGCTGTAACTTTTATTGGTAAGTGTGGAGAGAAAGTGAGGCCAGCTGTAGTGTACTAAACCAATCACAATTGATACTTTCCCAAAAGCAAGACTTGTCAAGTACGCAAAGTGATTTTGGATCACAGGCGTTCCCCTGTCTAATAATACGACACTAAATTGCAAACCAGTATGAGCAGGAATACTTGGTATTGAATTTATCCTTTTTTTCATGCTTTCAGATGTTGTGCTGTATTTATCAAATTGATTAAGTTGATACAGTCTTAACTATATTTTTATAAATAAGTGTTTTAAGAACTGTAGTGTGTTTCACTATGGGTTTACATGTTACACATGTAAACAAGCATGTCACATGAGTCAGAACTGACTGTCCAGGTGCATATGAAAGTTCACCTTCACGATTGCTTTATAATACAAAAAATTGCATGGGTGTGCAAGTTTATGACAGAAATCTTAATCTTAAATCTTTTCCCTCGTGTCTAAGCCCATTTTCCTATCTAACATAACGTATTTCGTACCTAACATTACATCCCAGATAACAAGTGATAGGATGAGAGGAAATGGCCTCAAGTGTCAGGGAGGTTTGGATTGGATGTTAGGAAAAAGGATTTTCATGGAAAGGGTTGTCAGGCATTAGAACAAGCTGCTCAGGGAAGCAGTGCAGTCACAATGCCTGGAGGTGTTAAAAAAAAACATGGGTATGGCACTTAAGTTCATAATTTAATGGTGAACATGGTGGTAGTGATACCTTGGTGGGTGATCTTAGAGGTTTTTCCAATCTTAACAATTCTGTGATCTTGTATCTCTAACAACATTTCTTGGAGGAATTGGAATTTATGTGAAATGTTAATACACTGCTAAGCACAGCGCTGATCTCCTACTCTGACTCATAGGCCATACATGGCACTGACACAATTTGACAAAAAAATCTTCCATTGGATGGTATTCTGGATTGTGTACATTATCAAGTCACCATTTCAGTAGTTTAGGAATTAGTTTCACTAGGAATTTTGCCTTGGGAAAAAAAAATATACCTATTCTACATAATGATACGTTTTTGGCTTGCATTCTTTAAACATGGCATGAGTATTGATTAAATACTGTACCTGTTAATGATTGGTCTTTCCCAGTTGCTACTAAATTTTTTACTTTTGTTCAGGAAGGAGATCCTTTTTAAAGTAAGTTATGTGTCTGGAACACTGTTTTGGGGTGGTAATAATTTTGCCATTATAAGAGTCTTGAATTACAGTTGAAGAGGAGATGGCTTTTCGCATGGCTGTTTGATTCTGCACCTTCATAAAACTTACAGCAATTAATCTCATGTCTTCATGCTCTAGTTTTTTTCTAAATGTATTCAATAAAATTCTTATTACATGCTGGTTGCATTTGGGGTTGGTTTTTGATTCCTTTTGTTATGAGTGAGAACTTCCCTGTTAGTTTGCAAGGTGTTTGGTAAAGTAAAATATAAATGGACGTTTTCTACATGTGAGTCTAAATGAGAGAAAAACTGCATCTCCAAGGGGTTTTTCCCCACCTGTTGTTCCTTTCTTTGCTTATTGCTTTCTAATGCTGCAGCCCAGTCAGAGTATGTGAGCTTTGCAGAAATCTGACTGTGGTTACTGAGATGAGGGGCTGTCTCCTTCACAGAAACAGTTCAGTCCAAGAATTTTGAGCTGTCACAAACCATATAGAAGTGGAGTAATTCTAGATACAGTGTCTGTTTCTAAAGTTGCTGAAGGTACTGTTGCTTAGATGTTTTTTCTGGTTTCTTGGAAAAAGAAGATACTTTTCAAAACCTCTGGCATTCACTCAGTGTAGAAAAGGGTTCACCTCTTGAAGCCTGGTATCTTCTATGGTAATAAATAGCTAGTGTTATCCCAAAGTTTGGGTAGATGTTTTAACCAGAGGGTAACCAAGGTGTTGTCACAGACATTACAAACTAATCCACAGTCAAATGAGTGTTAAGCAAAAAAAGGAAATACCCTTTTGAGTAAAATATTTTTGTTACCTACTGGAAACAAGCATTTGAAAAATTAGTTCCTTGTTAAATTTTAATGAAAGCTGCATTGCAACAAAATTCATTTAAAGCTACCTGGAGGCAGATCTGTTACCTTACAATGCTTTATGAAATATTTTTGGTCCACAAACCTTGTTCTCTGAAATGTGACTTAAACCTATGATAAATATTTATACTGCAATATTACTGCTGAATTCCATGCTTGGGAGAAAACTAACCTAATGTGCTTCTAGCCTAATGTGCTTAATCTAATTTGTTCCTCCTTAATTGGAAATCAGGCTTGTGTATAATGAGACAGAGTTGATACAGTGTGCTTCTGTACCCCAAGGGACTTAATTTAGGGTTTTTTTTCAAGGGAATGCCTTGTAATCAGGTTATATCGCGATGTACATAAACAACCCAAATTTTAAATGTTGTGCCCATAGTGAAAACAGTTAACATTTGGAGTGTCTACTCAAGAGCAAAACCTACAATAAAGAGGTAAACCTACAATAAAGAGGTAGTTTATGTTCTTTAACTGCAGCTTTGTGAACTGGAAGCTTGTTGGCTCTTCTGTTACCAGAGTTTAACTTTACTGGGTAAGTTAAGTGGGATCCTTGTGCTTTTCAAGAGCAATTAACGGCTGTAAAGAAGAGATGGTTGGTAAAATGAATGGATGGAGGATATTGAAATGTAGTTGAAAATAAGCTTTTAAGAGAGAGATTGTCACATATTTGTTGAAAAATAATTCAGAGAGGACATGCTAAGGGTAATAAAAAGCAACAATTCCCAACTGCTAAACTTGACAGTGTTTTATACTTTCCTCACGTACCTTTATAAGGGTTCACCTCCTTGCTGTGTAAGCACAGTGGCATTGGTCAGTGCTTCTTTTGCTGTTATTTTTCCTCAACAACATTTTACTTTACAAAACACCAAGTTAAATTTATTGCATTTATTATTAAACAGTTGTATTGACACACATTGCCTGAAGACTTGGGTATGATTGGGACTTGTACGCTGAAAAGAGGCCAAAAATTCAGTGTGATTTAGTGGCAATACTCAAATTCTGAGTGCATCATTCTTAAGCTAAACCACGTGTAATTTTAATGAGTTTTTGTATTTCACATTTGTATTATATAATGCACATATGTTTTACCTTAAACTGTCCCATAAGAGTACTTCAATAAGCGTAACTATTTATAACTTGTGGCTCTGTATGTCATTCCTCTTCCTCCATGCGTTGCAGGTGCTCTTCACTGATGTTGTAAGTATAGTTTTGTGTAGACTGAGAAGTAGCTGTGAGAGAGCTGATTTTGCCAGAGCTTCTCCATATTCTGGTCATTGTGTTTCAGCACAAAACAGAATGTAATGCTTTCTGAAAGGCACATGCCAAGTCCTGCAGTTACACTCTGAATCCTATACAAGTATCTGGTCCTCAGGCCAGACAGTTTTTTATCGGACTGCAGATAACAAGGATAATATTTGCAAAACCAAAGTCCAGTCAGGCAGAAGTAGGTGAGCAGGGGTGGTTTGAAAATACAGAAAGAAAAGCTGGGTTAATTTAATCAGTTTCTCAGGTTTATCAGGACTGGACACTAAGCATATATATGGATAAATATCTGTCCTTAATGATTGTTCTTAAAAAACTTGGGGCCTCCCCCACATCCCCAGGTGCCAATCTCTGCTGACAGTTCAATGAACACAGGATTCCCGTGACTGGTAGCCTGGCAGAAGCTTCATTCCAGCTCTGCAGGGTCCCGGAGCCTGCCAGACTTGCTTTGTCTGAACTTCTTAACCTGCCTGCAGCTTTGTTCTGGCTTGTTTGGCTTTTAAAACTTTTCTCATGTCCAGGTGGCTACTGTCTTACTTGGTTTACCTTGTTTCTCATTCTGTAGTTGCTTGGTGTGGACATATTTATATAACTATTAAAACTAAAGCAGGTTTAATGTGTAGAGCAGCATAATTCTGATTTTAGTGCCACATTGCAGAGGGATACATGCAGGGGCCCTGAAAACTGGCATGCGATGTGGTATAGAGGACTACTGACATGAGATGGTTGGAGAAGGGGTGCTTCTGGATAATGGAGATTCCAGAAAGAGAAACAGCTCATGAATATTTTAACTGCTTGTCTATTGAAAGAGTTGTACTATCCTTTCTTCCTTTTTTCTTTAATAATAGAGACTAATCATTCTTTGATCACACAGTTAAGATTTCGAGCATACCGACAATGAACTTTCCTTACAAAGTGTGTTTCTTTCTGCCTGTAATAAGGTAGGATGTTTATGTTTGACTCCTCTGCCATGGCAGTGGACAACACTACCACTGCTGTCAGTACCCACACTCTGTAAGGCTACTGCCAGGATAATATGGTGTGTGCTGCAGACTGAAGAGAGCTTTAGTGCAGGCAGGAGGTGTCCAGGCTTGCGGGCTCTGGTGGAGAGTATGGAAATACAGCTTAGGAGACAGAGCTGAGAAAGCAAAAGCAGTGCTTCATTAGCGGGAGGTGTTGATTCCAGAAATATTTGAATGTATGAGCGACCACAGAGATCTAAATCTTTAAGTGCTCTGTGTTTGCAGCTGACCATGTTTCCTCTGCCTGAGCTCCTGCTTCTTGCGGGTTACATAAGGGTGCGTTGTCACAACAGTCACTGTGTCCAGCAACTGTGACTTGGGTTTCCTTCTAAAAAGTACAGCCAAGTTTGGAAGTAGTGTGGATGGCAGCATCAGGAACATGTCAGCTGCACTGTCAGCAAGCTAGCAAAGCACATCTGGGGAAGGTGCCATGTAAACTTAGCAAGTCTATTCTTATCCGATACCCTCCTGTGAAAAGCTTTTCTATTATTGCCTCTCCCATTTTTTCCCTTAATTAAAGGTTGGAACATGTTTGGAGTTTATTTGAACCAGGTCCAGCCCCTCCTGCATGAGGTGCCTAACAAAGCACTCTTATTCCACCTCTTCTTCCTCCTCCTAGATTCCTTGAGCTCCCCAAGCTGAAGATGTTTAAGAGAGCAGCATCCATCAGGAGAAACACTGCTGATGCTGACAGGAGCATCCTTGACTTCATAGATTCTAACTGGCACAAGTCTCAGTGGTGTAATGGGAACTATATTTTACCTTAACTAAAGACTAAAGACTGCTTGCTAAATTCAGCTCCTACTGGTTTCCCTAAGGACACTTCCTGTCAGCAGGTGCTGTTCAGTGAGGAACAGAGCACTTTGGTTCTGCTCCAAACAGCAGAAGCAAGTTTTCTGTATTTCATTTAATTAG
This sequence comes from Cyanistes caeruleus, assembly GCF_971803275.1. Classification (NCBI taxonomy): domain Eukaryota; kingdom Metazoa; phylum Chordata; class Aves; order Passeriformes; family Paridae; genus Cyanistes; species Cyanistes caeruleus. Next base: position 79,941,559 of record NC_141703.1, read on the forward strand.
TGTTTTCTTCTCTGCTCTGCCATAGGGAAGTTCATGATGTTCACAATCATTCAGCTTTTTGAATAGCACTGTTAACTGTACACTGAAATCCCATTACTGATACTAGAGGAATTTAGGGAGGGAAAAAAACCAGGTCATGGTGAGCATATCCAATTTCTACCAGCCGCAGAAAGAGGTCCCCAGATGAGTTTGACACTGTCACCTGGAGATTCCAGCACCTAGGCTTACAGATTTCTTTCCAAAGGCAAACTAAAAGTATTTCAACCATAAAAGAATCTGAATCATAGGATCAAAGATTTGGGTTGGAAGGGACCTTTTAAAGGCCATCCAGTCCGATCCCATTGCCATCTTCAACTAGAACAGGTTGAAGAACTCTCACCCTGAATGTTTCCAGGGGTAGGGCATCTGCCATCAATCTGGTCAACTTGTTCCAGTGTTTTCTCACCTGCATTGCAAAAATCCTACTTGTATCTAAATTGACCCTTCTCCAGTTTAAAACTATTACTTCTTGTACTACTCTAACAGATCCTGCTAAAATTATCTCCAAGCTGAAATAAGCTTCCAGGCACTGTCCCTTTGGAACTGATTTTCTAAAGAGGCAGTTGATAACCCAAATATCCAAATGATACTTGGTCCATCCAAGTTTAATTTTGTCAGATTGTATTGCAGCTCCAGTGTAGGATGAAGAGTCAGTTTCTCCCAGTTGTAAGATTTACTGATTGCTTCAGCCAGGCTGAATGAAGGAACTGGGAAAATGGAGTTGGGCAAAGACAGAGTAGGTGATCCAGTGTTATCCATTTGTAAAGAGAGTGAAAAATTCCCTTCCACACTTCAGAACTAAGGGGAGGCAGAGCTATACTTTGGACTGGGGGACAGCAACACAGGCTTTTTTGCTTATTTGTAGAGCATAAGATTCTGCTCATTGAGAAAGGAAAGGCAATTGGAGCTCTGAGTAACAGATCCTTTCAATACCAGGAATAAGGGTTTTTGTGGAAACTAGTTAGTATAAGCTGTTTATAAGTGGTTTGGTTTCCTTATTTATAAGGGTTTGGCTATCACTCTCCCTCAGCAGAACTTTTTAGACAGGAATGGAAATAGATTTAATCTCTTTTGTATACTTCTCAGGATGTAGCTGGTCATGATGAATCTCACATTTGCGCAGTTATCAATTAAGTTGACAAGAGGAACAAAGCAATCAATGCCAGCTGTGCATTCAGCCTGCTGGGAGCTGTAATTTATTCTTACACCTTCAAACTGCACAGGGAAGCATGGAGAGATGCTATATTCTTTTGCAGCAGCGAGGTAATAGTACAGAACCTCAAAGGCTAGCTACCACTGAAAGAGTTATGTTTACTGGTGAAACATTTGTTTGCTGGTTTATACATTTCTGTAAATGAAGGAAGAAGGAAGTTTCATCAAATATTTTCTTTCAATGTGTAAACTCCTTGTTTGCCTTGCACTCTGATGATCCTGCAGCAGCAACCACTGACAAGTCCAAATTTGGCTGCTACTCATAAGGAAGAGGCACTAATGGCTTTTTCCACCATCTTGATATCCTGACCCTCCCTTGGGGGCACATTCAGTACTGCCTGTTGGAGTTAATGTAAAGTTAGGATGGAACAGGAAGGGCACATGGTTTGAAGAAAGGGGAAAAAAACCCCCAGTGCAGTTATGTGCCAGTCACATCATTACAAGATATCTTTAAGCAATAACTTTAGCTACAGCTGTGGAGATGAACTTAATAACTTTGAGTGTCCCCATTTAGGTAAAAGTAAAGAGAACAACAAAAATGTAGCCATTGTTCATAGGATCATAGAATGACTTGGGTTGGAAGAGACCCTAAAGAGCCTCTAGGTTCCTACACCCCTGCCATGGGCAGGGACACCTTCCACTCAACCAGGTTCCTCAAAGCTCCATCCAGCCTGGCCTTGAACATTCCCAGGGATGGGGCATCCACAGCTTCATTGGGCAACCTGTGCCAATGCCTCACCACCCTCACAGTGAATTTCTTCTACTCTAAACCCACCCTCTTCCAGTTTGAAGCCATTCTCTCCTGACCCACCAGTACATGCCCCTGTAAACAGTCCCTCTCCAGCCTTCTTGAAGCCCCTTTAGATACTGGAAGGCTGTAAATAAAGCCTCTCCAGAGGCTTCCCTTTCCTAGGCTGAACAATCCCAGCTGTCTCAGTCTTACCCTCATGGGAGAGATACTGCAGCCCTTAATCACCTTCATGCCCACATCCCAGTTCTGTTGGGACTTCAGAACTGGAAGAAGAGGAAGAGAATCACCTGTTCTTTGCCCCAGTATCAACTACTGTCTCTTATGTGTGGGCTAGCAAGGTCAGTTTTGTACTCCATTTCCCAGCAGAAGAGCCATGTACTGTAGAAGTGTAGTTTCCTCCTCATGTGCCTGAGGCTTGATCTGCAAAAAGCAATTGAACAGTAAATTTTGAAAACACCATCCACAAGTACACAATTCCTCATCTGTCATGGAGGCTTATTGGAAGTGATGCTAGTAAAAACTTTTCTTCTTGGTGGCATATACACCCCAAAACAACCTCCCACAGGAAGTTAGTTTTGAATTCAAGGAATCAGATGAGAACAACTCTGTCCTGCCTCTCTAATTCTGTCCTTTTTAGTACCACATCTGTTCTATTCCTTAAAAAAAAAAAAAAAAAAATTTATTTCCACAACCTGGTGCAATTTATGGTTGTGAGAAAAATGGTAGTATATTTTACATAAGAAGAGAAATTGGTGTCAGTTCCCACAAGATGGAATGTGATTCAGTAAAATTCTTCTGGTTTTATTAGTTTTAAAGCATGTAGATGAGAAATATAAAGGGCAAATGAAGTAAGATTTTTTTTTATACAAATTTTATACAAATTAAACAGTTGTGTACAAATGGCCTTCTTAAGCATTTCAGTTCGTCTTTGAATGTAAAATCAGCTCCTGGTGGAAAACTTTCTTCAGGTCTTATATGAAGAGATTATCTCAAGCCCCATGCTTGTTACTATTAACAATGTCCTCCAGCTCCTTCAGATGGAAAAAATATGAAAAAGATTGCCCAGGAAAAAATAGGAACAAAAGCTGCTATGGGTTTGGAACAAGAGCAACTGCCAAAAAGAGCATGGAGGTAGCTTTTGGTTACACCCCAAAATCTTTATTTTCCAAAGTGGAAATAAAGGAAGGAGATGCATAGTGACTTTCAGAGGGATGGACATGCACTCAACTGAGAACTTTGAGCTTTTGGATTTCTGCATATAAGCAGCTGTTTTCCTTGATTATCAAGAAAGGCCAATACTGCTTTGGGAGTTAGTAGGAAAGTCAGTTTTTTTATTTTTTTTTAAGAAAAGAAAGCAAATGTAAAGGGCGTTCACCACTCCTGCAGGATAGATTCTGAAGTGCGGGGATGCCTTTGGTGTCTTCTGTTAGAACAAGAAAAATGGACAGGCTGAGTATTTTTTCTCTCAAAAGGTGTCCTGTTGATCACTGCTATGGACAAAATTTGCAAGTATCTTGGCAAATTATAGTTTTTGTAATTGTACATCCAAAACATTGGGTCCTCAAAATTGGCAGATCTCTTAAAAAAATTCTAGTTGAAGTTCCTGCTTCCCCACTTCCCACTTCTCCCCACAACCAAATTTTCTTCCATGCATAGCTGTTCATAAAGCTACAGTTCTGTCAGTACCAGAGATGCAGCAAGTCCTAGCTCAGTTCTCTGACACACAGAGCTGCTCACCTACCATGTGGTTTGGGGGGCTGGAGCCTCAGTGGGGCAGGCAGTAAGGGACACTGGGCTTCTGTGACAGCCTGACAACTCTGCGTGCCACGCTCCGCTATGGGAGTTTCCAAAGCCATCATCTTATGCTACTTCCTTCAGTGTTTCTGCTGCTGCCTGCACAGTGAAGGCTGCAATGGAAATCTGCCTCTTCACTTCTTCCCAGGCTTTGTGTTGATCAGCTTTGCTTTCAATATCAAACATGGCATCGTAGATCCCTGGGAAGGATTCTCCTGCATACTTGTTGTGGCTGCTTGGAGCAAAGATGACATGTCTGTGGGAAAAGAAGAAAAAGGCAATTATCCTAAAGAAAGGAAACTATTAATGGGGTGTGTGTTCACTCTATGTGTACTACATAAAGCAGCTGTGAATTCCAGGAAGATCAGAACTTACTAAATACACAGGGAACTGGTCTTTAAAAGAACAGGAACTGTCCCAAGAGCAAAAGCTATTGGAAAGGGCACAAATTTAGGTCAGGTGGCCTTCTCCTTGGGAAGTGATGACACATTTGTCTAATTAGGAACAAAATCATGTTACACTTTTTGAAAATGGGAGCTCAAAAACCTGTCAAAGTAATTTTACAATCTGGAATGGGGAGTAAAACTAGTTATAAGTGTGTGGTGAGAAATGGAATAGGAACCTCAAAAACAGCTAAGTAGCTGCATGATGGTCAGCAGATTACTTACCTGGGAAAGGCATTTAAAAGAAGGGGAAAAAAATCTGTGGGTGAATTCTTGAGAAAAGCATGAAGTTTCCAGAAAAGAAGTGATCATATTGGATCAGAACTGCAGAAAATATCAATCTTATGTTTTGGTATCGTTTTTTTTCCTAAATAATGAATAGCTGCAAATCTGCTCTTAAACTGATTTTAACTATGAAGCATCAAAGCACATTTACACCATGTGAAAGAGTCCTCCCAAATGAAAAGAAATATTAAAATTACATTAATCAGTGCAAGCAAGAACTAATAATAAAAAAACCCAGACAGCTCCAAATGATACCCAACACCCAACAAGAAATTTTCTAGAAAGAAATTACTTCATTCTTCTCAAAGACAGTTTATCCTAGGAGGATGGACATGTGATTCCCAGTTCCACCTGCCTGAAAGACTTCTGGCATGGCATGAAGACCATCTATCAGTGAGTCAGATATATCCAGTTGATAGAAAAAGGGGGATACTGAGAGCAAAATGAGGTACTCACACCTCTGACACTGAAAGCCAGCTTCTTGTCAGGTGTTCCTGATAAAAGCACTGGGTTTCTAGAAAGGATATAGTAGTTTGTGGTTTAAGCTTTTCAGAGCACCTATGGAAGCAGCCAAAGCTGGGACAGATGGTGCTCTGTAGCACAGCTCACAGGCTTTTATTCTGTGCTGAAAGGTCACTCCCTCTCCAAATTCTCTCCAGGCTCTCCCTTATCAGCTTCTCTCTTCAACTCACCCTCACTACACATCTGTTCTCATTGTTGTCTCCCTTTCACTCTACCCTCTTTTCACCTGTTTTTTTCAATACAGTTCATTTATTCTCCACTCAATCCTCACTTTGTAGACAATCACAAGTGCAAGTTGTAACAGCAGTAGGACTAGATATCTACAAGTAAAAGTCAGAGTGTAGTGGTGTTGTTGCTTAACCACAGCTGATAAAAAGACAAAATGACGGAATTTGGCTCCACAAGACTGATGTGTAGGCAAGGAATTTTCCTTAAGGTTTATAAACAAAGTTCACTACTCACTGGATTGTACTTAAAGCAATGTGTTGAACTCTAAATCCTGTTAGGCCTATACAGCAATTCAACTGACCAGTCAGCTGCAAAAACAGAGTGACTTGGACAGCAGGTAAAAAACTTTTAGCCTCACCTGTAAAACTTCCTTCCTGGCAAGCCCAGAGGATCAGTGAAAGCTCTTTCTATCAACATCAGCTGGTCATTAATGATGCGCACTGCAACTGAACTGCATGAGAGGGAGACAGAGAAATGTTGCACAGGAGGGAAGAAACATGACTTCCAGTTTCATTTAAAGCACTTTTCTTCTCTTTCTTTTTTTGTTGACAGAAAAATAAATAAAAAGACAAGTGTGATCTACAGTTCACAAAAAAAACAGTAGTAGTTTTGCAAATGGAGATGCTGAATCCATATTGTTTTAATGAATTGACATTTCTGTGTTAGAAAACAACATTTCACACTATGCAAAATAAAGCGAGAAACTTTCTGAGAGTGTCAGATACTTGCTTAGTATTAAATGGCACTGGAAAGATGCTACTTAACAGAGGGGAGAGGAAGACTGAGATTTACATAGATGAAGATAGCTAAATTTTGGGTTCCACCCATAAGCCAAATAGCCATAGTCTTGTTCTAACCTATGCAGTAACATAGTAAGGATGGGATTCAGCTGCCTAAACACAACTGGTACCATATATGGCCTGCAGTCACTGCACTCAGAGGGCACAGGAGTACTGCAGGGGCCTTAGGCTTTCCAATATCATAGGGATATCTCAGATATTCTGTCTTTGAAGTGTGCTGAAAGTACAAATTCTGGCATCACCTACAACACTCAAGTGTAGGTGTTTAAATAGAGATCTCAGTCCAGCTCTTTCATTGCTACCTGCCTTTCCATGTATTACAGTAATTTTAATGACAACCTGATACTAGTAATAAGCTGTACAGCTCCTACTATCAATCACAGGAAACATTCTTGTATCTGATAATTCATCTTAAAAGATACTGCCTGTCTCAGGGTTCAGAGCTCTGTTCTACACTAATCAGAGAGAATCCTTGTGTAGTAGAAGAAATAAAGAACTGCCACTCTGGGTACCTAAGGCAAACCAGGACATAAATATATACATATACATATGTATAAAACTTTTTTTTTCCTGACTTACTCTTTTTTGTCAACTTGTTCGAGTCTCCTGTGAAATTCAGCAGCAGCCTTTGAGAAGTTCACCACAGCAGAAAAAAGAGGATCTAGGAATGGAAGGATTACATGAACAACTTCATGGTATTTACTAAGCCAAATATACCTTTCAGTTGCCCAGTGGGAGAAGAACTACATTTGTTTTACTGATATAATAACATTAATTTTGTTGTCTTTACATAATTGATTGGTTTACCTAGTGCAAACTTTAAAGAACTGCACTACTAGCAAATGCCTTTTGCAATGAGACCAATCAGTAAAGCAGAGTGCTTGGTAAAGCTTTCACAGCCATCCATCTTCCCTCTGCTTTGCAAGCAAAAAATTGGTTGTTGTTACAAACTGAGAGCTCTGCCGTTTCCTGTTTAACAAATGCACTGCAGTGCTCAGGTATAAAAGGCCTGGCTTCCATCAGAAATACCAGCTGTTCCAGAAGGCTGTGGAAGAACAGCGGGATTTCGCTCTAGGAGAAAGATGTCCCATTGACAGCACAACAGGAGAGTGTGATACATGCATTGAACAGTGCTAGGTGAGGCACAAAAGGCACAGCTGTCATGGCACACAGGGGCAGACACAGCAGATTAAAGCAGCCAAGTGCTGTGCTTGCTGCACGCTGGAATTGTGGCACGGGAGGTGTCTCTGTCACGTCCCTCCGTGCTGTCCTGCAGCACTGCCACTCACATCCCAGGGGTTTGCCTGATTGTGTGCAGGCAGGCTAGCAGGAATGGCTGCTGCTTTTCCCTGCCCTGTCCCATCCCAGTACGTCTGACACATGTGGAATAACTTAGTTAGGGAAGCAGCAGGATTCCTTTTAATGGCAGTAGCAGCTGTGATTGGTTTTTTGTGGAAGGCTCTATTTAATACAGACCTGGGAAAAGTATCAATTTATGCAAGTAATTTTTGTAGAATAAATCACAGGTGGATGTTCCGAGGCTAACTTCTGGCCCCACCAAAACTCAACTCAATTAGAAAGAAGCAAAGTTTAAAACTTGTAAATTTTGCCCACAAGTCTCAGAAAACTTTGGCTAAACCAGAGTATCTTCTCTTCGATTGTGCAGGAAGATTGGACATATGATTAGATCATCTCCTAAATCCAGTCTTCTGTTGGCAACTATTATCCCTTCACTGTTTATAGATTTATCACCCAATTTCACGTGACAGGCTTTCTGTTCCCAGCCTATTGAAAGCTGTTCCTCAGTCTCATTTGCTCTTCTATTTCTAGCAAACTTATTTATTCATCATGAGCCTGCACTTGCTTCTTCTTGTCTTAGTACTGTTGTTTAGTTGATGCAGTTGGATGCACAGATTTTATGTATGCAAGCTGTTTACAGACTGCAGCTCAGAGGGACACATCGCCTTGTGGGGGTGAGAATTCACACTTGTACATAACCCTGTGGCAAGAGCTCTAAGTTTGCCAGAGGACAGAGTTCTGCCCTGCTGACATCATGGCCATACTGCAGCTGCAGATTATATTTCAGAAGCAGTAGGAGGGGATTTAAGAGAGGGGAAAAAAAAATAAAAACATCATCTGAAAAATATGTACCAACTTCATGTTCACTAGCTATTCAGTGCTGTCAATATTGGTTATTTTAGAAAACATTACATTTCTTTTTTCCGCACTTGAAAACATTATTTCCTGATAGCATATGACTGCAAGCACATATTTTATGAAAAAAAAAAAAAAGGTTCCAGCCTTCATTGTTGCAGATGAACAGCTACAATGTGAATCCAAATGCAAATAAAAACCTTAACCTATTATTTTAAAGGACAATTATAAGATTTAGACTTAAAATTTTTCTGACATTCAGTGTTGTCAAGAAGCAATTCTATGAAAGGTGGAATAAACTTTAATTTTCACAGTATTGTAAAACCTCCCTATATTATTTAATGCACTCTGGTGCAGTAGAATAAATAAAAAATTAAAAATTATAGCTTCGTTCAAGAAATAATTTAAAATTCATCAAGCATCAGAAAAGAGCCATGAAAATAATAAGATTGAAAAACATGCCTTGTAAAAAAAATAATCAAAATGGCACATTTATAAAATTATTGAGGAGAGGTTTCAGTGTTATTTGGGTGATAAAAAAAAAAAAGCTGAAAATAGAAGATTGTTTTTAGATTCTAGGTATGAGAATAGATGCATTGGTCAGGAGGTAGTTTGTGCAACTTTTAATCTAAAAATAGAAACTCAAAACAATGAAAATAAATTATTTTACGGATATTTTGATAAATGTTCTACTACCACAAAAAAAAAATAGATTTGATCTTACAGGACATGCTGCAGTGAACACGAGAATGTTTTGAAATAACTCTTTGTGTTTTACAGAATCTCAGACCAGATGATCTATCACACAAGGCTTCCTCTGTCTCAAGAGGCCTTTTTACAAAAAAGGGTGTCTTTTCAAAATAGTCAACAATTTTTCACCTAAACCATTACATGACATTTCAAATGTAATTTTTAATTTCCCAAAAATGTGGGTTCAATTTGAGTTACTTACAATGTTTCACATACTGCAAATAAGGACTGCATCTCCAAAAGGTGGTTTATATCTCAAAATCATGGGTTCATCAGATAGCAAGTGACGTAGGACTGGCTGAAAAATCTCCTTGGTGCAGAAACACAAGGAGTGATCAAGACAGGAAGGAAAAAAAAAGAAAAAAAGGGGAGATAGAAAATGACTGTGGAAGCTCTCACAGATTGGGATCCAGAGCACTCTGCTGCTTTAGACCCATTTTATGGGCTCTGGAGTAATGTGCTCAGGTGCTCAGCAAATGGATGTATTCATGCTGGAAAAGTGATCCTGTGGCTTAAAAATGGCAATGAGGGAGATGGTGAAGCTCTCCAGGGTCAGATCAAGTTTTGGATGAAGAGGAAGGGACACCTATGTCCCTCAATTTCCAAGCAGTTACCATAAACTCTTGTCTTTTTTTTTAAGCAACGAAGTGGGTAGCAGGCTCGCTTCACAAAGAGATACCTCTTTGTCCTACATTTGAGGTCCTTGATTGCCCATGAGCACTGTAATAATTTCTGTAATTAATAATTTGCATGAAAACTGTTACAACACTCTTATCAACAATAATGCATTAAAACTGTGTTCTAGTTAGAAAAAGAAAAAAAAAATAGAGGCTCTTTACTGGATGGCAAAATTCAAACAGGAAAGAAAGGAATTAATTTGCAGAGCTATGACAGATGTGACATGTCTCTGTACGATTCTAATTAATGCACCTAAGAAACAGTCCTGTGGCTGTTACTCACCAAATGATACTTTGTAAAGTTTCAGCTGCTCTTCGTGCTTCTCTGCTAATTTATAAATTCTGTTGCTGTATCCTTTTAAGGCTTCTCCATAGTCTCTGCAGTCGAATGGAATGACCTGGGAATCTGCCAGTTCATGAACCAGTTTTCCTCGTAACTGGGCAATTGTCAGCTGTTTCTTGAAGGTGGGGTCGTAAAATTTTTCCACTAGCTCAAATGTCTCATACACAGTGTGATAAACAGGATAACTGCTGAATTTGTCTGCTTTCTGAAAAAGAGCAAGGAAATCTATCAATGCCCTGCATTCTGACTGCAGTTAAAAGATGTACCGATCACTTTATGACTCTCATGTTTTGTATGGTTTCCAAATCAAAAAAGCTATTAGCTACAAAACACAATATACTATCCTTCATTTTTGTGTGTTCCCATTAAAAAATTAATCCAATCTGAATCTGTGGACTGTTGCACAGGATTAATTGAGCAGGCTTCCTTCTCTCTACCCACACAGACCTGCCTTCAGTTCCATTGCACAGAGGTTGCCTTCTCCAAGAGTGAAAGCAGTTTGGAGTTTGGCTAGCAAAAGTCCTTGATCACAGCCCCTTTTTACCTTGTGTAGCTGTTTCTGAACTATGGAAGATTTGTATATTAAGAGAACTATTAATAGCATGGTGGAACAAACTATCCACCTTCAATCAGACTCTATAAATACCTTTTCGTGAACTTGACATCCTATAGAATATACACATCACTGTAACATGTTTTATTCTCCAAACATTTAGGTTTCTTGCTAAATTAAGGAATGTCACTGATATACAAACCAGTCAACGATGGTTTGAAGCTTTTTTTATTAATTATGAATGAGTGCTTTTAACAGGATGACTGCTCAGCACTACCAAACTTCTTCAAGCAATCTGTCAGGCTTACCCTATTCTTGGTGTAACGAGCTCTGCCTGATGCAATTCCCAGTCGCTGGAAGTAAGCTTCAAAATCACTGCCTGACCCCAGTTTATTTATTCTGCATGTAGAAAAGACAACATCTTAGCGAGAGCACTTATTGAGCCGTTATGGTAGTAATTTATGCAAAATGCAGATTTTTCAGAGGAATTGAGGTCAGTTCTTCTGAAGGGCACATCAGGGACACTAGCAGGATCAAAGACTAGATGAGTGGCAAGCTTAATTACTGAACTGATATTATTCCAACACTCTGATTCAGTATCCAATATTGTTAGGAAGATCTTTTAATCGTAGCAATCCTAATTATGGGAGCGATGACATTAAAAATACAAACAAACACTTTATGCACAGGAGCCATAAAATCGTACCAGACATGTCTCTGCCGTCTTAAAACATCAATCATCTATTTCCAAACTAATACGAATTGGGCAGCAGTGTGTGTAAAGACAGATGTGTTTGTGTACTTGGCACATTCCGCAGGAGAATCCCAGACCGATAAATAATTCCCAGTGCGAAAGGCACGGGCGGGCCACCGCTGCCATCTGATGGGGAGCTGTGGCATGGCAGGGGTAGGAAAACCGCAGCAGACAGACGTAGCATTCCATTCTCAAGTATTTACGTTTGAAGTTAAGTTTTAGGTTTATTTGTCTGGCCTGGTGAATATTTTGCGTTTCTCAGTTAAAAAGAAATAAATAAACAAAACCAACAAACAAACCCCACGAAATTTCTTCTGTTCCAGCTGAAGTTAGTGTACATTTCTGCAAGGAATTATGTGCATCAACTAAGAAAGATCAGATCTAGCAGCTTTTTCAAAAGGGAGAAATCTCAGTGAGTCTAATGAATCCAGAAACTCATCTTAGCAGGGCCAGAAACATGCAGAAAACTTTTGTCTTATCACAAAATGGGGCAGTTCTGTTTATCTTGTGTCAGTAATGTCACACTGTGAATAAAATTTAGCCTGAGTCACAGGCAGAAAGAGTGTTTTGGAGTATTAATACCCTCAAATATGAAGTCTTAATACACCCTTATATAGATTTGTAATGTAACACATTTACACCTATTGTATAAACAAGGAATAATTATCTCAAGTTTTTTAATTACTACTTTTTAATCACTGCTCTTGGCAGCTTCTTTCAACTGTTTGCTTATCATAACAATTTTGATTTTATCTCATCTAGTCGGTGACTATGTTTTGAACTCTTTCCCCACCCTTCTTTTTTTGAATGCTTTCGAATTGCTTTTCTACTAATAAAAAGGTCTTTAGAAAGTGTGAGGTTTCACTGTATTGCTGGAATGTCACCACCATTAAATAAATATAATAAAATTTTATTTTATTTTACTATAAAAGATATTGCTGGAGAGTCACCTTGTCCTAAAAGGTTTTGTATTGCTGCCATAAATAGCACATCTCAAAAAATTCTAGTGAGTAACCATGATATGATTAAAATATTGGGGTAAAAAAACCCCAAACATATTAACAGCTTACCTGGGATAGGCTTTATTTTCAGATGCGGGATCTTTCTCAAGCCAGCTCTCATAAAGAGATTTATTTTCGTAACCTTCATCAGGGCTTGAAATCTGGAGAGGGAAATATTTTAATCTCATTAGAAGTACCTTTAACTTGATTCATTACCAAAGGAGATCTTTGCAGCTCCCCATTCTTAATCAGCAGCGTTGCTCATGCAGGGAAGTGAATATTGACATTTGTTACACACGTTTATGCGTTCCCAAACAAGGAAAGCTTCTCACAGGCACTTGGAACCAACCACAGACAGTAGGAAGAACAGGTTAAAAGCTTAAGAATGCTACCTGGAGCTCATCTACTACAGGGGGAATGTGCATGTACACACACAACAGCATATATAATTCTGTGGGGCTCCTCCAGAAACCAGAACCTGCTTTCCGTTCAGCAGGCTTGGGAAGATGACAACCACAAGCCTGTTTGCTCTGCATAGCAGCAATAGTCTCTCAACAAGGCTAAACCTAAAATTTGACTGCTTGCTCTATAGGAAAGGTATAAAAGAATTGTGTTAGAAGGAAGTGTCCAAACCAATCATATTATAGCAGTTCCAAGGGGAATCAACCAAGCCTGGAGAATCATTGAGCAAGACACCATATGGACAAATGTAGGTCTCACCCTTGCCTCAAAAAAACCCCAAAAGCTCTGTAACCAGGATGAAAAAGGTATTAGTGCTGCCATCAAGATACCAGCAAAGAAGAGTATATATGAAAGAGCATAAAATCAGTTGACCAAAGCTCTTAGAAAATCTGTGGCAGAGTAGAAATAAGTCAAGACCTCAGCCCTGGTCTCCACCTACACTTAAACAACCTCTAATAGACATGGTCCTTTAAATATAAGATTGATTATGATGTGCAGAGGATTGGAATAATTTTTTTCTGAAATACAAATCATAAATGTTCATGGACACCTACATGCTCCCTCCATATTGTTGAGACTTAAATTTGGTCTTGAAAAGCATACAGACTCCAAATTGAAATTTCAAAGGGTTCTGACCTCTGAGATTCTGTCAGCAGCTAGCAGGAAAACAACAACTTTGTGAAATAAGTGCTTGGCTGCTGTCATTTTCAGGGTACTCTGGTCAAGTCCTAGGGCTAAAGTGAAAAATGCACATTAATAAGAGCAAGCTGATCTCTGACATATGGGAGCAAAAACACTCTATGCTCTGGAAAAGATGTTATTCTAACAGCTCTGGTCATGTAAAAAACATTGGTCAGCTTTTTCATACAACACTGAGAGCACAGTAAAACATATTTGCCCTGACTTAGATCCAAATCTAGGATCAGCATAAGCTTCCTGCTAATTCAAGAGAAGATGAAGAGTTCTTTAAGTATAAATGCAGAAGAAGCAGTGATAATCACAGTGGAATTGAACTATTGCAGACACTGTTTGGTGGTGAGCAAATGTGTAAACCCTGTCAATAAGGCAGAGCCAAAAAGACAGTCAACAGCTAAATGTCCCATATGTTATGCTGGGCCAACTTAAATGCAGAACTCTCTGAAAGAAAACACTTCACGTGTGCACTACACTTCTTTCTGAGACCTGGCTCACTAAAAAAATTAAGAGCAAAGAGATGTTTGGATGTTGGATAACTGGATGTTGGACACCTTAGTATAAATAGAAATAACTTTCCTTTGGACATGCATAACCAGGGGTCAGGCTACCAGATTTTCTATTGCTTACATCATGCTTCTGCTGTTGAAAGCTAAAATAGCTTTTTAGCTATTTTAACAGTGAATATGACATTTATTTTTTCAAGTCAGTCTCAAGTACTTTGCATGGTACTTTAATGGAAGTTTTCTACTCAAACCAGAAACAGCTGAATGGTTAAGATCAAGAGAGAGAGGCACTCTTTTTATTCCAGAGCACTTTTTTGTAACTTTGTTTATCTTTTGCAGTAAAATGTCTTCTTGAGTTAGTGGCTTATTCCAGACAGAAAGTAAATTATTTTATCAAGGGCCCTGCAGCACTAAGGACACAAAAATTTTTATAGACGAAAGAGAATGCTCTTCAGTGTGCCAAGTGTCAGAGCTAATATTTGAAAAGCACAGCTTCTTCTCTCTGCAAGGATGAAAGGTTAAGATGGAAAGAATTGATAGGAAAATACAACATAGAAATAAAAGAAAATTAAATCATGGGTATAGGATAGATAAATTCCCCAGATCTAAACCATGGCATTTCAGGTGGTAAAAGTGTACTGTGTTTGAAAATAACTCGGGATGAACGCATCTAGCAGGATGGGAGATTGGTACCTGGAGTCATCCTACCAAGTGCCATTACAGGGCAGATTTTTACACTGGACCAAGTGACCAGAATTCACTTAAGATCGGGGGGGAAATAGTTTGATTTCAGTACATACAAAGGTAAACAACCACATTTGGTCAAATGAATCTCATCCAAAAGGCACCTATTTCTACCCAATGCCTTTACAGGGAGCCTATGTTGCTTAAGTCAGACAGAGCTATCTTCTCTTAATTGAGATGAATCCTCATCTGAGGATGGTGGCAATGGCTCATGACAGGTGCCTCATCTGGTTAATTCTTCATATGGCAAATAAAATTCCACATTTTAATGGATCACAGCCTTTCAGTCTTATGATGATGTCTCCTGAGGTGAAAGAGTCATGGTTAGACCACTTGAAATAATGTAAATCCATATATTAGACCTGTTTAAAAAACCTTCTTAATCCTTCAATATTTATCACATATTTCAGGGGCTTAGTGAGATATGGAGGAGATTCAGGGGAACAGACAAAGACAAAAAGATAGCTAGCCATTGTCAAAAATATTTTCCTTCAATGTTTATAACTTTAGAGAATGGATCTTGCTCAAGTGTTTTACCATCTTGCTTTTATTATTATTATTTTTACTCTATATTGCAAATAAAATTCCACTTATGTGACACATTTCAATCCTTTTAGGAATTGAGGAACTGTGAGCATGGACTGTGTACTGCTGATGGGATGTTTTGCTATCGATTTTGGTGGGATCAAGATTCTTCCAGCACAGCAATAAAATAAATCTGATATCATTCAATAGTCCCATTTTATCAAATAAACTTGGAGTCTTGCTTATTCTTAGAAAGCCAGAAAATAGATTGATTGTGTACCTCTTTTGTCAGATTATACACCAGTTTGTAGAGAAGAGGGGTACAGTCAACTCTTAATGTGTAGTTACCTGAAAATAAAACACAGACATGGAAAATTTCCCTCAGTGTACTAGTGCCATTATCTTCTCAGTTCAACCCTGCACTCCTTTCTTAGAGAAACTTTTTGACTGAGGCAAGAATTTAGATCTTGCCTCAGAATATATACAGAAATAGACTGCATGGTCTCACTTTGTAAGCTACTGCCACCACAAGACAATAATATATTGGTTATAGTACATCCACAGTAATGTAATTAAGCTTTCCCATAGCTATAAATTATGCCTATTTATCCCTCATTAGCTACAAGCCCTTGTCGCTCACACACTTTCCAATGCTTTCGTTGAACAGAAGGCAAAAAGCAAGACGATGGAAAAATACCAGATCATGTTAATGATATTTCCAAGGAGTCTGTATATGAAAACTGGAAATCAAAGCCACAGAAATTTCCAAAACAATGACTTGCTTTGCTTCTTTTCATTGCTAAAATTAGTTTTTCATTGCTAATTGCTATTGCATAAATAGAAATAATTTGCCGTCCAAAAAGTGATAAAAGAAGTGTTGTGGAGAACATATGATGATAAACAAAATAATTTTCAGAGCACATGGATGCTATGAGCCTACAGGGGATTTTATTGCTCAGGTGAGAGATGTCCAAGATACTTAAACCAGTGCACTGAACATGATGTTCTTTTCCTGATTACACACTTCTTTTCCAGTTGTTTTGCTTTCACGTTTTCTTCAATGCATAAAGCAAGAGACATGTTTGAATAATCAAGATTTAGAAGAAAATTGTTAAGGCAGCAGCATGTTGGCTGCAAACCAACTAAAAAATATGCGTTACAATCCATGGTGAGAATATGAAGCAGTTGTAAAGCTATTATTTCATTCGTGAGATTTTCTAGGCGTGAAATTCTGCTCTACTTTTTACACAGCATGTAGGCAGCATAAATGAAAGAACAGCTCTAACCCTCCTTATTCCCCAGCTCCAACTGAGCATTTAGAAACTGGGTTTGGCTTTTCTTTCTTTCCAATCCTTTTGTGACAGACAAAATTTTTAGTTGACAGGAATAAAAAGAGTTCCTAAATATGCCTGTAGATACTCATTTTATTCACACACAGGAAGCACAAATAAGTTGGATTTGATATGGGAAGAGTAATGCCCTGAATAACTGAGGTTATGATGCAGAGCAGCTTCACAGGACTCTTCTGATTATTATTTCAGAACAGAAAACAGTAAAAAAAGGTCTTTCTGTAATAAAGAGCAGCATAATTTCAGAGAGAATTTTTTATGTAGATCATAGTGTTGGGCCCTCTCAAAAAAAAGGCCAGTTTCTAAGCAGCATTCCTGAATGACGTATTCTTCTCATAATCTGAAGGATACAGTAAATTGGATAATGGTGGAAAAGGTTTTTTTGTGAAACACTTTTCAGTGCTCATTTTTTAAAGTCCTGCTCCTGGCAATCAACAAAGGTGAGCACACTGGCTCAAAGCACCAAAGCATCTCCCATCCCCACAAAGTGTAAGCCTGAAGTCTTACAATCATATTAATTTGTTGTCTCAAAATAGTATAACTCCACAGGGAAAGGAGCTGAAGCTGTGACGAGAACAAAGAGCAGATTGTCATTTATTAAAACTACAATTGTAAATTAAACCTAATGCAGTTAAGAGACAGTTTAACATACAGAATGCTACAGAATAATAAACTCCTCCAGAGGAGACATTCTGGACTCAGACACATGGACTGCAGCTCATGGATGGCAATATTTGCAAAAGAAAGCAGCATGAAAATTTCAATTGTTCTCTTTCTCCACTTAATTCTGTATTTGCTACACTTACTCTGTATAGCACAATACCTATCTCACACAGTAAATAATTCATGGAGAACTAATAAAAATTACACCTGTAAAGTCAGGTAAGGTTTAAAATACAAGACTCACCTTCTATAGAAGAATCTGTGTTGATGTAAGCGACTGCCCGTTCCTGAAGGATTTTGGCATTTTCCTAGGGATGTAAATGTGTAAATCTTACTTCTTATTAGTGGCATTTAGTTAAGAGCATGTCAAGTGCATTGCTTTTTACATCATTACCTTTAAGATCTCAGTCAGAATAATTACCACTGTGTACCTTGCTAATTATGTTGTTCGAGGATGGGTAAATAATCTGGGCATGTGGAATTCATTACTCCTTTCTAGGACTTAATTTGTTGTGGAAAACATCCACAAAACATAGGTGCTACGTGCAGCATCACACAGGAGCAAGATGGAGCAGGAAAACTATTGAATAGAATTGTAACACAGTAAAATAAGGTTATTACATGCATTTTAGCTCTGGACTTCAGGACTTTCTGAACATGGGACTGTGAGGTCAGCCAGAATTCCTCCATGCTTTTAATCCCTAGCTTTTCATAGGCGCTCCCAGCACTGAATTCAATTTTAACACTGATAAACCAAGCAGTCCTGCCATAACTACAGCCTTCCATTTCAAAAAGGAATAAGTCAAAGCGCTGAAAATCTGTACGAAAATGCAGCTGACTGACTATTTTGAGTCCACTAAGCAGTGCTTTCTGCTAAATATATACAGACATCTTGTTTGTTTTTTTGCAAACTGGTAATTATGTTTGGAATTGATATTCTAATCAGTAAGTATTTCACAAGATTTTGGCTTTGTGACAGATTTAATTAGGTTAGCAATTGTTTGATTCATTCAATTTATAACCCAACCAATAATTTGTAAGTCATGTGAGCTCAAAATGTAATTGGTAATTGATAACTACATAGTGAAATTGACACCTAAAAAAAAAACTGGAGAGGAGATCCTGCAAAAGAATATGATGGGAGGGAGCACGACTGTACTTGCTTATATGGGGCTTTGCATATTTGCAAAACAATATTTGCAGCATAAAGGAATTCCTTTGTTTATGAGCAATGCAGATTGTCTGTGTAGCTAAAGGATGTTGCCACAGTTGAATTCTTTCTGTTACACAGAAGATGGTGGATATTGTGGGTTAATTTTCCTCGAGATTTAATACATGACAGATCTGACAGCTGCAGGGAAGAGGAATGTAAGCTGTGAGGAATGTCTGTAGAGAAACTGAATCTAATTTAGGTCTAAAAGAGTAGTAATACATACCACCACGATGAAGCAAGGAAAAAATATTAAAACACATATTCAAATATGAACTGTGCTTACAGTTTCTAACCTTATACACCTGCCATTTCATGAAATATTGAACGATAGATTACTAGATAGCAAATTAAAAAACCCATTACAGAAAAGCAGTAGCAATATTTAACAAATAGAACATAAGAAAACTCCCTCATTTATTAATGACTTGCTCAAGAGAAATTTATATTTTAAGTATCATTGTTTCATATTCCTCATAATTAAAACAATTGTGTTGTTTTTTTTCTTGACAGCACCTATATTTATGCAGAGATACATAGACAAAGAAATCACAAATAAACATACATATAAAAATATATACATATTGCTGCCAGTGGAGTTCAGGTGGGATGAAACTTCACCTATTGAAAATTTCTCTGTAAATGCCTTAAAATAATTTAATTTACTTTTTCTTCATCTAATGTTTCATAAACCAGCAGTAAGATGAAGACATTCTGTTATAGCTGGAAGACAAACAGTTTATGGGTGAAAAAAATAGTGCAAATCTAAAGGAATAGAAATCTCAGATTTTTTAACAGAAGAATGATGGAATCCCTTTGGTGTTTGGGAGCATTTTTCTGGGTTTGTTACCTCCTCTGACATGTGCCATTTTACTATGTAATTTTGTGATTTGCTGAAATACATGCCAATAAACTAAACTAAAACAATTTTTTTTGTTTTATTGTTTCTGAAAGCTCTATTTACCCACCTAAATATTAACTTGTAACTAAAATTCTAATAGAAGAACAAGAAAACGCATTTCTGTTAAACCATTCAGTACTAATAAATTTACATAGTTCAGCAGAAATGTGTTTCATCAGGCAATTTTCTTCCTGCTGTATTTCAAATTTGGATTTTACAAAGCAATGAAAACTCTTGTAAGACCTGTATTCTTTATTGGGGTTGAACAAATCCACTACGAACTGAACATGCCCAACAGGAAAAGGAAGATAAAAGTATTCAGAACCTCACAGCTCAATCTCTCAACATTCTTCTCTCAGGCAGGAAAAAGAAGATAAAAATAACATGTCCAATAGAAAAAGGAAGATAAAAATACCCAGATCCTCACCTCTGAATTTCCCAACATTCTTCTTTCAGGCAAGTATATAGTCAGGGATCCTCCTACAGAAATAATTGACTGTCCTGCCCCTGAGACTCTACAATGCTGGAATTCACAGGAATTTTGATCTATTCACTCATAGATTACCTATTCTTTCATTGGCCCAGTAGGATTGATTTTCATACAAAATCAATGATTATGGATGTTTATGGATCAGAGGTTCAGGATCTGGACTTAAATTTATATCTCAAATAGAAAGTCAGACCAATCTGGGTTAAATAAAATGCTATCTTTCTTTTAAATTATGGGATAGATTTCCATATAGAGACCCCTGTGGAATATTAGCTTTGAATCAAAGTAGATTTTTAAATCTTAGAAGAGTTAGTGCACTTATGTTGCAAGAAGGCAGGTAGGTAATTTATGTAATTAATAAAATGAATGCCTCACAACACCTGAAGAAATTTGTTGTGTTCCAATTTTACCATGAAGTTTTTGATTTCAGTCAAGGAATAAATCCTGGGTACTGCAGTCATCTGCAACACACTCTCAAGGTTTGCTTTACAGTTTTTTTATTTACCTCAGCCCACTCTGTGGAACCCAATAATCCAAATTCTTCTGCATCCCAGCTAGCAAAAATAATAGTTCGCCTAGGTCTCCAACCTGCAATTACATAGTTAAACTTGAAAATTCAACTTATACTTTAAAAGTCTACTGACCACAGTTAATTGAAATTGCTTTAAAAGCAGCACTTAACTGATATAACAGTAAAAAAAAAAATCCTCTCTAAAATCCTTAGAGGAACATATTGCAGAAGCATTTCCTATTAATGCAATACTTTCATTCTGCACAGCTACAAGGGTGCCATTACACTGATGAAGGAATAAATTCAGCCAACTACCATGCAATGATACATATGCATCTCTTCAATGAATTTACATCTTTCATAATGAGAAATTAAACTTTCTGTAGAGGTGAAAAGTTAAATCAATACAACAGCTTATGGAAGCACAGATCCTCAAAGCTGCTGTTTTCCCTATCCATCATTTTACATCTGTAGCAAGTTACCTTCCATCTTCATTTTACCAAAACTCCGTACAATTTCTTGCAGAACAGCGGCACCCGTCGTTGGATCAATACCACCAAACACCCAAGAGTCTCTATGGCCACCTAAAATTATATATCTGTCTGGAAACAAACATACAGTGTCAATTCATAATTAAAAATGCACTTGGATTACCTGTGATTTCCCTTGACTGCATCTTTACTTGTACCAAATCAAATATGAAGTTTGATACCAGTGCTACAAGTTTATTTTTTAAGGGGATCTGCAATCATTCACTTACTTTACTAAGGTATGCAACTAAAGACAAGAAATATTTAATAAATATTTTTCCATCTAAAAGTCTTTCATGTGTATGACCTGCTACTATGTATCAATAGTACAATGTTAAAGTCCCAAACCATCACTAGCTTTCTGTAATTTGAATGATGTTAATTTTTGCAAAAGCAAAAATGTATACCTGATGTAAGGGGAAGCCTGCAGTAAAATGTTAGGCATTATAAAAAAACATTCTCCGATATCTATCACTGTATTTAAACGGGAATGCTATTTTTGGGAATGCCAATGACAAATAGTACAATGGGAAGGACAGAAAAACTATTAAGAATTTCTCAAGACTACATATTATATGATTCTCTAAAAAACTTCAAGTTTCTTACAACACAAGTAGAATTTCAACAAATACAAAAGAAAGAAGGAATTAAAATCATCAAGTAGCTGATGCTCACCCGGTTCCTGAGCTCCCCTGAGGATGCCAATGACATTGTAAATTCGTGTTATTCTATTGCTTGTATGAACATGCATTCTGACTTTTCTGAAATGAAAGGGAACATAGAATAACCATTTCTGAGTAATAAGCCACTAAAAAGCCAATGCTAATAACACATAAACCAGACAGCTTGTGCTTCTGATCTGCTTTGTGTGTTCAGAACTATCCAATGTGTGTTCAGCATTGTCATGCTGTCTCAGAGTCCCATTTTTCATTTCAGTTTAGCCTGCTGCTGATGTCTTAGAAAAAAGTCTATGAGCAGGGCCAGTCTATAAATTTGCAAAGATTTACAGAATTTAATGAATTTTTAGTTATGGGAACCAGTCAGATAATTGTGTACTAGAGGAATAAACTGAAAAAGTGGCATAGTAATTAAAAATACATCTACATTTTGACCAAAATGATAATTGTGGATATGCAGATGTTTATAAAGAATACACTTTGGTTTTCTAGCACAGGTCAATGTAATAATTTAGAACTTGGAGAAAAGGTCATTAGGAATATTCACCCAGGAATAAACTGAAATCTGTTTAGGACAGCAGATCTAAGTGATCAAGATTTGTAAATCACAGAATGGTTTGGGTTGGCAGGGACCTTAAAGGTCATCTAGTTCCAACCTCCCTGTCATGGGCAGGGAATCTTTCATTGGAGGCAGAAAACCTTCTACTGGAAGCACAGTTTTTCTTCTTTGTCCCCCACCAGTAAAATCCACTTGTGAAATTTTAGAGAAACAAAGGCAATCCAGGTATTCAGAGGGATACAGTATTCAGCCCCCTTAACCTGTGGAAGAAACAAAGCACCAAACAATGGGGGGGTTGTGTCTGGCAAAACCTCAGGACTTCCACATTTGAAGTTAACTTTTCAGCAGCAAATCTGCATAGCTGTCAAAATGTAAACCTACTTCAGGACAGCCACTGGATCTTTGCCCAGAAAATAACTGACACCAGTGCCTTGAATGTGTGTCTACATGCACATTTTCCATGTGCAAGTGACTTTCTACCTAGAATCAAAAGGTTCATTTTGATAAACTCTGAGAAAGAAGTATGTGTAGAATTAATCCATACTTACAAAAAAAAAAAAAAAAAATTTACTCTATCAAGTAGGAAGACTTTAAAAACTCCACTCAAAAATACAAGTTTTGTGGATGACTCATGTTGCTTTCTCACTCTTGTTCTTCAAGAAACTCCTAACAACACTGCAATTATGTCAAATATGCTTTCTTATTTTATTCCTACTTTATTCATTTTCAGCTAGTGTTAAAGCAGCATAGAAGAGAACAATGATAAAAACAGTCTTTATAAAATTATATATTCAGACATACCCTTGTTATCCAGGAGATGGAGTAGTGATAATGATACACCATTTTTACACATTGTTCATTTGGGTCCTAATTGTCCTAACTAACAGTCCTCATTGACTAATACCTCATATAAACTGAAACTATTTTTAGGTGGAAAAGTCACAGAAAAGTGACTTTTAGCTTTATTGCAATTTAGGTTTATTTGCCAGATGCCATAGTCATGTGGCTTGATCAGCTAACTTATGATCATTTTTAATGAAATTTATTTTCAAATTCTAATAGCTATCTCCAAATGGAACCCTAGCAGATGGAAGTAAATATCTCCAGAGAATCTCTAGGTGCATTATTTTAAAGTCTTTTCCTCAGAGTTTGTTTGTTTTTTGGTGGGTTTTTTTGCCTTTGTTTTTTGTTGTTTTTTTTTTTTTTTTTGAATACTGTATGAAATAGGCAAGTATTAAAACAGACCTTGTAGAAGAGGTGCTTGTGAATCCTGGCCCTATGTTATAAGACACATTGAGACTTCCCTTCCAGCTGCTATCCGGAGCTGCAGGTCCTCCCATTGCACTGTGAAGTGAAAAACAAGACAAATGAAGTTGACCATTATGCTGAAACCTTAAATTCTCTTAATAATTATTGCAGCAAAACCTAGGTGATTTTACAAAATTCTTAAAAGCATTATTGCAAAACCAGATTGCTTTGAATTTTTCACATTTTCTGAAGCACACATTACTACAAAAGAGTAGGAAATGCAAGTAACAGCATAGATTTTGCCATCTTAATATGAAAAATTTGTCTGCACATTTGTCAATACTGACTTCTGGAGAGAAGGACTGATGTATACTCACCGCAGTAATACTTCTGCATCGTGATATCCAATGGGATGAACCGGGATTTTGGGAATCCCTACACCTTCATTAACTTTATACCTGAAAGTGTACTCTGAGAAACCAGAACAAAATGTCAAGTTTATAGTGCTCTTGCAACTTTTACCAAACTGGAAACACTTTTGAGCAGAGCTGCCACCAGCATTCATGATTATTTTCAATTCTTACATCATTTCTCACACACTGCCTCTAGAAAAACAAACTGTAGTGACAGAACCTCAAACCCAGTAACCCAGTAAACCACAGCACTGCAAAAGATGCCCCCACACTTGATGCAAGGCTAGATTTGCTGTCCAGCCATATTGTAACATCTCCTCCAGGCTGGCTCTGGGGAAACCAAGCTGATGTGTGAGATGAAGATGGCACCTGAGCAGCTAATTGACAAGCTGCAGAGGATGTCCACAGATGCATTTACCTGGGTTGGAGACAGCCAGTGTCTCTCTGAGTCTGCTGGGCCCAGCACACACAATCTCTCCAGGTTTAGATTGTCTTATGCCCCCAGCAGTGGCCACACAAGCCCATGAGCTTTCCAGAAGCATCCCTGTATAGCCATCCTACCAGCAGCCAGCACTGGCAGGCATCTTAGTTCAGACTGAGTTTAGGATGTTAACAAGGACAAGAGAAGCACATGGTGCTGACTTTTGAAAGACCCTAGACTGTTCTTATTTTAGCTACAGGAATTTTATTCCCCTTAAAAAGGATTTTAAACTGGTTTTTTTTTTTTTTTGCCTGGAACTTATGATTGACAAGGAAATATACCTCCAAGTAAAGCTATTAATCCTCTTTGATGGCAAAGTATAATCTAGTTTAAACTGGTCCTCTGGAGAAACACAGATATTTTTAAATTGCTATAAATTCTCAGTAATTTTCTGTTGCTTTACAGTCTGTAAACCTACACATCCTGCTTTTTTAAGTGTCACAAGGGTGGGACCATAGAAAGAGTTTCCTAGAAACTTTATTTCCCTGCCTAACCGAAACCAGTTAGAATGACACAGATAGAACTTAGTCTGCAATAGAAAATTAACTACTGTCAATAAGAATTTCAAGCAGCTTTTTTCTGTGTATCTGTACTGAAAATAAATTAATTTCTAGTGTCACACTTTCAGCAGCAGTTTATAAAGTGCTTGATGGCCTGGGCTACAGAAGTTGCACTCACCTTTGGCAGGATAACCTGGTGTTAGAGGGTCCCCAGCTCCATTCAGATTTAAAACATTCCCACGCTGGACTCCTCCACCTGGAAGATTCCAGCCACCTGGATAAGCTTCTACTCCTGGAGCACAGTAGTCAGCAGGGTCTGAGTAAAGTATGATCCCTTGGGCTCCTGCTAATATGGCATTTTTAACCTGTGAAATTATTTGCTTTTAAGATGTGTTTTTTTCTTGTTTTTTTTTAATGCAGCAATAAATCCGAATGTTGAGATTTGTTTCCATGCAGACATAGTTTTAGAAGACGAGTATGTGAAAGAGTGAAAATTATTCCAGATTTAGTAAAAGAACCAAGCATAGTGATATGCAATATGTTCATTATTTGTGTCAAACCTTTAGTTGTAGCTCAAGGCTATGAAATAAAGCACAGAACATAAAAATGAGGCACAAAAACTGACCACCATCCTCCCTGCCTCACTGTCACCAGTTTTGCCAGATTTGTTGTCTAAAGTCAGAAGAGATAGCTACTCAGTTTCTGTGCATCAGACTCCTTGTCAAAATGACATTAATTTCGAAGTACTGCCGTTCTATGGACAGCAACTATCAAAAGACTAAGCTCTACAAACTACTCAGTTCCCTAAACTATTCTCTTGCAACAGCTGCAGGGGAGTTTGAAGTCACCTCTGTCTCAGGAGTTTAATACATCCATCTGGTTTTATTGTTTTAGAAATTATTCTTAGATTGCAATGGATACATTGCATGCTTCCTTCTGCTCATATGTTCCAACAAGCAGCCCTTACTAATTCTCTCAAGCTCTATCATGAACAGTGTCTGACCCATGGAGGAAAAATTAAAACACAACCCTTACTTTGTTTCCTCTGAAGATCTTCCCATATCTGGCAATGACAATCTTTCCTGTACAGTTAATTCCCATTTCACGCTCCAGCCTAAAAAAATCTTCTGTACGACCATAATTCACGTACACCAGCTCTGCCTGGGCAGAAAAGAAAAGCAGTGTCATGGCAACCGGTCAGCCAACAAACAAAACACCCATTATCAGAAAGACAGTTTCATTCACTAAGTATCATAGCGGATTTTTTTTTAATTTTTTTTTTCATTTCTAAAAATGAGACTTGGTGCCCATAAAAACAATAACAAAACATATCCACAATATTCTACAGGAAGCTTTGGCTCAAACTTCTGACATTTGGATATTATCCTGCACTTAACAAAAGTCCTAAAAACAGGCTGGAAAATAAACCAGAGTACTTTGGTAAAGTGACAAACTTCTCTGGCTGTGACAAAGCAATGGCGTGCCTTGCACACACACTCACTACTACATAGTTTCACTCATTCATGCAATGCAGTGTTGTCCTTGACCTGTTCCATAGTGAATTAGCTTAAGTGAGGAACTTTTGCAGCTTTTGAAAGCATTCATTTATTCTAAAATGTCTTCCAACTTGATATAAATACTGCCACTTCTACCCGTGCCTTAACCAAGCCCTCTACATATGACTGAATAATATGAAGCAATCTGAGATGTATCCAAAATTTTCTATCAAGATAAAAACTTTTCACTTGTTACGTGATTCAGAGTTCCAGCAATTTGAGAAAGCTCTTTTTTTTTGGTCATAAAAGTCTTCTAACTTTTGCATAATACGTGGCTTATCTGGGCCTAAGTGTTCTTTAATTAAGACAAGTGGTAATTAAAACTACTGCAACAAATATTTTGAGAAGCTGGAGCAATCTGTCCCAGAAACTGTTTCAAAAAATAGGTAATAGTACCATTGCATAATTTATTTTCTTACCTCTGGCACTCCTTGTGCTGAAAAAGCATTATATGGTGGTAGTATATCAGTAACATTTTCATACCCCTGTGGAGGTGGTTCAAACAATGATGTATTGAAAACCTATCCAAAAAATAACAGCAGTTTTTGGTCAAATATTCTAGGCACAGATTCACACACTAAGCAAATGCTAATTATAGTTTAAAGTCAGAAAAGACAGTTATTCCATTTCTGTGCATCAGACTCCTTGTCAAATAATTACTATTTGAAAATACTGCAGTCCTGTGCATGAAAAGTATCAAAAACCTTGGCTTTTGCCAAGTTAGTTAGCTTTATCAGCACTTAAAAGCTATAGTTTCCATAAATTGATAGCAAAAAATAGTTTTAACTAGTACACATAAGTTCAAACAAAAAACCGGGTAGAGATCCAGAGCTGAAATTTTGTAATAGAATGCAGATATGAATACAGAGACAGATCATGTGTCAGAAGAAGTTCATCAGTCAATGCCTGAACCTAAAGAAAAGAAGCAGCTGAAAATTGCCAAGAGGTGGTGACAGTGAAAGACATCTGGTTCATCCATGCCATCCCAGGTGTCTTTCGAGGTTTCTCCTTCCTGCATTATTATTCTCTTTATTTCTTGCCTAGTAATACTTCAGCTAAACGTGCTACCTTTTATCACTATGTATTGTAGCACTCATGTTGCTTTAAGGTGCATGTCCACCTTTTGTCACCTTGTGAGATTGTAGCTGAGACATTGTTACAGGGCTTCTGGAAGAATTTCATCCTTCCACCTCTAAAGTCATGTCATCCCTGGGCACATATTCCTTACTTTCTACCCTGGCACTTCATCCCTACCTATGTGCCATGATGCTTCTCTAGCAGTTCCACCTCCTCTCCTTGCTCAGGATCCTTGTTAAAATTTACATCTACTTCTTTATTTCCCTGGGTATTCAAAAGGGAGAAGATGTCTATAGACTGACTAGCTCATAGTATTTCCAACACTAACTTAGGAGACACTGCAAAAAAAAGGAGTATCTCTGCAATTCCTTACCTCAGCATATTGTGAAAGCAAATATTGTACAGATGTTCAAGCAGGGTTTGGATAGGTATTTGGAAGAGAGATGTAATAGGGGTCACTGACTGGATAAAGACTTGGAAAAGGTCTAGGGAGGATTTTTCAAGAGATTAATTGCAGCACTTTCAGAGAAGCCCTGAGCTGAAAACAGCTAGATGCTGGAAGAGCTGCATGCCTGAAATACATTTCTTTGTTCCTAAACACCCCTGTGCATCCGTTTAAAGCTGTTAATAGGAACGGGATATTAACCTAGATGTATTCTTAAGCTGAACCCTTCTAAGACCTTATGGTCTGCTGGTGTTAACTGTAGCTTCTCCACACATCCTTGCTCTTCCATATGAGTCACTGAGGTCTCAGCCACTTTGCTGTGTTTTCTGCATAGCTTGGGAAACCATTTCTAAATATGAATTCATTTTGCACTGGATTTTGGGTTTTTTTAATAATATAAAGCACATGCTGAGCTGAGTAGATGAGAATACAGAGGAAGACACTATTTTTTAACAGGAAGTCATTGGGGTTTTTTTTGGTTTTACATAAACATAGTTTTGTCATTGAAAAGATCACCTCATTCCCTTGATCATCAATTACTGAAATGTAGTTTGGCTGCTTTGCATTTGGGTATGAAAGAAGCACATCATAATTAACAAGTTCTGCTGAATCCAGTCCAAATTCCTTCCACTGGCCTTGAATTTTTTTGGCAAGAAGAAGATTCTGTTCTGTTCCTGCGAGGTGAGGCAACTTGGTAAATGAACTAGAATAAAACAGAAAACCACTAGTAAGCAGCAAATGCAGAGATACAATAGTGAAATAGGTTCAGTGTGTATAAAGCTAGTCTTCAAGACACATTGCATAGACAGTAAGGTCTTAAAGTTTGAGCTGTATAACATGGTTGCTTATCAGAGTCTGCATCAGGACATGTACAAAATATACTCAGAGAAGAAGATCTTTCCTGAGGCCTTAAGATAAGTCAACTGAACTTTTTTCTTTGCATAACTGCAATAGCCACATCTACACACAAGCAGTGAAAACCAATGGCAAAGGTTTAGCAAAAGAACATCAGCAGTATACAAGACACAGAAATAAATACAGGAAAGCTATGCATTGAGAAAAGAGCCTTCCAGATAATTCTGGTATCTGATAATGGATTTGTACTGCTGTCATAACGTGTCCTAATAAGTTTACTTTGAAAATCATTACATTAAATTATTTGCACAGGTTTGTTCTTTTTCCTTAATCAAAAACCTGAATAACAAAACATTCTTACCAACATTTACTTCCATATCAGATATAACACATAATGGTGATAAATAGTCACGAACAGAATCTAGTTCCTCTGGGCTACCCTACAGAAATCTGTGTGCAGTTTGTTCAGCCCACTGAACAAGTAAGGAATGGTGAAAGCTCATTAGTCAGCCAGGTACTCTGCATCAGCTTCCAATTCCCAATAGGCTACTTGTCAATGGCTGCCCCACTGATGTCAGATGCCAGCAATCACCATTAATTAGCAGTAGCAAATACCATAATTAATATCCCTTCAGCCTGTCATTTCAGACTGTTTTCAACCCATGTTCTGCAGTGTGTACTTCCTCAGGTCCCACAGGAGAATGATGTTCAAAGCCTTGTTAAAGTCAAGTGTAAAGTCTTCACTCACGCACGTAGCAGTAATTTCCTTACAGAAGGCAATATGCTGACCACGCAAACAAATTGTAAATAAATGCAGACTCTTCTGAACTATATTTCTGTCCTTTGTGTGTTTGAAAACAGGTTCCAGAAGGATGTTTTGTCACCATTCTGAACCTGAAGCTGACCAGCTCAGAGTCCCCTCCAAGTATTCCTTATTAAAAGCGAGGCACAATATCAGCCTTTTTCAGCCACCTGGGGCCTCTTTCAGTCATCAGAACTTCTCATTTACAGCAACATCACGATCATGACATAAAGATCTTTCACATGAGTCCCTCACAGCCCCAGGATTTGAATGCATTCAGATTCTCTAAGTAGACTACAACCTTTTGCTCTCTGCTGTTGTCATTCCCTCTCTTTAAACTGTGAGGAAAGAAACCTTTGCCAAACCCCGGTGCTTATTTGCTTCTTGCACTTTAATTCTCACTAGTATTTTAAGTACCTTTTAATTCTTTAAGCATACTAAATGCTACATATGTCATCAGGAAAAATTCACATGATTATATTTTTATTCAGATTTTCCCTTCCAAGCAGTTTAATCTTTTCCAGAGCTAAGAACAAAGTGTCTGCATTTTCTGAGACTCATAAGTTTTTTTCCCCACGTGATAAAAGCAGATGTAGTAGTCTGAAAAACTAAGAATATGGATCAAAATTCTCAAGTTCATATTTTCTTCTGCTTCCAACAAACTTTTTGAATACTGTGTTAATACAATTTCTCTGCATTTCTTGATTTTTATTTGAATTTAGGGAAAAAAAAAAACCAAACCCAAACAACATGAGGCATTTGGCCCATCACCAAAGCAGGCAGACAAATGAGAGACCATTAATATCCCATGGCCAAGAGATTTTGGCATAATTACAGTAATTTCATGCTCTGTTGCCTAGATTCTCACTCAAACATAATTTTCAGGAACTCTCCAATCTACTGAAAACAACACATACAAAATAAGATTAGGCCTGTAGACTTTAAAAGCTAATTTATGTTAGGTATGAAACTTTTTGGTTTTAGAATAAATGTATAGAAATCAAATTTGTCAGTAATCCTTTCATGTTCTTGATGCAGCTGCTGACTTACGTGCTGAATACAAACATTTTACTAACCAGAGTTAGTATTTATTTACTTTTCATGTGAATACATTTGTTCCTCTATAGAAAATATACACAATAATGTGGGTTTTTTTAATTTTCAGTGGGCAAAACAAGAGTATTTTTATGTCCCTAGCATTTTAGATGTTTTGAAAGAACTGTGTGGATGTAAAAAAAAAATGTATATTTATAATAGTTACCTCATGCAAGCCTTAACCAACTGTACACACACAATGGCCATTGACAGAGACCTTTATCTCTCAAACAGAAGGCAGGATATAATGGGATGTCAGAGCTCCCTATCAACAACACTTTACCCAGTATGGCCACACTAAAGGAATTAGAAGTTGTGAGTATAAATGCAGCTCAGTGCCATGTATTTTTTTGTAGCACTAATTTTTAACAGATTAATTTTTTACTTAGACTAGCTGCTCAAACTGAAAGTTTAAAGAGACACTGAACAGATGATCAGTCAGATGTAACTCATGTCAATCAACACAGTAAAATCATCTCAGTCTGAAAGAAAACAAAGTTATCTGAGGTTAGAGCTTAAGATACTTGTGAAGAAAAATTAAAAAGGCACACTTCATTCAATCATGAAGATGGGAAATAATGAAGAATGGTAAGCACTAGCAGTAATGCAGCTGAGGGAAGTACACTTGACAGTACAACCACTTCAAAAAGGCAACTTCAAAAATGGGGAGGGGGGAACAGAAGAGTTGCAAGCCTCTCCCTTCTTCCCTCAGACATTGCATACAAATGAAATACTTCCAAAGCGTCTTAAAAGCTCTGCTTTCAGAGGCCCTTCCTTGGAGCTGATGTTATCACTCTCTGGCTTTTTGGACTGATAAAATTGTTCAAAAAAAAATAATGCACAAGGCTTACCGAAGAAATTTCCTGATGTTCTCTGCTTTCATTTCAGCCACAAGTTTCTGTCTCACATTTTGATGGACATCTGAAGAGCTGGGGTTTTTCTCGGTCTGTTTTGTATACCAGCCTGAAACACATTTGAAATGTTTCTTACTTAGCAAGGATGCCCTCACATGTTTGAGCACAGGTTCAACCTGTGGTACTAAACAGTTACAACCACAATGATGAACAGGGCTTAGAGCACCCTCTGTCAGTGTCAGAGGGCTTAAGCAGAGAATAAAATGTATTTCATTGATTGAAATGCCTAAAAGTGACATAATGAAAAGAGTAAGCTCTAAATCCCTTGTAAATCCCCTTTTTAAGGCAGACTCCTCTCTCATTAATTTTAAACTATAGTTTAAATTCTCAATTAACTGTTTGTAGTGTGAGGTTTGAACTCTTGGTATTCATGGTGAAATTACTTTATTTAGTTTACACATATATTTTAAAATAGATGTGTAAGCCTATTTAAAGTGAAGGTCTAGGACTCAACAGCCACCTTGCCAGCACTGTAATAATCACAGACTTGGGGAAGTGTGGATTTAGTCTATTTAATAATTAAAACAATAAAGTTAACTGTCACCCAAGCCAGTTTTAAAATGTTTATTCAGTAGCCATAAATTGTACTAGGAGAGGGTACATCAACTGTATGAGTTTGTCTTAAAAACAATAACAACAACAAAAATCCTTTTATTATTATAGCTAGACAATCCCAAACTGGGAAAATTTTCATAAGCAAGACAAAAAAAGCTACTGTCACATGCACAGATTATATGACCTGTTACACTTCTAGTAACATTCTGAACTGAACAGTGATGCTTGACCAGACCAAAAGTCCATCTTGCCTAGTATCCTGTTTTGGAGCAAGGCCAAAAGGTGATGATCAGGGAAATGTATAAGCACAGCACAAGCACCAGAAAATAGCAGCTCAGGGATCTCCTAAATTAAACTGATATTTTATATATTTAATAGTCCTCATGGATTTTTCTTTCATGCTTTTGTCTTAGGTTTGTGCTACAACACAAGTTTAAAAAGGATTTGTATTTTAATTTAAAATCAAATGCTGCAAGTGACTGCAGAAAAGAACCTCTAGTAAAGTTCATTATGCATGACGAAAACTTCAGTAACTTGGCTGTCAGTCAAACTCCTCCTCTACATTCTACCCTTAATTTCTAAAATAGTTACTGAAAAGGAGCATTTAAAATTATCTTCAGTAAAAAACAGGAAATAAAAATTAAAAATAAAAAATCTGTGAGATTTTGCAATCACTGAAGTCTCCAACTCTTGTATTTACTCTTTGGATGCCTGGCTGCCTGTTTTGGGAAGCTGTCAGTTCACCAGAGCTTGTTCTGGACTGAAGCACAGAGTTGTTCTGTTCCCTGCTCCCTGAAGCTGCCAGACAGAAAAGCTTAAAAAAGCAGTGGGACGAGTACTTTGTCACGTCCCTGAAGAAGCAGCATAATCTCCCTGCTGGTGAGTTAATGACAACAGGAGTTGCACACAAGTGTCAGGGGAAAGGAGCTGGGGGCTGAGCCCCTGGGTCTCTGTACTCACCCGTAAGAAAACCCAGCAAGAAACAGCCGAGCAGCCCAGGGCACACCAGCCACACACGGAGGCTCCTGGCCATTTGGTCAGCACTGGCCGGCAGCTTGGCAAGCTCTGAGGGCTGGCAGGCAGCTGCCTTCCTCCTCCTCCTCCTCCTCCTCCTCCTCCTCCTCCTCCTCCTCCTCCTCCTCCTCCTCCTCCTCCTCCTCCTCCTCCTCCTCCTCCTCCTCCTCCTCCTCCTCATTCCACCCTCTGCCCCAGGGATGTCCCTGCCTCCTTTGCTTCTCAGTTCTCACAGTTCCTAACCAGCCGTAATCCCAGAGTGATGTTGATGACAGCCAGACAGCCCCTGTGTAGCTGGGTGTGTATCTCTGCAACAAATCTGTATCTAGGCAGTGCACCAAGCAATGTACGTGTAGTATTTAAGATGCTAATTTCTACTAATTATTAGGACTTTCTGGTTTGGAAAGTTCCTGTTTTAGGCTTGTTTACAATCTGTTCCAGTGGAAGTGGCCAAGAGATTAAATTAAGGGAAAACTTCTTTCCTCTTTACCAACAAAACACTGAATTTCTTCCCTTTTAAATCTATGGTAACATTAATCCTTAGCAAAAAATGTATACTTAGAGCATCTGAGAACATAATTTAGATTGGCCAGAAAGAACACTTCCAGACATCATCCAGTTTGCAGCTAGGAAAAGTCATAAATTTATTTGCTATATTCTCTAGCTACTTGCACTTAAGATTACAAGGTTCTTAAGATCAAGTTTTCCTAGTCTAATTTAGTAAAATCCATAAGTATCTCATGGGGAAGGAAACAACTGTAGCCCAGGGAATAGTTAAAATATATGTTCAGTAGATAACTAGTAGATAAATAGAATAATCACATGTGCACATCACTCCCAGCTGCCAAGTTCCTTCACGGCTACATGGAAGCCAAGACTGATCTTTCTGGAACTGAGGGCCTGTCCATTTGAGACCAGTTATATGGCTGACATCAGGAAAGCTTTTCTGGGAGCCTGGGCATGTTCCAAATTCCTATCACTCACTCCCAAAGTCCAAAGTAGACAAAGTTTTTGAAAGAAATGTCAGTACTCTGAGTATCAAAACTTTCTTAAATACATTATGATGAGCTGAAAATATTCAGAAAAAACTGAAAAAAATGGTTAATATCCTAATTACTTAATTATTAATTAATTAATTCAGAGAAAAATTACACCATTTAGGTATTCCACACAAGCCACAGCCACTGTCATAAGCACAGGGCTGGAAGTCTTTGTTCAAATGACAAGCAGGTCCAGTCTTGTGATTTTTTTCCTGTCATTTCCCAACTGCTCATAAACCATGACAAATTCTGAACAGCAATGACATTTCACACCAGCATCTGAATTGACATATACAAACCAGATGGAATTCCACCTACAGAACTCATAAAGAATGAGCATATTGATGTATTATTAGCATTTATATAGCACCACAGGTGTAGGACTGGCACATAATAGACAGTAAAGTGACAGGGGCTTTTGGAGATTACTATCAGAATTAGACCTCACATGATAATAACATCAGTGGAGGAAGAAGGTAAGAATAGCAACAGTGAGACTCTATGAAATGCATTTATTTCTACGTGAATGTCTTTTTAAAGTGACAGGGGCATTAACAATGCTGAGGTTGAACAAGAAGCAGCAGCCAAATGGCTTCTACCACTTAAAGTCCTATTACCATTAGTTATTAGTTGTGATATGTTCCTACATGGCATGGGTTATGTGGGGTATATTATATTACAATTAAATGCAAGTATAATGTACAGTGTAAATCCACTTTTAACCACAGGCCCTCCTCAACAAGACTGGGGCAGGAAATAAGATGAAAAAGCTCATGGGTTGAAATGAACACAAGTGTATCGCTTGCTGATTACCATCATTAGCAAAATAGATTCCACTCAGGGAAAAGTAATTTATTACAAAATAAAATAGACTTGGATGGTGAGAAAAATTAAGATGTCTTCATTGCAACCATTTTTTTCAGCTTAATCTTCTTTACTCCCAAGTCCTTTGTGCCTTAGGGCTGACATATGCAACACAGGGGCCATCCTGGGATCAGGCCAGACATCCTAGGGTATCAAAAGTGTGATAAGCACCTAACTTTAGGCACTTGAATTATTCTGTACTGAGAATGTTGATTTTCTGACAGAAAAATAGCCAGTACCATTTGGGAGCTCCTAAAGAGCTCAGAGGGTCCTAAACCTTTAGACAGAGCAAATCTGTACAGGGCAAAATTTGTGTCCTGGTCTGGGGCAACAACTACAGGTCAGGTGAGACTTCTGAATACTGCTCTGTGCAGCCAGGATGCTCACCATGACCTGCACCATGGGCTCCAGAGGAATCTCTGCTCTGACACTTGGAGCACCTCCTTCCCCTCTTTCTGCACTATCCTTGGGGTCTGCAGGGCTGTTCCTCTCACACATTTTTCACTCCTCCCTAGTCTGACTCTAATTGCTTCTGCACAGTAACTTTCTTTCCCTTCTAAAATCTGTTATCCCAGAGGTGCCACTACCACTGATGGGCTCAGCCTTGCCCAGAAGCCATCTCAGAGCTGGTTTGCATTAGCTCTGCCAGATACAGGGGGAGGTTCCAGGGATCCTCACAGAAGCCACCACTGTAGCCCCTCACTATGAAAATGCTGCCACACAAACCCATTCTAGATGGGGACAGACTTTTTAGTAGGGTCTGTAGCAATTGGTCAAGTCACAGTTTCAAACTAAAAGAGGGTAGATTCAGACTAGATATAAAGAAGAATTTATTTACAGTGAGGGTGGTGAGTCACTAGCACAAGTTTCCAAGGAAGGTGGTGGATTCCCCATCCTTGAAAACATTCACAGTCATTTGGACAGGTGTCTGAACCACCTGGTCCAGTTGAAGATATTCCTGCTCACTGCGGAGGGGGAGAGGACTAGATGGTATTTGGAGGACCCTTCCAACCCAAGTTGCTGTATTGTATTCTATGAATCAGCCTGGTGTGCTGTGGAGGCCAGTGGAAAGATTGACATTACTACACAAGAATTTTTGTTGTCCCCCTGGGATCGTATCTGTTTTATATACAAATATTCTGTATTTGTTTGCTGACCGGTTGTGGGAGTATCCCTGAGTTGTCTCACCTACAAACTCCTTGGAAGAAAATCAGCATATGAAGGCTGAGTATCTACCATTCACCCAGGTGGAACAGAAGCAAGATGAGGTTTGGTTGCATGCATACATATACACACACATTACTCAATCATAAAGCCAAAGGTGTAGTATAAAGTCTTACAAATGTTCCTCAGAATAACTGGAGTCAGGGAAAAAGGATCCTGACATTGGAGATCCAAAATAAAGCATGTCAGGAATGCAAAGTCACATGTGTGAGAAGGTGGAAGAAGCTGCTCCAACCCAAACTTCATCTTACCCTTAGCTGTTACTGATCATCTCATTTCATACCCAAGGAGAGACCTCAGAGCTCTTGAGATGATCAGTAGCCCAAAAGACTCATCTTCCTTTGAGTCCTTTCCTGGCAAAATCAAGGCCACATCCATCAGCCACCCTGTTGTTTTACATGGGGCTTTTCCAGCTAGAACTAAGATATTACCAGTGTGAGATACCTCTAAAAGTGCACTTCTGATAAGAGCTGAGTATTTTACTCAATTTTGAAAACACCCACTTAATCAAAGGTTCGAGGCTAAAAGGAGATAAGACCAACCCAAAGTAGTCAGAGAAATCATGCAAAACAAACTGTGGAAATATTACAGTGTAAAAAGACTCCTTTTCTTAGCACAGGTGAGAAAAAGGGTCCACACCATCAAGTCCTGAACATACTGTACTTCTTTGAATTAGTATCAGTTTTAGAATTATCATGAAAATTATTAGTTACTGCATATGCCTCATGCTGAGTTCAGGAGCAGTGAGAATTCCTCATTCTGACAGTGAAAACCAGAGTGAGGTTCAGCTGAAGCTAGGAGCCCTTGCAGGTAGCTACATATACTCTACCTACATAACTAACTAAACACATAACTGCCTGGTAAACTAAAAAAGCTCAAAAACTGGCAAGGATACACATGCCAAATGCAAAACTAGCAAGCATTTGTGTGTTGAATGCATCATTCTGCTATTCAGCCAACTAGTAAAGGCAGTAATGGTATGTGAAACACAGAATGAATGCCAGGGCTTGTAAAGCGTAGGTTGTAGTTGCTCAGTAACTGGGCCCTAAAGCTTTATATCTGCAGCAAGAAAGATACAGCACTGTTGTGCTGCTTGACCTACTGTCTGACTAAAGGTTGAACCTGTGGTTTGAGAGATCAAGAGACCCTGATCTGTGGGAAAGACAGCCCTGGCAGGAAAACTAGCAACAGGGTAATGTTCAACCACAATTTCAAATCAGTAGTTTCCTTCTGACTCTGCCAGTTGTACAGTCCCTTGAACTCTCTCACGGCCTCTTCAGTCTTTCCATCAGATTAAAACACTAGTAGATGTTACTTTTGAGTCAGAGTCTTTCTTATCTTGAGCTTCAGGAGATCATTACCAGATTCCAACTAAAAGTTTACATTGCTGGCAGCTGACAAGTGCAGCTTGCAAACTTTGACCCCTTTTTCCACAAGAGGAGTGTAACCAGTGAGGCTGAGAGAGTAAAGGACTGTGCACTGAACACAGGGACACCTTAAGGCCATTCCTCCCTGTCCTATTGCACACATCCTTATAAAAAGTCCCCCTCCAGCCTTCTTTAGGCTCTTTAGGTATTGGAAGGTGCTCTGAGGTCTCCACAGTCTTCTCTTCTCCAAGCTGAACAGCCCCAGCTCTCTCAGCCTGTCTTCACAGCAGAGGTACTCCAGGCCTGTGATTTAATGGTTCTTCTCTAGATTCCTTACAACAGGTCTTTCTTATATTGGGGCCCCAGAGCTGGACACAGCACTGCAGATGGGATCTCACGAGAGCAGACCAGAGGGACAGAATTTCCTTCCTCAGCCTGACAGCCACACCTCTCCTGGTGAAGCCCAGGATGCAGCTGGCTTTCTGGACCACGAGTGCACTTTGCCAGGTCACAATGAGCTTCCCCCATCCACAAACACCTCCAAATCTTTCTCCTTAGGGCTAGTCTCAATCCATTCTCTGCCCAGCCTGGATTTGTGCTTGGAATTTCCCTGGCCCAGGTGCAGCACCCATTGAACTTCATGAGGTTCACACAAGCCTATGTCCCCAGCTCGTAGTCAACAGGAGAGAGAAAATTTCTGTTCCTGTGTCCTCTTCCCTGCAGTGGTTAGGGAACAGGCCTAGATTTTTTTTTTAATGGATGTTTCTGTAGTCTAAGAGTGTAACTACTTCTGTATTTTGTGTGGTCCTGGGCCAGGACATTGTATATTATCTGCTAACTATTTCCAAAAAACTTAAATGAAACAATGCTATGCTTAGGCCAGAGATTAAAAAATTATGTCTTCTGGACTGAAAGAAAAAGTTGCTGGAGCAGCGTACAGGTCACGTAGGAAAAGATCTCCACAATTTTGGAGTTTAACACTTCAATTTATCCTCCTCAGCAAAAGAAAAACATTGTTATTGCATCCACCTGGTCAACAGGAGCTGTTTATTGCTACTCCCCTCTGCATGGTGGATTTGGCTTATCATTGTCCTGATTGCTGCATAACAAATCATCTAGGGTAAGGTAACCAAACTAAGCTGACTAATTTTTTTCAGAGGTGGATTATGATGTCATGAATTCTCCACTGGTAAAAGTGGAGTAGTAGAGCAGCCAGCAGTGACAAAACAGAGTCAGCAATGTCTCCCATCAGCACTGGATTCGGGGGAAGACATCTTCATCATTTTACTCCAATCAGTTTCATAAAAAATGTGAAAGTAACTGGGCAATAACTATGGGTATAAGAGCATTTCCCATTATCTGGCAAACTAGATTATTTTAGCAGAAAGACCAACAGTTAAGCAAAATAATGATTTAATTATAGTAACATGTCTAAAAGGCTTTAATGTGAAGTGCAGAAATATTTATGATTAAATGAAGCCTCATGCTAAAGAAAATAATATGCTGTGGTACTGAAAACCATCAGATCACAGGACAGTAGTTTAAGACATGGTAGAGGCCTCAGCTAATATGGCACATCAAATCACACAAAATACTAGCTGAACTAGAGGTTAGTAATAGTCCAGTGGCAAAATTTCAGATGAAGGGATCTTATTTTCTGAGTCTTATCTGTCTGATCTTGGTTGTCCCAAGACAGTTATGGTCCATCGTAAGAGTAAGCAGCACATGATAATCAGATATACAGACTTTATGAAAATGGTAATAATTTGGTATCCTTTGTAACTTAGGACATGATGAATATTCTTTGCTTCTGTCTTCATATTTAAAACACCTCCAGAGGGACAAGGCATAGCAAGGGTAGATTTTGGTTAAAAGAATAACAATGGGGTCTTCATCTTGAACGACATTTTGTGGGATGACTATATGTCTGACAAGATGTATTGCCTTGTTTTTATTCCAGTGACTAAAAGCTTCTTGCTTAAATTTATCTGCAATCAGCTGCAAGGTTCAGCATGTGAGGAAAAGAATGTCATGGATGAGTCATGGGCCAGTTGCCCCAAACTTGTTACAATTATTATCCATCCTGCATATGGTATGAGACAGTTTTCCCATCTCCATATCCATCTCAATCTTTGTGGAAAAGGAGGACTGAGAGGCCTGTCTTGAGGTATAATCATGCATACCCAGGGTAAATAACGAAAAGATAACAACCAAATTAGTAACTGACAGAAACATGAAATGAATTCTGTTTTCCTGAATAACTATGGAGATCACTATAATAATCAAGCTAGAAAAATTCAAAACTCTGGAAGTAAATCCAGTGGTTAGCAATTCTTAAAATACAAAGCTGAGAGAAAACCTGAAACATTATCAGTCTCAATTCAGAAGATATCTAAATCCTGAGCTCTGAAAATGGAGTACATTACCTTGTTAACATTACTAAATGCATTCCACTTGGGTATATTATTTGCAAAGACCAAGATTTTTTTTGATTTGTGTTCTTTGTCATAATCCTCCTAGTGTTTTCAAGCGCTCCATTTTTAAGGCTTCTGTAAACTGTCACATTTAGTCTTCATTGATGCCTATATTGTTCATATTTATGCTACTTCTTTCAGTGTTTCTGCTGCTGCCTGCACAGTGAAGGCTGCAATGGAAATCTGCCTCTTCACTTCTTCCCAGGCTTCATGCTGATCAGCTTTGCTTTCAATATCAAACATGGCATCATAGATTCCTGGGAAGGATTCTCCTGCATACTTGTTGTGGCTGCTTGGAGCAAAGATAACATGTCTGCAGGGAAGTCAAGGGACAAAAATAACAATATTATGCATTAGGAAAATGAAACATACTATTTTATGTTTTATAAGCCAGCTGTAAACACTTGACACTGAAGATGTAAATAAATAAATTATTGCAACAATAGTAGCTTAAGTCCATGAAGCAAGAGAATAACATATGCCATATGAATTCCACAGCTTTATAGATACTTGAGATAAAGTCAACTAAAGTATTTTCCTTTCTCTCAACTTAGATGAAATGAAAAGATTTTTAAAAAGCCAGCTTTTTTTTTCTCACAGATATACACAGTCTCCAACAGATACCTGTATGCTTTGACATAAAAAAGACTTTTAACAAGAGACTTAAC
This sequence comes from Cyanistes caeruleus, assembly GCF_971803275.1. NCBI lineage: Eukaryota > Metazoa > Chordata > Aves > Passeriformes > Paridae > Cyanistes > Cyanistes caeruleus. The sequence continues at coordinate 79,982,277 of NC_141703.1, forward strand.
AGATTTTAAGCATGAGCTATGAGAGGTACAAGGATTGCAGGTCTAGATTTCTCCTTCTTCAGTTAGTTTATAGGAGAGGCTGCTATTCTGAATTATGCAGACTGGTAGAGGCATCAAAAACTAGACTTGATTCACTGCCTCTTAAAGAAGATTTACTTCTTGAGCTGGATGAGAGGACCACTGAATTCCTTCCCTGCTGTTTCAGCACTTCCCTCCACACTACACTTGCATGGCTGCGTTCTTAAAATTGATCAACTTTTAGGTGCTTCAATTACATAACAACTTCCTGAAGTTCCTTCAATTAAAATTATTTAAAATTACTCCAGGGCTAAACTTTTACATCGGTTTAGAAGCCAAATCAAACCAAGAGAAATTTTCTGAATAGGCTTCCAACAAGAATGTTCCTCTTTCTATATAGTGCATCACACTGAGGTTTTCCCCAATGTCCTTTCCCCTTTTCAGTATTATTCCTCCTCTCTCATGTACTTTTGCTGTGTTAAATAAAATCATTATAATTCTATTTAGAGACTTTTAAATCTTAAAGGAATTTTCATAGCACACTTCAAGAGGAAAGTGAAAAATAAGCCTTTCTCACCTATAGAATGGCCTGCCAGGTAATCCAAGAGGGTCGATGAAAGCCCTTTCTAGAAACATGAGCTGATCATTTAGTGACCGGACAGTAAGCAGGCTAAAAACACAAAAACAAAAAGGGAATATGTTGAATATGTTACCTGCAGTGCATCTGCCATACTCCTATCCAAGCATACATATCTGGATTTAAGAAGAACAGCATATCTGTGATGTTGAACTTCAAGTGTAGCCCACAAAAGACAGCACATGTCAGCTAACCTGCATAATAGAATTATGCTGATCTGTGCTGTGACAGAGACTAATTCATAACAGGAAAAAAAATAAAACCTATTTTTAAAGCTTAAAGCTATTTTTAAAGGCCAAGTGATAGTGTCAAAAGACAGGGATTCAGGTTTTTTTCTCTCCTTTTATTCCTTTATTTCCTTTCCATGGGGATGCTTAGGCAGACCATTCTCTTCTTTTGTACAACAGTTTTCTAAGGACCCTCTTTTCCAGAAACTCAGCCAGCCACAAATTACTTCAATAATATTGCATTTGTTTTTATGTAAAATCACAACATACCAGAAAAAGGAACTCTGTGATGTTAAAATCCTCTTCTGAGCCATCCGAGAATTGTGTTTTACTGATGGTAGATTTTAAATTCCCTAGAGCAGAGACCATCTGTGTCTGTGTGCTTTTAATAGCCCTGCACATACTATTGATGCTTAACAAATAAAAGAGCTGTGACGAGGTTACACAGAATATATGTGGGCTTTGTGGTTTACATCCAAAGTGACTTGTAGACCTTCAAAGGCATTCACCAATACAAAGTGTTAAAATTTATATCACAGTAAACCTGGAGTAAGTCTATTACTATTAAGGAAATTTTTTCAAGTTTATGGTGGTGTAAACAGAAACTGAAACAGTCTGGTTGAATTAAAGCATAGATTTAGCCCATCCATCAATAAAGCCATTTTGAAAATGTCACATAGATGTCATATGTCATAAATGTCATCTTTTGCATAATAGATTACTGTTAACTCCTTTATCTGAAAGTTGCTGCCATTAAAAAGATGGCTTTTATTCTCAGTTAGTGTTCCATAAGGGTAAGCATATGGCTAAATTAGATTCTTCCCAAGAAATGGAACATACATATATGTATACATAAAAGGAAATTTGGCTTGTCATTCTGGGCATGGCCTACAAAGAATAAATTAAGAAGTAAGTCAAGTGCAAACTAGGCCTTTTGGCATAGATGGTGCATAGAATTTCTTGAAAGCTCATCAAAAAGCTTGCCACAACTATAGCTTATTTCTTTTTTTCCATTAAGTGTCAGTAAGCGAAGAGTAAGCCCTCTTGAGCTCAGAGGACTAACTGGAGTATTTGACTGGAAGAAAATAAGAGCTGAACTTACTTATTGATATCTATTTGTTGCAGTCTCTCATGAAAGCTAGCAGCAACTTCTGTAAAATTCTTCACAGCTGAAAACAGAGCATCTGGAGGGAGTGGGAGGAAAGTATTTAACTCAAATTCAAACAAATTCAAACAAATCAAGTTTTACAATCAAAGATTTATCTTCCACCATAATCATGAACTGTTAAAAGTTCTTGCTGAAGGAAAAGAAGATAATTCCATATTCCTACATTAAATAATTTGTAATTCTATGTGAAAACCTCTCTTAGAAACAATAGCAATTAGTATCATTGTGAATGTTGTTTACTATCTGCTACTTAAAAATGTACAGAAATATTAAAAACCGGATCATGGAACCAGACTGTTCAGGTATGTCTGAGATTTTATAGATCCCAGAAATCTGTGTTTTACTGCTATGCCCCTCCACACAGAGTTTTGATAAAGACAGAGAAAGTGTGTGTGAGTGTACACGCATGCACATGTACCTGATATTGGCCATTAGCAGCCAAATCCTAAACTGAATGTTCTATAATGTTGCTAATTAAAAAAAGGGTTCCTCAGGCACAGAATTATCCAACACGATAAGCTGCAAAACAGTGTGATTTTTTGTTTTAAAGGAAACATGACAATGATACATTGCTGTCAATACGGGTGAATCATGCACAGGTCAAAGAACATGCAACTCTAAGTGTTAGCTCTATTTGGCAATGGCATAGTCCCCACACAGGCATGCTAGTGATAAAATATTCCCATTTCAAATTAATGGAGGATATTGCTGTTGTTTTATTTACTGTTCATACAAGGTAAATAACGGGTCGGGACAAAGACATTCAGTATTAGGCACTGTTAGCATTAACAGAGTAAGAATGTGATGAAAGACTATACATACCAAAGGATACATTGTATGTTGCCAGCTCCTCTTCGTGATTCCTTGACAAATTATAGATGATGTGAGCATAGTTGCTCACAGCTGATGCATAATCTCTACAGTCAAAAGGAAGCACAACAGAGTTGGCCAATTCAAACACCAGCCCTCCCCGTACCTGAGCGACTGTCAGATGATTCTTGAACGTGGGATCATAAAACTGTTCCACAATTTCATAGGTTTCATAGACACTGTGGTAAACTGGATAGCTGCTGTATTTTTCTGTGTTCTGAAACAAAGGAAACCAAGCCAAAACAAAACCATTATTCAGACATGTCTATTTAGATTTTTGAAAATCTTTGCTGTGGTATTCAAGGCATGGTAAAGTTTCAGTGTTCAGGTCACACTAATCCTGTGTAGCCAGAGTAGACAGTCAAAGCAGAACTGGTCAGTAATGTCTCTCTTAGACATTAACCTATGCTGAGATGAATGGTCATTTGGAGAAATCTCTCTCCACTGACCATGTACACAGCCCAAAGAAGGTAGCTAAGCACAGACATATCACTTTCAGTTGGCTAAATCCAGGCGAGATTGGACTTCTTCTCTTTCTTGGATTCAATAATCATTTGTTTGTGTCCTTGGACATTCCTTCCTTTTCAGAGGAAATGACCACATTGAATAGTTTTCTCCTTGAACATTTCTCAGTTACTCTCCTCTCACAGTATGCTCCGGAGCCCAACCCATATTTTCAATAAAGTATTAACCATTTTGAATTCCAAGCTTTGTAAAGTGTTACAAATCATTCAAAAGTCACCATAAGCTACTCAGAAGCCTTAATCAGTCACAGGTAATTTTGAGCACATCCATTTACCCTGAGCAAAAGTACTTTTGTCTAAGTGACAACAAGTTGATCATTCTTATTTATTACATATTGGTGTTGAGGTAGCACATAGAGTTGTAGCAATTAGACACCACTGACATGCTGAACTGTACTATCCTAAAAAGCTGGAAGTCTAAATGGCTCCTTTACAGGTGATGTTATTCAGGCAGTTACAAAGGAGACCAAACTACAAAGACACACACTTACCCAATTTTTACTGTAACGCGCTCTGCCTGAAGCAATGCCAAGACGTTGAAAAAATGCTTCAAAGTCATTGCCAGAACCCAGTTTATTTATTCTTCAAACAAGAAAGAGGAAAATGCCTTGAGTGACAATACTTAAGGAATAATTTTAGTTTGCTTCCAAGTATCCCATGGCAGTTATTTATTCAGCAATCACTACATAGTCTTTTCCCAGTGTGCTCTCGTTTGCCAATACACCATGAACCATGAACCTCTGACCCCTGCACTACCTGCACCTCATCAACTGCATTCTCAGAGGAGCAAAGTCACCCTTCTCAGGGTCAGAGATATCCTGTTCTCAAGAGGAGAACGTACCTCACTGTCTTTTTATCACTGACAAGAACCAATGACCTTCCTCCTGCTGAACTTCCACTACCCAAAGCTCTCAGCTCAGAGAAATCACAGCAGTACCAGCATGGCTTCATGGAATAAAATCAGTTTTTGAGATTCTGTAGAAACCTCCCAGTAAATCTGAAGGACAAACTCATAAAATCCTGCCTGGTATGCTCCCCCGCCACCCAAACTGAGAGGCTTTTCAGAAGACTAGAAAAAAATGCAAAGGAAAGCTGTTGAGTTAACATCTTGTGTAATTGCCTCTGGCTTGTGCATACTACCCTTCTTTGTCTAAACCTCTATAAATTAAATAAAGCCTCTTGTTCATCTTCAAAGGCAGTTTCAAAAACCTGCTGTACAATAGTGTATGAGCTGCAATCATTACATCGCTGAAATTTATACCAGCTGAGAATCACACCATTTCTCTTCAGGACTCAGTTTTTCATGAATATTTCTTTAAAACCCACACTCTACAAGTTATAATAACATTTGGTATGTAATTTGTTTTCTTTTGTCACTGACCTGGGAACCTCCTTATATTCGCTTGATGGATTTTTTTTATACCAGCTCTCATAAAGAGATTTTCCTTCAAACCCCTCATCAGGACTTGGTATCTAGAAAAAAAGACAAAGGACACAATTTTAAATGTTACCAAGCAGAAAGTCAACAACCTGTCATCAGACAAAGCCTACGAGTAATGAGTAATGAGGTACATCATCTGAAGTCCCTCAACCTTTCTGCATTTCCATTTTAACACTTCAAATACATAGCATTTTCCAGAAGAATAATTTATTTGCTAAAAAAGAGGTAAATTTAGATGAAAGAAAACATAAGGAAAGAAAAACATTTCAAGTCAATATTTAAATTCTGATATTTCTTTATGAGATTTTTCAGCCATTTAATTTAAATATTCAGAAGAGAAATCCCTCACAAAACCAAAACATTTTGCTTTACTTTGGCAGAAAATTTCAATTTTGTCTTAGTTTAATTCAAAATTATTTCTACCTTGTTTCAGTTCACAAAAATATGTTTATGGATGCAGAAGCAACCTTAGAAGGGCAAAGGACACAGTACCTGGTGTTTATATCATCATAGCTGCTAGAGACATATACAAATCACAATTATTCTAAAGTTGATTCCTATCACTGACTAATTGCAGGTAACTGAGCAGTTTAAACACAGTGGATGTTTCTTCATCTTTCCTTTATATTGTTGGACTGCTGAGGTTTTACTATTTTGAATCTATTAAAGATTATTAATATATATTCTGTTATTAATCTATCACCTACCTAAGAATTACTCCACAATGGGAATCAAATTAAAACTTATTTATTTGGAGTTTTGTTCATGAAGGAAATCTTCCACAGATTAGCACATTAGACCTATTAGCATGAAAACTTTTTACCACAGATTAACTATGGATGGGATCACATGGGACATGCTTCCTCATCAGCATTCTCTTCAGACATCAGCTACCAACAAGCTGTGGTTACATGCATTCTTCAGTCTTTGCTTCCCAGCTCGAGGAAGGGTTACACAAACATTTTTACTGGTATTTAGGTCAAGATTTTAATGATTGCTCTCGGTGTCCACACTGAGACTCTGCTGACCTGATTTCCTGACAGTTCTGAACACCTTCACTTAGCAGGTTACCATGGGAACTGCAGGTGATCAACTCTTCTTGAGTTCAGGACACAAGTCTGCTTATCTGGGTACCTACTTTTAAAAGAGCTGCATTTTATTTGCTGTCTTTTAATTTCCAGAAAATTATTATACCTATTTACTACTTTTCTTTTACTTTTGCACCAGTCTAATGCCAGCTTCCAAGAGATAATAAATTATTGAACATCTGAATACATAAAGCAGATAAAGTCAGATAAAAGTAAATTCACAGAATATATACAGTAGTCAAATGTACATTTGATCGGTATCTAAAACATACACAAAAACTCATTAAATGTTCACTGTTTAAAAAAAAAAAGAAAAAAACTCCAGAAATAAAATGCCAGACTAAGATCCACTCCCAAAGCAAGGAACATTTTACATCTAAGATGGTGTGGCAATTTCCTGAGAAAGGTCCCTACCTCTAAATTTTGTGTGCCACACAAATGCGTGAGAGCATCATGGTCAGAGAAAAAGAATAACTAACAGGTTACACTGAAGCTGAGCAACTTGACCAAACCTGTCACATCACACAAAAACATGGTAGCCACCCTGATTTCTTCCCCTTCCTAAAGGGAGTCAGAGCCTCTTACTAGCACAGGCATTCTACTAGTGGATCTGGACAGCCAGGTAGGTATATGTTTCTGTACTGTGGTTGACAGCATGCTCTTATGCTTTTGTTCTTAGAAGGGATGCTTTCACAGGAAGAGTGGAAAAATCCCCTAATCCTGAATAGTTAATAATTTAATGGTGTAAATTTGGAATCCCCTTATCTGTCCTGGGAAAGAGCTCCAGTTCCTTAGCTACTGACCTAAAAACGGTCAGAAAAGAAAGATCTGACACCGTATTTTTACAGACAGAGCCCCATCAAGTAGCAAGAACATACCAGCTAAAAATTTCAAGTGATATTACCTTTTTAGTCAGACTGTAAACCAGACTATACATCAGTGGTGTGCAATCCACTCGCAGTGTGTAGTTTCCTGAAAAAACATGAAAAACTATATACTGGAAGAAGGAAGTTCCCTCAGCTGCAACTCCATGCTGTTATTTATTAATAAGAAAGGGACTAGGCAGCTATACTCTTTATAAGGAGCAAGCTGAGAGGTCTTCCTATGATCTTCTCAGTGCATTTCATTGGTTAGGATGAATTAGAGCCCAGTTTCTGAAGAAAGTCTTAAAAGCTTTACTTATGTCCCCATGATTATTATGCACATTATAAGAGAAGAACCTGACTTTTAAGTGTTGTCACAGAACTCAGGGCGCAGCAATTCTTGTCTTTCTTATGACCTCCCAAATAGTGTAGCTACTGTAAAGGACTTTTTCCCTGAAACAACACAAATACCTGAAGGATACTTTATGATTCCAAGCCATATTCATTTCTGAATTAATGCAACAAAAATTATCACATTGAAGGTCTCATGAACCTCCAACACAAAATCCCTCCCCATCATACCATCAAGATTTCTGTAAAACACAAGTCATATCCATGTACCTTCAACAGAAGAATCTGCATTGATATAAGCCACTCCCCGTGCTTGCAATATTTTGGCATTTTCCTACAAGAAAGAAAAAAAGGAAGAAAATGCTGATAAACATTTTTCCCCCAGAACTATCTTCCCATTCACAAAAGAAACAGCTGTTTCAGAGAAGGGTATGATATACTGCAAGGAGCTAGAGATTCTTGGTAGTTCAAAAGGAAATTCAAGGGAGAGAGAGAATGCATGCTTAAGGAAAAGGGTGGGGGAGGGAAGAAGTGCTTCTTTCTAGTGCAGTTTTCTCAAAGAGCAGCTACCATGCAAATTTCTTTTTGAACACTCTTGGTTTACCTCAGCCCACTCTGTTGATCCTAACAAGCCAAATTCCTCTGCATCCCAGCTTGCAAATATCACTGTTCTCCTTGGTCGCCATCCTGAAATGAGAGACCATGAAAACTGTATTACAAAAATAAAGGCTGCTCATTACATGTCTAATGTGAAAACATAGCATTTTTGGGGACTCATCTTTTACCATGATCTGTGGGGAAAGAGATATACATGAGACTTTAGTAACTTTATTTAATAATGATTTTCTATTGTAGCAATCTTGCTTCTATTTCAATATTGGGCAAAATAATGTACTTGGTCTCTCACCTTTAAATGCAAGAAAATTTTCTACAACCTATAACTCAGACCAAGGAAAAATAATGTGCTGCGCACAAATTCTTGAAAGAAGGCTTTTCTAATCGTCTTGCTACGTTCAGTTTAGTATACATTATATATCAACCTCTACTCTGACAGAAAAGTGGCATATTTTCATATCTATTACAGAACTTCTTTGACCTGTCTTTCAAATACCAGATTTCAAAACCTAAGGAATTCTCTGTAACTTTGACAGATCACGTTCAAAAGAAAAATCTTTCACTTGAAGTCCTCCATTCAATCTAAACCCAGGCCAAACAGAACAACCTCTATTGCCCTGATGCTGTATCTCAGCCCAAAGTTTTCTTTGAACCTACTGGAACCTTTTCATCTTTTACTCCCTTTCTTTTTTAAATTTTAATTTTTTTCCCATTTGCATTCCAGAGAGCTTCCCCTGATATTCAGTTACTGGGAAGAAATAGAAATAAAACTAAATGTCAAAAGGTTTTCTGTGTAATAGGCAGGCAAAGAACATTTCTCTAGCATAGTATTTATGTCAGAGCTTCTCTCCATGGGATGTCAGATAGGGAGACAGCATTTTCTCTGACAGCAACAATAACTTGGTGCAGTTAACATTTGTTCCTATATTCTAATGCAAGTAGGCATGAGGTATTTTTAACCATTACCTCCTACTATGTTTGCAAAGCTCATTGTCAGCATTACACTGACATCCTTCACTCATTCTCGAGTATGCCTCCAAGCCACAGTCAAGTGCTGAGAAGGCTCTCTCTGTGGCCCTGATGAAGCCTTTATCAGTCCACCACTGTGTCAGTATTATAACACCACCAACATATCCAATCTGACCAGCCTCAAATACAGAGTAGTCAATTGTACCTAAATGTTGTGATAATTTCAGCATCCCCCATTTTGTTTTGTGTCCCTGTAGCTGTACTTCCTCTTGAGCAGAAGTACTTCACATACAACAAAGGTGCACAGCAGTGCGTTTATTCAAGACAACAGTGAGATACACATTTTTAATTTCAAGCATATGTTTAAATCTCACAGAAATCAATGGGCACTGCTGAGAGCAGCTACTTTGATGTGCTTTATTCTTTCATTAGATTACCTTTCTTTTTCAGTTTTCCAAAGCTCCTCACAATCTCGTGAACCACAGCTGCCCCACTCTGAGGATCAATGCCACCAAACACCCATGAGTCACGGTGGCCTCCCAGGATGACGTATCTGTCTAGAGAAATTAATTTTGGAGGTTTACTTAGGAATAGTTTTTGCTGACACAGAGATATTAACTTGAAGTAATTTCTAATTTTACATGTATGTATCAAGCAACAGAGATTAATAGTTTATAATATACGTGACAGAAAGGAAGAAAACGTTTTAAATTTCTGGAGACATTTTTCTGTATTTTTAGTTAGTGTTGAAGAATTTTTCAAACCCGGTAACTGGATCCCATGAGACTTAAAACCTCAGGCTCTATGTTGTTAGTTCTATTATTAAATATACTACATGCTTCCTCTAAAGAGAGAAGCATTTTTCCATACTTCACAATAGTGTGTTTCATGGTGAAGATGATCCACTAATTATATCTGTACAGAACAGAAATTCACAACATTGTGAATTCATGTGCTGAATGCAGTATTTCTCTGGATATATATAATCAATCATAAAAAAGGTTTGTCCAAATCATGACAGAGATATGATTATTGAGATAAAATTCAGACTAGGTTTCCATGCTACTATAATATGGTTAACAGTTGTTTTTAGGCAAAAGGAAAGTGGTGCAGTTAGAAGATAAACGATCTTATCATCATTCTAGGGATGTCTATATATGCGGTTTTTTAGAGTATAAAATCACACTGGTTACGAGATTGTAAGATAGATAAAAAGTCAATAACGGTGGATATAGTGCCTTCCAATGGAACACAAAATCCATTCCCATGTTTCTTAGGGGAGAATATCCACTTAAAAATATTATTTCAATTGCAGAGTTACTTGCCTGCAGACAAATATTTCCATCTTGTTTATGACTCCCCCTTGAAAATCAGCATTTAAAATGAAAGTGCTGACAAACCCTGAACCATATGAAAGCCGTGCAAACACCATTTAAAAGATCATACAATACAGTATTTCAGAGAAAACTATATTCCTCATGTCCCCTTTGTAACCACGAAGTACATGCAGAGGTCACTGGTCACTCAGATTATGTTGAAGGACAATGATTTTACCTGGTTCCACTGTGCCTCTGATGGTACCAATCACATTGTAAATCCTTCTTACTTCATTGTTGCTATGAATGTGCATTTTCACCTTTCTAGTGTATTGGGAAGAAAACACAAGGAGATTAGATGATAAAAACACCAGATTAGATGATAAAAATCTTGACACCTTTCAAAAGTGTACAATATATAAATGACAAGGAAAGCATTTTGACCAAATTTATCACCTATTAAACCAAAGTAAATCTGAAAATATTACAGTGTTGTTTTTTTCTGTATTCATCCTTGCAAAAATGAGAACAGCATTTAGCCCTTGACACCTATGCAATATTTCTGATGTCCATAAGATCTATACAGACAACAGGATCAGAACTCCAAAGATCTTTTTCTAGCAGCTAGTCTGTAAATTTGAAATAGTGAAAGAAAAATGGAAAGCATCTAATGTTAAAAAGGTAAATAGATCTAATTTTCTTCAGGTTGGTGCAAATCAGAACTGACTCCAGGTCTTAGTTTCACCCCAGCCAGCAAGAAAACCCCACACAGCCACTCACTCTGCCACTAGCAGCAAGAAAATCTGGAAGGTAAAAGGTAGAAAACTCATGGGTTGAGATAAAGACAATTTTATACACAAAGCAAAAGCCACACAAACAAGCAGAGCAAAATTGTTCAACCATCTCCAAAAGGGCAGGGTCCCATCACATGTAATGGTGACTTGGGAAAGCCAACACCATCACTTCAGATGTCCTCCCTTTCCTCCTTCTTCCCCCCACTCTATCTACTGAGCATGCTGTCAGATGATCTGGAATATCTCTTTGGGCAGTTGGGGGTCACCTATCCTGGCTGTCTCCTCCCAGCCATTCCAACTTCCTCACCAGTGTGGCAGCACAAAAAGCCTTGGCTCTGTGTGAGCCCTGCTCACCAATAACAAAAACAATTCTGTATTACCAACCCTGTGTTCATGAAAAATGAAAAACAGACTCATACCAGCCACTGAAGGAAATTAACTCTACCCTAGCCAAAACCAGAACATTCCAGCACAGTCCATACTACTATGTGTAATAGGCAGGCAAAGAATACTTCCCTAGCATAGTATTTATCAGAGCTTCTCTCCCTGGAATGTCAGATAGGGAGACAGCATCAGAGAACCTGATACAACCTGAGTTGCATCAAGAGACTTTTTTTACAGCATCAAGAGTTGTTTATCTGTACCACAGCTGAAGGTACAACAACTCAGCCCCAAGGGTTCATATAAAATTCAGTATGAACAATTATATTTAGTCAAACAGTTCATATGAAGTCAGTGCATTTTACTCAGACAACATTGATACACATGTAATTACTAATTCAGTTAAAAAACAATCTGAAGCAATAAAATTGGCATCTATCAGCTGTTTAATTTAAACAGTTTAATACTGCTTTATATAAGTCAATAGGTAATAGTCCAGAAGATGGACTTACATGAATTTAAAAAAGAAAACAAAAGTTCTCAAAAATAAAAAAAAAAATAATTAAAAAGTCACTCTCAACAAATAGTTTATAGTTCATATAGTTCATGACTAGCTGGAAACTAAGGCAAGTAGGCCATATACATCCAATCAAGACATAACATACTAGTGCTTTGGACTGAGCATATTTCAGCAAAGAAAATAGCCAAAATCAGAGGAATGATATCAATAAACCCAGAGACTCTATCTTTGGTCAAACTCTATTGCTCTACCTGTTATTTCTCTGATCCCAAAACCACTCTCCTTAGGAAACAAAACTGACCTTGTAGAATAATTTCCTGTAAAACCAGGACCAACGTTGTAAGATACATTCAAATTTCCTTTCCAGCTACTATGAGGTGGTGCCTGTCCTCCCATATTACTGTTATGGAAAAAAAAATCATTGTTAGTTACAGACATCTTACAACAGCACCAAACAAATGAGGAACCAGAAACCACACTTTGCTAGATCCCATGCAAACACAAACCAGAGTTGGTCTTTGTTTTAGACAATTTATACTACAAGGTTTGGCAGGAGAATAATCTGGAGTTTTAGCTGCACTAATACTTGTAAATTAACATAGAGCAATAACCCTGGGCATAGAGATCAGCTTGGAATGGCCTACAGCTACCCTGGAAAACAGTGCTGACCTAGAGGTTTTGCATATAAAATGCCTCTTGTAAATGGTCCCTGGAACATTCTACTACCTTGAACTGTATTTGCATTTGAATTAGCAGAGAGCAACTTGGGCCATTCCAACACTTTAACAACACAGGCAATAGTTTCATGGTGCCTGGCCCTGCACACTGTTTAATCTCCTAGCACAGACAGTGGATGTGTGTCAGACAGCTAAAGCAGAGAAACATGACCAGATCAGTCCAAGTCACACATTCTTGTTCCATTGTCAAAAGTGCCATGTTTTTCCTGTTAACAAAACTGGAAATGCAGCAATTCAGGGGATTGCAATCACCCAGACTTATTCTCTTGAAGGACTTTTATTTTTGACACGAACTTCTGAGAGACAAAGAGAGTATGCTGGATCTTCTGGTTCATAGGAAGCAAAATATATTTATTGTAAATGAAAGCATGTCTTATACTGTAAATACATACTTCAGACAAACTTTATTCCACAGAACACTTCAACATGTCTTCAGGCACTGAGTAAATTGTTTATATAAAAATATGATAGCAAGAATAACAAGATGCTATGTCTTCTCAAGACAAAAGTGAAAACAAGGACCCAGTATTTTTAAAGGATTTAGGTTTCATTTATAATTATTAAAACCAAGTTCTAGTATTATTTAATACTTATTGAATGGAATTTTCTGGCTACATCATATTTATACAAAGTAATCTACTCTATCACTACTTGTTGGCAGTAGATAAAAGAGGTTAAGAGGTTTTTTAACCTATACTTTTATCATCATGAGCAGTTACCCTGACAACAGTGATAACTAAAAAGTTTTACATCAAAGAAAATTTGAAGACATATCAGCCCACATTAAAAATTACTTTTTCCAGATAAGTCTGAACATACCTCATATGTAAAAATAGATACCACACTTACCTCCTGCAGAGGTCCTAATGAGAAACAAACCTATTATTTCAACAGCTACAGGAGAAGCAGAGTGCAAGAGTCTTTTTAGCCACTTTTCAAATACTCCTGTAACTTTCAAAAAACATTCTGCTAAAAATACCTCATGTCTCCCATGCACTTACCTCAGTAATGACTCTGCATCATGATAGCCAATAGGATGAACTGGAATTTTTGGGAGGCCTACACCACTGGTTTTGTCTAATCGGTACATGTATTCTGAAAGCAAAAGACAGATATTTTCATATTTACAAGTCTCAGAAAGAAGCTGTACAATTCATAGCACAGTCACATAGTACACTAGAGTCAAGAAAAATCATTTCACTTTCCCAGAAGTTGAGCTGATATCTTCCCAGTAATTTAATTCTTTGTTCTTTATCAACATATTTCCAGAGAGACACTAATCAATGTTCTCCCATAGTGTTTGCAGTCATGCATTTAAACATGGCTGGAAATTCTAAAATTATTTGTTCATTTTTTTCTGCTGAAATACTTTTAAGTAGAAATATTTGTCTTCATGGGAAAGAAGCTTAGACTAAGCTACACATAAAGAACAAAGCAAAGAAGGAGCCCATGTGTGATGCTTGGAACATTCAGCTGGGAACCAAAAAAATCTGCCAGTTGATAAAGAGATGCATAAAAAATCTTATACACTGGACTACTGAGTATTCTGGACAGGCATTTTTGTGTACAAAACAAAATCTAGATTGTGTTCTGACAAAGCTCAAATACAAATAAATTTTTTTTACAAGTCTTAACTGTCAGTACATGGACAAAAGCATATATAGAATAGTTTCATCCTTAATACAACATTCACAGGACCCTTTGTGATTGAGGGAGACAGGGATTCACCTGTGTGATCACTGACTATAGCATGAGGACCAGAAATTTTCTTCTTGGCCTGCTCTACCTGCTGTTTTGAACATGTGTCCCCTTCCAGCACACGTTCTGCTGCCAAGAGGCAACATTGTCCATCACATAAGCACTACTTTTTCTGAGGTGATTGTCTCTCTCAGATGTGCTGGCCAAGTGCTGGCATAAATAGTTCTTAATGAATATAAATCAAAATGATCTGGTTTAGTTGCTAAATGAAACAGCTTAGGCACAACTCAAGCAGCTAAAGAAGCCTAAGGTGAAGGTGGTGAATACAGAATGAAGCTGCCTCTTTTAGCAACAAAGACTAAGAAAGTGTGTTGGTATAAGGGAGAAAACATCCTCTGCCCTTTCCTGATACCAGACCCTCAGAGAATGCCTTCTCTAGAGTCACTCACCTTTTGCAGGATAACCTGGAGTCAGAGGATCCCCTGCCCCATTCAGGTTTAATACATTCCCACGCTGGGCTCCTCCACCTGGAAGGTTCCAGCCGTTTGGATAAGGATCTACTCCAGGAGCGCAGTAGTCAGCAGGGTCAGAGTACAGAATAATTCCCTTGGCACCTGCCAATTCAGCATTCTTCACCTGCAAAGCACATCTCCTGTCCCTATCCACTCCTTTATAGGTTGACCCCAAGAGTTCAAGGGGCAAAAGGAAGTATTAATTGCAGGATTAGTCAAGGGCCCACAACTGTCTCATAATTTCCTGAAAAATATATATGCAGATATCATATGAAAAGAAAAGGTTTAGCTTTCATATGTAAGTATAAGGTTTTCTGTTGCTTTGAGTTGTACTTAGGAGATAACATCAGTGACATGAAAAACATTCTCCACAATTGCTACATAACCTGAGTTTGCATTCTGTCATCCAGATCAATACAATCAGCTGACTATCAGACTGTACATGCCAGGAACAGAAAAAACTGTATCACATTAATGCAACAGTATCTTTCAGGTAGTCTTGTACTTACCTTATTTATCTAAACCATCTCTGAATGTATCTCAGGGTTTGTTCTACACAGGAAGATTATAATTGGAGAATTGAATATAATTGAATTAAATATAATTGAAACTGCCTTTGGCTGTGAACAAGACTAACTCCAGAGAGCCCGCATTTTAGGCTCATTATGGCAGAAGGACTGACCCACATGCTGTTTTAAAAGTGTTCTTGTGTGACTTTATTATTGTATAATGTATATCATTCTGACATCCCAATCTGGTTTGCTACTAGACATGACAGTGATGGGTAGTGACAGAGTGACAAGTAATCCTCAACAGTTTTAAATTTGGGCATTTTAACTCAGAAATATCATAGCTTTTTTTCCTTTTTTTTTTTTTTTAAGGAAATACAGTACTTGCCTTCATTCTCTATCCTATTTTTTCACACCATTAGGAAGTTGAAAAACTTCTAGAACAGTTCTCCAGATTTTATATAGGCTATCAAATTCTTCAGTTTATAAGCACTCATTAGCAATATCACTGTAAGAATGGGAATAGCTCTTTGTGTCAAAGAGGGCATATCATTTCCAAGCCACAGGAAAAACTGCTTCTCTAGATACTAGTAACTCTAAGATATTTGTGTTTCATTTTAAGGAAAGATTCATAGACAGTAATAACTTCTTCAATTTTTAAGTCTTTTCAATTCAAATAGTATCTTTAGGAGTGGAAAACAATTTAGTGAAAATATTATCTGCCCAGAATATGAATTATATACCACTTTTCACCAGTGAAAATAGGTATGCAAACCAATGAGTTATCTATTTAAAAGCTTCACACAAGATTAATCAACAGTATATAATAAGAATTGGTATCCAGTGAATTCAGTGCTTGACACCCTTAGGTAACTGACAAATAAAAATTACAGTTCTTCTCAAATTAGGGTCAAAATAGTTATTGTACAAGGGCCAAACTCTTAAAATAGACCATTTTCTTACATCTCTGTTGAGAAAATAACTTGAGTGCATGCCTGAAGTATGTACAGGATTATGTCCTTTCCTGTTAGGTCATGGAAATCTGCAAAAACCATAGTTTAAAAATAAATTCATATGACAGGGATGTTGAATAACCAAATACAGAATTTAAAATAACTTCCACATAGCTATAGTCTCTGTCTGGTGTACAGAAACCATTATAAAGAAACTCAATATAGACATAGGAAAAAAGCAGCTGAACCAACAGGGAAGAACAATCTAGCTCAGAATTAGAGTGTATGACTCTATCAATGATATTTTGGAACAATTTATAGAATGCAAATGAATATTAAAATACGGAATATTTTCCAACTGATTTTCTTTTATCCTAGAAATACTAAAGAATCACCTTTGAACACAGGTCTGTGAAAACTCAGTTACTCTAAAATCTCCAGAACACCTTAGGGAAGTGTTTCAGTCTCTTGAAAACACTGAAGGGCAGCACAGTTGAAGCAGGAGTAACAATGAGAAAGGCAGCAACATTTTTACACACAGAGATTACCTTATTTCCTCTGAAGATCTTCCCATATCTGGCAATAACAATCTTTCCTGTACAGTTAATTCCCATTTCACGTTCTAACGTAAAGAAATCCTCAGTGCGGCCATAATTCACATACACCAACTCACCCTGAGAGAAAGGGGCAGGATTTGAAACAGTAGTGTCATAGAGCATGTTGAAAGGAGTATGTGACTTAATAAGACAATAGTGGTTTTGAACATAAAATTCTTGGCCTGCAAGAACCCAGAAGAGCCTTGGCCCCACTGAGTGTTCCTACTGAGGAACTTTATACATGCTCCTGTATGTATTCCTAAAAACCTGTGCTGTTTGCTGTTCACTGGAGATTGCTACTGCTAACAGCACTAGACAAGTACCTGGAGGTCTTGTCAAACTATTATGTAATAAGGTGAAAATAAGCATCACATTTGGAAAATACTATCTTGTCTTTAAGTATTGCTTTTATTGGAAACAAAGTTTCTATATTTAATTAAAATAAAACTATTTCCTAGAGAAGAAAGCTGAAGCTTTTTAAACTTGTTTTCATCATTTACCACATCTCATCACTTACTGTAGCTCTCTAAAAACCAAGCAAAGCAGTGAAGTTATTCTGTCTTTCTTTGGTGATATGTTATGATAAAAGGTCAAACCCCATTAATTTTATCTTACACTGTTCTGAAATTCCCACTGCAATTCCTGGAACACTCAAAGCTCATATGTCCCTGGGTAGATTATCTGCCTGGTTTTCCAACTTTCTTTGAGGCAAATGAATACTGTATTCCTTTTGTTTTGTGGACTTGAAGCTTACTAACAAACATCACAAAGTACATGACTCTTGCTATAATACCGAGCTGTGTTAGTAGAAGCATTAGCATGTTTCCAGATGGAACTTTAAAACAGAGCCTGGACCAGGGCTCTGTTAACTTAAATTATTCTGCATATAAACAGGAAAGATACTGAGAACACCACCAAGAAATTCTAATCTTACAAAATATTAATTGAAACCCCTAATGATTATAGAACAGAAAAATCCTGTTACACAGGCCAGTTTTATCAAAGAAAGCCCATCAGCTGATACTATCTTTAAAACAAGACATGAAGGATTAGTGCTAAATTCAGATCACAGCAACACCTTTATCACTAGCTAGAAATGTTAGCAAAAGTTTTTCAAGCATACTCAACACTGTGCAGCTATACCTGTCAGTGTGAGCCTTGGGCAAGCAGCATTTTGAAAAGTGAGATTGTTCATTTGGCTGGGTAAATGTAACAGTCTATTTGCTCACCAAGATGAGAAATAATGGTGCATAGTTACAGAAATGTCTGAGGAAGTTTACAGAAGCTGATATTAAAGACTTATTACCATAGTTTTTAAGGAAAAGGAAAAATAAAATCCAATTCTGACTCAAACTAGAGGAAAAAATTAAACATATATATGATTGTTCAATTTGAACATTGCTTCATCACAATAATCCCAAGAAATCGAAGCCAGGTCACTTTTCCTACTGGTGATAAGTTGGGTTATGAACTAAAGCCTAAGGAATTTCAAAATATTCTGTATTGCTCTCTGATATTCTGTGCAATGCCACACAGTACACTATGGGATTCCATCTTTTCCATTTCTATTATTTCTATTTCTGTCTCTGCTTCTTTTCCTACTCCTGTTCCTACCGCTATTTCTTTTACTATGTAACATTCTATTACCTTACCTCAGGCATTCCTTGGGCTGAAAAGGCACTGTAGGGTGGCACCACATCTCTAACAGCCTCATATCCTGGAGGAGGAGGCTCGGACAGTGATGTGTTGAAAATCTAATGGGAAAGGAGAAAAAGAATAAGGTAAACAAGACAATATAGAAAATAAATACTTTCTATTCACAAGCACATTTCATAAGTATTTGCAATCTAAAGGACTCTGGTTTTACAGTTCTACCTAAGAAGTGGGCAAAGTTTTAGCAAGCACTGGGCCTCTTTTCCAGTAGGCATGCTCAATGTGTGAACTTAGAAATCCCATCTCCATTCTTCACAGTCCTGCATAAATGAACACAGGGTTCCCAGAAGTGGTCTGGGTACAGCAGGTAAGAACAGGTTAGGTCACAGAAGATCATCATCATCATCACAGCAGATGAGCTTCAGGTTCATTCCTGAAGCTTCTACGTACACTTCAGCCAGGATATAACAAACTCATTCCCCTTGTGATAGCACATCTTGAGACCTAAATTCTAATCTTCCAGAAACTGAATTTAGCAGAATCATCGATACTGAATAATGAATCAATGCAAAGAATAGTGCTGACCAGGGTTTCTTTCCTCTTTCTAAGTAACAGAGGAATTTTCAAACAATTGAATTACATGAAGTAATTCCCTTACATAATTGTTTTTTAATCCATATGCCAGGATATTGTATGAATCAGGGTAAATATTAGTATTTCTAAGACATATATAGTGAAACAAAGATGCAAAATATAAAAGTAAACTGGAATCCCTGACTTCTGTGAGCTTTGTACCAGACCCAACACCATTAAATGAACAGAGGACAGTTTTTCCTCACAGCCTTCCCAGGTGTAGGAAAGTGATTTTGTTCCCTCGTTGGAAAAACTGGTGGTTTTTGTACCTCATTGTCATGCTCATCAATTATTGAGATGTAGTTGGGCTTAGTGTCATCAGGGTAAGAGAGCAAGACATCATAATGAACCAACTGAACTGAATCCAAACCAAATTTCTTCCACTCAGCTTGGACTTGCTGTGCCAGATGCATATTTTCCTTTGTTCCTGCTAGGTGAGGAAGCTGTGTAAAATTGCTAGAGAAAAGGAAGAAATAAGCAGGGTCAGGCACTGAAGATCATAATTAGAACTCCTCTTAGCCTAGCTGGAAATAAACCTCATATTGCTGATCAGATATATTCAGGCTAAAAAAGGACTATGACTTCCCTGCATCTACATATTTTTATGTTGTATGCATAAACTGAGATGAAGGGTTTCAGGCTGTCCTGATCTAGCACAGGTATTTAAATCTTCCTTACAGCATGTTTTAGCAAGGATGGTGTGATGACACCAGCTACAGGGTCTCGTCCTTTACTCCTTGTCTTCTGAACTACAGTAGGCCTATGCACTCCTATACACAGTAAAACCTTATAACTGTGAAATGATAAAATAACTGAGTACAGTTATTTTTGTGTATTCAATTTAGAAATGTGCATAATTACTCTGATCCTTACTTGTATTTAACTAGATATTCTCCTTGAATCCTGTGATTTTAATTAATTTTGGCACAAATATTGGTTTATCTAAAAGTTCACCCCAAGTGTGTCTTGTTGGCAAGTGAGAGTTTTGAGTACCATATAAACAAGGAACAGAAAAAATCACCAGTTTGTGACTTAAAAGTCATGCCAGCATGAATAACAAACAGTGAAAGAGACCATAAATAATGAACAGTCCATTGTCTTAAAAAAATAAATAAAATAAAAATTGTCCAGACCATTGTGAAAGCCCAGTTGTGAAGCCAGCTGAAAAAACCCTCAGTTGAATGAAGCTGTCATCATGATGTCCTCATTCTATCATATGACCATGCCATTAACATGCCAAAGAAGCATGTGTGGCACCAGCTGGTGTTAATGAAGGAAATTGTATCTTTGATTATGAAGGGGTGTGAGATTAGGAAAAACTTAAATTCTGGAGTTCAAATAAGAGCAAAGCCATCAAAGAAAGCCACTTTGAAAGAACTATACATGAATAGAATAGAATAGAATAGAATAGAATAGAATAGAATAGAATAGAATAGAATAGAATAGAATAGAATAGAATAGAATAGAATAGAATAGAATAGGTTTGCTTGTAAGAGATCTACAACAATCATCTAGTCCCACTGCCTTACCATGGCAGAGCAGACGATGTTAAAGCATGTTGTTATGGACATTGTCTAAATGTCTTCTGACAAGCTTTTGGTGATTGACCACCTCTCTAAAATGCCTGTTTCAAATCTGAACATCCTCTTGGTAAAGAAATGCTTCCTCATGTCCAGTCTGAACTTTCTCTGGTGTAGCTTTGAACTATTCCTATGCATCCTATCACTGGATACCAGGGAGAGAAAATGAGCACCTCTCTTGCCATGTCCTCTCCTTAGGAAGATGTAGGGAGTAATGAGGTTGCCCCTCAGCCTCCTTTTCTCCAAACTAGACAACATCCTTAGCAGCCAAATGCTGCTGGATAAAACCACGTTCCTCTGATCATTCCAAAATCTAATATCGTACTAAAAGTCACTGTTATAGTGATAGCATCGTCTTCTGGATGACATATACTGAACCAAAAGCACACTTATGTGTTATTGTGAGCAAGAATGATTGCTTTCTATAGGAGTTACAAGTGTTTAAGTAGCACATTTTTGTTAGAAGTTGATTTATGCAATAACAGTTCCCTGTATTACACTCCCATTTAACTGAATATTGTGTTTTTCTTCATTTTCTCTTCTAATCTGATTGCCTGTACTGGTAGTTCTGAGCAGTGACTAAACATCTGCTGTATTTCACTGCAGGACTGGCCACATGACAGCAAATGAGGTACAATGCTTTCTGCTTACATAGAGGCAGGGAGTTTAGAGGGCAGGAAGGTCCTTCCACAGAGCTGTTTAACAATAGTTGACTTTGCCGGAGCCAAAACACAGGGTAAGATTCTAAAAACTCCTAAATCTTTGGTTTGGAATGTGTATGTTATAGTCCAGTACTATATGACTGCTATGTAGTAAAGAAACCACACTTTCCAGCTAATTTATCTGCAATAGTTCATGGCAAATACACTTAAAACTAAACAGTGAGATTGCCACAATCCTATAAACTGAAAATGGTCTTTTAGTAACTTCATTTTGCACAACTCCATGCTATGTAATCAGACTGGAAGTATGAGGCTAATCTAAATTTGTTGATCATTCCTAAAACAGCGGATGCATTTTCTTTAAACTGAAATTAAATTCCTATCAATAAATAATACAATAACTTGTGGCCTATTACTGACTGGAATAAATTTAAGATTTTAACAAATACTACACTCTCTTAAAAGAAAAATAATCCATTTACAAGTTTCCTAAAACAAACAAATTAAGTACAAGTACTTGCAGTTAAAGCTTCTAAGTTACTAAATTAGAAATACTTATTACATTGATTAAATTTTAATAGACTTTAAAATACTTATATTGTCATGTTACATTGTTTTGAACTGTTTGAAGCATGACTAACAAGTCAGAGAGGTGATTCTGCCCCTCTGCTCTGCTTCACGAGACCCCAGCTGCAGTGCTTTGCTCAGCTCTGAGACCCAATACAAGAAGGACAAGGATTTGATGGAACAAGTCCCAGAGGAGGCCATGAAAATGATCAGAGGGCTGGAGCATCTCTTCTGAGAAGAAAGGCTGAGAGTCTTGTGGCCGCTGAGCCTGGAGAAGGCTCTGAGACCTTATAGCACTTTCCAGTATCTGAAGGGGGCTTACAAGGCTGGAGAGGGGCATTTTTCAAGGGCATTTAGTCATACAAGAAGGGATAATGGCTTTAAACTGAAAGAGGTCAGGTTTAGATTGGATATTAGGAAGAAATTCTTTACTGTGAGGGTGCTGAGGCACTGGCATAGGTTGCAGAGAGAAGATGTGGACCCCCCAGCCCTGGAAGTGTTCAAGGCCAGGTTGGACAGAGCTCTGAGAAACCTGGTCTAGTGGAAGGTGTCCCTGCCCATGGCAGCTGGGTTAGAACCAGAGGATCTTTAAGGTCCCTTCCAACCAATTCTATGATTCTGTGATCATTGGGCTGGCTCCCACCTGAAGGTTTTTTTCTTGTCTGAACTGATTAGTCTACACACTGCTTACTAAAGAAACTGCTTGATGTTTTCTGCTTTCATTTCAGCCATAAATGCTGTCCTCATGTCCTCATGAGTACTCAGAGATGTCTTCTGATCTGTAGGTTTTGCAAACCAGCCTGTACAACACATGAAAATACAAAAGTAAAAATATCAGAGCAATATTCCCATGACACACACCACTTCTCTTCGGTCTCACCACAAGATTTTCACTGTTTTACATTTTAGAACTGTTTTTATTTCAGCACATATAAGCAGATACCACCTAATGCAGGCTGCAAAGTAATGGCAGTATTAGTCCAACAAATGGCAAGAGAACTTACTTGTCTAGGTAAATGTTGAGTGATATAAAATACTATCTTATATTTATTCATCAGTTTTTTTTCCTGTAGATGTAAAGGAGAATTATCTATCTTCCTTGAGCATCAGAACATCATGCTGTCAGTCATACAGTAGCCTCAATAATAAGGCAGCAGCTTTATAAAAAATGCACAGATACACAGGCACACTTTTTCAGGAACCTATGTCTTGTAACTTCTTTCTCACTCTCTGGCTCCTTTCTGGAATCCTTCCCTTTCTGAGCAAGCACTAGTGGATTAAGTGATGAGAGGAACAGCTGGCTAGAAAGAGAAGTGTTCCTGACATTCATTTTCAGGTCAGACTGGACACGTTCAGTGCATGTACCACAGCAGCTATATGGGTAGTGTGAATGAGAGAACCAGTGGGTTCAAGAGGGTAACAAGCTGGCACCAGTGAGGCACTGGTTACTGGCACAGAGAAAGGCTCCACATGAGAGAGGAATTCAGTCGGGGCTTCCCAATGGCACCAATCCCAAGTACACACCAAATGGCACTGCAAAATACAAGCGGCTCTTTTGTTTTCCTTCCTTCTGTAAGCTGGTCATGATTCATATGTGATACCAAAAGGAAGGTAGGGAGGGGGAATCTCTTGTGGCAGCGACCCTCAGTCCTGCCTGCTTGGGACGAGGAGCAGGTGAGACACTGAAAGGCTATTTCTCCCCTCCTGCCCGTGCCCCTCCAGCCCCATGTTCACATTCCTGCCTCTCTGGCTGCGGCTGGTGCTGTCTCAAGGCAGTAGGATCTAGGGGTAGGTACATCCTTCGTCCCCTCCTCACAAACCCAGACCCCCTTTCTCTTGCCCACGACACTATTTTACTCCTACTTACTTTAACAAGAAGTAAATAGAAAAACAAGGCAAAGCTACGAAAATCCTGTTCCAGCGGAGGAGCTGGACATCCCAGCGAGGGTCAGTGACTGCCCGCTGTGAAGGGAGGGAGGCACGGAGCGCGGTGCCGGCCGGCTGAGCACGGACTCACCTCGGGCACCCTTGCCACAAACTCCAGGGCGCTGGAAACCCACCCACTTCTCCCCCCACCCCGGCCCTGAGCCCCGTCCCCCGGCTGGACGAGCCCCCGATGCGAAGGAGGGTTAGTCCGCACCGTACCGATGAGGAACCCGAAGAGGAAGAGCCCCGCCGCTGCTCCCAGGACGACAGCCCAGAAGCGGCCGCCGGCTGCCCTGGGGCCGGCCGACTCGGAGCGGCCGCCGAGCCACGTCCCCATGGCTGCCCTGGGCCCACAGCGCCCGCGGCTCCCGCCTGAGGCCGGGCGGGCCGGCCCCGCTCTCCCCGCCGGGGTAAGGCCCTCCCGCCGGCCCGCCCGGCCCCGCCTGCCGCCGGCAGGCCCAGGCTGAGCTCCAGCCTGCCCCTCCGCCACAGCCCTGCCGTGTCCCGCCGCCCCGTGTTTCGCAGAGACACTGAATCAAATAGGCTGGAAAAGACCTCTGTGTCCAACCTATGACTGAACACCAGCACATCAACGAGACCATGGAACCAAGCACCACATCCAGTCCTTCCTTTAACATCTCCAAGGATGGTGACGGTGACTACACCACCTCCTTGGGCCCATTACAATGTCTAATCACTCCTTCCCCAAAGAAACTTTTCTTAGTGTCCAGACTGAACCTCCCCTGGCACAGCTTGAGGTTATGCCCTCTTGTTCTGTTCTTGGTGGCCTGGGAGAAGAGGCTGATGCCCACCTGGCTGCAGCCTCCTTACAGCCAGTTGTAGAGATTGAAAAGGTCACCCCTGAGCTCCCTCAGCTGCTCCTCACAGGACACGCACTCCAGAGCCTTCACCAGCTTCATTGCTCTTCTCTGGATACTGGAATGTCCCTCCTGAATGGAGTGGCCCAGAACTGGACACAGGATTCAAGGTTTGATATTACCAGTATTGAGGACAGGGAGATGATCCCTTCCCTCTCCTGCTGGCCACACTGTGTGCTGGGCACACAGTTCTTTTGGTTTTTCTTTAAGGGCCGTGAGAATGCAGAGCGATGATTTCCACACTTGGTTTGCCATGGATTTCTTACACTGTGCCATGCCACAGCATCCTCCACAGGTCACTCACCAGAGCTGGCAACACCAGCAGGGCAAATCTGAGGAGGAAGAAATGTAAAAAGTCAATGTTTTAAAATATACACTTTAAGAAACATTTTACTCCAATACCTGACAGACTCTGACAGGCTATTAAGGTTCTTCAGAGAGATATGTGCTGCTGTGAGGGTGGGTTGGCTACCATGTATCTCCGTGCCCTGTGTTTCCTTCCGTTTTATGGAGGCACTGCCCCAAAGAGAGTGGGTACACTCACTTGACAATTTGAGGGCAAGGCTGAAACTTTGTCCGCTTCTGACTTTGTTGGTGTCCTTTTTTTCCACCTCTTAAAATTATCACTGCATGATTTTGGAAAAATCCTCTCCATTCAGTTCAGAGTTCATAACTGGGAGGAGTATGTACCTTTCAGGCAATGAACAGAGTGGAACTTTGCCTGAAGAGGCAACCTCACCAGCTCTGCATAGATTTTCATCCTCAGAACCCTTGCTTGGGTGTCTGCTAGGGAGACAGCTGACATTTAACACAAAAAGTCTGAAGTTGTGCTGTACCTATGTCCACATACAGTACAGGCAGTCTGTACTCAGCAGCAGTGCAAGGACTGTGCACTCACTGCTCCTACTGTGCCATGCTATTTGCTGATGCAGACAAAACCTGAACCTAGGATGAATTCCAGACATTGGACTTTGTCTTGCCTCATCTGCAGAACCTAAGAACCTACCACACCAGGAAATCTTGATAGAAGAACACTAGAGGGCTACTGTGGAAAGCAGAAGTCTTTGCTTCAAAAAGCAGTACATCAATAACACAATAGTAACATGCTTTGAAATTTTCTAAGAGACAAAAAAAACCCTGCAAATGACCAACCAGAAGGTAATAAATAAATAAACAAACAAATAAATAAATATATTTGTGATACTGGTCCTGTCTCCAGGACTATTGTATGCAGTCTGACCCTGCTGTGCAGAAGCCCTGCTTCTGATACTCTGAGCAGGGTACTCCATCACATTGTCAAGTCAAACTCAGACGCCTGACAAGTTGCCATCAGCTTACTGACAGTTGTATAAACCATTCTGGAATCCCCAGCTTTCCCCTGTAATATGTAGGGATCATAAATTTGGAAGTGTGCATGGTGGAAGGTTTTACTTCTGCCCTGTTGTTTACTTTTGTTCCCCTTCCTGTACCTGCACAATGTGCCTGTATTTGTTACCCCTCTGCTATTCACTGGTGGATGATGAAACCAAGGCAGTGTTAAGTAGACTGAAGAATGAACATGTCTTCTGGTATTCTGAGAAAGATTAATTTGGCCAGGGGACCTTTGGGCATAAAACATCTTTGGGAGAGCTGCTGGATCAGTTAATTGTTTTTTGAGGCACTTGGAAATTAGGTTAATGAAGCTCTATGGGACTAGGCACTGAACAAAAACATATCTCTTGATTAGTATTCTAGAGGGATTTAATCAATCCCAGTGGTTTATGGCCACAGTTTTTCAAGTGTAATAAGATGGAAAGGAGCAGTGAGGCAATTGAGATGGGAATATTATTAAAAGTTTGGTGTTTATTACTCTAAAATGAACTGACCTGCCCACACCACTTAGAAGTTCTGAATTACTGCTTTGAGATGTTTTATATGTAGTTTTTTTCCAGTGTGCTTGCAGCTTGGGCAGCACGTTATGAACTTTAAACACTACTACAATAGCAGCAGGCAAAGGTCATAGAAAAAATTTATTCAAGAGTAAATGGCAGTTGTGATAAATGCATTAAATGTTATGCTTGTTCTATACAGAATCATATAGGTCACTTTGTAGGCAAAGCCATTTCACTAAGCCAAAAGTAGGAAAAGTTAATTCTTCTTCTGTTTCTGTGAAAAATCTTCTAGTAATCAAAGTACTAGAAATATTTTTTTTCTTTTATCTGAGATTCAAGGAATGTATGAAAGTTTTTCAATACATCTGCTTGAAGAAACAAACTTGCTGGGTTTTAAGACGCAAAGTTTAGTCAGTGGTTTGGTTAGGATTATCCACTTAAGTATCATTACACTGTTTTCCTTAGTTCCAGTTGCAACCAATGGTAGCATCTTTGCTTGAAGTTGTTAAGGAACCTGCTGGTATGTTAAGGTGTTGTCCAAACATGGATACAAGTTCAACTTCTGTGTTACTTTGTTTTTATATACCCACTCCATAACTCTATTCTTTGTTAGCCCTTCAGCATGTGAAAATGTTGTCACCATAATTTACTGCACATAACACTTGGAAATATTTGTGGCGAGGTTTCTTCGTATACCTACTAATTCTATGCTTCTGATTTTGCTCAGATTTGGGACTTAAGAAAGCGTGGGGACAAGTTGTCTCATTGATAGTTTTTGCAGTAGCCTTTCATTACTCTGAGTCACAAAGCTATTTTGACAGATGATTGAATTAGGAAGTTCCAAATTCTTTTGTTTAGGAAAGAAAAGAGAGAAGGTGGAAGTAGCTATGTCATTTACTACCCACTGAAGGAACAGCCAGTTTAATGTGGAGGTAACATTACTGTGGTGTCCAAGGCCAGCCTTTATAACCTGTCAAATAAAGGTGTGTTTTCTTGTAGCTGCCAGTCTTTGATACATTTTTAACTTTGAGAAAGTGAATGAAAGGAAGATTCTTAAATGCATGGAGTTCTGTGGAATCATGTCAGGGTCTAAGAGGAGGCCAGCAAGGAGACATCATGGGGGACACCTGCTATTGACTGCTCTATCAAACTGAGAAAATGGGTCAAGCCTTCTTTAAACAACTAGAAGTTTCATTATTACAGAGCCTTCAGCATGGGAGCACTCAAACAGGCTGCCCAAAGATGTGGTATAAAAAATCTTGGAGCTTCTCCAAACACCTGAACAAAGCCCTGTACAACCTGATCTAACTTGGATCCTAGCTCTGTTTTGAGTAGGAGTTGGTCTGAGTTTACTTTCTGGGGTTCCTTCTAATGTTTTCTTATGACTCTCTAATTTTAATAGAGAGTTGCTTGTGGATTAAGATGTGGGCTGCTTTGTAAATGTTAAAGTCTGTGTTTCTCTGTCAAAAATTTAAGGAACAGATAGCAAAATAAAAACACTTGCCTCTTTCCCAGGGGTTCTGTAGGATTAAATCATTTCCTTAAAAAAAAAAAGAAAAAAAAAAAGAAATAAACAAATTACTGCATTCCAAGTCTCTATTGGGCTATAGAAGCAATCACTAATTAAATTTTGGTTTGGATAGAAGTCATTATTATATACTTCATGACTGAAATAAATTGCATATATTGTTATAAAATGTCAATAGAAGAGCATGAAATGAAACCTAGAAGACTTTTCACCTAGAAACCTTTTCTTACACTTTATTCTAGCTTCATATTTTCAAACAATTCAGAATATCAATTTCACACTTTATTCATATAGGGCATGCAAATAATAAGTAAGTTTATAACTCATGTTTTCCTTTCTCACACTGTATACTCTTCTCATTGTATTTGCATTAGAAAGTACATAGATAAAACTTTGAAGGTGCCTAGAAACCATGCTGCTTTTGATTTTCACAAGTCACTACAGTGCTTCTGAAACATCCCATTCTGCAAGGTGCCACACATGGCAATGTACTGGAAAGAAAATGTGAGCTTGCTTAATATTTTTCTCCCTACAGGTGTCTGTGTAAAGAAATCAGAATACTGCTTCTGTGCCTAATTAAAGCACGAGGCAGTCCTAGAATCATAGGTTCACAGACTAGTTTGGACTGTAAGAGACCTCTGAAGTCCACCTCATCCAACCACCCTGCCATGGGCAGTGACACCTTCAACTAGACCAGGTTGCTCAGAATGTTACATCAGCTGGCCTTAGTCTATCCAAGCATGGGACATCCACAACCTTCCTGAGCACATGTTCCAGTGTTTTACCTTCATAGTAAAGAAATTCTTCCTTATATCTAGTCTGAATCTAGCCTCATTTAGTTTAAAATAATTTCCATTTGTCCTATCAACACAGACCCTACTAAAAAAGTCTGTCCTTGTTTCTCTTACCTCCTTGAATTCTTGGTAGTCGAGTTTTTTACCTGCCTTGTTAGGATTGTGCCTTGACCCTATGCTGTTAGCTTAGAGATCTGTGGGGTATTTGCTGTGATAAGATACCTTCTGCTATGACTCTGGTGACTATCAAAAAAGCAGCAGGGCAGGGCTGCTTTTCTTCTGTAAAGGCTCATTAATTTTATCCTACTTTCCTCTCTGGGTTCTTTTTGTATCCTCTTTCCTCTTCTTCTAGCTCTTAAAGATTTCCAAGGGATTCAGTTTTTACAGCCTAAAGGAAAGGGTGATGAATTTGCCATAGTAACTACCTGTTCAGGTGCACTCTTTTGTTGGCTTTCTTCTGTATTGAATGGTGATGCTTGTAATTGTGTCTGAAATAATTGTGCTCCCATCTTCTGGGGCTTCCTAATGAAATGCTGAAACACTAACTTCTACAAAGGTCATAGAAGTAAATATCCATCTGTTTGCAGAAGGGAGTTTGGTTTTTCAAATAGTCCAACATTTTGGGGTAGTTCACTGTGAAAGAAGGATGAGGAAGGTACCGTGAGCTAGCGTAAAGGCCCATAAGGATCTGTGCTAAACATGGAAAGAGGGGAGGAAATTCTCAGTTGTAGCCAGTTCTAACAGAAACTCCAGTGCTGCAAGATGGGAAGGTGCTGTGCTGATTTAAAAGCTGTTCATATTGAATGAGGAGGTGTTGCTGTTAGTACTGCTCTTGGCTTCACAACTCAGTTCTCTTCCAGTTGTCATACTCACTGGACTGCTTATGAATGGATTCTTTAGGTTTCATCACTATGGTACAGTACTTACTACTATCAACTTCAATTTACTGCTGGATTATGGTGTTGATTTGATATGTGGAGGGGTCAGACAAGCTTCATATGAGACAAAATGTGATCAAGAGAGTATCTGCCCCTTTTCTAGCATCAGAATGTCACACCAGCTCAAGGTGCCCTGTGTTAATGGCACCATGAGAACAGAAATGGCTTGTTGTTACTGCAGAATCGACTTCACCATGGCTGAGTTGCCTCGAATCATTTTACGGCTTCAGAAGTTTTTACAGAAATATACAGAAATTCTTCTGTGTCTGTGTTCAGCTTTTGCCTTCCCACGACAATGATCTCTCCCATATTGGAAGTACAGAAAGTGCATTTTCTTTTTGTTTTTGCGCCAGAGATTGGGGTGCCAGTGTAGAAAACAAGGAGAATAGAACAGAATAATGTATGCACGGAAATGCTCTCAAATGTTAGAGCATAGCTAATATCAAAATATGTGCCTGTCTGAGAAATGAATAAACTGCAGTTTAGTCGTGTTGCAGCTGCCTTAAGATGAGCATCCTGACCATTTTTGCTTTCCTTAAAGCTTCACTGGAGTGCTCTGAAGCCTACAAATATTCTAGCTTTTTCATGCTACAGGAGCAAAAGAAAAGAGGGTTTTTTCTGTGCTTATTTGCACAGACTTAAATTGTAGTACCTGTTAAATAACCCTCCTTATTGGCACTGAGTCACAGTTAGCCAGCATGCATTCTTGGAATTTTACAGAATAGTTTTGTTGCTGTGATTATCGCTGCTGTATGCATTTTGGCTATTTGTCTGCTCCTAGCTGCTTATTCTTTAAGATTTTTTATTGCAGCTGGAAGAGATTTAGTATATGTAGACAGAAGCAGGAAACGATTTCAATTCTGTTGGTGAACAAGACATAGTGACTTCAACTTTTAAAAACAAGTTAAAAATAGGTACTGCTGTTATGGATATTTGTGTTTGTTGTGTGATTACATCGTAATGCAAAATATGAAGCTTATTTTTTTAACAGTTTCCTGTTGTGAATTTTATTTTCTCAGAAATGAGAGCCTAATAATTCTCAGTGGGATTTTTGCGGTCAGATGTAAGAAGTAAGTACTTGCACAAGAAGTTTACAAGGTCTATTTCAATTTTTGCCCTATTCAGGATAATTCTGTGGTTTAAGGTTTCATGCTCCTTTATTTCTTTTTATTCCTTTTCTTATACAGAGAAATTAGAATACTTGGCCTTAGCACCATTTTTCCTGCATTGTTTGAAAAACCTTGCATGATACTTCTTTTAATCCTTACAGAGTCTGAAGTGCAGAGTCTTTCTGACTTATCTGAGGTCATTGTAGTAGACACAAAGTTCTCTGATTTCCCAGCCCTGTGTCCTGGCCACAAGACTACAGTATTCCAAAGACAGACTGTAGTATTCCTTATATCTCAAATCTTCTTTCAGATGATGAGCTAACTAATACTTTGTATGGGCAACTGCTGCTATTGCAAAGGCAAATAGTTTTGACAAAGATAGTTATGAACTATGTGCATGTAGAAAAATGAAATGCTACCAGAGAAAGTTCCACTGACTATATATTATGTTATTATGAAAATATCATAATTTCCACTGTCAGTAAAAACTGTGGAGGATTTTCTTCCCCTCCATTTGTCTGCATATTCCAAACACTGTGTTTCCTTGAGGAGTATCCCAGTGGCCTGGGAACTCTCTCCCAAACAGACACCTAAATACTTGAATGATTTTCAGTACTGCATACAAATCTGTAGTGTTGGCCTGAACCACAGCAGTTTTATTCTCTAGTCTTCTTAAAAAGAAACTGCACCAGCATGAAATTGGAATGATACACAAGTAAATCAGACTCCTGAACTTTTTGTGATCACTGTGTGAAGGACAAATTGAAGTGCACTCAACCTCTTGATAAAAAAAGCAATTGGGAGTGCAATAAAAGTATATGCAGCTGTAGAAAAAAAAATGTGAGCAAAGGACAGAGTTCAGATTAAAGACAGAGGCTGAAGAAAGGCAAGGCAAGAAATAAACAACTCTTTAAAAAACCTCTTGTGAAAGTCCTGCAGTGTAAGGGGAAAAATGCATTCTCCTGCCCTGACCTCTAAAGAGAAGTCATCAGTTCTCTGAAACTCTATGTGAAAAGGAAGTGCTAACATCTGTTTTTCCATGTTCAATCAGTGAATTTGATATTGTTTTCAGAAAGAAATTCACTTCAAGAATTCAGTCACTTTGGCTGTCCTACACAGTAGTGTAAGGAAAACCTTCTTCTGCTGAGCCTTTTTATGTTGGAAATGCATCATTCTAGTGGAGCTTGAAACAAGCACTAAACTAAATTGACTGAAATGAGATTCTGGAAGCTTTCAGGGTGAATGAAATTGGTTCTATGGGGTTCACTTCTTCCCTCACTCAGTATGAGATTACTTACTTCATTTGTAAATGCCTTTCCTTCTTCTCTTGTTAGGAGATAACATAATAATTCCTACACTCCTGTGGTTCAATTAAAATTACATTTAACTCTGAACCTTCAAGTACGAGGTAAAAAACAGTGACTCTGAGATCTGCCATGTCTATCTTTTTGTTTCCTTCTGTGTGAATGGCAGGCATGAGAGATCAGGTCCCATTCATGTCTTAGTCTGGTTTTGCTGCTGAATATCATTATCATGAAAAAAAGATCTCTTCGCAGATGTGAGAAATGCAAACCAAACACATTTCCTGCACCTCCATGGAAAGTGAAAGACTGAAGTGAAAAGATGTAGGGCAGTAGGTATGTATGGCCATCAGTACAGTAAGTCCCATCAGCAGGTGATGACGGTCAATGAAATTGATGCAGACTTTAGGTTTGCTTACTAAAAGACTACTAAAAATATACAAGCTGATGAGAACTTACTAGATATTTCTTAGTTGCTAAGAAGGAGCTGTGAAGGTACACTACATTTAGCATCCCAATCTATAAATGTGATATTGGAATAAAATTACATTAGTTTTCATATGTGGAACATATGTGAAATTTCATGTGCTGTATTATTAATTTGTGCTTTAGGGGCACACCCGCATCCTCAGGTGGGTCTGGTGCTATGCATATAAGGATGCCTGTGAAATATGGAATTGTAACCATACATATTTGACTGAAGGCTTTACATGGGTATTTTATCAAAATGTGTAACCATTTCTCCATCACCTGAAGAGTTTAAATAAAGGCAGTCAGACTTACAGTATTTCACAGAGTCCTTGGAGAAATTGTGTTCTACATTCTGAACCCCAGGGTGAATCCTTCAGACAGTCCTACAGAAAGGGGTTAAAAAAGAAATATTTCCAATGGCAACTTTTTCTTCTGTTGGAACAAGCCAAAGTTATTTGAAAAGACAGCATAGAAATAGGGAATCTGGGGAGAATTAATGCTATTTTGAAAATATAAATGGAACAGTGCTAATTTGAAAGGGTTTTGATGGGGAAGTGAAAGCGAACAATCTATCCTATATAAATTTCATAGAATTGCATCCTGAGTAGCATGAAACCTCAGTCATTAGACTGCTTCACAATGTGCATATCTTTTCCTCTTCTGGTGCTCTTGACTGTCTCAATATGAGCCTCCAGGACATCACAACCAACCAACACCTTCTGTTATTGTCTGACAATACTGTTTAGATTCTATAGAATCCAGGGATGTGCCTGCAGAGCTGGTGTTCTGCTAGACAAAGGATGAGGACCATATGATAATCTCTTGCTTTTCTATATGCAACTACATTTTAGAGCTTTAAATGTCAAGTATTTTTAGAGCTCTTCATCAGAGCATAAGTTACATGAGAGACAGAGAGGGAGAACAAAATAATTGATGATTTATGGAAGCAAAAGGGTAAAATAGGAGAATTGTTGAGAACTTGCATATGTGAACAATGACTCTTGGAATACCTCGTACATGTTACTAACCCAGAAATAAAAGAAACTGATAATACACACATATCCTTTAAAAATGTGGTTTTAAAAAGCATGATCGAGAATTACTTTTCCTTATGCAATTTTTACATTTACCCACCAGATGGCAGCCACAGACTGCCCACTGACTGGTGCATACTAACCTCCTATTTATATAACATCTATGACCCGAGAACAGTCTGACAGGAGCTGCTTTGCTTTCAAGGAAGTCAGCAAAAATAAATGCAACTGTAAATTGAGCAGTTTGGTTCTTCTGATTTCCAGTTATGCTTGCTTTATGTAAGTGCAGCTACAGCATTTACCATTTGGAAAAGTGAAGAATCTGGTTTTATGTGTGTGCAAAGGTGTGCCTATGTAATGCATTTAAATCAATGGAATTAATTCATTCTTTGAGGGTTACATTCTCCTTACAGCTCTTTTTCTGGTCTGGTCAGGTCAGGTCAGGTCCTCAGCTCTCTGGAGAGAGACAATGATACACATTCAATCTATTTACACTGGCCTAAGCTCATGGAAACAATAACCCCAGTTTGACAGCATCCGGTGACATGCAGCCCACTGACTACACTGACACTTGATAAATCTCATCCATTCAGTGTCAGAGGCTCTGGTCAGACTTTTTGACACTCATGCATTCTTTCCTGACTTCTTATATCTTCTTTCATTCCCTGTCATGCCTACTGTGTGGGAGACACAGCAGTGCACTGGAGCTTGCTTGGAGAATTCCTCCTGTGAGGAACCTGCTAGGATCTCCTTGTTTCAGCCCAGTCTTCCACTCCTTTATGCCACTATTAAAAAAATATCTTAGTTCTCTCACTATCATATCATCAGGAGCAAAAAAATTGAAGTCTGACTTAGGTACTTTGAAAGCAGATGGCTAAATTTTTCAATCAGAGATGATGGCCAGCATTTTGCAGATATGTAACTCTGCTGGACTGGACCCTGTGCAAATTTGTCACGGGATGGGACTTTGTTAGAAGGTTTGCTGTCTAAATAGTGTGGGAGAACTATCACCAGAATGAGAAGAGACATGTCCAAGATCACAGAGTTTTTCAAGACAGAACCAAGAGAGATCCCAGGTATTCCAGGTCACTAACACCATAGCATTCACTCTATAAGCAGAATCACTTAAGCCTGTTGTTTTCTGTAGCTCTTAGAACTGGTTTTAATTTTCATGTAGTGGCTACTTAATTTAGAATTTACTGTCCAAGGAGGACACAAGAATAGCAACAGGGGAAACTGATTTTTCCTAAGACCCAACAGATGTGTGCGTTATATTTGGCTTTTGTTTTGCCTGTGTGCGGAGAGGTTTTCTGAGCTGGCAATATTTGGAGGACATAGAAAACTCCAGAATTTTAATAGTCTTGCTGTTCCACTGGATAATTTGAGTGAGCAGCCTGGGAGGGATCATAAAGGACAGAGATGAGCACTAAACAAAATGTGGCCTAGTGACTAAATGGCATTTGCATCTTTCAAGAGAAAATCTTTCCGTATTAGTATAGTTTCTCTGATTCAAGGAAGGGCAGAAAATGTCTCTCTATCTAATTGGACTTTGGCCAGCCTTGACAGTATTTTTCTAAGAGGATTTTTGTATTTTTATTTATCTCTGAACACCTTTTATCCTTAAAAGAAAAAAAGGAAGCCATCCCTCAAATGAAGCTTAAACCCAAAAGGAAAAGTTGCACAGCTGAGTGGATGACAAGAAATAATGTTAGAACTTCCCCAAAACTGCCTTTTAATCTAGAATGGTGCAGGGTAGGAGGTTTATGTCTTTTATCTATGGAAAAGAAAAAATGAAACTTTTTGCATGTTTGGGATGTGATAATAACTGGGGAATCTTGCACTTGTATAGGCTGAGGTAGTAAGAAGCCAAGAGACATAATTTTTGTTTTTTCAGTCGCCTTGTGATGTGGATGAATAAAGGGAAGGTTTTCTCCCTTCTGTAGAACTACTTTTCCATAGGAAAACCTAATCTCTCCCCATCATGACATCCTGGTCTCCAGCAAGCTCCTGGCTCATCAAGCTCTAGAGCAGCTCTGAGGTTACTCCAGGCTGATGGAAATCGAGGCATGTACAAGCTCAAACAGAAAAGTGTATTAAACTACTGAGATCAAAATATCTTGTAGTAGGCCAGTGTGCTTTTTAATAGCATCCTGTTGGACTGTAAATCTGCAGGGGAAGCGCAGTGCCACAGGCTCTTCTGTCGCTCTGTTGGTCTGATAGGAAGGAGCAGCACAGTGATGGGATGCAGCTCAGGCCAGCCAGCTGCAGCCAACACACTCAGTCAGTTAGCCAGAAAGAAGCTGTGATGCCACAGCTTGATGTACCTAGGAGGGAGCACAAAGTGAGGGACACTGGCATGGGTCCCTTGTGCTTATGCCCTCTTTCTTTCATGTTGACTGAAGGAGAAGACAAAAGGGGTGACCTTGGTTGTCTTGGTTCTGTGAGCAGCTTTCACTGCAGTATTCCAGTTTTCTTATCCTTGGTTTTGATTTGAGAACTGGTCTTCAAAAGGAACATAGTTCCAACTATGAAGTTGATGTCTAACTAGCTGTTTATCTCAGTTCTACCTTAAACAGCAGCCTACACATTTGAAAGGCTGAACGGATGAGAAATCACAGGCCCACTTCTTTCCTTCCCACACATTTCACTTGCCGGTAGCTTTTCTGAAAGGCTTTGCCATTGACTGCTTCCTGACCTACTTTATTCCACACGTGTAGACTGGGAAGGTTTTCAGCAGTTACTGATCATTCTCTTCTGGAAAGCTAAACTGGCAATACTATTTCTATTTACATCTTAGGAAAAAAGAATGTTACTCATGCCCTAAGGCAAGGTCATCATTTGCCTTCAGTTTAGGTAATGTGAAAGAACATGCCTATTAGGGCTTTTGCTTTGGATATTAACTGCCAGCTCTTCACTAAAACAAAAGATGCCACATCCTTATATCTTCAGGATGTTTTGAGACCAGCATGAACACCCCAAGCTGTTGGTGCTTTTTTGTTTCCAGTCTTGAAGGTCAGGTCTTGCATAGCTAAGCTAGTGTTCATTTCCAACAAACAAACACAAAAGTAAATTTACTTAGCTAAAACTGATACTTGCTGCTGTAAAACAATATAATTATTCTTAATAAAAAAATTGGTTTTATTCAGCTTTGTATTGGACTAGAGCAGTGGTAGAATCTGCCATCCTAGAATATATATTGTATAATTTATAGATGCCTAATAGCTGCTATATTACTGATTTCTTCACTTTCTATATATAGATACACAGAAAAAAAACCCAAACACATTATATTCCTGTTACTGAAGAGCAACACAGACTGCAGAAACTTTAAATAACTTGCCAGAGTCCTGTTGCTGCAAAACCAGAGTAATGTTATATTTTAAAAATGCATTTGAAATTATACTGCCTGTGGAATATTTAAATTATAAAAATCCTTGAAGTTGCCAACTGCTTAGGCTGGGGGTGGAAGATTGTTTTTATTAGATAAAGTACCCTTGCAAACTTCTTTATCTGGTATTTTATTGGGATGTTGGGATATTTCTTCATTTTATAAATGGAGTCATTAGTAAAGAATGATGCTATGGTGCTTCACCAGCCAGTCATTTTTAACAGGAAAAATGTTTGTGAAGCTCAATTTGACTGTTGGTCCTTGTCTTGATCCTACTGCTTCAGGAGCTGATTGTGCAAGAGACTCAACTCTTGGACCTTTTTTACATATTCATGCTACATGGCAACAGAAGAGCTCTGTGGTTATTTCTACCAGACGTTATACATGAGGAAATTCCATCCTGAATATTTGGTTTTTTAGAATAGAAACATCTTGAAATTTTATTACTATTACAAAAGTTATCTGTTTATATTTCAGTGAACAATGTTGGTACTGCTTCTGAGATGACATGAAAATACCTCTGTTTTTACTGCCCCATCCACTGTATCTGTTACAATATATGCCCTTATGTCTTTGCCTGTTTCTCATATGCCACACAGGAAGGCATGTTGAGGAAGAGTGTTATTTAACAAATGCAATGGAAATATGTGTTTAAACTTTAAAATATGCCCAGTTATTGCAATATTTCAATTTGAGGGAAAGCAAAAGATCTTACCTTGCTGTTGTTAATTTGATTTTGCAGACAGGCATTTGAGTCTACTTTTGGCAAATCATTCTTTCTGAGGTGTTTGAAGGTTCGCATCTGAGAACCTGAGATCTCTGGCTCTGACTTGCTATGTCAACTGGAAAATTATCCCTTCTGTTATTTTTGTTGTTTTTTATAAAATAAAACAGACCCACTCAATTTTATTCACATTTCAGTTTCATTCACATAAACACATAAAGCAATCCTCAAATGAAAAATATTACAGTGAAACAGGTCTTGTTTTTTCCCTCATTTGTACTCCTATTACTATGCAGAAGACTGTAAAGCAAAGTGAGAAAGTGATGAAGCTTCTTAGAACAAAGGGAGGAGGCAGAAAATGAGATGGGCATAGCTGAAAGAATTGAAAGCTAATGAACAGCCTAGATCAAGATGAGATTGGGTAGTCAGATTCACTGCCTTGAATTTCTTGCCAAAAACAATTTGGAGGGTATTTTTGTTAAAGGACTGCAGTATTTTCTCCGTGTCATATCTCAAAGAAAGCTTTGTAGCATTTCAGACCACTGGTCTCTGCAATTCTGTACCATGGACCTAAATACTTATGATGCCCAGAAACCCTAAAAAGACCAGTGGTCTGAGGGGTGTGAATGAGCTATGAAGTTAAAGATCAGTGCTTCAGGAATGTCATGCTGTTGTGTATATCTGTCTTCTAACTTACATATGGTAGGGTTTTTGAATGTACCCTAGGGTAACATGACCCAGACACCCCTCTGTGTATGAAATAAAAGAGAATTAAGTGGAAGGCAGAGTTCTCAAGCCACACTATCATCTGTGCTGTGGCATTGCATCATTTCCATCAAGTGCATGGACCGCCACATCCCATCTCTATCCTGCCTCACTCAGACAACAAAGCTCCCTCTACCTATACCCTATTTATTCTCTTTCTACCCATCATTTAGCAACACACATCAGTGTGCCTTAGTGATCTCTGCAGACTGCTAACAGATACTCAGCACTTTATTTTATGAATGACAACCCTTTCTATTTTAGGTCAGCAGATCTGCTTATATTGTGTCAATTGCTTTCCATTGCTCTGTGCTCCTGTAAAAGTCACTGTCATAAAACTATATCAGGAGATGAGAAATTACTTCCTTCCTGGCCAAAATCTGTGTCATAGAATTTATAAAAGCTTTGAAAAGTTTTATTCATTTTTCAAATTATTCAGGAAAAACCCCAACAACATTTGGGTTTTAATTCTCTGTATATTCATGTGCCTTCCTTGTCCTGATAGTGTGAACTCCTTTGAGAGTCAATGAAACTCCCTGTTTTCTCTTCATGCGGGAGTTTTCAGTTTTGTATCCTACCCACTGAACCATTAGGATGCAATAATACTGCTGAATTTAATCTTTCTTAGCACACTGCCTTGTTAATGTATAGAAGTACTGCAATATTGTTGCATTGAAAATTATTTATTTGTTTAAATTTTTGGGATTTTTGCTAGCATTCTGGTCTGTACTCCTTTACATTTAATAGACAACTGCTAAATTTTGAGCCTGTTCTTAAAGCTGCTGCCCAGTGTCTCTTCCATAGAAAATTTCTGTGAACTTTCAGGCATGTGTTCTGATGTAATGCTTTCAGAACACTTTTCATGATGATTTCCGGAGTAGTGATATTTGGATAAAACTCCTTCAAATTCCATTATTTTCAAGAAAGGGTGTGAAGACAGATGATGATTAGTTTCTAAACCATATACCATTTATTTGAGATGAGTCAGCTGCATGGTTAGATGTCTGTCTTCTCTCATTGTGTTTGAATACATTGTGTTTATAGATTTTAGTCCTGCTTTTATTAAAGTCAGTGACAAATCTCAACCCGTATTGAAAGCAAAGCTATATCTCTTTGTTTAGGACTTATTTTAAGGAAGATACAAAATGCCTTAGATGATAGGAAGAAATTTTAAGATGGTGTGATTTGATGTCACATTATATATTCAGGTTTTAAATTTGGTTATGTATATGACAAGCATACATTTTCTTGGGTGATTTTTAAATAATAGTGGTTTATTAAATTTAGAATGAACTTCCCATAACATTTTTTGTAACCTGCAGATTACAATTCTGTGTTATGCTGAGGGCCAAAATGTGAAACCACTAAGGAAGAAATAAGCAATTCATTTGAAACAGCAATACTTCTTCAAATGTAGAATTGCATAATAGGAGTGAAATCACTTCTCTTGACACAGAAACTGGATTTTTTTTTTTGTGGGATTAGTGCTCTACATTAGGAAATTCATGTTTTCCTGTAAATCATGATCTGGGTTATCTTTCCCATTATTAGGGTTCTTTAGGATGTTTATTTCTAAGCTAGATAAGAGTTTGGTCAGATTTGAAAGATTTTTTGAAAAGCAGGACTAATAGCCTTTATTCTCCAGGATTAATGTGTGTGTCTCATGAGTAGTTTAAATTTGAAGACTGTCACAAAGCCTCCATTATGATTAAAGCTGTCACTAACTGAAAGCCAGGTCAATCTCAAAAAGATTTTCAAATATAATATTTCATACTGCCAACATGCTTTTCTCCCAGGACATTTATACTTGTCATTATAGTAGCTGTCTGAAATTAATAGCAGTAGTGATACCAGCCCTTTGTGAACTTTGCAAAATGCGGTATATCCATCTCTTTAGATATGGTAGCAGAAGCAAAAAGAAATTGCCCTGAGATTTAGTTTTTAAATTAACATGTTTTCTTCTCTGGGCAGTCAGGCACACTAACTGGTAAGAAATTAGGGACAGTAAAGTACCAGTGTTGCCCTGCATAATGAGAGAAATGTTTTCTTGCCAAAAGAAGGGTGAAAAATATCCCTGAGATTCCCTAGGAGGGCTAGACTGTGGATTTACCTATTGTTTATATATCTGCTTTCTTCTGTTAATTTCTTTTCTTTTTATGTCTTTCTTGAAGTAATTTCACTATTCAGCAAAATTTCCATAAAAATTAAATAGAAATTAAGTGTTGACTCAGTTTTTAATCTTTAATCTTTAATCTTTAATCAACCAGTGTCTTCACTCTGTAGGTCTAATTA
Organism: Cyanistes caeruleus; assembly: GCF_971803275.1. NCBI lineage: Eukaryota > Metazoa > Chordata > Aves > Passeriformes > Paridae > Cyanistes > Cyanistes caeruleus. Next base: position 80,023,178 of record NC_141703.1, read on the forward strand.
AATGTATTATTTTTTGGTTATAACTTTTTTAAGTCTGCCTTGGTATTGTATGATTGGGTTACATTTCTCTAACCCTGATCAAATGCCATAATCTGCCTTCATGCATTTCTAGCACTCAGCTGTGCACATTGACTCAGCTGTGCCAGGGGACTATAAATGATGATGATTTTTTCATGGGAGACCAAATATCTGAAATCTGCTTTCACTCACAGTCTGAAATGGGCACAGACCTTTCTGCAGCAAAGTCTGTCGCTGAAGGGCATGTTCAGAAGTTTACTGCCATCTTATTTGGAGTAAACTGTAAAATTTGAAGCAGGAATCCTGAGGCCTGGCCGCCCCTTCCTGGCTTTAAAATGAGTATAAAGGAAAGACTTGAAAACAAGAAGTGTCTCTGTTGCATGTTTGATGGATGGCATCAGACAGGGTGGATATAAAAACAGTGCCAGTATGAAGTGATGAGTTTATAGAAGTGCAGAGAGCAGAACTGGTGATGAACTTAGATAAACCCAAGAAAGATATGCTTATTGGACTTGAGTGTCAAAGTGATGCACTGTGTGCTCTTAATGTTACTGGAATGACAAGGATGCTGCCTCAGTCTCTGTTCTTGTGGGAGAGAGAAGCCACCATTGTCATTGTCCTTTTTCCCTTTCACTGTGGCAAAAGTAGCAAACATCCTTGGTGCATGTGTATCTGGATGAATCTATCTCTGCAATGGCAAACTGATGGTGGGGCAAAAAATGTCAGGGAAGATCATGGTGGTTTTGGAGCCTGGTGCATAAATCTTGTATGCACAGAAAGTCACCAGACTTGCTGCACATTCACTATCCCCTCAGAAGGTTTTTTACAGCTGCTGCTAAGGCTATTTCATACTGAAGCCCATTCACATGGTTGGTCTAGGACTGACCTGATCTGCAACAGAAAACAGCTTTGACAAACTTCCTAACTCATATCCCAAAGCCTTCAGGCTGACTGAAACAGCTCCATAGTCACCGAGGCTTAGAGGTTCTCATCCCTGGTATCTGCTGCAAAAGGCAAACCTGTAAAATTGCATGAAGTAGATGTTTTTCTCTTTACATTTCTCTTAAAATCTCTTAGAAACCTTTCATGCTCTTCCAAGCTTTCTTTGGAGAAGGATCCCAGTTTTCCTTTCAGTGTACCCATAAAATGAGCAAGCCACTCTCATCAGGCTGTCTTTTCCTCCTCTAAGGTTTATATGGTGTTTTCACAGGGTTTTAGGCATCTTGTGAATGCACAACTTAAATGGTTGTTGGTTTAGCTGACAGTGCTTCCACGAACTGTGTGTGCATGTGTATTTCCTTATCTGGTCTCCAAAATAATTCTTGGATCAGTCAGCATATTCTTCTGCATTTTTGCAGAAAGCCAATTAACCCCTCTGCACCCCTTTAAAAGCAGCCAGAAATCATGTGCTGAAGCTCACTGAGGTGTAACTGCTTTATTTCTGTATCTTAAAATAGCATTTTTAAACTCCTGTAGTTAACAGCTTCCTTAGAAAGAAACCTTCCTCTAATCAAAACAGCTGAAGCTTTGCAAAGACATGTGAGTTCTATTTCCTCTCTGGAGCACTAAAAATGTACATTTTTTTTTCTTCTTGACACACCACCTTAAAGTTAAATAAGTTCATGGGTATTCCATGACTGGAAAAATAAGAAGGTTTGTATTTTAAAGCTGTTCCTTATAGCTGTAGTTAAACATAGTGTTCATGTCCTTACCCTTTAACAATGATTTCAGTACTTTTTAAGCAACTAAAATTAAAATGTCCTTATTCTTTGATCTTTTATCTTTTTTTTTCCTGGAAGTCTAAAATCACAGCTTGTTAACTGAAGCCATCCAAGGGGAGCCATGCTAGGAGAGGAAGAAACAGAAAACCTAGAACTGCTGAAACTACCTCATAGCTTGGCTTGGTTGTCAGCTCTCAGCCCAGAGCATTCCAAAATTTGCTCAGGTGCTTCATTCACTTGGATATTTTACAAAGTGGGCAACTTGAATACTTTTTTTTTTTTATATATAATTTGTCTTTTGGCAGTCTAAGTAGACTAGTAATTTATGCATTTGCCTCTCTGAACTATGTCTCTCTTCAGAGGCCTTCAGACATAATAAATGCATATCTGAAAATGAATGAATATCTATGTTATCTCCACTGCATCTAAAATTTTTCACATCAAAGAAATACATTAACTACATTAACAATAGGCCAGTTGTACTAAATAGATTATTCCATGTTAATGTCTCCTGAGTTTCTTCAGCTGTCTATCTGCTAGCTAACAAGCAAAACTCTGAGATATAATTTTAGTATTTTCAGAGTATGTTGCAGAGATGATCCAAAATCTTTATACTGAAGTTACTGAAAGTATTAGTCTGCTGAATTATCTGATCCATTTGATATATTCCTAGCTTCTTATTCATGGCAGAACACAGGCATCTAATGTGGTTAATTTTTACATGAGGCAGAGACTAATCAGGCAAATCAAAATAAAGAAGAAAATGGCAAATATGCATCTGCAAAATGACAGTGTTAGGTCAATGTTAATTAAAGAATGATTCTTTAGAAGCAGACAAGCAATAATTTTAAGAAATAATTATTTTTTTTTTTCATTTTAGCACCTGTTATATTGGTGCATAAGTATTTCATTAACAATTCTTGTCGTCTTCCATATGGCAAACAATGTTGGCTTTTTCTCTTTGAATATTATTTGAATTAGAAAGCAATATATGAAAGAAAGCTGGACAGGAAGAAAGAAATATTTTAAAATGCTTTTCTTTCAAGAGATTAGAAAAAGAACGCATAATTTTTGCAATTTTTTTTTTAAGTAATGATTTTGCAATTTTTAATTTCTTTATTTACAAAATAATTTTTGTCCATCTAAAAAATGAAAACATTCCTAAAGCTAAGAAATCAATTTTAAAAAAGTATTTTGGAAAAAAGAAGAATGTACACTTTTTTAAGCAGTGGCAGAAAGGAAGTCCTACTCTGAAATACTTTTAATTAATCTTTGATTTATTCCTGGCAGCAATTCCCAAAAGTTACAACTTCAATATTTTCCTGAGCCCAATTCAGAGCATACTGAAGTTTAAGAGCCACAGCAGCAAAGTGATAGTGGTGGAGACAGGTGCAATGGGATATAAAATCTGAACCTTAATTGAACATCTTTGAAGCATTTCAAGTGATAATCATTACAACATAAACTGCAACACTGAATCTTAAATTAACTCTGAGGTTGTTTCAATAATAACTAGGTAGACTTTTGGTTTTCTGCACAGAATCTACACTCATGAAACTGAGTCTTAGGTTGTGTATTACCAAAAAAAAAACCCAAGCCATTAATCAACTCTGGCTTCCTAAGGCAGAATTCTTTACAGCCAGTGACTGTAGTCTAAAGAGGTGCTGTAGTATTACAGTGTGTTTGTCTTGTTATTATACTCTTGTGTTTATAACTGTTGGAGATAAGATTCTGGACTAAAAAGACCTTTGAGTTGATCTGGTATAGTTGTTCTTAGCCCAATTAGTTAACTCCTGCATGAAAACAGGAAGAGACTCATCACTTTCTAAACATCATCTCTGTAAGCTTTTACAACCTAACTATATGTGGGTTCTGAGGAGAAGGAAAATGACTAGACAGAGACATGAGCTCTTCCTTCAGTTCTGCTTCATGATTTCAATATCAGAAGCTGGGGAAATGTTCTAGGAAAAGGGAAGAGTGGGCTCTTTGTAAAAATCATATCCTGAAGTATCTCTTCAGTCCCTTGTGACAGTGACATAAAGGAATATTCCAGCCACCAGGGAGAATATGATAATGACATTGCCACTGTAGATTGTGTTTGGGTCACAAATACCCACTGCTCATGGCCCTTCTCTATGGAAGAAGGGAAGATAAATACTCTCAGAAGCAGCCAAGGTTCATCACTTACTGAATATGCAATAATATATTGATCATTCAGGAAACGTGTCCTGTGGAGCTGCTTGCTCTGGAAAATCAATCCTTGGCTGATCTATACATTTTTTAGCAGAAGAATATACAATAACTCTTACATTACTTGCATATATTTTTGTGAACTTGGATCTGGGTCTCTGGTGTGGGGTTTTTATCATGTGGGACACTTAGATGTTTGTTCCAAGGTCACTGTTTAGTGTTAAAAATTGTGCTAATGCCTTTTTATTACATATTCTAAGTTTCTTAAATATTTTGAAGAGTTGGGAAAAGAATGGAGATTAAGTAAGCTGAAAATTCTCTGTACTTCCACCATACCATGAGGAACAGAGAATTGTGCATGGTTTCCAGTGGTAAAAAGAGAGGCTAAGCATAAGGAAAATTTTTGAAAGTTATATAGACTGAAAAATTTTAATAAATTATATAAAGTACTACAGAAAACTTTCTCTTCTGAAATGGAGCATTCTTCTGCCCTTCAAAATCAGTCTAACTTTCATTAGTGAAGAGTGATAGGCCTTGTGGTTGTCCTGGTTTTGGCTGGGATAGGGTTGATTTTCTTCACAGTAGCTGGCATGAGGCTTATGTTTTGGATTTATGCTGGAAGCAGGATCGATAACACAGGGATATTTTAACTATTGCTGGGCAGCACTTTAAGGAGTCTTTTCTGCTCCTCAGCCCACCCCATGGGATGCTGGATGTGCACAAAGAGTCAGGAGGGGACACAGCTGGCACAGCTGACTCCAATTGACCCAATGTTCCATACCACAAGGTGTCATGCTCACAGATAAAGCTAGGGAGAGAAGAAGGAAGAGGGGATGTTTGAAATTATGGTATTTGTCTTCTCAAGCCACCACTACTGTGACGGAGCCCTGCTGTTCTGGAGATGGCTGAACACCTGCCTATCCATGGGAACTGGGGAAGGAATTCTTGTTTTGCTTTGCTTGTGTGAGCACCTTTTACCTCATCTCTTAAACTCTCTTTATCTCAGCCCATGAGTTTTCTCACTTTGACTCTTCAGATTTTCTTCTCCATCTCACTAGGGGCAAGTGAGGGAGCAGTTGTGTGGGACTTTGCTGCTGACTGGGGTTAAACCATGGCAACGGCTGATTGTACCTTGCAATAATTGTTCCAAGGTCTAGAGCAAATTGTTTTGTTAATGAAATACATCATCAAGTGAACTAGAAAAATATTATATTATTGCAGCCTTGCTCTTTTCCCAGAACTGATTCAGATGAATCTTGACAGCTTAAAATTTTCTTATCAGAAAGGTTCATAAACTGTTATTTAATTTTCTATCAGTATTCTCTCTCATAAGACTTTCAGTAGAGATATATTTGAATCTTGTGCAGCAAAAAATCTGGCAAGAAAGATAAGAAATAAAATGAGCATAATCAAAATTTTGTGGCCTGACACTAATAAAAAGAACTAAAATCCACTTATCACACAATCTCTTCTAGATTTTTTATCTGTGTAGCAAAATAGAGTCATTAGCTGCAAGTCAAAGCTATCTTTCTCTACACAATCAATGGAAATGTCAAGAGAGAATAAATGGCATATATTGAAGAGGCTGCAATTGCATTTCAGAGCCACAGAAAAATCCATGACTTAAATATCAAACAATGTATCTTCAACTGAAATGCTTCTTTGGATTATCTGAAAATTTTAAAGTTGGAAGTACATCAAAAGCCATAGACAGATATCTAAGTGCCTTCTGGAGCAGATTGGGTTGCCTGTAAAAATTGTCTGAACCTGACTTAAAGGGAGAATTCAATCATAGAAAACATGGTGGAAATGGGCACAGATAAAGGACAGTATGCATGAAGATATACATGAAATCATAAAGTAGGTGTACATGAAATGGATTTAATTTCTGAAAGTTACCTATCCAACAAATGCTTAAAATCTTCTGGGATGGAGGTTCTGACTTTGATTGACAACATTCTTGCTCTTCATTGTTTTTGCAAGAAAGGTTTTATTTTCCAGTGCTGGACAATGTTGTTAGTAGAGATAACAAAGCTCTACTGCTATAATTGAAAACACTAATATTGTTATTCATGGTGGGCATGGAAGGTGTTTATCCCCTTTATCATGACAGGGCTACCTCTTAAATATTTGAAAAGAACAATAAACATCTCACTAGTCCTGACTCTCTAAGGAAAACAATTCCATTTTCTTCTTCTAGTAAATGTTGCTTGTCTTTTACCAGCCTTGTTCTCTGAACCTTCTCCAGATAATCCACACCCTTTCTAGATTGCCATGTGGAAAATTCAGTGACTGTACATACCAGACATGTAAAGAGGTGTCCTGGAAGAGATACAGAGGATAGATGATAGTCTTTATTCCAAGAATGGAATGTTCCCAGATTCATGCATATGAAAAACTGAAATGCAGGCATAGGTGAAGCTGAGCTTGCTTCAGACATTCAACTGCCATTGAACTTCATCAAAATCTGAGCTCCAAATAAAGTTGACAGACATTCCCAGATGATATATCAATTGCTTTATGAATTCAATATCTTCAGAGTCAGGTTCTGCTGCACCACACCCTTGTGAAGCTGAGACTTCTGTGCTTTAGAAGGTATGAAGTGCGAAGTAGCTGTCGTTTCTTTTGAACAGGCTGTTAGCATCAATCAACTGGATTATTGCACTTTGGGCTGATTGAAGTAGTCACTCTAACAGACAAATACCCTAGATGGAATGATTGATAATATGCCAGTTTTATCACTGAGCTCCTTACAGTCAATGCTTCTCTCATATTCAATATTTTGCATGAAGTACAACACCGATTTTGTTCAAAAGCATAGGGTTCTGCTGAAAACTGAAAACTTTGTTTGGTACCTCCTGGAAACACCTGGCATTTTACTTGTAAGTTAATGGGGTAAAAAAAATTCAGATTATAATGTTGTGCTTGAGAAATATTCAGTCAATAAACAATGCTTATTTGAAAAGCCAAAGGAATTAGAACTGTATCTGTTAACTTTTCTTCATTAGTGTTTTTCTGTATAAACAATGAAATGCATAAGATTGAGCACTAGACTAAGACACACCTTACTAAATAATTGCTCTCCCTTTAAATATTGCTATAAAAGACAGTTCACCACATACTTTGCCCAGAAGAGAAGAAGGTGTAACAGTGCTCAGTAGTTAGCATAAACACTGTGGAGGATATTTGGTGTGTGTGATACACCCTGAGATGGAAAAAGAACAGATTGGAGTTGAGGCTGGAAGATAGAATCAGTTTAAATTTAGAAACATGGAGAATGAGTTAGAAGACTGCTAGAAAGATGCTTGCTATAGGCCAAAAAAGCCTCTTCTTCTCTTGTGTTCTATAGAGTTTGGATGCTTATGAACCACCAGCAGCATCAAATATATGCTGTCACCTACCTTCTTCAAAATTTAATTTACCTGATTTTAAAAATCCAATTTATCTTTTCTTTCTTATCAGGATGTTAACTTGAAGTATCAAGAAGAAATGCTGCGAGCTGGGACCCATCTATAATAATGTGGAACAAATAGCGTAAGAGCTATTATCAATCCAAATGTTCTTGTATTTTTATTACCATAAAGTGAATGTATAGAATATGGTTGAATAATTTTGTTAGAACAATAAATGCAAAATGTCTGGGCAGGCTGAAACACAGTGTCACAAAAGTATTTTCTGTAGCAGTAAGAAAGCTTAGAGAGATTGTTGCTTGGCCAGATGTCAGAACGTTCCAGCTTATATAAAAATGCATAAGGACAGCTTATTTTCTTAGTTCATCATTGTAGCACAAACAAATGACAAGGTGTGAAGGCATATATGAATGACCAAATGAAGTCACCCAAGCCAAATAAAGCTGAATAAATTTCTCTCAGATTGGTCTAGAAATGGTCTAGAAATGATGCAAGTCATGGGCATGCAGTAGAAAGTGAACTAGCTCAAGCAGGGTCATCTAGACCTGGTTACCCAGGACCAAGACCAAAGAGTTTTTGAATGCCTCCCAAGAGAATCCCAAGATACTCCATCTCTGTGGGCAACCTATTTCAGTGCTGAGTCCCCTTCACAGTAAAAATGTGGTTCCTGATGTTCAGTGGGAACCTCCTATATTTTAGTTTGTATCCAGATGATCTCCAGATGTCCCTTCCAATTTCAGGCAGTCTGTGATACTGTGGCAGCAGAAACTACATAATTTACTATGGGGCCAAATATGAGAAGGACAGAAGGTAAAAGCTGGTCCATGTATAACACTATTCTTCCAGGGAAGAAAAGATTTTATCCCAAGTCATACCATTATTGAACAATTCAACCATGAAAGAAATCTGCAATATAATCAATAGTTCTGGTTATGAAAAAAGGACAGGAGCACCAGACTCTGCAGACAAGTAGATTAAATAGTTTTAAACACTTCTTGACAGAAAGATAGATTGTACCCTGAGAGATGTAGCAGGTTGTGGTGTCTGACAGTCACTGTTAAAATTGAACATGAGAAAGTATAAGAAGTTGTCAAATTCATTGGACAATTGCTTTCAGAGCAGTCTTGGGATCAGTTTGGAACTGTACTTCTGTCACAGCTGAGGTTTAGTAGGAGTACTAGTTGGATATTGGCCTCTTCAGATCTACCATGATTGGCAGGTCTGACTCTCTCTTTTTCACAATTTTCACAAAATTGTGAAAAAAAATTCGCAGCCCTTCAGAAGAAAGTGGAATGGCCTTTGACGCAGCACAGCAGAGATCACGGAAGCTGGTACTTCACTAGTACCAGTGGAAAGGGTAATCCATGTGCTATGTTTCCCCAAGATATTTATCCTAGAATACTGTCAAATTTGTGGGAACAAAAACAAAACAAACAAACAAACAAAACAAAACAAAAAACAAAATCAAAAACAAACCAAAAAAAAACCCCAAAAAATAAACCAAAAAAACAAAACAAAACCAAAAAAGAGCAGGCTGGAACTAGAATCCATAAAAATAAAATTGAGTCCAGAGCCAGGAGGAAGAAGGCAGATACCTTTACTAACAAAGAAAGTAAGGCTAGATGGTGCACAGCTTTCCATAATTTTACAATATTAGAATTCCACAACTTTCCTATCAAGGAGATTTAGACATTTTCATGGTTTTAGACATTTTCATGATTTGCTTTTGGGGTTGGATTTTTGGTGGGTTTTTTTGGGCAGTTTTATTGTTTTTCTTACCAGCACATGGACTAGGCAAATCACTGCAGCAACTTACATAATTTTATGTAGCATTTTCAGGTTTGAGGTCTGTGCCCACCACTTCTGTTCTGGGCTACCTAAGCTTTAAAAAAATTTTCTTGTTAGGCAGTGCAATTGCTAATTAATATGGGGGGCAACTCTTGATGCAAGAATTTAAATTTCTTGCAGCATTGAAAGTCTAAATTCCTGTGAGAGAGAATATTGAACCAGAGTGATGAATTCCTAGCGAAGATTAAGAATTAGAAATAAACTCTTCAGTCTTCAGTTTTACGGGAAGAGCCTTGTGAGTGAGGTCCTTGTAGCAAAGCCTTAGAAATTTGAAGAGAAATTTCCCAAATGATTGAAGAAACTGTAAAACTGCTCTTTCAGTGAAAAGCAAGTATAGGCAGAAGTGTGGTAACTATTATGCTTTCTTTAAGGATTAAATAAAAAAGAAAGGAATTCATTGCTCAAGCACATGATCATACTTGACATGAGATATGTCTCCTGTTTTTTTTTGCCCAAACTTCAAAGAGGTGGAAGAGGTGCTGGCCTAATTGCAAGGGTGTCAGAATAGACTGCAGTAATAAAGGTTTTGCACAGATAAAAGCACATGCATATTCCAAATCTGTGATAATGTAGATGCTTCTATAGTGCTGTTTGCGGAACTTTATTTGCCAAAATATATATAATATTATATATAGAATGATTTTGCATATTTTCGTATCAGTTCACAGTTTCTGATGTTAAAATACAATAAATATAATTATGCTTTTACCTGCTTCTTCCTGTTTCCCACAATTGTTTTTCTGTTTACTTGTTTATGTTCTTTTTATGTTGTTCACGTCCATGTCTTATTTCTTCTCCTTTATATTCTGCTTACATATTGTGATTTCACTGGAATCTAAGGAAATATGATCAGCATTCACTGTCACCCCTAGACCAGTCTGTTAGAAAGCATATCAGTGAAGAATAGCTGATGAATTCCCAACACCAGATGTTCTGTCAGACTGCTCACAGATAAATGAGAACTGTGCAAAAGTATATTGCTCAGTCATCTTCATGATCTAACATCTGGTTCCTTTGCAGGTGCCCTCTGTCCCAGCAGCATTATATTAAGCTCTGTGCACTGCATTGTAAAGGGAACTGATTTATTTTGTATCAGGCTGTGGGGAAAAATAGCTACTTTTGTCAGTAAATCAGTCTACTACTAGCTGTTGAAGGAAAAGGACTAGAAATAAATGAGTTTATTTGCTACTGTTGGAATTCCCAATTTTCAGATGATCCAGAAATTTCAGCGGCTGTTTTCTGTCTAAGCAAAGTATTTCCCCTGCAAAAATGTTAAAAAAAACCAAAACCAAGCATCAAACAAACAAAAGTCACCCCCTACAAAAAGAAAAAACCCACAAAAAATAACAAAACCGGACAGAAATTAGATGCATGAGTTTGCTTTTATTAATTTATTACTTCTGGAAATACAGTTACAAGTTGTTGATCTCTTGATTGTAAAATTTTATAGTGCAGGAATTCAGAAAGTTATGTTTTTGGAAGATGAGATAGCAGAATGCCAAGCTGGGACAAAATTTATCTGCAGTGCAGTACTTTGATAGAGTGGTATGATACTGCTTTGTCCTACACAATATTGTGAAAGGCAACACAGCATTGCTGTTAAATCCATGCTTCACTGGGATAAGCACAGATTATTTCCACTGCTGGCAATCTGAGGCACCTTAAAATTCCAAATTTTTTGGTGCAGAATGGAGTGTGGAGTGAAGATCCCCAGGTCAGTCCTGTTCTTGGCAAGATGTCTTCTCAATTATGAATTTTTTTTCATCAGTTAATTGCTTCTTAACTCCCTAGGTCCCACAGCTGATGTTCTCTCTCATGTATCATTAGAGAAGGGAGCTATCTTGCTATGGCCCACGTGGCTGCCACCTCAGACCCAGGCAGTGCAATGTCTCCTTGGTCTGAAAACCAGTGGGGAGAGGAGTAGAAGCTGCAAGGCCCTGGAATTGTCATGGGGGAGCTGTCTGACTCCAGCGGGATGTGCATTTCTGCAAGTGTGGAAAAAAAGGCTTCTTGGAGGTCTGATAGAAGATGTTATAACCTCAACGTCTGCTGAGAATGGAAACAACTAAAACATCCTCTTGCGGGCAATCTAAAAAAAAATCCAAAACCATATAACCTTATGTTATCCTTTCTTTGACAACAGCTGAAAAAAAAAATCTAAAATTTACATACAAGATTGATTTTTTAATCAAGGATATGTGTCTCTTCCAAATTTTTTTCTTTCCTTGCCTTCTCTTGTGTTTATCATGATGTAAAGGCTTTATCCAGAGATCTGGAGATACAGATCCAGAGATTTGATGGTAACACAATGAAATTCAATTTTAACTTGTTCATCTGAAGACTGACTCTGCTTCAATTTGATTTGTCCTCTAATCTTCTAGAATCGTAGAACACAAAGTACCTGTATGAAGGGACATGCTGCTTCTTTCTACTGAAACAGAATTTTGGCAGTCTATTTATTGTAGAGCTTGCTATGGTATCCTTCCTGTTTCTCTTAATAGGTCTGTTCAAATACATAGAACTACTAGGGATACCACAGTCTTATCAACTAAGCACTGTCAAAACAATCCAGCGAAATCTTGCATTGGAAATCAAATTCTATAATTGGTTACATTGGTACAATTATACAGATGAGGTTTCCATTAACTACAGTGAGAGCTGCAGCTGTGAGACCTGTTCTGACTTGGGGGCTGTGAATATTACTTGGATATGTAAGTCCTATTGAAATACAAGTCCTATGGAAATTTAAGCTATAACATCCTCTTTTGCTGGTAGAAATCTGGTGTAGACATAAGCTTCATTTGGCCAGCAGGGTAGTCATTGTTGACACAGGTATCTCCTTTTTGGTCATCTGGGTTAACAAGAAAAGCATATGTAAGAACATTTTGTTGATACTGTCCTTCTATTAGCCCAGCCGGTAATGGTGTGGTTAGAACAACTCTGATGGATGTTTTTTATTCAGTTCAAACACAAAATACAATAGGCTTCTATGTAATTAAGCGTTTCAACTCTGCAGTGAGTATCAGCTGTAGAGCAGTGATTGACATTGATGGTTCACATACAGAACCTAATTAGATGCATAGTTTCTGCTTCATTTAAGGCACTCTCAGGTCAGTGTTGTTAAAGGTATTCCTCTCAAACAACCAATCTAAAATGCTCTGCTCTTTCTTGCTCGCAAAGCACTTACGGACATCTTCATAATAACATGATGTACTTACTGAAAATGAATTCACAAACACCACAATGAAAATATTTGCTTTTCTTCTCTGCTTCCTAGAATTGGTATCAATTATATCACAAGCCCTTTTTACAAGAAGGGAGAGAGAAGAATTTGGATGTCTGCAGTGCTGAGTGCCTGTGGTTAATAGCTTTAGAAAAAGCTGAGGTACTATCTAGATACATATTCCAGCACTGACCTTGACAAAAGAGTAGGCTGTAATTCTTAGTAATAATAGACAAAAGGCACACTGAAACAATATGATAAAAAAAATCTCTTAGCTATTGTTTGGCATGTTTTAGACAAATAACTTGGTTTAAGTCAAGACCTACTCTGTAGCAATGCTCTCCAGTGGATATAATGTGTGTCCTCATTTAGGTATCTATTTTTTTCTATCATCTCCAGTTGTTTTGGCAGTTGTTAGGGCTATTGATGGGATTTTCTTTGTTAGTGATAGTATGTTTGAATCCTGTAATCTGTTTACAGGCTGAGTTTCACATTGGACAATAAAGTAGTCTGTCAGATTGTCCCTCAGCCAGGACCAGGGCTCTCACTTATTCCCCATCAGCCACTAAGACCTTAAACTAGGATGTTATGTGGAGGACCCCTGCTATATCCTATTCCACTAAGAAAGAAGCTTCACAGAAAGCATAGAGATATATTAGTGTTCAGCATAGCTAAATTACCATCTAGAGAAGCATCTTTGGTGAAACTGGACAGTGTTTCTTTTTGTCTGATTCCACTCCATGCACCTTACTTTGTAGCAGAGAAGAGCTGGCCAGCTTGTATGTGGGAAGATAAATATGAGTATTATTGATTTTTGGAGCAGATGAATTGCACTGTTGTTGGTAATGCTTTTTCTGTCTTGAGTAAGATCAGCTGTGGATAAACATGCCTTTGTTTTGAGGCTGTTCTTAGCTCTGGTTCCTGTGTACTTCAATTCCTTTGAAGAAATTTGCTCTACTGGGTTATATATCCAAGTTGGGATACTTGACTTATGTTTATTTCTTCACAATGGAAAATTAGCAAGAGAGTTGTCCTGTGAATTTTGCTGACAGCAATGTGTGTGCATATGTAAAGGCATCCTATATAAGATTGTTTTGATCTCTCTCTTCTGGGTTCACTTTTATATTCTTAGGTCATTCTGAAGGAGTGTGTTTTATTTGTGCTTTATTTCTCTTTGTCTTTATCTTTTTTTGATATTACCATGTTAATTGATAAGGATAGGCCACTTATCTGCCATTGCATGAGAGCATTCCTTCTAAACTTTTTTTAATCCAACAAAATAATTTTTATCCCCTAGAAGCTGCTAGTGACTGCAACTAGATTTCTTTTAGACAACTTTTTTCTGATTTTTTTTTTTCAGTTTTCCTTTAACATTGCCCTACTTTTTGTCTAATATTAGACTTTATGGTTCATTGGAATATATTACTATCATTGACTTTTCTTCTTTGTTTTCCTGAGGATTTAATAATTCTAGGAACTCATTCTTTTTCACTAGCTCTTCTGGCTATATTCCTTTCTCATTAAAAACTCTGCTGTTATGTTCTTCTTTAAGTGGCTCCTCAGTTAAGAATAATCTAGATATTTACTCATTACTGGCCTATCTGTTTTGAAAAGCAAGTGTTTTATTTTAATTACTCCATGTTCCTAAGTGGTTATTCATAATTTCTTTGTATTTCTTTGGGACAACCAAATCACTACCTCCTCTACTGTCCTGAAATACTCTTTCCTATGTAGGTTTGTTATTTCAGTGCCAAGGAAGGTTGCAGAACAGAAAACAATACTTCAGCGTTCTCCAATCCTCTGCTGAGATTCGGGGTTCTTTTCCATAAAGCATTGCTGTGCTCATTAATTCATTTTCACTTTGCTGTTCTGCTTTTCTTCTTGATTTGATGATGTGCTTGGTGATTTAGAGTAAGTTTGAAAACAAAGTTTGAAAGCTCAAGTTTGAAAACAAAACCTGAAAGTTTTTATGCAAGCACATTGTTTCTTCAGTCTTAACTCTTTTCTTCAGAGGGCAAAACATCTGATTTGAGATGCTACAGTCTCTCTGAGCTGAAGAAGACACATATAAATAGTGCAGACATGAACTAAATGGCAAATAGTTCAATAGCACACAGACAACCATGGAATGTTCTGGCTCAGCAGAAGCTGGGGACACATATCCTGCACATCTCTACTGAACACATGTATGCTTTGAAATTTGGGCAGCAGTTTGGGGCTATCTCTGCTCTGGTTGTTGTGTGTGTGTTTGAGTTATTGAAGTGAACTTGAAAGGATTTCAAGGTGTGTATGCGTGATTTGGAAGTTTTACTGATAAATTTGATAGCTTGCTCTTCAAAAGCAGCTGCTTTCACTGAAACTTTTCTTTTTTTGGCTTTTGCTTTTGATGTGCAGCTCTAAATACTCTTCTAAAATATTCTCAAAAAAATGGATGCTTAGAAACTGCATCAGGATGGAATCAAACCCTTCCAGTTGTCTTTGACTGATTTTAGTGTAATTGTTAGTATTGTTTTACTTAAACTTTGGTATCTTCCTGAGTAGCCCTTCCCAGAATAACCATTTTCCCCTGTCATCATTAGAAGTTACTCTCTTGCTTTTGCTACGGAATGGGGTAAAGCTTGTTGGGATTTCTTTGTTCATTCTGAGTGTAAAGGTAATGAAAGAGTAAAAAGGCAGGGAGCCAAAAATACTTATTCTCTGACACCAGTATTTTTCCTGAAATAATAGTTTCAATGAAACTCTCTTTTCCAATTTCTAGAATTTAATTTAAATAATAATACTATAGATAAAGTTGTTCATCTGAAGATTAGACAAGTTATCTAAGTTGTGAGGAAATCCAGGACTGTATAAATGCATTGTATGATTTAAAATATGTATTTCCTCTCTACAAAGTATGTGCATTTATTTCTTGGAAATGCTTCCTAGCTGAAAATATTGGTCTTCTTTGTATGACATTTTTTTAATTTCAGCTTCCAAAAAACTTCACAATCCCAGACAAGTTTCACAATTCCTGTTGTTTTGGGAGAGACAATTGACATAGCAATCAGACAGCATGCCTTGCTGTACTAGTACAGGACATAGGACTGAAGCCAATATCTCTTAGATATCCACTCATTTCCCTAAATATCCTCAATTCTCTCCATTCTTTCTATACATAGTAACAAGTTCTTCAGCTGAAAATCAACTCATGTATTCAGTGGTATTATTCATGAACAGGCATGTTAGTAGGGCATATCTTACTTTGGATGATTTCTATTACCTCTTATAGCAAGCAGGATGCTTGATTCGAAGATAAAAAGTATGAAAGGCAAGATTCCTGGAATGTAGTTCTGACTGTTGTACTTCTTCAGTTTTGTGTGAACCTCGGTGTCTTGGTTTCAAGAATTCTGATGAATAAACTGTAAACAAGGTCTGGCTCAGTCAGTGCTGTGGGGCCAAAAACAAAATAGCTGTCTAATGTGAAAAACTGTTCTCAAAAAAAAAACTACTATGACAGAGCAAACAATGCCAGAGTTCTGTTCCTAGACTTGTTGTGAGAGATTGGGAAACTCAGATGTAGTCACTGCCCTGCCTCAAAGGGATAACTATGTGAGGATAAATATATTAAGACTTAAATGGTCTGTGGTGGTAGAAATGGTTGGCCATGGAAAGTCTACATGGAATTTGATACTAACCTTTTTGTCAGCTGCTGAATTCGATTAAACAAATATCGTTTGGCTCAGGGTAAAAGTCCCAATTACACTGTATCTTTCCCTAAAAAAAATCAAGAAAGTAACTGTACCTCATGTTTATAGATTAAACCTCAAAAACATGTTCAAAGTAGCTTAGATGTTTAAATGCTAAAATATGCCTTTTTAATTACTTTTCCCCCCTACTGCATTCTTTGGAGCTAACTCATAGATATATTTTACTGCTTGATTTTGGCAATCTTCTGGTAGCTAAGTTGTCATCCAAAGGTAAAATCAAAATATTTTTATAACCCTTAAACCAGGAAAAGAACATCTTATACAACAAAGCAAGGTTAAAACTGATCTCTTGCTAAATAAGATATAAAGATTGAATGTCAGTAATTTCTGAAATTTCTTGGCAGAGTTTGAAAACACTTTTGGCATGGTTGTATGTTAACTACTGTGGAATTAGCCCCTGGTGCAATGCTAGACTATTCCAATATGTAACAAAAGAGAGACAATTAGTTTTATTTACCTCATTTGTCCCGTCAGTTCCCCAGTCTGAAAAGCATTCCAAGGACAGCTCTTAGATTTAAATATTTACTTATTAGAAAGCTTGAATTAACAAGAAAAACTGGAGAGCTACTGAATTTATGGATGTTAGATTTAGCTCTGAAGTTCAGGTTACAACATATCCTCCTGAAGGTCGGAGTTCCTCTTTTGGAATACTGGGGATATGTAGATATGTAGAATCTTATTCTCCTTGGTTGGGTGATATTTTTGGAAAAATGAGACAAGAAACTATCTGTCTGTGGCGAAGGACAAGACATGGCAAAGTTCCCTGGTTCCTCCACTAGCAGCCACACTTCCATTGCTAGATGTGCTTCTGATGGTTGAGGTTTTGTATGAAGTGCCTCCTCACCCTCTCTTGTCACCTCTTCAGAGAGTAACAGCTGCCAGGGTTGACTGTGCTTAGGGCAGAGCCTCAGTGGAAGTGAAGTTAAAGAGGAGCTAAAGGGAAGGGTGAACTTTCTTTTCCCTCTAAGAGAGCTAAACTGGAGACTCTGAGGGATTATTGGTTTGCAATGAATGCTCATTAAAAGAAATGGAGCCATTCCTTCCAACTTTCTTGTTTATGAAGATACCTATGGATTAATCTTCTCATAAAATGTTGGAATGTGGGGGCAATGGACTAGAGGAAAATTAACTAACAACTGTGTACTTGAAAGTGGCTGAGATTATGGAGCTTGGACACCTGGAAAGCATTCACTGAATCTCTCTCCCTTGCATTAAGGGAGTCCAGCAATAAGAGTAAAACACAGAACAGCATCTCTTGGTATCTGCCTTCATTGTTATTTCATCTCCATGTTATGGACACTCAAACAGTTCCAAGGTGAAGTATTATTAAAAAGAAGTAATATTTACCAAACTGTTATTTTAAGAAAACTAAGCACAATAGGGATAACTGGATGACTATTTAAAGACAATAGATGAAACTACATGAACTTGGCAATGCTGACTGTAGGTGATGTCCCCTGATCTTACAGCTGGGTCTTGTAATAGAAGACATATGTTTTCTATTATGTTGAGTGTATTTTAGCTACCTAACTCTTTCTGCTGTTTCCAGTGGTAAAAGTGTTACTTTTACAAACAAACCAGTTTCAATAGGCATGTCTCTACTGAGCAATGAGTTTTGATCTCCAGGGAACTGGAAAGGAGCTTTACCAACACTGTGACAGTGCTTTGTCTGTCTGCTGAGTGCTGAAGAGAATTGCTTCCTTTCTCTGGACAAGGACAGCTTTCTTTAGACTTAGACCACTTGTTTTGCTGTCTTCTGCACCTGCTGTGTTCTCCTTTGACTTACCCCTTAAACTGTGCCCTTGATTTATGGTAGTGTAACACAGTGATCCTTCTGCAAAGGGCAGGGCAGTGTATAATAGTCCAGTCATTATTATATTTCATATCAGGACCACATAATATTAATGGATAAATATATAGAGTTCTTGCACATTCAGCCCAAGTAGTACACACTGATGGTATCTTTTCAGGTCATGTCCTCAGGTGAGTTCTTGATCCATAGGGAGCAGTGACAGTTTTATTATTTTTATAATTTTTTGACAGAATGTCAATGTTTTCATGAAGAGATCTTATGGAGTGCTTTGAAAGTGCCTAACACATCCAATGTGTGATATTAATTTTTGCACCACGTGTATAAAGCAAGCAAGCAAGCTTCCCAGTAATTCTAGTGATTTCTAATGGGCCTGTGTGTGGATAAGTATAAATGTATTTGTATATAGGGAGAACAGATTAAGGCTCTAGAGAAAAAATAGATAAGGTAAGATAAAACTAAGATAAGGTAATTCAATTTAAATAAGAATGTACCCTCTGTTGCCAGTAGGCTGAACTGTCTGGTATCATTCCT
The DNA here is from genome assembly GCF_971803275.1 of Cyanistes caeruleus. Taxonomy (NCBI): domain Eukaryota; kingdom Metazoa; phylum Chordata; class Aves; order Passeriformes; family Paridae; genus Cyanistes; species Cyanistes caeruleus. Next base: position 80,041,678 of record NC_141703.1, read on the forward strand.
CAATCGTTAAGTCACATTTAAACAAGGTGCTGAAGAGCTTTGATGTCACTGATTTTTTTTTTTCCACTTAACTAACTGAGAAAACCAAATAAAGTTAATTGAAAGCTCCTCCACAGTAGAGATGGAACAAAAGTAAATAATTTTTACATATAACAATTTACAATTGTGTTTACAATAACACAAACCTTATAACTCTTTCCAGTATCACTTGTGCCTCTACCCTGTAATTGCTTAAATAAGGCCCTGTGTCCCATATCAGAAACTGTATGAGATCAGTCAAACACACTCCTACTTATTTTTAAATGCAAAACCTTAAAGTATGTTTGTTTGGAATCTCTATTTGTACACTGTGAAGAGGGCTGAGCTCTGCACATCCCACACAGCACTCAACATAAATTCTATCTGTTTAAAACTCATAATAAATAAAAAAAATCTCACTACTACTAGCTAAAATGCTTAGAGTTGCCTTGAACATTCCTGCTCTTTCTCCACTCTACCCTCTTGGGGTTACAGAGGAGGAAAGGCAGATGTGAGCAGTTTTTTTGCCACAGATTGCTTTAACACTGTTGGTTCTTTCCAGCAGAGGGATGTTTGCCATGAGAATGGCACATACCACAATGGGAAACCTGCTCTGTTTGGGGGCTCTCAGCACCTTCACAATTCACCTAAATTCTCAAGTCCCCTCCAGAACCTTCTAGACTAAGGGGCTGGCCCCCTCTGACGCAAGCTGGGCATCAGCCTTTTCCCCATGGCATGGAGAGTGACTTGCTCACTTGCCAGTGTGTGAGGAATTCAAGGATGAAGGGAGGTGAGGAGGTGATGTAGCTAGGCATGTGTCTCTTAATCTGTATTTTATTTTGTTATAGAATGCACATCTGTGATGGAAAATGGTGGAATACAATTCCTGGACAGGCTTGTTTTCTTTATGTCTTATGACATGTGGCCTGAGGCAGTATTGCTGTTACTTGCTATGCAAGAATCACAGCCATAAATCACCATCAAAACAAAAATGGATAAGCAGATGCTCTTTGGGAGGTCAGCTGCTTAACACCTGGGCCCTTCTTAAACTTGTCATCTCTGAGTTAATGAAACAGCTACTACAGGACTATTCTCTTTGGCCCTACCTTCATTTTCCATGACACAGATTGCCATGATTGCACTGACATCCCAGAGACATAACCAAGAATTTTCTATGCAAAAACATTTAATCACAGCTTGAACTAAGGAACCACTGTTTCCAAGTCTCTGCTAGAAATAATGTCTGTGATTGGTGACTCTGGTCCCATAGTGAGTGATCTGCAGTATGCTCAAGAGGCGAAATTAGAATTCTCTACAGATTTGAGGGAGAGCTTGGATCTTTGCAGGCTAAATACTTCCATGAATCAAGGTGTACAACTTAGTTCCTATTCTGTTTTAGATCTCAGATATTTGGTTTGGATCCATCTTATTTAAACTGGAACTGTATCAACAACTATCCTTTTATTTGCATGTTTGAGTAGTTAAAAAACATTGTTTCATTAGGTTATGTCCAGCAGAGTTTATGAAAACTTCATTAATCTAAACTTTTGTTGTGAATCTGTCAAAATCCATGATGAAACAAAGAATGATTTTGATAAACAACAACAAAAAATGACAAATATATAATTAATCATTATTTTTGTACATTATCTTTTTCATTAGTTCAAGGTTCAGTACCAATACCATGTCTCCAAGGAAGCCAAAATTAGTCATGTGATTATATGTTGGATTTATTCTTTCTGATATGCTTAGGAAGCTATCCATTAAAAGACATATTCAGAATAAAAAGTTTAAAAGGATGAGTGACTGCCTGGCCACTGGATATGATCACACCCTGTTATTATACTTATAAATATTTTTAGTCCATCTAAAAACATTTTTAAACTTATATATACAAATATATAAATTTGATACCCTAACAAAGGTAGCAAGGTAGTTTCTGTGTCTAAAACTCTACTTCTCTGTAATCTTTATATCTTTTTAATGAAACAGCCTGGAAAAGACTGGACAAATGTGAAGAGCTCATGTTATTGGTCACACAGATGGGCTAAGAATATTATGCAGATAAATTACATGCTGTCTGCTTAGGTCAAGCACCAGATTGCACATTAAGGATAGACAATCTGATAATGATTTAGGATGCATTTATTGGCAGACAGGAGAAGACATTCTGGCCAAAGTTGTTCACACTGAGTTGAAATAGTATCTGTGGATGGTAATTTATCACCTAAAACCCACAGAACTGAGCTGCAGCTGGACAGGTTACCCAGCCTACCATGCCAGAAGTGGGCAGCTGCATAAAAGCCCCATATAAATGCTGAAATATACTCTGAGGATGTTTTGTGTTGGCTCTTTTCAATAGTGAGAAGAGGCATGCACTTGTGAAGAACATGCAGTAAGTGTGCTACATCACCCTAAAGTTTATCACTTTTCACTTTTATCTCTATTTCTTGTTCTGTAAAGTAAATGCTAGCATTGATGCTGATGCTTGCATTCTAAGCCAGGGGGATAATTTTATGTTATTTGATTTTACAGCCAAAGAAAATACTGCCTCTTAAACACAGATGGAGAAATATGGGGGAGCATAACACTATCAAGCCTTAAAATACAGTTCTAATTCTTACTCCAACTCTGGACTTCAACCTGTGCACTCAATATATAGCACTTGAGAAGGTTTGCAATGCAGGTTGCAATCAAATAAGTAATTAAGTTGAGTAAGAACTGTTCTTCGGCTCATTTACTTTATATTAGTAAATACCCCTAGTTCTGTTTTCTTTGGTTATTTTATTATCCCAGCTGAGAAACAGAGATATGGTATTTTAAGTTGTATTTCTAGAGACTATATGTCCTGATTTATGCATCACTATTTAATATGAATAGTTATTAAAGTTCATTTCTGTGTTGAAACTGAAGTATTTAATTAAGTCGTTATCTCAGAATGCTTCACACCGACAATTTTGCTTCCATCATGGTATTAGCTTTTGCTGGCAGCATGCATTTAAAAAGACTGCTCAAAATGAATTCTGAAGGTGTTTCCCAAGCTTGTGTTCTGTACTGAGGGTAGAATATGGCTTTGGAACTGCATTTCCTTTTTACAAGCTCTCTTCAACAGGAAATGTGAAACTGCTAGAAATATTTTTATTTATGTAATGTGACAGAAATGAGAGGTCTTTGAACAGTTGTGACCTGCAGTAGGAAAGCTGAGGCACTGAACTATGTCAGGGTTGGTAATGGATCCATGGTTGTGTTCTTCTATTTAATAATGGCACTAAAATAAATGAGTTTGTTTAGTTTGGCCTTCTAAGGCTTTTACTATACAAAATAACTAATAGTCAGCAATTCCAGAATTTCAAAGAGTTTCAGAGATTATTTATACAGCAATAATCCTTACAAAACACTGATTAGCTCAGGTTCCCTATAGTCTTCTTCCCTGTTAAGCTGACAATTTAAGTAAGCATAAATATAGATTTTTTTTTCTCCCTTTTATACTGTCCCATTGGCATAATTGAAAATATTTTAAAATACTTTATATGCAAAGACATTTTTAAAACCCTATACATCAAGTAGGCACTAACATCATAGTATGGCTGGGAGAATTAAAACAATGAAATAATGAAAGCAAAAAAAAAAAAAAAGACTTTTTGACATTCAGGGGGTTGTGACTATCCAATGTAAAGATTAACTCTTCTAGACCTATTCTGTGTACACGTCTGAATTCTCAAAACATCTAATGTTATTTAGATAAGAGATCTGAAGTAACACTGCTTCTTTTGTTTCTAAGGCTGTATTCTGATTCCCCATTGAGAAATCACCGTTTCAAGCTCTGAATTACTGTGACTAGGCTGCTTCTTGCAGGCAAGCTGAGTTGTTTTCCATACAACCAGTGGAGGAGTGCAGTGTAGGTGATTCTGAGACCACAGGAATCCTTGCCTCTAAATTTGTGCCAAGATTCTTGAAAGTCTGGTTGTATGATTAAAAATGATTGGTTCTGTTGTTATTCCTACCTGCCTGTTGAAGGGTGGTGATAGCCAGTTTTAGACACCTTCAGCTGAGAAGTAAATTGCCTCAGGTTTATGACTATCAAGCAATAAACCGTTATGCCATTTATTGCTTGATAAAAAATCACTTTTGTACACATAGCCTTACCCAAGCTCTTCTTTTTGCACATTGCATTTTTTTCATTAGAAGCAATATGTTTAAGCAGAACACAGTATAACTGCTTCTTTTTAAAAGCAGAATGTCCTTCTCAGTTTTTTTAAAGGAGTATTGATGCATTTATTTTTAAATATTAAAGGCAACAATTGCAAAGATGAGCCACAAAAGCTGTAAGAAAGCCAGGAGACACTCTTGGTAGCTTTGGGACTAGGAATTTAGAACACTAAGTGTTATATGATTTGCTTCTCTAAATAAATCCTATCTTTATGGATAAGGCAAACAGAAGGCGACATTTAGGCTGACCTTCCAAGAAAACAAATTTTGTTTTTATTATTTTACCAGGAGCTACAGATGTTTATCAGAGCATCTGCTAAATTTACCCTGTTTTTGAATTTTGATACAACAAATTAATGCTCAGTCCATGAATATGAATTATTAATAGTTTTTTAAAAATAAAAAGGAAAATTTGGCCTGTCCTGGGTGGGCAAAGGCTGTAAATCTCACAGCTGTAAGCTGTGTATCCAAGAAAGTATTATTGTAAGTCTAATGGCGTTAACTCAGAGTTAGTGGTTTGGTCACTTTATTTTATATTGGTGTAAAATTTGCGAATTATAACAGTTCTCACAGCTGCATAAAAATTAATCAGTGCTCTGGAGATTCACACAACTACTTGTACTCCTCTGGGTCATGGTAACTAAACCTGTTAAAAATTAATGGTAAAAGGTTTTTTTTTACCAAAGTATGACTGTTTAAAAAGGAAGAAGCCCTTCTGATGGACACAACATCCCTTTCGTCTTATAAACAAAATCACAGTCTATAAGGCTGTACATTTTATATAAAGCCTCCCACATTTTATATAAAGTCATGTGTGAGCTAAATGCATTTGGTTCTGCAACCCCAAGAATTGTTTTATTTACAGCAAATGTATTCATGGGATTCAGGTGTCTAAACTATTTCTCTTTGTGTGTTCTCTTGGCTGTCCATGGACCTACTGAAAATCATATGGAACCTAAAGGGAATGAGTGAGTAAGTATAATAAAATAGTTTGGGCTGGAAGGGACTGTGAAGATCATCTTGTTCCAACCCTCTGCCAAGGGCAGGGACACCTTCCACTACACCAGCTTGATGTGAGCCCCATCCAACCTGGCCTTGAACACTTCCAGGGATGGGCCAACATGTGCCAGTGCCTCACCACCCTCACAGCAAAGAGTTTCTTCCTAATATCAAATATAAACCTACCCTCTTTGAGATGAAAGCCATTCCCATTTGTCCTGTTACTACACACCCTTGTAAAATGTCCCTCTCCAGCTTTCTTGTAGGACCCTTAATGTACTGGAGGATCCTAGAATGTCTCACTGGAACTTTCTCTTTTTCAGGCTGAGCAACCTCAGCTTTCTCAGCCTGTCTTCACCGGACAGAAACTCCAGACCTCTGAGCATCTTTGGACTGGCTCAAACAGGTCCATGTCCTTTTTATGATGGGGACCCTGGAGCCACATGCAATATAGGAAAGCTTAGGACAGCTAAATAACTTACTGTCTCAAGTTTTCCTGTCCCTTCTGCTCTGAGGATGGAGCTGTTCATAAATTATTTGACGCTAAGTACATTAGAGGTAAATCTACTTCTTAATGCATGAGGCTAATGAGTGAATGGGCCACCTTACTGATGGAAGGGACAATGAAGCTGGAAGAACTGATGTTGTCAGTGAAGTCTCATTGTTCCTGCTTTCACTTATTAAGCTGGAATGCAAAGAGTCATTTACCAGGGTAGCATGGAGTTTATCATTGTACAAGCACACAGTCTTTGTTTTGTTTGATCCTTGAGAGTCTAACCTTGCTAATCTCACAATCACTGTAGCCTGGTGAGTCTGATAACTTGAGGGATTAAAATTTCAGACAATTCCCATATCTTTTACAAAATCTACTCATCCTGCATTGCAAATTACATCCTAATAGGCTCAATGTTGATTTCAGGTTTGTTTGTTTTTTTTTTTTAACTTTGTTTTACCACTGTAGGTTTAGACATTCTACAAGGAAAAAAAGAGGAAGGGGGGAGGGGGTGTAGGCATGGGAAGGGGGAAGAAAAAAAATACACATATTCCTAAAAATTCTGTAGTTTACAGAGAAAGGAACTGGAGTTCAAGATCACAGCCATTACTACTGTTTCTTCATTAAAGGTAACAGCCTCCTCTTCCATTGTGTCCTGAATGAATTAGATCTCAAAAAAATCTCCAGATTTTTGAATTCCAGAAACATGTGCAATTAGCAGAAAAGACCATGACAAGAGTAGGGAAAAGAATGAGGGCAATTGATTAGTCTATTTATTTCTGCTGAGAACCTGCTGCAGAAAAAGACCAACAGCCTACTCCCTTTTCCTAGGAGAAAGGCCTCTGCTAACTCCTATGTGAACAATAGTTTTACAGTACTTTTCCTGGGTAAGGACTACACTGCTTAGCTTTTCTTCTGGTTTTCCTCAGTTCAGAGCGAAGACTTTACAGCAGCTGAAAAGTGCTAGAGAGCCATCTTGGTTGGGATGGATGCACAGCATGGAGAGAAAACACACCTGCTGCACCAGAACCATATCCTTATGCTCACTGGAGAGCAAGTGGTCAGCTTCCAATGGACCCGAGCCACTGCACACATAATAGCATAGATAACACACTGCATTTGGTTCTGAACCAACATCAGTATTAATATGGGTCAGAAAGCATCTGCCTTGTCTCTCTCTGCTAAAATTCCAAAGTACATAGTCTGGGATATGTTTGTTAGCTTCTCATCTGTAAGAGGTTCATGATGGATTTAGTGGTATGTTAAATGTTTCGATTTATCCTCTGGGGTTAACTAGTTTATTTCAAACATATGTTTGAAGATAACAGGTCAGATCTCTGAAGGACAAATGCCTTCTCTTATGCTAATCAATGTGAATGCATGCTATTCAATGTTTTGGTAGTACCTCCTAGTTCTCCTGTTTTAAGGTGAAACAGAATTATCTTTGCAATGTTGCCTGACAGGTCCTTTCAGCTGATCAACTCAATGTGTCTATTCTGGAGTGAAAGCTTTGGGTTTTTTTTATTTTATTTTATGGCCCTTAGTGGCTGAACCTTAAAAATAAGGACTAAGGGTGGTAAAAATGGAAGATTACGCAATCATTATGTAACAAATATTATTATATAACAAATATGACAAGTTCCAACTTCAGAGGACTTCAAAAGAGGGTGGGAACAAGCAGAACAAAAATAAAAAATTACAATGAAATATAGTTTGGTTCTCACCAGTCTTCCTCTAAAAGCAAGGAAGATCATAAGAACAATTTCTGACTTTTAACTACCACAGGATAACTAATCATAACTCTTAATTTAAAGCCAAACAAAGGGAATCGTGTTATTATGCCTGTGCACTGTAGGTATATCAGTCTGATTCATCAGTAGTTGCAGGAGCTAGTTTTAATTTCATGGAACAACTAAGCATGAGGAAGATTTTTTTCTCCTTTACTGGTAGATTTTTACTTTAAAAACATTAAAACAGAGTATGAATATGCCTTGGACCAAAACAACTACTGATGCAATTTTTCATTCTAGGCCCTTCTACTAGAGGCAATACTACTGATTTTGCAATGTCAACATTCAGCTTTCACTTAAATAACTTTAATTAAATAAAAATATAAATCCAGCTTTTGAAGTCATGTTCTTCCACTAGGCCAAGCAAAGGCTTAATGACCAGAAGATGGATGATTTTTTTTTCCAGTGAACTGGAATTTTTTTTTCCCTTTATTTTGTCCCCTCTTGCTTGTTGCAAAAGGATTGAACAGTATTGAAAAAATGAGAGAACAATCAATGATGTACACTAGCCAGATGAAATTCTATCTTGAAAGCAATTTTTTTCTCCACTTTATGTTTTCCTTAACAGTCGTCACTGGGAAGAAACACAGAGAGTTGAAAATGTGAACATTTTTCCCTCTGAAATGTCACTGCATTCCTCCCTTCTCTTTTGCCCTTCATCTCCTGTAGTAATTGTGCAAGCTTTCTTGATGCTGTAGCATGATTATGATGAAATGGTCTAAATATTTATTGGACACTTTAAATTTAGTCTTATACTTTCCTGTGCAAAAACTCCAGGCTCACTTATCAGCTGTCTATCTCCCTGGAAAGAGCTCTGAAAGAAGTAAACAAAAGAAAGCAGCAGAATCAGCTTCCAGGACCATGGAGTGCCAAACAGGCATTGGTGAGCTTGTTTTTAAAATTGTTTTGGATTTCTGAGGCCTCTTGCCATCTGATGGTTCTCCCTTGCATCTTAAAAAGATCTGGTCTTGAGATTCTTATTCAAAAAATGAATAATTTGTGGGGATGTCTGGTTGGACAGAGGGGAGGTTTCCTGGACCTAAGATGGACATGGGGAACTCACAGCCACATCACAGGATGGAGCTGCCATTCCCCTTCCACTCCACACAAGCTCCTTGGAACTGTGCTCCTGCTGCACCTTGTCTCAAGATCTCAGCTGACCTGACTGAGACAGGTCAGCTCTATAAATCCACGTTTTCTTGTGGGGAGATGAGTTTTTTCCTGCCTTTAGTGAGCACTACCAGCTCATGAACCACTCAGGAAAGCATGAACATGAGGCAAGACTGAGACAGAGAGGAGGTGGGAGTCCTGATTATTTCTTTCAGAGAGTCCTGACTGCTTCTTTCAAGAAGCCCCTAGACTCAACTCGACTAGCTGTAGCATAATTGTTACTTTATAAATTAGCGTATTAAAATGCCCACTTTATTTTCTTTAAAACTGAGGCAATTTTGGAATCTGATCAATAGGAGCAAAAGATGTGTCAACCAGTCCAAATGGGAATGTTATGGTGACAAAATTGTGCTTTTCCTACAGTCTCCTTCATGTTTCTCCCATGTTAATTAAGACTTCAACACTCTTGCCAGCTAACTGTAGCATGAGAATATGAAGAATCTTGCCCAGCGTCACATAGGAAGTAGCTAGCAGCTCCCAGGAGTCTCTGCCTTGCAACAGCAAACTTCCCTGCTGGAGTCAGAGGAAACAGTGCTGCTTAATTGAATTGGCATTCTGTGCCCCATTCTGTTCACTGGAAACTGCAGAAGCCTTGTATCAGTAAAGACAAAATATTCCTGCTCTCTGATCTACTATTTGATTTGAACCAGATGCCCTTTTTGTTCCCTAATAAAGGCTCATTCCCTTTGGGAATAACTCCTTGGCTTATAAAAAAGTTCTTCTGGAGGAAATGCTACTGGCCTTGGCAGATCTCAAGAGAAAGCTAAATAAAGACAGAGTGAGTGAGAGGTGACATTTCAAAGCAGTGCAAGATTGTCTTGGGAACCTTTTCTACCCTGCAGCTGAAGCCTCCACCATCTGAATTTGGCATCCTTGGGTTCTGCTACTGGGATTTATTTATTTTTGAGCCATATTTTATGCTTTAAGTTTCACAAATGGGCAAAACTTTGCAGATCACCTGTGAGAAATCGTCTCTTTCCCCAGGCACTGCCCAAAAAGAAGGGTTGTTGTTTTGGTTTATTTTTTCAATGTGACTCTTGGCTGTCACTGCTTATTTTTCACTGGCAACCTTTCAGTCTCAGTACTCCTTCCAATCTGCAGTTAGTTAGCTGTAAATATATTTAATTAAAGCTGCCTCTTACAACAAGGGAAGTATTAGCAGTTTGTATATCATTAGGGTTTTTTTTGTTTTTATTAGTCCTACAGTGCTTCAGGATCCTCACTATGAAAATATCATGATGTCCCCATCTGCTTTCTCTTGACAGAAGTTGTAGCCAGCTACAAAATGTAGACTGAGCTGTCTGCAAGATGAGAGAAAGAAAACTGCTCCCTAATCAACCTTGTCTTAATTTTAAAGCACTATGACTGCAGTCCTGATTTAGGTTTGTGTCACCAGATTTTGTACTTCCTCATGTAAAACACTTCAGTGATGAAAGTTAATAGCAACACTTGTGTCAATGCAGTCAACTGAAAGTGGAAAAGAGACTATGAAACAGAAAAAGCCCTGTATACAAACACGTAGATTTGGAGGTTCCATCCAAAACTGTCCACCCATCAATCCACAATCCATCAATGTTACTGTATAAGGAAATAATGGGGAGATTTTTTTTTTTTTTTTTTTTTTATGTAATTATATCCTGCTTCCAGGCAGGTCAGTGTTAATTTTTGCAGTGGCCATGTCCAGGACCTGGAGATTGTTCTATACCAACTCATGTCATTGCTGAGGACAGAGAGAAGGGCAGGGGGAAGGAGTCCCTTCCAAGGAGGAGGGGTTCCTTGCAGTCCAGTAAGCATGGCAGAGGGAGTGGTTGTGTGGCCCTGCTTCTGGGCTGGAGGGAGAGGCTGGGCATCATCAGTTCTGAGATGGAGAGACCAGTCAGGGTGGTATGGCTGTGGAAGGGATTGGGTCAAGCTTCACAGTGAGCATTTTTGCATGAGAATCAAAGTCTATATTCTACAGTTTCTTTATTAATATTATTACTGTTACTGTTTGTTTTCTTATCTCATTGCTGTTTTGTGTAAATTGTTCTTACCTCAACCCCTTTCCTTTGGTGCCTCCAATTCTCCGCTACAGCCCACCGCAGAGGAGAGAGTGACAGTGAGGTTTGGAGAGTCTCAGCAGGACCACTAAACTGGGGACTATCAATCCTAAACCATGACAAATTACCTGATAGAAGTTTATTTATTTCCTATAGCTCTGCCCCACTCTTTTTCAAACACGTGGAAGCTGTTGTCATTGGTGTTCCCTGGCTAGTGGTTGAACACCTTCCTGCTGCTTCAGGCCATGCTCTTCCACCTGTAAATCCCAGAATCCTTCAAAATCCAAATATGCATTACCGGTTATTACAGCCTCAGTCTATCTTCTGCAACATTGTAGCAATATTTTCACCTTGTACTACCTTTGGTGAGATTCTCAACAGTAAAAAAAAAATCCAGCCACTACAATTACTGAGAATCTAGAAATGACATCAAATGTGCCTGCAATTTTAAAAAGAGAAAGTGGCAGAAGACTGAGGTGAATGTTAGAAATTGTTCTTTTTTTTGATGGTTTAAGACTTGCATTTTATCTAGATAAATTGTTATGCAGAAGGTCTCTACTAGGAGATCACTATTAATATGGTGAGACAAATAGGCTTCTTTACAGTTGTATCTAGGCATAATGGAAAGCCAAAATGGTGCAAAGATGGAGAAAATCTTTGGCAAATCACTGCTTTCTTTATTTGGAGACAGGTGAGCCATATCCTAATGAAAATAATAAACTCTAGTCCATGACTGTAGGTTTGGCACCATAATTTTAGAAATTATTGTCATGATATTTTGATAGTGCGAGTCCTAAAATGCTGTAAGATTAATACAAAAAGTGAAGGGGTTCTATTGTCTGTTGGATGCCTGAAGAAGTGGGTGGCTATGAAGGGGTGAGCATCAAGGAATTATTAATTTGAATATGCTATTATTAGCTTCTTTCTCAAGTTTATATAGTTCATCCTTTCCCTTTCTAGGTCTGCTTTTTGTCAAATCTATGCAGTGATTTGAAGTAGGGTAGTGACCTGCAGGCCCTAATGTCCTGACTGACCTCCCACTGGAACCTCCACTCCCTGTCCTCTGTCCTTTACTCCAGGAGCTCGGCTTAAGCTGGGGCTGATTTTATGTCTTGCCTAAGCTATACTGCATACCTTTCTAGTCTTGTCTCTTATCTCATTGGCTTGTCTCTGGTCTTGCCTCCAGCTTGTCTCTTGCCTCTCTGGACCCCTTAGATACATGTTGGACTGGATAAGTCACCTTCTTTTGTCTGGGATTGCCAACAGAACAGCTGTCATCAATATCCTGGTGTGCTCAGATATCTGGGCCTTGCAGAAAGCCTCTGCTGTGATCATCTGCAGCTCCCAGCTCATCTTCCCAGCCTTGTTCTTGCTGCTCCCTAATACAAGAAACAGTTACTTTCCTTTTTGCAGGAATTCTAAGTAGTAGCTTCGGTATTATCTTGCAAACGGCTGTATCTGAAATTCCATTCAATCAATATCTTGATTAAAAATTGCTAGAACTGAGTGGAAGCTGATCTCAAGATTCTTATCATCCAAGGGAGAAAGTGTGTATATGGGGAGAGTGAGATATATTTCATTGCAGAATTCTAATATTCTGATAGCTTTAAACATGAGTGTATTTGTGAGATTTACAGCCAAATGGTGGGGGAAGAAGAGAAGAGAGGACATAAGTTAAATGCAACTTGTAGAGAGGATAAAATAGAATTTGATTCTGTTAGACTGAGGTGATTGTATGAAAGACTTTACAATGTAATTTGAAGAAGAAAATCCTTTACCCATGAACTGTGTTTGAGAAATGGAGAAAAGGCAACATGCACTTCCCAAGAACAAACAACCAGTAACCCAAACATTTTTTCTGATGAGAATTCTGGGTTTTGCTAAAAAAAGAGACACAATAAATTTCCCTTATCTTGGCTTCAGTAAAGAATTTCAAAACAACAAACAAAATGCTGTGATATATTGAACAACATGTTTCTACCAGAGCAAAGGAATTATCAATGTTATTGACCAAGGCTCTGGAAACTTGTCTATGATTGCGGTCTCTTTCCAGGAAAGAGTCGTAACTCAACCTTGGTACACATGTGGGATGCAAGACTTCAGACCACCCCAGAAAATATCCTTGTTCTATATTTGGCTTATCAAAGCAGAGTTTGTTTGAGTGGGCAGGTCATAGTGTTGAAAAGGAAGAACTAGAAAAACAGAAATTAAACTGAAAGAGAATATTGGAACAAATTCAGGATAGATTTCAGGGAGTGTAAATACATTTCAGCTGGATAGCAAAAGAAAGCATATAGGTTCTGAAGAATGAAGGTGTATGATGATTACTCAATAGTAACAAGAAGAGCAGAATGGAAATTAGAGTTAATTTTAAGAAATAATCAGTTTATGAAATAAACCTCCACAAGGTTCCTCAAAGGTCTAAGTACACCGATTGAAGAGATTCCTTCCAGTCATGTTGTTTGCTTCAGTGAATGGACAGAGAATGGATTTATTTTGACAGAGAATGAGACTATTTGGGAACTCTGACAATTGTCGTTTCCCTTTTGTATTTGTACATGGTCTATTCTTTATTACTGCATCATTCAATTTCTCACACATTTCAGACTGTTTTATCTTCACATGAATAATAAGAAATATTTATGTTCTTGTGAATTAGTGGGTCCTGTGTTGTTGGTTAATGGATGACTTATGGAGATAATTTTCTATTATTGGGCAGTGGACAATATTACATTATATTGTAATAGAGAGTCAATTCAATGCAAAATAATGTTTTCTGCTCCAAATTGTGATGATCGTGACTTTTTTCACAGATATCTATCTTAAAAATTATGTCTGTCAGCCTTCTAGAAAGTTACAATTTTCCTCAGAGGAAAACATCTCTGTGAAGAAACTGAACTGCTTAAAATACAGAAGTTCCTGTGATTGTGTATCAAGGTGCCTGGTACTCTACTCAGGAATGTTTAGGAAGAAGAATCTCTCCCCCATTATATAATTAATTATACTTCTCGATGCAATAATTATATATAAAATTTTCTCATTCATATTCATAATTTTTGTGTCTCTATGGTAGTTCTAATTTTCCTATTACACTTTGAATTAGAACAACCTAAATCTGCTCATTTTTCCACTTCTGAACACTTCCCATCCATCCCTTCATGTCTTTGGCACAGATGTTATTTCTGAAGCAAAGGTAAAAAGAGAATAAAACATTTCCCTTCCTTCTAGGACTACTCAGAACTGTTCTATTGCTCTTCTGGGAAAAAAAGACTTTAACCAGGCTGCACATTTTGCATAAGCTGTTCTCCATTTTCTTTGGAAGAAACCACCATGCTTTCTGCTTTACCATCTAGAAGGTGATTCATGTGTTAAGAACTGTCAGGAAAACATAATTTATAGACCATGCAATGTTGTCTTGATTAAAAAAAAATTCCTACAACCCCAAATAAATGCCTCTATGAATCAAAGTAATTTTAATTTGAAAATATGAATTACAAAAAAAGATGTAGTTTGGGGAAATGTTTCGTTGCTGTGTTCTTTCAAAACATAGAAGAGAGGTTATCTCTGTGTCTGTGTGCACCCACACCTTTTTGCAACGAGGAGGAAGATGTAGAATTGTTGCAATCTGAGACCCCAGTGTTTCTCACTTCCTTCAGAAAAGGAGAAAATCTATGTCCAAGCTTGATGGGAAAATAGATTTGTGTTCTGGAGTCAATGTGTGTAAGTGGATGACATAGTTCTGGATGTGCCTAACTACAACTAAGAAGTTTGCTTCTGCTAGTGCCATGTATCATCTTCTCCCAGTTAGCTAGAAAGGTAGTCCTGATTATTCTGAGAAGGTTTTTGTTGGTAAGCATGTGAGGAACATACCTTGTTTCCCAGAACTTAATAAACAGGTAAGAGAAAAACAGACTGAGATGTTCAGACTTTGACTAATGTGACAAGATTGATTTTATGGAGAGGGATAATAAAGCTGAATAATGTGTGCAGCTTTATGGGTTTGGGAAACTCATTTAAGCATGCTGGAGGACAGAAAACAGGAATACAAACAGCATGAGATGAATTTTCAGAGATAGTCTCTCTAGAAAATAGCTTTTAGATTAGATAATTTTCATTTCAGTTTCATTTTATATGTGAAAGCAGCTTTTTTCTTAGTTTTTCTTAGAAGAGAGATTAAAAGCCATATTCTTGTTAAATGATGTCATAACAAGAGTGCAAGCATTCAGGAGTGAATTTATTTGCTCTAATTTGTTCAAGATTTTCCCTACTGTGGAACAGTATCTTGAAAAATTTCTCTTACTGCTTACAGTACATGCTGGGATATATTAATTTATGATGTTAATCATAATTCCTCCCTAATATTTCTTTGGGAGAACTCACCTTTTAGTTTCCTTTCATTTTTTTTTTTTCATCTTAAACTTCCAAAATATCCACTGTATTACTGTGGACAAAGAGGAATAGCATTATGCCTCTTAATGTTGAACTTCATTTCCCCAAAGAATTGTTGGAACACATTAATGGCAAGCTCACTCCTTACAGACAGTCAACTCAGGCAAAATAGGATGAGGTCATCCCTATCCAGTGTCTGAACATTTTATGCTGTGCTACTGTTTTGAGTACATCTCCTTTTCCCTTAGGTTCATGTGCAGTTCTCTCTAGACAGGCAAATATTAAAAAAAAAAAATAAATTTAAAAATCAACAAGTTGGTCTAGGAAATTGAAAACAGAAAATCTTGCCAGGAAAAAAACCAAAAAAACGATACTGAAGTGAAGCTATTCAGTCTCTGTTTATCTCAGTTAGAATGACTGATGACTGTTTTTCTCTGCTCTTTGGCTGTTTCCTCTTCTCCAGTTTGAGTTTAAAATCTTCATAACATTATTTAAACTTCAAGTAATTGCAATATCTAAACACCCTAAATCTTGTGGCACGAATACTCAGGATACTAAGTCCTCAAAATTGGTCTGTGGGCAAGTTTATTAACTTGCTAAGATTGTCTCCAGGAAAGCAATGATACCAGTATATTTTTATAAATGTTAATTTCTTGAAACTCCACTCATGCTTCTAAGTGCAGCATATATGTGATTTGTATTTTTCTTAAACAAATCATCAAGCATCTGATTTTTCTTTTTGTTAGTCTTGGCCAATGTTTCTGAGCTGGCTAATGTGGCTCAAAAGAAAACAAAAATTAACACACATGTAGTTTTCAAACAACATGAAACTTGGAGGATGGGTCAAATGTACCAATAGGTTTCTACTGCTGCATTTGGAGCATTCCTATGAATAATTTGCTTCTTAAGAAAGTTACATGGAAAGTTAAGGAAAAAGGCCATATATATATATGGTAAGAAATAGTCTCTTGGAAAAATTATTCTGAGATAGGAGCTGGGACATGATCTATAGAAGATCAAGTGCAAATATATGGTGTGGTGTTGTAGGTGAAGATGAGCATGGTACTTGGATCTACCTTCACAGGAACTTTAGCTGGAAAAAAGAAGTGATGTTACAGTCATGTGCAGAACTGAGAAGACCACTACTGGAATATTTCTACTAAATCTATCAAGCAACTTTTAAGCATTCTGAAAAGAAGTGAGAGATTTTCAGTTTGGTTTCAGATGTCGTAACTGAGACTAATTTGTTTGCAAATACAAATATTGGATATACTGGATATATATACAAATAGAAATTTTGAATATACTGACAGAAGGCAATAAATCTGTCAGTACATGCTCTTTGACCTAAGAGAACAAAGTGCCTGCCAAGCTCTAGAAACTGATGACAAATCAATTCGGATTGAGAATGGAGTGAAACATTTGAACAGTTAATTAACTACCAAGAACTATGGTAGCGGAAGATTTTTGACTTATCATTTTAGTGCTTAAATGAGAATGAGTATCTAAGAAACATCATCAAGCATTAAGTACTTCTTCTACACTGCAGAAAATGCTGGATAAAGTCCTTTGATATGTGATACTCCAAAAATTAGGCAGGATGACCCTAATTGTACATTGATTCTAAGGGACTGATTGCTTTTTTGAGAAGCAGTTGCTGTTGAAATCCACAACCTGTCCTTCTCAGGTTTGACAGGACTTCTAAACTGGATCTCTGTAAATTATGATTAGACATCTTTCTTTGGAAACAGTGATTTAACCACTCTTTCCTTCCAATCAAAAGCAAATAATTCCAATACTTCACAGCAAATCATAAAATAATGGAGCTAGCTGTGGAAACAGAGTGGGAAAAGATCACTGAAACCCATCTTTTTGAAAATTGTGAAAACATAAATAATGATAGAAAAGGTATTTCCTGAGAAGCCTATTGTTGGAAGAAAAATATGCATAATGATTTGTAGGAACCTCTCTTGACACTGAGGGTACGGATAGGTAGCCACTATTATTACCTGCCACGTTTTCCTGAATGTATTCAGGGCAGCATCAGGGACACAGTAAATGATGATTTTTTTAATGGGTAGTGAAGAAGGGAACAACTTGCTCTCTTCTTCCTTCTGGGTCTCCCTTGAGACATTGTTTTTAAAAAAGCTGTCACTTGCCTTCTGTCACATCATGGCACATTCCTGCCACTTGTGCTATTATCATATCCTCTGTTACTGCAATAAAGATTTGGCATGCAGTTACATGGGGATTGCATGAAGCAGAGGGACACTCCTACAGCAATATTTTACTGCAATTGGTTGCTCCCCAAACAGTAAAATGTTTTTTTACAGGTAAGATTCAGCTAAATTCACTTTAAATAGAGATCAAAATGCAAACAGTAAGTCTGATTTGTAGAACAGCAAGAAACCTAGTTCTTGGCTATGAAATTAGAAAGATCTTTTTGAAAAAAAAAAAAAAAACCAAAAAAAAAACCAGAATAAGAAGGCATAAGTCACAGAAGCATTTTGCTAGTATCTTGTCCCAGAGTACACTTGGTGCAGACTCAGACTTGCAGGTTTCCATCTCCAGGAGCCTCTGAAGCCTGCTCTCACTCCTTTTTCCACCTGCACGTATGGATTTGAAGATGACACCGAATGCAAATGAGATTCAGAGCAGTTCCAAGGAACTCTCAGTTCCTCATAATAATAGAGATTTTTATACAATGACTTCTAGTAACTTTATTCTTTCTGAGGACAAACCCACTCTTTTTTCTGGATCTGAACTGCATTTTGAAATTCAATGAGACTTGGTTGTGTTGCTTTCTCCCCCAGGATGACCTCCCTGTTATGAAGTTAATTGCATTAGAGACTGATCTGAATTTTTCCCAATGTGATTTACCCTGTGAAACTTTGTATGGCTTCATAATAAATGATTGTAGCATAAATATTTTTGTGGACTTTCATAGTCTTACAATCCTTGACAAATTTCTGGCTTTGCAAGAAGAATTCTCATGCCAAGGGACTGATGGAGAAATCTAAAGCAGTTCTCAAGCCAGCTTCACTGAAGCATTTTAAAGTTTTCTCCTCCTGTCTGCAACTTTTGGTCAATTTTAGGGGTCAGGCCTGATGAATGACTCTACAAACTTTTGCAGCAGCCTGGTCCTTGTTTTTATGCTTTTCATGGATTGTTTGTTATGTTTGAATGTTTTACAGAATTAAATTCAACAAAACTCTGTTTAATAAGGATAAGGACTGGGAGTAGTTCCTCTCTTTAATCCCATTTCTCATTATTTGAAAAGTTGTTTTCCACTTTACTTTGTTTCTCAGCAGCTTCACATTCTTTCAGATGACCTCTCTGATTTGTGTTCAGATGTGCCTAAAGCAGCTCTGTCGAGGTAATCGAAGTTTATCCATTCTCCTCTCTTTACCAGCTGTCGCTCTATATTAGAAATGGTGAGAAGCACGACACTGACTCTCTTAGCTGCATTGTCCAAGAGAGCTCTAAGTTTATTACTCTTTATCTTCTTTTACAGACATATTTGAGAAGGTCGGAGAGGTAAAACTCTCATTGGTCATTAAAGAAGCACATCACCATCATTGGTTAAGTGGAACACCACCCCTTTACTGCTTCTTGCAAGTAAATCCTAAACAACACCTGCAGAAATTGCTGTCTTTTACCAAGGATTGTTTGCATTATTTCTTATGCTTTCTTAGGCCAGAGTGAAAAGCTTGTGTCAGTTTCACACAGGCTCCGTGTTCCTGCTTGCTTTTTGCATTTAGCATCCACAGTTCCCCTTTTTTGTTTTAGGGCACAAAGGTAGCATTTGTAATCTCCTGCTGGGCCTTTGCAGGAAAGAGAACAAACACTGCATCAGCCAGTCTGTTTTCAGTTATTTTTCTTCTATGCACCTGTGATTGGAGGCTGTCATACTGCATCTTCTACAGCTGACAGTAACATTTCTCTCCTCACTATCTTCTTACAAATTCATTCTTCAGCTTCTTCCAGGAGATCCCCAAGTACCATCCTTATTCAATAATGTCTCTCTTTTCAGTTTGTTTCTACTTTCAAATGATTTAAGTCATTGATCATTATTTGTAGGGTTTCCTTTTCTTTGTATTTTCTTTATTTTCTTCTCAGTTAAGCCACACTGTACCATCACTTAATAAGTAGAATTCTTCATGGGATTTAGCTAAGTGGATTATTACCATCCAAAATGCTGGGAACTTAGGTCATTGTGTCTTAACAATTCCAAATCAACTTTGTTTTGTCACCTGGACATTTAATATTACTTAAATATTAATGTGTATCTTCTTAGTCTAGTCAACATTAAAAAAACCCAAAAAGCCCCCAAAGAAACACAAAACTCTAAGCTACTCTTTTTCTGTTTATATTGTTCACTTTGTTTCATAACTTGGATCTACAGTGTGGCAAGTTTTCTCTGCTTCTTCAGTACAGCCTTTACACAGATTACAGTATTTTTTCTTTGGTTTATTCATCAAGCTGTTTATTTTTCTGGTTAAGTCTGACTAAAACTGACAATTGTCAGATGATTATAAAAATATCTTTCATTAAGTCTCAGTTTCTTTTACATAAAACTTTGTTCCTTACAAATACTTGAATTACATAATCTAGAAGCAATGTCAGGGCTCTTTGGACCAATGCTACACAGCACCTATCCTATTCCAAAAGGTTGGAGAGGAACCTGGGAGAGGAACAGAGAAGGCAATCAGTCTGAGAAAGAGCTAATAGCAATAAGAACTACATAACAATTGCACTTCCAAAAAAATAAATCAAAGACGTCAGATGAAACAGTAAGTGATCTTACGCAGGTAAAGAAAATATTTGTTCATCTATAGCTCAGCTGTAGAATTTCTTACCCCTGGAGGCAGTAGACACTGAAAGCCAATAACCATAAGCCATGGTTCTTATAGTGATGGACAATCAATGGAAGGAAAAACCCCTTAAGGACTCCCTGAACCACTGATAGTGAGATGCTGGAAGATTATTACGCAGAGGCATCCCTAAGACACTCACTGCTTTCTTATGCTTTTTTTGCTGGCTGCCCTAAGACACAGGACAATGTACGAGGCCATTTGTCTGAATCTGGAATGGATATTGCACACAAAAGCACTTTTTTAGACTTTTATGATATGAACTTGCATGCTTGGAATTCACAAAATAATAATATAAATTGCATGTTGTCTTCCAGCATTTTGGGTCACTTAACATCGCACAAAGACTGGAGCCTCCAGGACAGTCAACTTTGAAAACTGCAAAGGCTCTGCAAGTGCTAGGGAGACATATCTGTTATGTTTAGTCGAGAGAAGTACGTGTACTTCTGGGCTGGAGAGAGCACATCTCCTAAAGCAATTCCCTTGCGAACTGAATCTGCCTGTATGTTGCATAGGCTAGAGAAATAATTTGAAAAAGTGGAGGCAAAGAAAATGTACTGGGAGTCCAAATTTTTTCTCTTCCCCAAACAGCTTAACTAACCAACACTTGACATATGCCTGGCAAGATGGCCAAAACCGCAAATTCCTTCCCAATCTGTGGGAAAGATTATCTTCTATCATCTCACATTGTTTATTCAGCACTGACAAGGCAAAAAGATGAGGAGGGCTATTGATCTTGTAAAGCTTGTAATGTAACAAGTGGAAAGCAAACACAACTGGAGAGCAGGAAAAGGAACAATTGAAGGATGCAAAACTAAAGAACTTCACCCCTTCAGAATCAGTAAGCATTTTAGGGGAAAATTTATCTACTTTAGTTTCTTATCTGTAAAATAAGGATATTGCACTCGGTTGCATGCAAATTTTTGGAAGTTAGAGGTGTTTATTTTCTGTAATAATGCATACAACAAAAAGGTTCCTAAGGAAACAGAATATTCTGTGTGCAATGCAATACACAAAAATGTGAGGCCCCACACTAGGTAAAGAGGAAAAGAAAAAAAAAAAGGAAATAATAGATAAATAAAAAATGGAAACAAAGACAATTCTGAACAGCAAGATGGTTCATTTGCTGAGCACTCTCCATCAAAGGAGCTAATCAAAAAAAGAAAAAATCCAAGCCACAAGATTTCTTAAGAGTACAGAGACAGTCTTCTGAGGACAAAAAAAAAAAGTCTGAGTAGCACTTTTTGTGCTTCATCAGGTCTGGGTTAATTTGAAAGGATGGCATGTCATGTTTTTATTTTATGTTTCCTCTGAGAAGTGAGGATTTTTCTCCTTATTACTCCGTTTTTAAACTTTCCTAACTAGTCAATCTGCTATGTCTGCTGCCATATTTTTCTGAATATCTCTCTTCTCACAGCCTTGTGAGGTTTCTAAAGTTTTTCTGGACCCTGTCATACAAGCATCTGTTCCTTGGAGCTGTCCCCAGACCACTCATTTTGTTTGTACCATGTCAGTTTGCTCAGTCTTTCTGATTATGGTTCTGGATGCCAAAGTTATGCTCATGATCTTAATAACCATAGCTCTGACTCTGCTTTCCTGCACAGGGAGATGATATCTCCATTTTATCTAGATTCAGGCACTGCTTCATGCTCTTTGAGATGCATCATTGTAGCTCTGGCAGTTCTCAAGCATCTTAAAGGTTGTGTTTCTACTCAGGCCCTAGGCATCTCTTCCCAGAAGGTAACAGGCTGCCCATTGCTTGCTTTCATGCAAGTCATGTTCTCATATGAAAATTTTAGTGACAGCCGAGATACATCAAACAGGTCTTTTCAAAACTCTTATCAAACTGGGAACTTTGCTGAGTACTATTGGATTATTTTTCTTTCAACTACAGAATAAAATGATAACTGGTTGGATTCACTACCCTGATAGTGAGAGCATACAGGCAAGATGCTGGAAGATTAATGATGAGGTGTTTCTCAAGCTCAGGGACTAAAACTCACCCTATATGCTTTGTGGGAGGGTGTCTTTACAACCAGCCTGTTAGACAGGCTGGGCTGGAAGCAGTGTCTCCCCTCTGGTCATGGTATGACATTGCTTTTTTACACAGTGATTGTAGGATTCTGTAGAGCAGATGACAGCTCTCTGAGGAAAGGAAGAAAAATCCAGAAACTTAATTTCCAGTCTCTGATACAATTTCTTTCATGTCTAAAACATCTGACTCAAAAACTAAGTTGAAGATTTTGAAAAAAAAAAAAGAAAAAAGAAAAAAGAAAAAAGAAAAGGACAAAAAATCGTATCTTGCAGTTAAAATAGTTTTGAACTTTATTTCACTGCCACATTAGTGAGAAAAAGTACTGGAGTATTAATCTTCCAGAAAAAAAAAATCAAAAAAAAAGCCTTGCTTGTTTATCAAGTTTCCTATGGATTTGATTACATTAGAATTACTAAAACCAGCAGTACTTCTCTGCATTACATGAATACTGAAACACTAGAACTCTATTACTGATCTTTTACAAATGGGATGTGAGGATACTGAATCTTGTCCCTGCCTCCAATACTGAAGTTTTTGACACTGATTTGTTAATTGCCCTTCTTCATATGGAAAATTCCTTAGTATTTTATCAATCTCCATGGTGAATTTCTCCTTTTCACTGGCATATCAAACATAAAGATTATGAAGAACCTTGGCGGTTATTACCTTTCATTTGCTATCTCAATATCAATCACCAACCTCTGTCAGCCAGTACTGCTGACTTTCTTGTTCCACTTACTAAATCCATCAGTTAACACAATCTGGGCTTTTCCCCCTTTTGTCACTCTGGATAAAAAGGAGCTTGCTGTAAAAATGTTGAAAGCTATGGAAATGGCCTGCTTCAAATCCTTCAGGATCATGCTTACAAAAACCTTGGCCGTGCTGGTGGGTTTGCACTACTTATTCTAATTGTTAATATTCTTGATATCCATTGCTTTAACTTTAGATCATCTTCTCATGCCTCCTCTCTTTAGAAAATATGGAAAGTCACAGTGAAGGATGGTGTTAGCCAGTGGTGGCGATGTTCTTAAGTTAATTCCATAAATAAAATGTACTTCTGGCATTCTATGAGAATGTTTCTTTTAAGTGTGTTTTTTAAACTCAAGGACAAGAACCTTGGTGTAAACCAGTGATGCATTTTAGATAGAATATTGCCATACTGTTTCTGAATTAGGTTGGCTTTATTTTTTCTGTAATGAAACCACTTCAAAAGCAAACTTTCCAGCCCCTAGGCTAGGCGGCCCAAAGGAACTGACATTTCTAGGAAGTCTGTTGAACTGTTCATTATTACTTCATTTTAATTCATTGATATAACAAATAGACAATGTTTAATGTAATAACCAACTCTGAAAGTCGTATTACAAAATTATTTTGGCTTTTTTCTTTTTTTTTTCTCATATAGCATGATAAAGGTCTTTGTTATAGATCAGTTTATGACTCTCTTTTTTTTCTTTAATTTATATAGTTTGATAATCAAAGCATGAGGAAAGTCCAGTTAAATTAGAATTGCACTGATCACACTTCAGTACATGTCTCACACTCCTTTGAAATATCATTATTTAGGCCAGCTTAAAAAAATGAAAGTGACAAAAGGGTAACAGCTGTGATTAGAAAAACAAAGGCAATATTTTATCAATTATTCTTGCTTTCAGAAAGTTCAGTTGTGTAAACTAATGTGGAACAATGCTGAAAATCTCCAAATGTTCTGCTTTTTGTTGTTTTGGCTTTATTTAAATTCTGCAACTCTGCCCAGGTAAGTCATTCTTGCTGCCTTTGTTCCTGCTGCAGGAAAGTTATGAGAGCAACCCCTGTTCCTTAAAATGCATGGTTATTTACTTTCTTTGAACAACAGAGAATTTAAACACCAATTTTTAACTTCTACAGAAGTCAAGACAATGACAAAGAATAAGTGTCAATGAGAAACTTAAAGTCAAATGTTATCTTGGCATTCAGTGGAAAAAATGTGAATTCTATAATTAGAAATTACATGGAACAACAGGTAAACAATCAAAACATTCTTCAGCAAGAACATCAGTTTCTCTGTGGTAGGTTCAGATTCTTTGTTGAATTACAATTTTATGCCAAACAACACAGAGTTCTTTATTTAAAAAGATGATGTGTACAAATAAACTGTATAAATTGGTACAGCAATCATAACAAAGGAAATGGATGTAAAAAGTGTTCCTATTGGCATTTACATTTGAAAAAAAATATATTTAGAAATATTGTGAGATATAAAACAAATTAATAAAACTATAGAATGCTATCAAGATCTTTAAGATGCATTTTCCTATTTAGCATTGCAATGGTTTCTGTGGTTTGTTTGTCTGCAACAAAAAGATGTTACTTTGAGTAAATATACCTGTCTTTATAGATACATAAGAACACGTGTTGTGGGCTTTTGCTAAAAGAGATTACATTTAATGTTGTGTCTATAGACAAACATCACTTATATGAGGCGCAGATTTGCCTGGAAGTTGTGATAAACTGTTGCAGCACTGCTGTGCTAACACTACTCAGGGAATGATGTCTATTTTTGTGTCCTGAGGAATGTGGTGACCATTCAGGTGCTCAGCATCCCCATCCAGCTGTGACTGCTGCCCTTGCAGTATATCTTACCTCACACCTGTCTGATTGGTGCATAGAAGACGATGACTGCAAAATGCTACAGGAATTACTTTCTGCTGAAAAGGTAAATACTTCTATTAGCACAACAGATGATGCTGTTCAAACTACTATGAAATACCCATATATTTACGTTTTTACTAATCATACTAAACCTCTTAGAAACAGTTCAATAGGTTTTAAAGTGACTCCAGCTGTGAGCGTCATTCCTCTTCTCCTTCCTTTCTTCCTTCCCTGCCCAATCTTGCTGAGACACCAAAGTGTTCCTGGAGAACTTTATCTCAAAGCAGTGGCTGCAGAACCTGTTTCTCATATACTCCCTTATGCAATACTGTCAAGATGTGCAAGCCTCTCCCTTCTCCACTCATCTGAGACTGCTAGTCCCAAATGCTCAAAAGCACTGTCCTAAGGAATGTTGTCCCTTAGGGAGAGGAGAAGGCATGTGTGGTTTGCTTTTAGGGTCATCTCTTTCCACCATCAGGGTAAGGAACCGTATGCAGATGTCAGAGAGGATGGGGAGGGGACACAGATGTAGCAAGAGCAGTTGGTACAGCAGTAGAACAAGCTGTAAGCCGTGGATTCTGCAGCAGACTTGAGAGAGAGCACTTTTGGTAGAGCTACGACAGAGCAGGATGCTCTGCCAAAGTGGAGATAAACCAGTTTCAGCAATACCTCTTTCAATAAGTTATACTGGTGGAAGGAGAATGGGAGTCACTGTGCTTTTGGTGCTGCAGAATGCTGAGACTCATCAACACCAAAGTTAAACACTGAGGAAGTGCAACGTTTTCTGACAGAAACTGGCACTGGTGATGATGTGACAGACAAAGCTCCTGATAAAGGAATCAACAAGTGATAGTACTGATAACTTATCTAGACTGCTGAGCTGACACTGGTGGTGACAGCAAGGTGACACTGCTGGCCTGTAGACACGTGACTAACAGCCCAGTCCCACTTTTTAATGGCAGGATCTTCCTACATACCCCTTCTCAGAATGTGAATGGAATTTTCTCCCTTGAGTGGGGACACTTCTAAAGGTGTGCCCTTCAGCCTGAACAAAGTTTGCTCACAATTGGGTATTTGCTCACAACTGGGTGAGTATAATCAACCTCTAGTTAATAATTATCTTGCTGCCTTTAGCATCATTGTTTCAACATCACTTCCATTAAGAGGGCACTAGACTAGTAGTTGTAGCTATATGTGTCGTAAATAATTTTGACTAAGGTTTTTTTAATCTAGCTATCACCACCATCCATTTAGATAGATCATTTATTTAGTCCTATAAATAAATACATTTGGTTTGCTATCCTTAATCCTGTGGGACAAAATCTTATAAAGAATCAATTACACATATTATAATCCTTTTGACATAAGCCTTTGACCAAGTCTGGGGCTAAGATTGGATCCAGCTGCACTAGGCTTCTTTCTCAGAAGGAGCTCAGAAAGCAGGGGGATCCTTTCTGCATCTTGTGACACAAGAGGAGGATCACCCTGATAAACTTTGTCTGAAGCTACCATTCTACCCATGGCAACTTCTGCTACTACAGCATTCCTTTACTGCCCATCACTGAGTTTCTAGAGAAGCTGGTAAATGAAAGGAAAGGTCATTTTCATTGAAGACATTGGTATTTTGAATCATACTGAAAACTATCTAGCAAAGCCTTTGAGCTTTACTCAAAGCTTTGTTTGAGGAAAATGTAGAAGTGCCTTTAATTTTTGTAGTTGCATTTTTTAATGCCTTGCAAATGTTTATCACATCTTCTTGAAATATATCACAGCATGTCAGAAGATACATTGGGAAATTCTGTATCTCAAATTAAAACATTAATTGAGTATTAATAAAAATACATTATTTTCTGAATCTACCCACTTCTACTTAACAGTGTGACACAAAGGAATAAGGTTAAGTATCTGGTGAACTAATTTAAGGAGCATCTGTTTTTGACAAGTTGTTAGCTTGTTAAAGTTCTACTCAGCAGCAAAGAGAGGAGCTGGGACTACAAGTGCAAATTCATATATTTAATTTATGCTTTCCCGATGTAGAAGAGTAAAAACATTAATTGTGTTCTTCCTTTTTGCTGCCTGAATTTTGCATCATTTAGTGCACTAGATGAGAGTCTCAGTGGCATGTCCACACTCCAGCCTACCCTGGAAACTGGTGGTAGGGAAAAAAATACAGAGCTAAATCTCCTCAGACTGAGGACAAAACACATAGGTTCAGTATTAGATGCCACTCAATAATAAGCTTTAGATCTAATGGTCATCCTCAGTGATCTGGGATTCATTCCATAATTTTCTTATTTGCTCTACTACCACCATGGACTATGTTTTTGTTTCTTAGAGTGAAATGATCATGTTTCAAAAAACCCTAAAAACATTAACCCCACAAAAAACAGCACCAAAGACCCAACCAAACAACCAACAAACAATTCTCCTACACAAAAGCCCTCCATGCAGGGCCTAGTTGCAAAAAAAGGAGTTTAAAACTCACCTTTATGAATTGATCAAATTACTGTATGTCTGGGTTCTTTAGATAGGTAGCTAAGGTTCTCAGATTACACAAGAAAGCATGTCTTGGTGGAAGGACAATCCAGATGACATGCAGCTCTACCTGCAGAGAAATATGATGAGAATGTGTCTGTGAATTCTTTCACCAAAGTGTAGTAAGACATGGAAAGGAGACAAACATCAAGAAATAAAGGGAACAGCAACCAGCTCATACAAATAATTTTATGGCTTTAATTTCTGTCAAATAAAATCTTATAGATTTACATACTTAAAAATGCTGGTATCTTAGTGTTTCAGCACTCTCCTTGGAGATGCTGGGGAATGTTAGCTGATGAAAGACTGTGCCATTGAACTGAAAAATTTATTTCCTCTGGGAAGCAATTTAATTACAGAAAAATGTTTTTCATTTTCACAGAAAATTGACTATATCTTGTATGTTTATTTCTTTTTGCTTCTGCTGTCAGTCCATTACCATCACTGGAAGGAAAATGTAAATGCATTTCATTCCTGGCAAGCGTATTTCACCTTCCCCTTGTGTTTCTTAATCAAATAGCAAAATTATCTTGGCATTAAATTATTGAAAAATTATACTGTTTATTGACCTTTGCATTTTAAACATCTTTATAAATATTTCCACTCTAAATTCTTGAAAAATAATTAATATTAACTGTTCATTTGATACCATAATTCATATTTTTGCCGTCCAAAGCAGGCAATAATAGATAAAATTCCACTGAGGGTACAGGGCAATAAAAGAACTTCCAAAAAATCTGCTCAAGAATACTCAAGCATATAATTCACTATTTAAATGATTTAGTGTACTTCAAATTGAATTTGTGAGAGAAAAAAACTTTTGCTTTTTAATAATATCTAAAGAGGGAAACTGCTTTCAGGCAACAAATGATCAAGTAAGGAGGAATTACTGATGTAATTACAAAAGCCCAGCATAATTGAAAGTAAATGTTATTCATCTATTCTAGTTTATAAAATGTTCATAACACTTCATACAAAAAAAAGATGAATAATGATAGGAAGAATTCTTATTTTGAGGAACGAGAGCATTTCTTTCAAAGTTATATCAGATTTTTTCCTTAAGATGGACATTGGAATTAATGAACAATTCATTTTTTATGTAAATGAATTGAAGAAAATATATCATTAATACCTATGCTATTCCTTTGTTTTTTTAATCAGTGGAGCTAGACTTGCAGAAAGCAAAAATGTTCGAAGGAAACATACATGAAGAAACCAAGCTGTTCTTCATAGAGTAAATATTTGCAAAAAGTGTTTGTGCATAAAGAATATACATTTATATTTTCCTAGCAAGGCATCCAGTAACAAACAAGGTTATCTTCATATGCATTCCATGCTCCTTTCATCACCTACAAATCTTGACACTCATGTTGAAGGTGTTGAAGGTGAAGAACCTTTTCTATTTCTTCCATTTGTTTATTTTGTTTTTATCCTGCAACACATTCACATGAAAATTAATATTTTTCTCTTCTTAATCAATATGTAGCAAACTCTGCCCTGCAATAAATTCAGCTTTGTCATACTTGCCTTTTAGAGCAGTAATGTGCCTCATATCTGGGGATATTTTCAACAACTGTTCTGTTGCTGGACCTCAGTGACTTCCTATGGTTCCCTCAGTGGAGGGAGTGGAAGCTGGTTATAACCCTTAGTTTCAGAGAGGCTCAACATAGTGGCACTGTTCCCAGGGGAAGCCTTTGGCCAACATATTTTGGACCTGCAATACAGCAAGGTGACTGCAGCAAAGATTTCAGAGGCACCACGTAAATAAGGGAAAAGACAATAGTGCTGTTATATATAACATGGTCAGGGCAATAATAAATGGTTATGGAAACAGTTCACTCTCTGCATAGCTGAGGGGTGCAACTACCATGCAAGAGTTTTAATTTCTCAGTCATGGAATTAGTCTCACTCAAATGCCAGACCTACCTGTCATTATGCTATTGGTAGGTTCAGTTTGAGCAGCCTCATTAATGCAGGAGTTTCATTAATTTGAAAGGGTTTGTATAGTGCATGTGACTCTAGAGGAATAAGGAACATTAACCCTAAGACCTTATTATACAGTGAGGAGACTTTAGGCTTCTCCCAGAAGATTGTCTAGTACAAAAACACAAAAAAGGTTCAGGTAAGACTTGTCCTAGTTTTCTACCTAGATAACTTTCAAAGGAAAGCCAGAGTCTGACAAAATTTTGTATCAATAGTTACAAGCAAATGATAGGCCTCTAGATATTCAATAACTCTTAAATATGTTATTAAACTTGAAATGCATTTAACATTGTCTGGGTTTGAGACAAACTTGGGAATCACCCCAGGACATTCATAAAGGTTCCCAAGACAGCAGCATTTTGTGTCAAGGTTTTTCATAATGGCTTTCTCTAATAAAACTGGCTCTGTTACTCAGAATACTGAGATCAAGGAGAAGTACAAGCCACATTACGTTCCCAGCCGGACTGACATAATTCCATGCACCTCAGCAATGTTGCTTCCCAGTTACTCCTGTGCAAGGCTTGGTTCAGCAAAGCAGTTACATATGTGCTGAAAGCCCTCACTTAGCAACGAAATCCCTTCATTTAACTGTAGGCAAAGCTAGACTGGATTGCAGTGCTTGTTATTTTTTCCTTTATTTTTTTTTTTTTTTAAGTTAAATGTGTGCCTAAGATCTTTACTGGATGAGAGCCTAATTGAATAAAATAGCATATTGTAGTCTATCCCCTATAATCTTCTCCATAATGTTCACAATCTTTCTTCTCTAAACTATCTTTCCGGATACTGTTTACCTTGTCTTAGCACTAAATGCAACATGATCCCCTGAAATTTCCACATAGCACTGGGCTTCATGAAATGGAGAAAGGGGTGAGGACCCTCTGACATAATGAGTTTGCCTTTGTAGGTCATATTAAGCAAGAATTATGAGTTAAATTTGCAGTGCGATTAATTATCCAGCAGGAAAATTAAGTATTGCTTTTCAATATCAAGTTGAACTCTGGTGTAAGGCCATTAATTCAGAAAATAAGAAGAACATTCTCAAGTAAGTTCATGAGCATTTTAATTTAAAGAAAGAGAGAGAAATCCTGTGTTCAGTATTAAATTGAAAATAAACATCAGATTGAAAGTGGCAATTCTGACCCAAAACCTGCTACTGAAACTGGAAGGAGTAGTGAAGTCAGAAGTACGCCTGGCTGATGGGAGTCCTGGGTGGCAGTTCCTGATTATTGTGATAATTTCTGGAAGATGTGTTTGGAGTGGAAGGCCTTTCCTGAAACTAGATCATTTAATAGCCTTCCACTTACTCTGAGATATTATACTGTCATCTTCATAAAACAATAGAGCTCTAACACGTAACAAGTTCTTTTTTCTTTCCTCCCTACTCTCAGTGGAAAGCTGTTCCAGCACACTGCTGCACCTTGTCTAATTTCCAGACTAAATTTAACCATGACCAGGGTATAAATATTTATTCACATGCTGGTGTTCCCCTTTATTTAAAGGCTGGTAGAATGCTTTGCCTCATTAGTGTTTACACTTTTACCTCCAGGCACAGCTGCTTTGTCTGACTGAATGCCATATCACCATTTCTCTCCAAGCCAAGCAGATTTTGCTCTTTCACTGCGTCTGCATTAGTCCTCAGCTACCCAGTGAGTGCAGATGTATGGCATAGTCAACTTTTCTGCCTGAAGTCTGTACTATTGTCATGACAGGTTCCAGTTTTTGCTTATGTGCTTTTGTGTTGGATGGTCTGCTTTTGTTGTTTTTTCCTGTTTTGTTTGTTTGCTTGTTTTTGTATTTTGGTTTTGATTTTTTTTCTGGTGCTGTTTCAGGCCTTCACCTTCATGTAGACATTTAGAAATTTTTGTATCTCTGGCCATAGCATATATTGCACTTCAGCTTGCCTATCTATACTGGCAGCAAGATGCATCTTGAATGACACCAAAAGTCATCTTTCAAAAAGCAAACTTTAAAAGGCAGAGTAATTAGAAGAGATATACATGAGCATCTTCTCTGCATCCCCATGAGAACTTCTATCTCAAATGTGCAGACAGCAGTAAACTTCCACAGTAGTCTACAGGACTCATTTAAGCAGGTTTTATGAAGACAAATGTAACCCCAAAGTAAATAAGAGTAACAAGGTTGTACATGGAACTTAATTATAGAGGATTGTGGCAATGTGAATAGACAAAGAATTAGCTCTCCCCCAGTTAGGAATTTGTAATATCTGAAATATCTGACTAAAATTTGGTCACTTTTTATCTTGCTATGTCAAAACTGCTTTTCTGATTTTACTTTTTATCATAATCATAGATAGAAGTCAACTTTATTTCTCAGACATCCCTTGTTAGCTTTGTGCCCTCCTTTGCCTTGCCTTTCCAATTTTTTTTCCCTGCCCCAGTAACTTTGTAGTAAAAGTGCAAAAACCATTTTGGCAGAGTTAATGCAGAATTATGTGCCAGCCTCTCAGATCTGCAGTTTTGATGCTTTTAACTTTATACTCTTCCAAGGAAAAATGTTTTTTCTAAGAGCTGGGGAATTATGAGTGTTTACTCAATGTTGATACTTATGATGTTTGCATAGGCAAGTTTTTGGATGTTGTGTTGTATACTTTAAGAGTTTCTGTAAACTATGGTCTGTAAACTATAAGAGTTCTAGTTTGTACTGTAATTATTTAAATTTTTTTTCACTTAATTGAGACTGATGTTTTCTTGATGAGTGCCCTGGGAAACTTGGATACTGCAGATTATTTGTCATTGACTTTAGTGTCCTGGCATTGAATGATCTACCCTGACACAATGTTAGCACACACTACGTCACCATGGGATATGAGCCATGAGACACGCTTTATTTCTTGTCCTAAGTTACTGCTGTGTGCTCTAAAGCAGTTCTTGCTTTCCACCTCAGCAAAGACTGTGATGATATGAAGCTTTTCTTGACCAGTTTTTTTCTTAGTTCATGGATTGCTCAAAGACTCAAAGGCTATTAATGATTCCACTAAAGCTCTGGTCTCTTTTTACTGGATTATCACCTTTTTATTAAATTCTGGAAAGGGATTGATATTCAGTGGTAGTGTGTTAATGCAATTGTTCAGTAACTTTTTTTCCCACACCTGCTCTGTTCAATAGCTTTTATTCATGTCTGGAAGCATTATTAATATTCAGTTTAGTTCTGTAGTGAAATTGGCTAATGCAATAACTTTGCTTCAGCCTTCACCAACAGGTGCTCCAGACACACCATCCAAATCAAGGAAGACAAAGGCAGGGATTGTGAGAATGCAGAACCCCCTGACTGTAGGAGAAGATCAAGCTCAAGACCACCTAAGGACCATAAAGATGCACAAGTCTATGGGATCAGGTGAGATGCATCCACAGATACTGAGATGACTGGTGAATGAAGTGGATGAGCCTCTTTCCATCCTATCTGAGAAGTTGTGGCAGGCCAGTGAAGTTCCCACTGACTGGAAGAGGGGACACATTATCCCCATTTTTAAAATTAGTTATAAATTTTACCATTTTTAAAAAGGAATTACAGGCCAGTCAGTGGCATCTCTGTTTCCACCAAGATCATGGAGAAGATCCCCCTGGAAAGTATGCTAAGGGACATGGAAAACAAGGAGGTGATTGTGACAGCCCTTCACTAAGGACAAATTTTGCCTGACAAATCTGTTTGCCTTCTATGACAGGGTTACAGTGTCGGTGGATAAGGGAAGAGCAACCCATACGTCATCTGCCTGGACTTGCACAAAGCATTTGACACTGCCTCACATAACATCCTTCTCTCTAAACAGGGGAGACATGGATTTGATGGATGGACCACTTTGTGGATAACAAATCAGATGGACAGTCCTACTCCAAAAGTTGCAGTTTACAGCTTGGGGACTTTTTTTCAAAGAATTTCTGAAACAGAGTTGATTGGCCAAATACAGGAATAATTGGCCGAAAACCTCTGGAATGCCATCTTAAGGGACTCTAATCACCTCAAAAATAAATGCAGTATACATTTTCATCACTGTATTACTCTCAGACCTAGTTGCCACTTGCAAAACCAAGGGAAGACTCATAAATTCAGTGGAAGATAGACAGGACCTAAAAGTTCTTACAAGGAACAAGATGAAGTGTGTTAATGATCTGTAGATCTGTAGTCCAATTTTTAAATAAGTGTTCAAGAAAATCCTGCAAGTAGTTGGAAAAATATAACTGACATTTCTCTCAAATTGTCATGGAATATACTCCAGCTGTATTTATTATACACATTTTCCCCATGTGCTTGCATTCTTTTGTGATGAATGATGTTGCCGTGTGTTGGAATCTTTGTGCTATCTTTCTTTGAATCAGGAATGCGCAGAGGGTTATTTGATAAAAAAATACTGTGGGACTTCCCCTCATATTTTTGAATTTGTAGCATGGAGTTGAGCAGTGGCTGAATGTCTTGGTTTAGGAGAGTTCAGTGGAAGCAGAACACAGCCTGCTAATGCCGCCAGAGAACTCATGCCTTGCTGCCCGGTTTGCCATGTCTACAAGAACTAAGGATCAGAACTCCATCTGCTGTTGTCTGACTTTTCATTGGAAGCCCTTCGACATAAATGTCACCTTTTTGATAAGGTAAATTGTGGGCCTGGGACATCCCTAATACTCCTAGACACTACAGCAGCAGTAATGAATGCATTACCATGAATCACTGTAGCTTCATGGAAATTGATAAACTTGGCAGCCACCCAAACCTGGAGAAGAATTTCACTGTAGGGAGGCCTCCAAGTCCATCATGGAGCATACTAGAAAGCAAGCTGATCTTGTGGTATGCAACAAATGTAAAGATCCAGTTTCAAAAAGGGAAAGAAATGATACAACATGTAATGCCATAAAAGCCATATGCCATCACACAGGATATTACTCACATGGCACAGATCCTCACAGTGACATACACTTTGCTGTTTTACCCTTATGTTGTGACTGAATGCTAGAGTTAAAGCAAAAATGATAAAAGTAAACAGCATGTAGCTTAAGTTTAAAGAGAAAGCTTCCAAGAAATACAAGTTAATTTGTAGGAAAATCTTTCTGGTTTCTCCTGTGATTTCAGTTTTCTCATAAACATGTTGAATTTTGAAATTTGTTCTGCATTTTTTCTTCCAATGGAAACAATAAATAAACCGGCATTCCAAGTCTCCTCTTCCTAGATGATCTTCTCTCTTCCTTAGTGTGCTGTTACCACTTGGCCAGCATCGCTTTCTGATTTTCCCTCTGACCTCTTTCTCTTGCCTTCCTGGCAGCACAGTGGCTCATTTGGTGATTGTTTCCTTCTTTGACCCCAGTCAAAAGCAATGGTTAGAAAACTTTCCTAGGATATGAAAACAATGGCTTCAGCTCTTTAAGAAAGATCCAGCTCTCCCACTACTGGGCAAGTGCTGTAATCACTCAGCTGTTATGCACAATCTGCACTTTTTCTGTTCTCTGTAATGAAGTCAGTGCCAACATTTTCTTCTCCTCCCATGATCTCACTGCTAAGGGTAAATATTCTGAGAAGGCATAGGGGACAAACCCCCTTAGGGATGCATGTAGAATTTAAGGGCCTATCTGCCTAAATCCAGACTGCAGCAGAGCAGAAGATGAGGTGCCTGAATCGCTCCTCAGACTGGAAGGATGGAGCATTGTGCTCACAGCAATACACGGCATCACTGCAGGAACTTGCAGGACGGTCATGACTTGCTGACAGATGGAGATACTTGGGAGTTGAGGTGATTTGACTCTGGATCACCCTCAGGTACACGAGCAGAATTCCAGCACAAGAAAATGTATAAGCCATGTCTGTAAAACTGACTACAACATTCAGCAAAGTGTTTTTAAAGTACCCAAATACACTTCAGGAGAGTAGATCTGAGTGTAGAGGATGTTGATGGGAAGTAGGCCTGGAAGTTGACTGTGCAGTCAGGGCGACTTTGCTGATGCAGTAGAAGAAATATTATCAGAGAAACTGTATGTTCAGTCTCTAGGACAGTGTAGCAGGTTGTCTGTGGCTGGATCCCAGGCACTCACCAAAGCCTCTCTATCACTCCTCTCTATAACTGGAGAGGGGAGAGAAAATAAAACAAAAGGGTTCATGGGTAGAGATAAGAACTGGGAGAGGTCACTCACCAAATACCGTCACAGGCAAAACAGACTGGAATAGGGGTTATTAAATGAATTTATTACTCATAAAATCAGAGCAGGATAATGAAAAATAAAACAAGATTTTAAAAACACCTTCCCCTCATCCCTCCCTCCTTCCCAGTGCTATCTCCAGCAGCATAGGGAAGGAGGTTATGGTCATTATCTCTCTATTCAGGGAGAGGAGTCCTTCCCCTGCTCCAGCATGGGGTCCCTCCCATGACAGACATTTCTCCATGAGACATTTCTCCTGTGAGAAGCAACCATCCCACCAGCAACAGTTCTCCACAAACTGCTACAGTATGGCTTACTCTTCCATGTGGTGCACTCCTTCAAGGACAGGCTGCTCCAGTGTGGGCCCCCATGAGTCCTACCAGGAAACCTGCCCCAGCATGGGCTCCTCTCTCCATGGGTCTGCAGGTCCCCACCAGGAGACTGCTCCATCATGGGTCTTCCATGGGTTCACAACATCCTCTCAGGCATCCGTCTGCTCCAGCATGGGCCTCCTCCAGGGGCTGCAGGTGGATCTCTGCTCCACCCTGTACCTCCATGGGCTGCAGGGGCACAGCTGCCTCACCTCACCATGGCCTGCACCAGGGGCTGCAGGGGAATCTCTGCTCTGGTGCCTGGAGCACCTCCTGCCCCTCCTTCTGCACTGACCTTGGGTCTGCAGGGCTGTTCCTCTCACATGTTCTCATCCTGCTATTCTCTGGTCCCAATTACACATGCAAATCAACTTTTTTTTTTCTTCTTCTTCAATATGTTATCACAGTCATTACCTCCATTTCTGATTGGCCCAGCCTTGGACAGTGGCACATCTGTCTTGGAGCCTCTTGGGATTAACTCTGCTGGACATGAAGGAAACTTCCAGCAGCTTCTCACAGAAGACACCCCTGTAGGCCCCCTCACTACCAACACCTGGCCACGCAAAGCGACTACAGAGGGGCTGCCTATCTTGGCACTGCTCTGTCCATTTGTTAGGACAAAGCACAAAGACTGTCATAATCAGAGGATGAAGCAGAGAGAGACTGTCGTAAGCAGAGATGAACTCAATGCTTTGAGAGTCATACTATAACTTTTCTAATTATTTGGATTATAACTATCATCTATGGTCATTTATGAGCACTCTTAAGTTTAAAACACACATTCATATACATCTGGGATGGCTTAAAACTGAAAATTAACTTAGCCTTTTCTGTGGAGGAAGAATGTGGATGTATTAGTGTGGCACTGGTCTTTGCCAGACTCTTCTTTTGCTAATGATTCAAAGCCCTTGGCTGTTTCCAGGGAGAAGGAAAATAGGGATGTTTTCTACAAAAACACATTCCTTGCTCTGTACCTAGATATGATGTAGAATCCAATGTGGACAAGCATGAGTCATGTGCTCCACATGCCTTATGGCACTTTGTAAGTAGGCAGTGAAGTGCTGGCTCATGAGTCATCAGCTTCGAGTGAGTGGGCAGTCAAATCCTGCATAAGCTGATTTTTCAGAGCCATTTCTAATGGGCAAATATAGAACAGGCAAAGTATTTTGGTTTTGTTTGTGTCTCCTCGGCTTCAGTTTTGGCCAAGACCCCATGTTATTAGGCCTGACATGTCCTACAAGTTCTATCTTGTGCAATTCCAACTTTGACATGCTTGTCCAGAGAAGATTTGTCATCTGCTTCTCTGTAAGCAGTTTCCATTTTCCTTAGCTGTACAACAGAAGCAAGGAAGTGAATGGAATTAGCAAAGAAGATAAATAAACTGTACTATTTCTTCTTCTGTTAGGGCTGCTTTGGCATCAAACTATGGTTCTATTGAGTCTTAAATTCAAAATATATATTTTCCCTTTCACTAGTTTTCCTTTTAGTGTCATTAGATGACATAAAATGGATGTAATCCTGCTATCTCAAAGCTCCACCTAAAACTTCATACAGCCACAGAAATCCTGCCACTTGTTGAGATGGAGCTCCTGTTGCAGCAAAAATAACCTCAACTGAGTTTCAAAAGTGCCATGCCTTACTTGTACTCTTTATTCCCAGGACCATACCTGGGTCAGACATTCCCTCCACCTTTACACAAACCGCAGAAGGATGGCAATATGCCCCCTTCCTTTCTTCTCTGGACCTTTGGTGTGTGGCTCACAAAGACACTTTCATAAGCCAGCTTTTCAGATAGTAAGAAAAAGTCAGCTCAAACCGGACTGGATGAGACTACTCATCGCTGCTCCTTGGACTTGGCATCTCCCAGAAAACCAGCCTTGCTCTGCTGCCGGCTGCAGCCGCTGCTGCTATCTCAAGGACCAAGGTGCACACCACAGTGCCTGGCTGAAGTGTTCTGCCGACTCACAAGGCTGTCCTGTTTGAAAGCTGCTAGCAACAAGCATTTTTAAAAAAAGCTTTTTCTTAATATAAAAATCCGTATCAGTTGCAACTTTCCCTCAAACCCCACCCTCCTCAAACCCGAGTTAAACACGAAGACCACCAGTAAAAGCAGACTGCCGACAAAGCGCAGCAACCCAGACTCTGGACGCTGGATGTGGAATTGCCCATAGCCCCTTTTTTCTTGGCTGCCGTTCCACTGCACACCCGCTGTGCCGGCACACAGGAGGCGGCCCTTCCAGCGTCCTCCAGGGACACCTGATGGAGCAGGATCAGACTTCAAAAAAATAACACAGCCTGTCCCCTTCCCGGCTTTCGAGGGCCTCACGTAGTACCCGAACAGCAGTTTCTCGGACAGCCTCTTTGTTTCACCCGAACTGCAGAGCAGTTGCATGCACGGCTGCTCCCCCGCTCCCTCCAGCTTTCTTGTATCACATTTCAGCCCGGGCGGGGATGGGGGGGATCGGGCAAGTGGGATCCCCCCGGACGGGATTCTCTGCGGGAAAAGGCTCTCCCCAGGGCGGGGGATGCGAGGCAGCGGCCGCACCGCAGCGCGGCGGGGCAGGGCACGCTGCCCTCCGGGGATGTGCCCCCGACCCCGCCGTGCCCCGGGCGGCAGCGCTGCGGCTCCCGGGGCGCTCGGCCGCGGACAAAGGGGCAGCGCCGGCGGGACGGAGCCGGGGGCTGGCCGGCGGCACGGCGGGGCCGGAGCGCTACGCCCCGGCGGCCGGAAGACAGGGCGGGGGGTGAGGGGTGGGGAGAGGGGAGGGCGGCTCGGCCCGGCTGAAAAGGAGGGCTCGCCCGGCGCCCCCCACCCTCGGTCCTGCCCCGCGGGCGTCCCGCACCATGGCGCTGTCCTGGAGGAGCTGGCTGGCCAACGAGGGGAGCAAGCACCTCTTCCTGGTAGGGGCGGCCCCGGGGGGGTCCCCTCGGCGGGGCTGACCCGCGGAGGAGGCTCAGGCGGGGCCGGTGGGTGCTGGCAGGCGGCGGGGGCCGGCCCGGGGGTCGGGGCGGCCGGGGCACCTTTACCCGGCGTGCGGGGCAGGGGTCCCGGGGTGCGGGGCAGGGCGCCGGGCGGGCGGGAGGGATGTGCTCCGTGCCTGTCCCGGTGCGCGGCTGGCAGGGATGGATGCGGGCGGGTGCCACGGCCCGGGACGGTGCCCGCGCCCGTGCCCTGCCGGGCTCGCACACGCCGTGCGTGTGTGCTTGCCCTTTGTTAGACTCTCTCTGGGAAAGTTTCGGGGAGAAGATGCAACTTCTTGGAAGTCGAGTTCTTTCTTCCTTTGTCTCTTTGTTGTCGTTTTTTATTCTTTGAGTCTTTTAAGTGCAACATCCAGTTAAAGATTTGGGACGGAGTCTTGTATGGGGGTGCTTTGCCAGCTCTTGGTTGTCGAAAGACACAAAAAGTTTCGTGAAGCTCAATAAAAGTGAAAATTGCCCACATAGGGGCACTTCCTTTTAACACTTTAAAACATACTATGCACATGGAGTTTGCTTTCCCATTTCATTACATATGTTTATGAAACTACGGACCTATGAGTTTTATGAATGAAGTGAACCCAGAAAAGTTTTCACATGTAACTTCCACTTACAATCTCTTGTTTCTGTTTCGTTTCAGTTTTTCTGGCTCTCCGTCAATGTATGGCTCTTCGGGAAAACCTTCCTGCTTTATAATCAAGGGCTACAGTATTATTATTTGCATCAGATGTTAGGGGTGAGTGACCTGGACATTACTTTTTGCCCTGGAAATTGGGATGCTTTAGGATGGGATAAGGGGCAGAATGCATTAGCTAATCAAAGATGACACAAACTGCCTGTTAGCTTTTCAAAGTGGAGAAAGATCAAGTAAGAAATTACTGGTATACTTCTTACAGTCATTTAAGTATAGAAAGTGAACACTGTTGAGAAGAAAAAAAGCTAGTAAAGTGTGGGACAGCTATTCTTTTCCCTCCTCTCTCCCCTCCTGATGTTCCCAGCAGCAGACAGGCTCGCAGGAACACAGACGTGCTCAACAAATGACCGAAGCTCCACTTTTTGTCATCAACACATTAAGCAAGCTATGGACTCACGTTAGCAAATTCTTTCCAATCCAGTTATTGTCATATGCATGCTTGCTGAGGGACTTCTTTTTAATAAGTCTTAGTTCTTTTCAGTCTTTGTCATTCTCATGGATACTCTGTTCTGTGTAAATCCACTGTAATTAATGTAACTTTAGTTTCGTTTTCTAATAGTAAATTCTGGATGGTTTAATGAAGATTCAGGTATTTTGATTTAGCAAGGGCAATACCCACCATCAACAGATGCACCCAAAAAGATACTTTGGAGACCCAAGATACCAGCCTGCCTTGGGAAGTTACCCATTGTAGTAATTTGAAAAAAAACTTCTATCTAAAATGGCACAGAGTGAGTTAACATCTTTCTGGAAAAAAAAAGGGGTTGCTCAGAATTTGTCAATCTGGGAAAAAGTGGCTGAATAACATGGTGCTTTGTAACACTGTGTCATACTCAGGAATGGATTTCAATAGAAAGTTGACATGGATTAAACACAGATGATGTATGTTCTAATCTGCTGTAGAGCCTCTGGGGTTTATTTTTGGTAAATCTAGGGTATATAGTTTCACATAGCTGATATTGTCATAACTAGCCAGTACCATAAAGTTTTGTGATCTTGCTTGGAAATAAGTTGAGTTGATACAGTTTTCTCCTTTTTTTACCTTTCTCCTTATGGTTGATTCAGATGTGTTCAAGAATGAATCTCAGCAAAGATAGTGCATGAAAAAGGGAATGGCAATAATTAGATCCTTCAGGGTGGTGACTTTCTTGACAGAAAAAGCATGAAAACATGTTTAATTTTACCTTAATTTCTAGTGGCTTTGCAGCCCAGTGTATCCATTTGAAAACTGTGTTTTTTCCTGGTGGAGCAAATGGGTTGTTTGTAAAGCCAATGTTCTTGGGTAACATGTTGGACCGGATTCAATTCAGATGACTCGTCTACCTCATACCAGCTCATCATCTGGTTGGGATCTTTTTTGGTTTTCTCATACTTCAAAATGGAAGACACTTGCAAAGTAACTTAATATGTGTTCAGAACCAGTGAGATGACTCGGGCAACAGATTCCTTGTCTTGGTCAGGAGGTGAGGACTAGAAGTCACGCTTTTGAGTTTGTATAATCGTGTCTGCCACTGTGGGAAAAAATACCACACAATTTAGGGACTTCTAAAATCAGGTTAAAAATGAAGAGCTAAGTCTAAAAGACACTTTTGGTCAAAGTTATAAAACTAATTTTAACATTCTGAAAATACTAAAGACTGTAAAATGTACTTGGAATTCACTTTTTACAGTTCATCCAAATATTTTCAGTAGAACCCAAAGTTAGCTTTATCCTTTCTCTTCATTATATCTTTGTGTGCATATTAATCATTGAGATTATTTTGCAAGGGTGAGGAAAACTGAACCCAATTTGGTTTGTTCAGGAGATGGCATAAGCAATACTACAGCTGCAGTTGCCTTCCACAGGGACTTCTTGCCCCTCTTCTTTTTCTCTATTGGCTAGTACAGCCACTGACCCATGGCCCATCTAAGTAACATTCCTCTCTGTTCTATGCATGTGTGAGTGGTTTGCAGAGCCTCTGCACCATTTCTTGGTGTCTAAAGCTTTTGAGATTTAAATTCTTTGTTTATAATTCAACAGATGATATTTTTTGTCTTAACAGATGGAACTATTTAATGTATACCTCCATGACAACTGATTCCATTTTCCAGAGAGCTAACAAAGTTGCCTAAAAGAAGTGGCACTTTTTGAGTTCAAAAAGTTTCTGTTTTTTTCAGTGAGGTCTCCTAAGGAGTTGGCTTTTTTTCTTTCTTAGTATGCTACAGTAGGCTATAATTGCCTTAAGAACTTCTGCACTTGCAGCATGGAAAGATTTACCACAGGTAATTTTGTTGTTTACCAAGTAACAGAATGAAGAACAAGAGGAGTTGCTTTAGGAAATTAGGGTGTGATAAGAAATGAGATCTTGGACTGAATATTCTGAGTATATTCAACTGTGCCGTGTTTTCATGCCATCTCCTTTCTGATGTGAAGAAGGAGAAAGAATAGGGTTGGTCTTTCACTCAGTGCTCACTGAAGTGATTTACTTCCCTTCAGCTGTCTACAGAAGAATGAGGCTCAGATTTATTCTTTTCCAATTGCATTCTCTGTGATATTGAACAAGATACTTTAGGACAGAATTTAAAAATTGTTTAGGTATCTAGCTCTCACTCAGTCTTTCAATGACAATTTTTCTGTTCCTTAATTCTACACCTGTAAACAGGCACTAAAATCATGGTGGTGTACTGGAAGTGCAAAGAACAAATAAGTAGAAGGCGGTAATGTTGTAGGAGGAGGTTGATCAACCTTTTATGTACCAGGAAACTGAGTGTTATTTTGTGTCAAATATGTCTGCTTCACTCAGTTTGACTTCTGCTGATGAAGGCACAAACTCTTTACTGTGCAATCCCTATCCCTGGGAGTTTTCAAAACCTAATTGGGCAAAAAGCCCTGAGCAAACTTGATCTGAGTTTGCTGTTGAACATATTTATAACACGGGGTTTGAACAGAGACATCCTGAGGTCCCTTCCAACCAGAATAATTCTGTGGCTACATAAAGCTTGCAGTGAAAGTTCACCAGAACCTAGTGAATATAAATCCCTTTCCAGTACTTTTGCTTTGATGAACCATCTCTTTGGATACTGAATTGCTTGTAACACTGCAGGTCTTATAGTCTTACAGTATGAATGCATTCACTGGTTCAAAAACACAATTCAGATAAAAATTCTCATTTTTTTAAATGATTTGATAGATGTTAACTTGTGGTCTTATATTGCTTAAGGAAGAGAAGCCTGTGAAGAAATCCCCAACACACATGAATTTCTTATAAAAGAGTTTGGCAAAGAGTAAAGGAACATTCTCATCTTTGTATTCATGACAGGTTCTGTAGTGTGCAGTAGGTATGAGTTACGGAAAGGGAGTGTCTTAAATTACTTGACTCCAAAATCTTCATTATTGGAGATTTTGGTCCTCTCAGTTAGTGAAATTGTCCAGATTGATTTCTTCACAGACTTCAGGATTTCTCTCTGTATTTTTATCCAACAAGTTTGATTGTGCCTGATCAAAAAAAAACAGTCATGAACTTGGAATTTGCCTTCTAGAACTCAAGTCTCGCTTTAACAGCATTGAATGAAATGCTTGTTTCTTGTTGTTTGAGTCCCCTGTGAGCAGAAAGAGCTTTGAGATCATTTTGCCATGCCATGAAGGGTCTCTCTTTCCCCATTCCCTCTCTTGTCCCTGCTCAAATAACTGCAATGTAGTCAAATGTTAATGAAAGAGATAAGCTTCTATGTTTCAGACCAAAGTGAAGAAAATGCATTGTCAGAAGGATCTCTTTGGGAAAAGACTGGATAACTGAAAATGGGGCTGAAAAGAAAAAGTGCTGCTTCTCTTTTTCATCTGTATAGTTTCTGCCTTCTTAGTGTGCAGTATAGTGCATAGCATTTGTCACCTTGGAATACGTTCCAGATGTTCCAGTAGCTTTCATGTCTCTCCTTGCTAGTTTATCATAATGACAGAGATTTTACTAACTGAGACCAAATTCCACTTTCATTGGTTGTTACACGACTACACTGCAATCTTCTTACCCCCCGATGTCTTCGTGTTGGAGGGTGTTGTGTATCTGATCCTTTGCTTGGAGATTATCAGAGAAGTTGGAAGTTATTACTGCACTCAAAATGAAGTTAGGTGCTTTCTTCAATTTGAATGACTGATCTAAGCAGAAGGAGGGGTACATCCTACACAACGACACTGCGTATAAAACGGGAGCTTTTAGACGAGAAGAGATGGAAAATCTTCAAAGAATTCCTGTGTGGAGAGTTACAAGTGAACAGGAAGAATACTGATTCTCAGCAGTGCAGGGCAGATGGCCCACACATATTAAAAAATATTGCACCACTTAATATAATCTTTGAAGGGCTGCAGTACATGAGATTGGGATTTACAGAGTCCTTTGAAACCTTCCTTCTTCAGGAATAAAACCAAGCCACACTTCTGTAGAAATTTTCACAGGTTCTGGTAGGTTTCCCCTACGCTCACATTTTCCTTCTTTTCAGCTGCTTTGTATCTTTGTTGCTAGATCTCCAGACAGATTTGACAGGCCTAAGGGGAATAATTGCTGTGCATACAGTTCAGTTCTGTCCTACATCTTAGATTATCAGTGCTCTGTTACTGGAGAGAAGGAGTACTCCATGAAGAAAAGGAGGCTGGGTCAAAAGGGGGCATGTTGTGTAGCACAGTTTGTTCCACCTAGGAAAACAACTGACTTTAGCTGCTCAAGGACTGATCTGGGGAGGTGCTCTGTGACAGGTGTCTACAGAGCAGCATGTGGCTTGTGAGTCTTGCC
This sequence comes from Cyanistes caeruleus, assembly GCF_971803275.1. Lineage (NCBI taxonomy): Eukaryota > Metazoa > Chordata > Aves > Passeriformes > Paridae > Cyanistes > Cyanistes caeruleus. The sequence goes on from NC_141703.1 coordinate 80,085,778, forward strand.
AGAACCTTTCATGGTGCCCTGAAACAAGAGTGAAAAAATTTAAAGCAAGACTCTAAGAGACAGCATCAAGTGTGATGTCTCTGTTGCACCATGACCTGTTTAGGTTTATTGCTTGTAGGTAGTAAAGTCTTGAGAAATAGAATCACATCAGTCTCAGGTGTGGAAGGCTTTGCATTATTCTAACTTTTTTTTTTTGATTCAAGATTGAATTAAAAGGTGAGATATGACAGTATTCATTGAAATCTTCATTTTTCAGGCATGTATCAAATACCAGATTTCTGTGCATAGCAGTTGCAGGTAACATTCATCTCTGTATTTATAACTGATGAACTTTGTGGAATTTTGGGGTACACTGTAAGGTACTTCAGCCCTCAATCTATTACTGAGATCACCTGCCTAACAGAGAAAGCTCCTTTTCCTAACAGAGGAAGCTCATTTTCTCATTTTCATTCTTGCTGATGGCAAGACACAACGAGAAGCGACTCTTTGCTTCTCTGTCCTACTTTGTATGTTGTGTGAGCACAGCCAGGAGTCCATCTGGATTTCTGTGGGATTGTACATCAGACAGGGATAACTGGAGAACTTACATTCTGGAGCTCTTTATGCTGCTTTGGAGAAGGTGGCAATTCCTTTATACTTGTCTGGAAGAAAAGTCTAACCTAGTTTTTAGGATGTGAGTTTGTGGATGGTCCAGTTCCCTCCTATTTTTGCCAAAGATTTAGTCTGCAAATTTGAGTAATCCTTTAGTTTTTCTATGCCTCTTTGCTCCTCCATGAAATCAGATACCAGTGTATGTTGTACCAGGTAGGCAGATTATGAAAAGAGGTGGTCAAATGCTTGGATTTAGGATCAGCAAAGCTGGATAAAACAGCATCATGCAGACATTTTGTATGATGTTTTTTTTTTTTTTCTTTTTGATCCTGCAGAAATTTCACGTGCTAGTAACATGCAATAACTTTTTTTATTTTTTTTTTAGGACAGTAAAAACTTCAGGAAGAAAACAGGATTATATTTCTCTCATTTCTAAATCACTTAATAAGGATATATATTCCCTTTTAGGTCCAGTGAGTTGCCTTGGAGCAAAAATCATCCTTTATTCTATTATTGTTTAAAAATCCAACAATGTACTGTGTTAATTTGTTACTATGCCTCCCAGGCAATGCAAAGGAAGTTAAGAAAGAGATCTCTTGGAAACCATTTGGAAAGAATTAGTTTCATGGTAATATTTTTAGCTTTTGTATATATATTAAGAGCAAACATAAACTCTTTTTCTTCTTGCATGAATTTTGGTTCTAAGAATTTCCAAATGTATTTACCATTGTTTGCAAATCAGTCATGGGCTCGTTGCAGGAGATATTGTTGAACCTTATTTCTTCAGGATAAAACCTTACATGAGCCATTGGTAACTATATTTTAATATTTGAATCATGTTTTCTTGGAAGTACATATTTAAGTAGTTGTTTGCTGGTCTCTTTTTTCTTTTTTTTTTTTTTCATCTAGGTACAGGTGTTGATACCATTGAATTATAATGAATGTAAGGACATTCTCATAGTGATTGCATTGTGAATGAATATTTGCTGTTTGTTAAATAGTGGAGAAAAACAAAGGAAGGTTTGTAGAACAGCTTTTTTCTACGCATCATTGGTGATTCATACTTGTTCAATTGTTCAGCATTTTACTTGGAATCACAGAATATGCTGAGCTGGAAGGGACCCATCAATCCAACTCCTGGCCCTGAGCAGGACATCCCAAGGCATGTGCCTGATACCATGTGTTGTCCAAATGCTTCTTGAACTCCAACAGGAGTTACTTAATTTATTTAACACCATACAGTGTGGAATTGATTCTCTTCTAGACCAAGCTATTGTTTTGTTGACTCTTTGTAAGAAAAATGGTTGTCCTTGGTAAAGGAAGTCTTGAATAACTGATGTCATGCCTAGTTTATGTTTAAACTCAAAGACAACATAAATTCTTGAGAAACTAATGATGTATCACATTGGTCATACAACAAAAGTTATTAAAATTTTCAAACTGCTTATTAATGATATTACAACTTTTTCAGATTTTGGATATTAGTCAACAGATACAAAAATGATTCACTTTACTTCTGGAATTTGCATAACATTATTTCTACATAATTCTTGAGTTTTTCAAGTCATGCCCATTTAATCACAGCAGTAGTGTAGCACGTCAGTAAGCCCCAATAAAAATTCTTATGTTTTAATGACCATGTTTCTGAAGTTATTGCTTCAATGAGGTGTATAGCTCGTTTTTGGCTTCTCTTTTGAGGATTTAATGAAAATAATGACAGTGTTGTATATGCAAACAGTACATTATAGAGACATTTTTCTTTTCATTAAGTCCAGTCTGTTCCAAGGGGTCACTTCCAGTTGGAAGGGTCCAGAGCAGGGAGGAGAGGATGGCCTAAGGTCTGAAGAACATGGCTTATGAGGCTTATGAGCAAGAAAAATACTCATTGTGCAAGTGATCAGAGTGAAGTAACAGATGAAATAGAAGTAAGGGAGGTTTTATGTAAGGTGGAAGACTAACAGTACATTGGAAGAAATAGTAGAGGACATCTGGAGAGTGGGAAAGAACTAAGTGATGTGGCTCATTTTAGTCTTATCTTCTATCATTCAGTAGGTTGGAGATGATCTGTTGCTGGGATTTTGGCTGGAGATCCCACATTTGCATGGTAGAGAACAAGGTAGAGCACATTTTGTGGGTAATTGCTCCTACTTCTCATGGACAGCTTTTGAAGAAGGGTGCCCTTGTGACTGCTCTGTTCTGTGGAAGCTGGTAGGGTCTGGTGAGGAGGTCCCTAGCAGTCAGGTCTAACTAAAAATGTAAAGTAGCTGGAAGAGAAAAAGGTTTTAGGTGCAGAGCTTGGTTCTTCAGGTAGATTGAACATTACCTTCTGTTTGCCTCCTGGTGCTGTGCTCAGGTGTGCTGCAGAGAAAGTGAGGTACATGGATGTTGCTAACTGTGAGAGCAGGCAGTTGTAATATTTTATGGTATTGGTATTTAGAAACATTTTCATACTGTTGTGCCTGAGATCTTGCAAGATATTCTGAAGTGCAGTATTTGGTTTGCTTTTACTAGCTTATATTTTCATCCATTTCTGTGACATAAACATAAGTCTGCAAATTTTGTTTCTTAGTGATAACAAAGATAAGAATATGATAAATGTTTCACAGATTAATTCTTTTTGTCTGAGAAAGTAAAACATGCTCAGTTTTTTACATAGTTTCATTTTAAAAAGGTAATAAGTCTTAAGTAATTTTTATTAGATAATTTGTACCTGTTCGACTCATTGGCATTCTTGTGCATTATTTGAGTTATCTTTAATATTATAATACTTTTTTACTAATTTATTCAGGAGTTGAAATACTTGGGGTTTTGAGAACAGTGTAAGAAATAGCCTTCCAGAAATCTGTTGACAGTCTAAAAGCATCTTTTATATAAGCTAGTAAAATGGTAATTCAACCTAATAACTAGGAGAACAATGGCATTTTCCTAACTTTTAAAAATCATAAATGAATGAGATAATATAATGAGATTAAAAATTCAGGTTTATGACATGAATGTGTGCTTTGTTCATTTATTTGACAAGTGTTTTTGTTCTAATTATGTAAGTTCCAAATATATCAGTGAAAGCATTAGTGAAATTAGATTTCATTACAGTTCTAGTTATTGAGCAGTTAAACTGATGAAAACCTACTTTCTTTTTGTCCAAATACGGCATTATTTAATGTGAATGGATGAGTTCTGTAACAGTCCTTGAAGCACTATGACCATTTCAGTTTGACTGAATCAATATTTTTTTACATCTTTACACAAAAATCATCTTTTTGTGGCTTAAGAAAAGATTGTTACACTCGAGTGGCTGTATACTGTCGTTGTAATATATATTTGTTTATAGGTTTTTTTTTAATTTAGTTATGTCTGTTGAAGCTTTCAGGTGATTTCTCAGTGGACCCTTACTGTTGTCTCAGATGTTTTGTTCCATGTGACTTTGGTCTTTTGGCACTGATGACGATATTAAGTCTTCTGGTAGAAAGCTGTCATTTATTGCTGACAAAATTAATTTTTCATAACTTCTTGATGCAAAGATGACAGCTGTTTCCTTCCCTGTGAGGTCAGGATAGCATGCTGGGTGTACTGTAGTTTCTCCAGTACAGTAAAACATCATGAATCTCCGCTATCCTGATGCGTCAGGGAGCATGGGAACCATTTGGTTTCACAGCCAAGAAAAAGTGAGGCAGTACTGACACACATACCATTCCTTTCTCCCTGTAATCTAACTCTTGCAATGTTTGTTCAGCTAGGATTGTGTGTTAGCAGAGCTTCGGCATCTGTCCTCAATTTCAACTGCTGCCTCGTCCTGCTCCCGATGTGCCGTGTTCTCTTGGCCTTCCTGCGCGGATCCCAGAAGGTGAGTACTGTCCTCGGAATGCTGCGCTTGGGAAGAGGGCCCTGGTCTCTGCTTAGTATAAAAATTATAGAAAGCAGCCTGTTGCATCCCTGTTTGTTCTACACTATGTGCTTGCATGGTTAAGGTATCAGACATTCAGTTTAGATCCATGACTCCTTTGAAGACAGGCATTGTCTGGTTTGATTTGACCCGTTGAGAGGGTGGTTTTTTCAGTGCATTTTTGAGGGATGGAGAGTTGTGGAGCTGGAGCTGTAACCTCTGTCTTTCCAAACTCTTATATTAGAGATATATGTGTCTTCTCTTGTGCTTCCTGGTAGAGTTCAACTGAGCCAAACATTGTCTCTACAAGTATCCTACTGGAGGTGATAGAACTTCCTATAAAAATACCCAACCTGATAAATTTGTTATTATGGGAGAAACAGTGGTTTAGCTTCTTTGTGATTTGCCAGTTGCTTTTACAGAAACATAAATAACGCTTTTGAGGAACATTTGTGTTTGCTAGGTGCTTGCAAATTGAACATGTGAGTTCTGTTACTCATGTGACAATACCTAGAATATTTGATGCCTATAGACACACATATGTATGGAAATATACCATTCCTTTTGATCTTGCTTATAAATGAGTCAGTGATGCCTTCACAATTAATGCTGGATTTCCTAAATATTAAGGCCAGGAGGTACATTATGGACTCTTGACATCTGTGTAATTTCTTCATTAAGTCCTCAAAATTGTCTCCTTGCCATAATCCAGTAGTTTTTAAATTTAGATACTATGCTTGCTTTTAGTAAAAACTGAGGCTGCTATTATATCACCACGGTTGCTGTTCGTATTTTTTATTTTGCTTTGTTTTGGAAGAGAATGCTTGAATTCTTCTCTTACTAGGTTGCCAGCAAGAAAACCAGAAGGCTGCTAGATAAAAGTAAAACTTTCCATGTGACGTGTGGTATTACAATATGCATCTTTTCAGGTGAGATCTTACTGTGCTCAGCAGCAGCATGTTTTGGAAGCATGTTGATGCAGTATTTTGAGGTTTTTCTGCTGCAGTACATTTGGGGGTAGTCTTGCTCTGTGCTTGCTCGTCTTAAATTGTAAATTCTTTCTCGAATGTGTGTGGGTTTTGATTCATTTTTTTGCTTTAAACACATGGGAATACATTCTAGTGTCAAGCCTTTCCTTAAAATGCCAGTTTCTTAGAAGACAGGTATGTGAGATCAGGTCAAAATCTGCTATTTGAAGTGAACCCTCATTGTGCCTAAGGAATGTGAGTGAAAAAGCAGGGCTTACCTGCAGAGGAGGGAGCAGCAGAGACAACTACCCAGTTTGGTGAGGAAGAAATACTCTTGGCTGGATACCTTTGAATGTTGTCTCTCAGCTGAAGCATTTCAGTACAGAAATCCTTGCTCTAGTGTTAAAAAAAAAAAATTCCTAAAATACATACAGCTTTCTGTCATTGATATTTGTAAGCTGATTTACTCTTGAAAAATAATTAAGAATTCCTTAGTCCCCGGTATATCTTATGCAGGTGATGTGATTATATCTTGGCACCTGGGTGGCCACAGGGAACATACATCATTTGTTTACAGATCCTCAGTTTTACTCAGTTTTTTGGGTTTTTTTAGTCTTACATGTTGCTGCTCATCTGGTGAATGCTCTTAACTTCTCTGAGAACTACAATGAAGAATTTGTGACCCTAAATGCAGCAAACTATCGTGGTGAGGTGAGCCAGCTTTCCTTTCATATGTTGGTATTAAGCATATCATTTAAAAATATGAATATTTACATATTCAGTGCCATTGTGTGATCTACACAGTGCTCCTGTTTTGCACACTGAAAACTCACCATCGTGTGCATTCCTGTGGATTTTATTTATTTCTCTGGACAAAACATATATTAAAGCCAGCAAGGTTCAGTCCTCTTTGATTATTAGATGGAGAATGCAATCATCAAAATTTTTCACCTTGCACCTTGTTCTCTTGCGTCTCTTCTGCTTCCCTCTGTTCCTTGTGTGGGCTTGGTAAACACATTTCTGCTGCTTTTTGGGAAAATTTGTTCTGCATTTCCACTATTTACAATACAGTGAGATTTGGAACTGATTTTGCGTTTTTCAGCTGCAGTGAATGCATATATGAGTATATATGCAAGCATGGAATTAGTTGTCTACATAAACTTATTTCTTCTTGTGAAATACTTGATCTGTGTGCCTTGTCTGACTGTGGTGCAGATCTCTTGCAGGCGTATCAGATTCCTAGTCCCTTGGCCAGGTGGTTACTTGTGTATTTGGCATTGGAGAGATATTTGCAGATTTTAGAACCAAGACCAGAGTCCAGCACCCTTTCTTCTTGGGCTACAGTCAAGTTTTCTCTTGTTTGTGTTCATTCTAGTCTTCTGTCTGTATTTATTTTCTATCAGTTTCGTTAGGAAATATTTAGAATGACCCTATCCCAGCTGCATCGTTTGCTGGAAAAAGAGAGCTTGGCTCAGTCCAGGCTCATAAGGACCAGCAACCAAGATCTTCCACTCCCTGGGTGAATGATCTAATCACTGAGCTATTCAATGGCAGACATGCCAACACCAACTATTGTGCTGAGCTTCTGGGTTGAACTGTGTGTCTGCTTGTGTTAGGAGTGGTCTGATAGACTTCCCTTCATCAGGAACATCAGCAGGGCTTGCCTCAGGCAAGAACGTGCCAAGGTTCTAAGCCTCTTCTAAGCAGCCTTAGGAATTTTGCAATAGAAAATGGAGACAATGGCAAGTTTTTTAGGAACTCTAGGATCAAAATTCCTGAATTTTAGGTACCTTAGTAGCTCTTGCACTTTTGTACTCGAATCCAAATCCTACTTATATCCCTTTTGAAACTGTGGTGGACAGTCTGGATGCTGCTCTCGTCTTCTCTACCTAGGTACACACATCTGGATGCAGACAAGGTCAGAAAAAGGACACTTCATTTTTCCTGACCTGTATGAAAACTTTTCTTGTCCCCTCACTACATTTTACTGCAGGTTTAAGTAAGAGTTTTCCAAGCAGTGAAGACAAAATATCTTAAAATATAGGATCAGGGGAAGCAAACCAGTTTTCCTGATGTTGAAATATCCGCTCTTCCTTTCACATGTGGTGAAGGACACAGGAGCATCTGTCAGATCCTTTGTGTTCAGTCTTGCTTCACTAGGGTCCACTGGAAAGGTCTTGGTGATGTAGCTGGCAGTCTTACATTTAAATTCAAAACCTCCCTCTTCTGCTCTGCTCTGTCCTCCCAAAGGGATGAGGTAACTAAGTAAAGTTAAGCTTTCGAAAAACAATTATCTGTAAAATTATCTGAATCCAGATTATAGATCAGAACTATCTTTGCTGGGGGAATGCAAAGGCTAAAGGTTTAGTTTCTTTTCTTCTTTTGAATTAAAGTTAATGTAAACTGTTACTGAATCCGTTCCTGCTTCCAGATTTCCAGATGTATCTTAAAATGTGTGAGCTTCATGGGCTACTTACTATTTTAATATTATTCATATTATAGATACAAAATATCTTACATTTGTTTTATTTGTTTTTGCTTGTGTGTTTTTCAGGACCCAAGGAAACTACTTTTTGCAACTGGTAAGTCCTGCAAAACTGAATGAGAAAATTTTTCTGCTTATCATGGTCACTGTGCAGACAAGACTTCTTTTGTTCCTGTATTGGCATGCTCCATTTGTTGTATCAGCTATCTGGAGTTGTGTTCTTTGTGTTAATATAACCTGGGTTTGCTTATCCAGGAGGCAGGAGTTACATAAGCCCAGTAGTAGGATGAGCAACATCTTCAAATCTGTTGTTGTACAGATGAGTCAGCAGAATTCCATTAGTTTCAAACAGAGATTCTCCCTAATATTAAAGCCAAAGTCCTAAATGATCCAATTGCTAGAAAAAGAAACATAACAGAAAACAAGTCTTTTTGCCTCAGCTGGTTTATTTAAGGGCTGGTTGGGTTTCTGAGAAATCTAAACTGTTGCATGAGAATTTGCTTCAAGACTCATTCAGAATAAATAGACAAAGACAATTTTGGTGCAGGAGTTTAGAAGGGAGCAATGTTTGGGTATGGAGTGGCAGGCTGAGCTGTAGCGCTTCATGAGCAGATAAAGTTCCTTCCTGATGCCATCACCCTTTCTCCCTTATTTGGATCAAACACAAAAATCCTGACTTGGCAGCATTTAGGGCACAGTCAAATCAAATCTCTGAACACACAGCAATGATTCTAGGTTTGTCAATCCCAATAGGTGTGCTGGAATTAGCAGCTGGCACACCAGTGTTTCCCAAAAACTCTAGGGAAGGTTTAGACCACTTGAGAGTAGAGGAAGGGAGAAAGTGAACTGACAAAAACTGAGGTCAGAGTTATCCTAAATTTAAAATTACTCTGTTCACTCCCTGTCCTAATGACTGGTAATTAACATGTACTGTTTGTGCTGAAGGAATGCCCAGACAGGGACCAAGATTTTGCTGCACTGGGAGCTGTACAAATAAGCAAAAAATCCCTAGTTTCTTCCCAGATAGTTCAGAACAGCAAACAGAAGGAATAAGGAGTCAGAAGGATTTATAGAGTGATGACGGCTTTTTAGATTAGTCCAGGAAAGAACCTCCTTGTATAAGGGTGTGAGGCAGACTGTGGGAGGAACAAGTACTCAAGATTATACTTAGTGAAGGAAAGGAGAGTCGGGGACAGGGCAGAGAGGAAACACTAAAAATGAACTGATAAACTGGGGCAAGACTGTGAGTAATTTCAGTTTGATGGGGAAGATAATTGAAAAACTGGACATAGAAGGTGACCTCTGGCTTGAGTGACAGTGTAGACGGCTGAATCGAGTGCTGTAGTGCAATTGCACTTGAGGTATTTGTTCAGAGTTGAGATTCATTGCACACTACACATCAAATCAGATTGAGAAAAAAGAAATTAGGAAGCAGACAGTGGACAGAATGCGTATTTTTTTATTGCAACTGCTTTTAATTGCAATCTTTTAATGAAGGAGTGAAATAAAGTTTTTTTTATGCAGTCCATGACAAAGCTTCCATTGATTGTAGGGCTGTAAAAACTGAGTGAGGTGTGGTGTGTAAGATTTGGATATCAGACTTTTCAATGAGTGGGTATTGAGAAGTTTATAAAAAGATAAGATTTGAGATTATCTCTCCTTTGACTTAAAAAATACCTGAGGATAAACTAGTTCTGATACAAGTCTTCATTTGAGCAGATGAGTCAAATCGTTAATATTTTTAACCTTTCCTTCCCAAGTGCTGGCTGCAGATCACTCTCACAGACCTTGCTCTATGGGCAACAATTTCAAGCGTAATACAATGCCATGGAGAGTAATTTCAGGCTCTTCCTCATTCCAGAATGAAATGGGCTGGCAAAAAATTGTGGTGACAGCTTGCATAGCAATTCATTTGCTTGAAATTCTGTCCCTGAGCAGGTTTTTAATTGTCATGATCAACAGAGTGTAGTGTTTGGAATAAAAAAGAGACAGAATCGTGTACAGTCAGTCTTGCAAAGTAAACTGTGTTTGTTCTTAGTTACTTGCTTAGACATAGATGTCACAAGCAAGAGATGACAGGGGCAAAGACAAATAGGAAATTGTGATGCATGGTGAATGCAAAGAAAAAGGTATTTTTCTTTGGGAAGGTGGGAAATTACACAAGAACTCCTCTTTCCTATCTGGTTTGGTATATGAGTTGTCCTCAAGAGAAAAGTATATTCAAGAGTTTGATTGAATCATGATTTGTATGTCTAATTCCACTTTATTTAAAGGTCATAATAGAGAAGTATACCTCTTCACAGTTCAAATGTAAGTTATGTCCCTTTTAGTTCCAGGTCTGACTGGAGTTATTATGGTGTTAGTATTATTCCTAATGTGTACAGCTTCCACGTATGCCATCAGGTAAGATGTTATCTGATCATTATGCTGAAAAATGCCATTTCTACAATCATATTCTTCTCCTGACTAGAGTATTAAAAATACCAGTTTTCTTGTCCTGTTTTTTTCCTAGCTTGCAATAAAATTAGCACAGGGAATTTTGCATGAAAACACTTACAAGACCTGATTGAGTTGCCTTCTGAAAAAATACTATTTAATGAGTGTGCTGAGTTAAAAATGTGAACCTTTAAAAATTTAAATAGTTCATTTATTCCTGGTTCTAGGTGAGACAGTAAACTCAGCATATGGGAAGTTCTGTCCAGTACATAAATTAAGTCCAGTGGAAGAAAAATAAGATATTATTGTTATCTAATTTATTTTCACCAATTAATTGTAACAATAAATTGTAACAAAAAATGTAACAAAAACCACAAACTAAACAAAAAAAAACCAAACCCAAACCCCCAAACTATCAGCAACAAAACAAACTGACACAAAATTATGCTACTGAAGTACATTCTACATGTTGCTTTTAAGAGCTCTGCCTCTGGTTGTCAGATATATTCTTTTTAACGTTAATTATACCAAACAGCAATGCAGTATTGGCTCAGAGCAGCTGCTGGGTTTTCTAAAAGTTTGGTCCTTTGGTGGGTTGACATTCTGTACCAATGTTAATGAACACATATGACAGGACCTGTGAATGGGCACCATGGGGGGGGTCTAGCCCAATGTTGTAGTCTTTTTAAGGCTTGGATTCTGCAATTGATGGTGTAAAAATAACCCCCTCATTTTCACAGAGTTTGAATTCACAGTGTGTCTATGTAAGTGCATCACCTCAATTCAGCAAACATGGAAGGATATGTTAATTATGTATCTTCAAACCTTAATGGTGCTCCACTGATGTGAGTTAGATATGTGTTTATGAACTTTGTTGAACTCTGTCTTTCATGAGAAGCTGTGTTACCTGACAATGTTATCCTGTGATTTGAAAAGATAGTTCAACAAATACTTGTGCATTTTCAGTAGACAAGGCCTCTTCCAGGGCTGAGACTTTTGTGAGGCTTGCTACAGAAGTGCAGTGCAGGATTAGGCTGCTGTGCCAGATGTAACATGGCTGCACATTTTGTGGTCCACACAGATCCCTCTACTTGCAATAGAAAGACAATTTCGGGGAGATGGAAGAGTAAAACTACTACATTACTCTGCAACACTGAGCCAGAACAAAGTCAAACAAAGTCCTATCTTCTTCAAGGCCAAATTAAATTAGAAAAACATCCTGAATTAGTGATTGGAAAGCTTAAAAATATATATATATAGTTGTAAACATTTCTGGAAATAATTTTGGGGTTCATGCAACATCTTCTGAAGTTACATGCTTTTTAATTCCTACCACAGTTACTGTAAGCTTTCTGCCATCTAGCCAGCAGAATCAAAGCCCCAAAAGAGATAATCTGCATCTCCTATTACCCTAGCAATAATTCTTACTTGGAAATTTTATCCTGGCTTCTCCCTCAGGCACAGGGCTCAAGCTTGTCCTTATTACAATGTTTTCTCCTAAGGAAATAAGTTGCTGCATGCATCTTCCTGTCCCTTTTCAATCTCTTTCCCTGTGGATTCTCATGTGCCCTGTGATGGCTGAGCATACAGTACAGTTATAGGAAAGTTATTTGTAAATGTTCACTGTCTTATCAGAAACTGAGCTTTTTAACAAGTATTTCAGAGGCTGTTATAGTCTTGAATTTCATCCCTAATCTGCTCTTGCACACTGACCTGCTTAGTGATTTCTTCCTTTGTATGTTCTTCCTGAAATTGGTTAATGCATGAGTATGCCTCTATTTTCCTGCCTTTTCAGTAAATTGCAAATAAGTATTAGAAGGACTGAATTAGCTGGTACTGTTTTAAAAGGGGAAAGTGATTATTAGTTGAAAAAATTTCTAAATTTTTGCCTTATCATACCTGAGAATTAGACCATTTTTTTTGTTCAAGAGTTGTTTTCAGTAGGGTTATGAAGTTATCAGAAAACACAATAAATCCTGTCAATAAATGTTGATGTTTCTGTCAACTTTAATGATATTTAAGATTTGGAGGTTATGTATTTAAAAGAACATTAAAAAATAAGGTGCTTCAGTGCCATCTATTTTTGTAACCAAACATTCTAGTCTTCAATTTCAGCTTCTAAACTACCACTTATATCTTCCTTTTCAAAACTGTCTGTAACAGGATCAAAAATATTTTTCTAGAACTGTGCTGCTTAGTGTGTCCCTTTAAAGCATGATAAATTCCCCTTACATTTCTCAGTAAATTAACTCTTGAAAGTCTTCATCTTCAAAATTCTAAAGTAGATTAACAAAAATTAAATATTCAACTTACCTCAAATTTTCAGCACTTTGCAGTCCTAAGAACTGCATCCTTGCTGTGAATAATGTCCATTTTAAGCCGTAAGAAGGCAAAAAAAGTAAATGTTCTGAAGAGCCATAAAAATTAGTGTGTACCAATAGGAAGATTACTGACTATATTAGAATACTGTATCGGTAGGATACACAGTTTAGGGATACAAGTAAGAAATACATAATTATTACAGTGTTGGAAAATAGGCTTCATGGTAAGAGGTTCAAGGATTTACATGCCCGTATAATTTAAGGAGGTGAAGTTCAGAGGGCCTGCTCACATTTACAGCAAGTTGATACATGTGAGGAACCAGGATTTTATAGCAGAGGTATCTGTAGGAGTGCTGAAAGAAGAATAAAATGCTCAACGAGCTGGAAGCTGACATTTAGACGTATTCAGGAAAGAAATGTACAGTAATTTTAATCAGTAACAATAATTAGCTGTTGAAAGCATCATGTCAGAAGCAGTCCAGGGATTGACTTTTCATCATTGAAATTTTGAAAAATTGGTTCATTCTGAAAAAGGTGCTCAAGAGTCAGTGTAGCATGAAACCAAATTAAACCAGAGCTCCAAGACCTGTCCTTGGTCTATCTCTGTTCTAGGATTCTATGACAGGTTTTGAGATAGAGGGTAAATTTTACTCTTTGTGCTGTCCCAATTGTGCTTCCACTCCGCACACCATTGTTCTTATTTTCCTCTTACTGATGATTACTCCCACAGCTACTCATAGATGCTGATGAGTGACTGCATGGAAATGCCTCACAGGGTGTGAAGAGTTAGAAAAGGCTTGATCAGCTTCAAGGAGGAAGGAGTGTTAACATACTGCTGACTGGGTGAAGAATGGCAGGGTGGAGGGGAGATTTCAGAGCCTCTTGCTGTTGCTGTATTCCTTCCTTTGCTTCCTTTTTTTCTCCTTTGCTTCCTTCCTTGTTACTTCACTGGCTTGAATTTTATTTTGGTAGCCCTTGGTAATCGAAGTTATTTCTCCTCTCTTGAAAAAGAAAACAAGTCCTGTATTGACAGAAAAAAAGTATTTATGTTTCAGTTGTATTGAAGGAAGAGCAGTTAGCTGTAGAACCCATAGGAGGGAAAAAGTTCTGAAAAAAAAAGAAGTTAGCTGTGTTAGAGGAATTGCTTCTTAAACCATATTCTCAGAGCTAAAGATACTTGTTATTTAATAATTGTTTTGGTTTTTGAATGGGGGTATGCTTTTTGGTTTTAGAGGGGACTCCTACCATGCTGTGTGCTGTGAGAGGTGTGTTTGTGTGCTGTGAAGTAGTGCATTGAGCTTTGTTGGTAACTATTTTACTCAAAAATCCCCAAATAAGCTTAACAGAAAACAGTTCCAGATGGGTATTTTCTTTGGTCTGGTTATATATTGTCTAACAAATTACTGATAAAAAGAAGTGCTCTTTTCATCTGTCCTAATCTCACAGTGATAATGTTCTTCTTGTTCCTCCCAAAACCATCAGTCCTGGAGCAGTAATGTATGTGGCTTCCTGTCCTGAAAATTCTCCTACCTGTGCTCTTGTTGTCTCCTTGCTCTAGGTCCTTTTCTTCCTGTATCTCCTCCTACTCCATTACCCTCACAAGTGTTTCAGCCTTTCCTCTGGCCCTTCTGCTGCTGTCCATGCTGCTCTTTGTGTGCTGCCACCTTAGTGACAGGTTAAACTGTATTGGGGCAGGGAGAATGACAAGGGCAAGGTGACACTCACTCACTGTAAGGAGCTTGAGTTTTGAGACTGGAGGTGGAAGAACTATTCCAGCTAAAAGGATCTCTTGGGGACTGACTAGGACCTGTGAAAGCAGTCAAGTCTCCCAGTTTCAGGAGAGTTCTCCATCTGGCTCTGTACACCCTTTACCTCTCTTTGTCAGCTTGTTACTTCTGTGCCAGGCACTTATTTTTCACAACACTTGGTTGTGTGCAAGTACAGTGTGCCTGTACATTCTGGGCTTTGGCTATTTTGCATGACTGTGCAGTGTATAATGATGTCCTGTGTGCACAGGTCTGCTTTTACTTAGCAGTGATTCCATATGAGTTGAAACAGCATTGAACCATGGTTTATTCTTTCCAGGGTTTCAAACTATGACATCTTCTGGTATACACACAACCTCTTCTTTGTCTTCTATATGCTCCTGATGCTGCATGTTTCTGGGTAAGTAAATGGAAAACACTGTTCCTTTTTCCTGAAGCACAACTAGAAAGAGCAGTGATTGCTTCTTGATTGATGCCTTTCCCAAGCTTGCTTGAGCACAGTGGGCCAACTTTGGGACAAGATGTCCTCTGGTGTGTGTTTAAATAAAGATCAAGCTGTAGCTTGGAGATTTGTGTGTGCTATAGCCACACCAAAAAAAAAAAAAAAAAAAAAAAAAAAAAGCTTGCACAAGCTTCTTCACTTTCAAGATTATTCCTTTTCTGTTTCCATTGCTCAGTGTCTAGTGAGAAATCAAGAAAACATAGTTCCTTTTTCTGCCCCCTCTTACCTGTTTGCTGAGTCAAGAATACAATGCAAAGTTGCTCATCCCTTGCATCTTCCTTTCTGCCTTCCTTTTTTGATTCCAAAGGAGAGGGAATGGATAGCATCTCCCTAATTGCCTCTTTCTCTTTGCTTACAAAATTTGCTAGTTTTTCTTCTTTTCACAAACATCAGACCAGTGTTTATGTGCCGTGAAGCTGATGGTCAGATCTGTATCAGGCACAAACAAACTGAGCTCTGTTGCAAGGTAAAGCATCTTCCAGAAGTTACGACATATGTCTGCGTGGGTTGGACTTTTAGAGGTTCCTTGCAACCCAAACTATTCTATGATTCTGTAAAAATCTGTTCCATTAATATCTCTGAAGTTTCCTCTGTGGATGTAGATGCAGAGTATGGAGAAGGAAAGGTGTATTTGAATGAGGTTTATTTCTCCATATCATCAAATATCTACTGAAACACAGGGTATTTGAACGTGGGTCATTGAGCCCTGTTGTTTAAAGTAAACGTGGAAAGGGAATTAGGCCTAGCAAGATCATGGTAGGAATACATTGTTGAATAAAACATGCAGCTTGAGAAATGATGAGTTCAGAACAATTGAAACTTCTGGAAACAATGTCAGTTCTCAGGGATTTTGTTGGAGTTTTTTGGGGGTTTTTTTTGGTTATTGTTTGTTTTGGGTGTTTGGGTTTTTTTTGTTCAGTTTTTTTTTTTTTGGTTGGTTGGTTGGGTTTTTTTTTTCAATGGCATAGCACTTGTTTATAGCTGGGGAGGATGGATCTAACCTGTTCTCCCCATCTAGGCCAGGATGAACTTTTTCTAAATTATTCTTGACAGGTGTTTGTCGAATCTTTAAAACATCTGGTGTCTGAGATCCTCTAACCTCCCCAGGCAATCTGTTCCAGTGATTGCCTTAGGGGTATTTTTCATGTCCAGTTTAATTAATCTCCTTCACAGTACTATGCTTTGCCCTTTGTTTTCCTAACCATGTTCCATTTACCAGGTTTGCAAACTAGGCTGCAGTAAAACAGCAAGCCCTAAACAGGCATATTCTGCTACACAGCCTCCTTAGTATTGAATTACAAAGGTATTCAGTGCAAATCTGAAAGAACTGAGTGTCAGAAGTGGGAGAGGAATGAGTCATGGAGAGTGGGAGTCAGTTCAACTTTAAGATGCCTAAATGTAGGTCTCTACATGTTTTCTCAGTGTCTTTCCCATTATGGTCTAATGAGTTCTGATAAATACAGCCAGTGGAGCCTGAAGGATGCTTCATGTAATTTGTTCCTTTCAGAGATCTACATTCAGGTGAACTGGACTGGTTCCTGTCTCTATTAATGCGATTTATAAGATCAACAGAAAGTGGCCACAAGTTGCATGAGGGGTGATTTAGATTGGACATTAGGAAAAATTTCTTCACCAAAAGGGTTGTCAGACCCTGGAACAGGCTACCCAGGGAAGCAATAAAGTCACCATTCCTGGGGATATTTAAGAGATGTGTAGATGTGGTGCTTAGGGACATAGTTTAGTGATGAACATGGCAGTTCTGGGTTAATGGTTGGACTTTATGATCTTAGAGGTCTTTACCAACCTAAACAACTCTGTGATCTCTTTTGAGAATAAAGGAAGCTTAGATATCCGTGCCCAAATTACTCCTGTGTGGGATGTGTTAGAGATTTGCAGACACATAGCCAATTACTGCACAGAGCAAGGCATCTCCTGTGGCTGAACTGTGCAGGCAGGTTGACTGAGGTTTTACCTGTCTTAAGAGTAAAGTATTTCCACAGTATTAATGGATTCTTACTTTGTTTCAAACTTGTAGGCATGTTCTTACAGTATCCTTCAGGCAGCCAACCACTTCTCAGCAATATATTAAGTGATTCATCTGTATGTTAGTGGTTTACTTGTTCAGTGCAGAACTCGACCTTTCTGGGCACTGATCTTGGGTGTGTAAGACCTACTTTTCCTTGGCAGCTTCAGAAATGGGAATTATTGAGCTGCTGTTAACAGGCAGCTTTGTGATCCTGTGTGCCTCTCAGTTAGCATGTTTGTAATAGGTTAGATAAACTAGAGATCACTGGAGGGGATGCTCATGTTTGCAGCTACTCTCAAGGCAATCCTTTCAGGATGTGCTGAGAACAGAGAAGCTGTGGGAGTTGCTGGCAGGCATGCACACAAGGTTCACTGGAAAAATATTGCATGAGGTTTGACTTCCAGCTAAATCCATGAGGCATCATAATATTTATGGAGCATGGAACTAGCATAATGCTCAGCGTATCTGTCACTTTGCCAGTATGTGGTGACCAGCAGTGATGCCAGATGCAAGAGATAGGCATGGCTGAACAATGAATGCAGGCAGAGCATGGGTGTAGGTGCAAAGACACTTCCCAAATGATTCTCCCAGGGTCAGATGTGGAATTTAAGAGTGAGAAGGCTTAAATTCCAAGCTGACATGATTCACTGGACCATGTAGGAAGCTTGTTACTAGCTGTCAGGACTGCATTTTGGTAGGGAAGATTGCCAGTAGCCTGTCAGAGCCCATTTAGATTGGGAATATTGCAGATGTCCTAGTTCTCTTTCTTCTGAATCAAACTGTTGCTGCTGCTGCTGCTCTGTGTCTGTTGAGGAGAGGAGGGGGGAGCACCTGTCCTTATGTTTGATTGCATCCTTGAGCTGAAAACCTTCATAAAAAGGCTTAGCACTCAGAGGCATTGTCTCAGTATGCCTCATTTCTCACCCAACACCATCCTCAACAGGTGTCATTCAGCATTTTCTTATTTTTTTTTTTAATAGTCTTCCTTGTGGTTTTACTGTCGTCAAATCTAGCTTTGGAAACAAGCAGTACTTCTGATGAATTTTATTACTACTATTACCTGTTCTTCCTTGTTTTCAGTTCATGTGCTGAGATATCCCAGAGTGTCTTAAGTTTCCAATTCTTTCTTCAGAGTTTCTAACTGCTGCTTCAAAGTCCTCACTTCATTTTACTTTAAATTAACTTAGCTTGAGTAAAAATAAAATAAGGATGGAGCTCATAAAATAATTTGCAAGGAAAGTTCCTTGGCTACCATGCAAGGCTTTTTTTTTTTTCCTTCTATCTATTTGTGTGCAAACCTGATAAACACCAGCTAGTGGGAAAAATTCCTGCAGTTTATGATTGGCAACTTAGGCCACTTCTGCCACAGGATTGCCTTAAAAACAGGGCTTGCTGACTGTAGGGAGGATGAGTGAAAACAGCCTGTGTGTGATTGAATTGGAAATGTGATTATTTAATTTTTTTTCAAGGCCCCCACAATATTTTCTCTCTTTCAAGCAGTATTAAGCTTGAGGCTGTTCAGTGGGGGAGTGCCAAGTGAGCTGGAAAAGTTAAACCTTGCCTCTAGTGACAGAAGGCTCTATTGTTGCAAAGTTTCAATCTCATTGAAAGTCCTGAAGGCAAGTGGAATAAAATTTCTAACAGAAGATGAGGCTTGTGACTGCTTTCTGAAGTCCTTTCTGAATGAAGATAAGTTGTTTGTTATTTACTGTTACTTCAGTGTCTTTACTATTTTTGTTTTCCTGTAGGGGAGTGCTCAAGTACCAGACCAACTTAGAGGAACACCCTCCTGGTTGCTTTAATCCTAACAAAACACTCCGACAGAATCTGACTGTGCCAAAGGCTTTTGAAGAGCTGTTTCCTGACTATACTACTGAGCCTTTTCCAGAGGACCTACCAGTACCAGAACCCTTTGTACAAAATAGCTTTATGAGAGTTTGTTCCGAGGAACCCAAGTTCCGGTCGCACTTCCCAGAGGTCTGTATGATCCGACATTTCAGGTATTAAAAGCCATGCCAAGCCTTTCAGTCAGCCATAACCACTAATTATTGCTTTTCCAGACCAGATGTTTTAATAATGGAAAATATTATTAAAACCTTCTGAGGCATTCAAAGATTTGGTGGGGAAAAAACAATCTGTATTTAACCCTGAAATGCATTACAATGTGGTGCATAGAACAAGCAGGATGAAAAAAACGTCAAGAGATTGGCTGTAATGTTCTCTTTTGAACAGCACCATAAGAGACGTATTGATCCCGCTAAAAATGTGATTTTACAGAATAGTATTTCAGAGCAAACATTTATATAACATTTCGTGAGGTCCTTTTGTAATCATTGTGTGGCAGTAGTTAATTGAAATAATCAAGCTCCATTTGTTCTCTTTTGTACCATGCGGATGCAAGTCTTAATACTCATTTCTGGGTTGCAGTTGGTTTTGGTTTGGCTTTTATAGTCTGTTGTTTTGCAGACAGGCTTGTTTTGTATGTGGCATGGGTAAATGAGTATGATGACAGTGGGGACAGAAAAGCCTTTTCTATTTCTGTTTTCCATTTTCCTTTTGTTTCTTTATGTTTTGTGGCAGCAGCTTTTTCTTCATACAAAATTTTCTCTTTTCTTTTGGGTGGAGATGAGCTAGGCAGCATTGGCAAGTAGCCTGAGGAAGCTTGCAAATATGGAGTTCATGAGTCCAAGGCCCACCATTCAAGATGGTCCCGTAACAGACCCCACAGGAGTTTCTCTTTATTATTGTCATTGTTGTTTTCTGTTGAGCATGTGTCCTCCTTATTAGATGCACTGGGAACCCATTTTTCTGTGGAGCATGTAATCCTAATGAAAAACAGTTAATTCTACACTGAATTCCTCCAACAAAGTTCTTTGGATTGGTATTCTGTTGTGGTAATACTCCTGAATATCTTGCTCCATATGACCCACAGGACTGCAAGGAGTCTTCTTAGGGGCTTAAGATGCCTGCTTTAGAGCCATTAATGGGAAAGGAGTCATGGAAAGAAATGGCCACTCAGTCTTCTCCTGACAGCTTTGAAACACTATGTAGGACTTTTTTGAATGTGGAAATATTGTGATATCAAGTTTAAAAAAAAAAAAAGGCAAAAAATAGCTGTGAGCTACGGAAACCTGCACAGCTTTTTTGTTGAAAGTAAATGCTCTGCTAGCTGCAAGAGATGTTGATATGTAATGTCAGAAATTTGGAAGGGAGGGAAGATGGATGAGGGTTGAGGGGCGCTTCAGTGCCATAGCTGGAATGATTGAGCAGATGTGGAATTAGTAGATAAGTCTGCCATAAGCTATTGGTAATAGACTCTTATGATGGGGTTTAGCTGAGCAGCTGCAAACATCTCCATCTGGAGTAGTCACCCAGGGCTGCCCAAATAATCAGTACAGAGAAATGGGCATTTCCAGGGCATTTTCTGTCTAGCATACACTTCTTCCATGGGAGCAAATGGATTGTGATTCAGAAGTGCCCATTCCTCTCTGTTGTCTATGATTTTAAACTATCAGTTAATGAAACTATGATTTTAATATCAGTTTCTATGGCACAAGAATGCATCTTTCCTAGGTTTTTACTTGAACTGAGATGACTCTAAGACAGTAACAGTTAAATAATACCCTAATTCAGAGAGCATTTTTCCATAAATGTCAACCAATTGTATAGTCTCTGGTCTGTGTAGGTCCTGTTTCTTTCATTGCTGAAGCCAGCTGCAATCTAACTACATAAAACCAGAATAACATGGTAGCGAATGAGGTCACTGGCATTTTTTTCCTGCTGAGTTTTATGATTGGAATTTCTTGCGCTTGTGGGTGATGCTGCTGGTTAGACTGATAAAGGCTTTGGAACATTCTTGGATTTCTGCACGTGGGGAGAGGTGTGGATGTTAGATGTGAAGTGAGATCCTGAAAGCACTCATGTAGTTGTGAAAACAGAAAGTTAAAAGTCTTTGAGGTAATATATTTTTGTTCTCCCTTAGACGTGGTTCTGGATTTCCGGACCTCTGTGCCTGTACTGTGTGGAGCGGCTGTACCGCTACATCCGCAGCAACAAACCAGTCACAATAACCTCAGTAATAAGCCACCCCTCCAATGTCCTTGAAGTCAGGATGATGAAGGATGACTTTGAAGCAAGGCCTGGTCAGGTGAGTTAATGTGCTCCTAAAATGTCACTTTGCTTCCATGTAACATGATCTGTGGGGATGACTATCACTTTATAAGTACTAGCCCATCACTGAATGTTTTGAATCTATCCTTTCTACCATTTTATTTCAGTACGTTATTCTCCACTGTCCAAGAGTGTCTGCTCTGGAAAGCCATCCATTCACTCTTACAATGGTAAGTAATAGTGTTCTTTTCTGTACTTTCTCTTTTATATTTGGTAAGCAAATGGTCTTTGTTTCTCTCAAGGTGACAACTCTCCAGCAGAGCTCATGTTTCATTTCTGAGGGTTCCAGTGAGTGTGAAATGGCATGATTATTATGTGTGTATTATATCTCAGTAGATATTTAATTTTCTCCACTGTTGAGAAAAATGATGGGATTTTTTGTCAAAGTCTTCCGTAAGTGAAAACAAATATTAAATAAATCAATAAATTCCATGTGATTTTGAAAATTCTTTTATAAAAGAAGTTTCAGCCGTATTTCTAGACCTTCATACAGAAGGGGTATAAATTGTAATAAACTTTTGCCACCTTTCTTTTTCAATGAGAACACATTTCTGTGACTGCCTTCTTCAAAGACAGAAAAAATCAAGTTAAAAAAAAGTTTCTAAAATTGTCTTCCGCTTTATTTTTACATTAAGAGATATATCAATGACTTAGGGTGATACACCAGTGAGGTCATACTGTGTTAGGATTACTACTTACTCAGTTGGTCTAGAATTGGAACTGAAACCTGTAGAGACAGACTGGAATAATATGCAGTTGTGTATAAACAATTAGACATAGACCTGAAATTCTTTGGAAGTATGTAATGCAGAGAGCTGGTAGATTCTGCCAAAATGTCACTGTACTTGCTGGATATATTGTTACAAGAGCATAGTCTGAAGCTGAATATTAGTGGCAACCTTTTCCTTCCAATGGGAGTTAATGCTTTTGGATTGCTTAAATTGGACATTCTTCTTCAAGAGGACTGTGGAGATAACTGTTCATTTTTGATTGTTCTTTGGACTGATAACTCATACTTTATTCTTACTGAGTTATAGCCAGTGCTGTGGAGCAATTGAGATGTTTTCATGCTACCTGATATTAAGAGGGCATAACCAAGTCCAGCTCTTTGGGTTTGTGGGGTGTTTTATTTGGTTTGTTAATTTACTTATCTGTATGCTGAGCTAGGAGTCACAGGGGAACCTACACTAACTTCCACCCAAAAGCAATTTTGTGCTGTAAATCTAGGAATGAATCTCACTTAAGGGAAGCTGCCTCTTTATAGCTTAGTGAAGTATTAATGGCACTTTCAGAAAGTTTTCATGGCTATTCACTTTACCAGTACAAACCAGAGAAATGTGTTATTCATCTGTTGTTAATGGAAGTAGTCGCTTCTTAAGACTGTCCTCTGTATAGTGCACAAAGATAACTTGATATGGAATGCTGAAAAATGACATACATATATGAATTTATGCAGAATGGGTTAGTCAGTATTTATTTACATTTTTTTATTACATTACTAAATGGAACATAAATTTCAAGAACTTAGTTTAAGTGTCGGGTAGCTCTTTCCACTCATTTTACCCTAGTATAGCTATAGAGCTGGTCTGTACCACTGGGCACATCTTATTTAAATATTAATCTTAAAACATCATGTTCCTAATTTCTCACTGTCCGTCTCAGTCAAAATTAATATGATGGTAGTAATTTGATTAGCAGTAGTAAATGCACAGTTTGGAAACTGGAACTCTTATTATAAAGATTTAGTCTTCTTATATTAGAACACTGCTAAAACAATGGATTTTTTGTTTCAATTTTTATAAATAATGTCATTAAAAATATTTGGCTTGGTTCAGATGAGAGTTTTTGTCAGAGAAGAGACTGCTGACACAGACCAACTAGGTGAGGTGATGAAGTTGAATTAGGTGTCAGATTTCTTGCATGAATTGAGAATTTCATCCAGTATTTAAAATGGCATAGTTTAACAATGCATGTTATGAAAAATTATTTTTGCATGTGAACTTCTAGAGCTAGGAGCTGTGGAAAATAGATCTCTTGTGAATTTGAGTTTTCTTAGTGAACATAAATAAGTCATACATATACAGATAATGTGCGGTATATTTTCAATATGTAATTTTAGCTGCTAAATTACAGTTTGTATAAATTTTCCAACCATGTATTAAATATCTAACATTAAAATTAGCAATTTCCACTCATGCACAATGCATTGTATTTTAGGAAACTAATACTAGACCAGGCAATTTCTGTTCGTGCTCGATGTTTTACACTTTTAGTGCAGTGATATCCTTCAGCATAGCTGCGTATCCTTCAAGATCACATATATGTTCTTACTATTACAAGATATGAAGTTATCACTGTGTTGCCATAAGCACATTTTGCTACAAGATTAACTCATTAACTCTATTGGAGAAAGGCTGTCATTGGGTAATGACTTTTACAGCATAATGAGGATTCTAAGTGTCTAGATCTATCACAGTCTTTTTACCCAGCCTAAGCAGGGGACACATTTCCACATGTCCTTCTGGGTCAGAGAATAGGCTGATGTCCTGCTTAGAAAGCTTTTTTGTTGTTTATTTTGATGCCAGCCGTGGGACAATGCTTGTAGGATGTGTAGGCAAAAGCTTAATTCAGTCATTTCCCACTCTCATCTGACCTACTTGTAGTTACCAAGCAAGCTGGAACACTACTGCAGCTTCTTTTGTTGAATTGCTATAATCCCTGGGCTATTTTTCTAGGTTAGTGATGGGCTGGGGGGCTTAGATCCACAGCAAGAAATTGATGAAAGGTGTGTGTGGCTTCAGGTAGTGGAAGTGCGCTGCAGTAATGGCTTCAGCAATGACTGCAGCAGAGCTGGGGGGGAAGACTGCAGTCTTCTTCCTGGCACTGTTGTCCTGCTTAGAATCATAGAATACTTTGATTGGAAGGGACCTCTAAAGGCCACCTAGTCCAACCCCCCCTGCAATAAGCAGGGACATCTTCAACTAGATCAGGTTGCTCAGAGCTCCATCCAGCTCAGAGATGTTGAATGTTCCCAGGAATAGGGCATCTGCCAGCTCTCTGGGCAACCTGTTCCAGTTCCAGTCTCACACCCTCATTGTAAAACATTTCTTCCTTATTTCTTGTCTAAATCCACCCTCTTTCAGTTGAAAACCATTACCCTGTGTCCTATTGCAACAGGCCATGCTGAAAAGTCTGTCTCCAGGCTCTATGTGATGTCCTGTTCACACTGTGAAATATCTCACTGTGCCTAGAGCATGCTTAAGAGACAAGGAATGACCATTCCAGGCGTATCTTTATACTCCTAAATGTGGGTAATAACCTTAAGTGGAAAGGAAGGGGTGAGTCAGCATGAAGGAGTCGTGGAGATATTTTACTAGTCCCTTCCCTTTCTGAGATTGTGTAATATTTACAATTTAGCTCAGTTTCTTACATAACACCAGGGTGGAGGAACACACAGGGAGGCTGTGTAAGGGCTCTAAACCCACTCCCATTCCACTCTGGCAAAGTTCCCATGTGTTTTGCTCAGAACCAGAGGGAACTCTGAATTGTAACCAAGTGAGCATAAAGAGACTTTATTATTTTTGCATGCTGGCTTTGGGTGCTTTGCATTGATAAAGTCCTCTTAAGCCTTCTGTTCTCCAGAAGTGAGAGCTGAACAGTCACATCTCTCTCAAACTTTATTTGTGGGAGATGTGTCCCCATCACTATCTTCATGGCCTTTTTCTGGACTCTCTGCAGTATTTTCAGGTCTCTCCTGTAGTGAAGAGCCCTGCACTGGACACACTCAAAGTGTGGCTTCACCTGTGCTGAATAAAGGAGACCACCTACCTCAACCCTCCAGTAGAGTCACTTGTACATTCTGAAATTAAGACACTTGGAAGTACCAGTTTTCTCTCATGAGCAGTGTGATTTCTGTTTTTGAAGTGTGTTTCTACTATTTCTTGTTCACTAGTGACTTTGTACTCACTAGTGTGACTCCTTGTCTTTGGGAAATCTGGGAAAGATAATGAAGAGATGGCCCAACAATTGGGATTCCTGCAAGTGACCTGCTGGACAGTCTTAGGTAGTGCATAGGGGGCCATTCACTTCATAATGTCTTCATTGCTCCATTGTTTTGATTTAATTTCCACAAAAAGTTTTCTTTTTAGCATGTTTTATGTTTTTTTTTTACTGATTTTTTTACACAACTGTACATATCTGTTACTGTGCTATGTAAGACAGTGTGAGTCACATTTTCAGTCCTGTGTGCCTCATGTCCAATTTACCTACTTTAGGTAGGGCATTATTGCATCTTAGAATTGAATTTGAGCAGAGCGCAGTCAGTTCCAAGACATTTTCATCTGTAGTGAGGAGAATTACATTCTGTATATAAATACTTCAGCTGACTGTTTGTTAATGGACAAATTATTTTTGTGCACTTTCCCCTTGATGAACTCCTTTAAAGAGATTTGTCTTTCAGATCAAGTGCATGATATGGTCTGGAGAACAGACCATCCAGAGAAATGTGCCCTGCTTCCTGAGACTGACATTTCTTTAGACTTTTTGGAAGAAACTATGGAACTTGTCTGCTGTGGAATACAATTTAAATGTAATTGTCTATATCAGTCTTTAGAGACCTCAAAGTCTTATTTATTTTTTAATTTTTTTTTATGTTTTGGAGAGTGTTCATATCCTTCAACATCATTCTGGTTGCTCTTAATTTTAACCTGTAGGGACAAGAAGAGACTAAGGCTTGCAGTTTACAGTGGCATTGTTTTTTTTTCCCATCTCCATCATACATTTCTCCCCTTGGTGTTGAGTTCTCTCTCTTTCCAGACACTTAACTGTGTTACTGATGATTTGCAGGAGCATGAATCCATGACTGCATGTGGTGTTTTTTTTTTTTGGTTTTTTTTTTTTTTTTTTTTTATTTTCTCTAATGAATGGCATTGGAAACAGAGTCCTTTTTAAAATATAAGTTAGTGTCTTAAGTAATTTTTTCTAATGTGTTTCTGGAATTTCTTGCATTAGCAAGAAGTGATTAGTTGTAAGCTTCATGGAAATAGCCTTGTGTTTTGCAGATTGTAAGTGCTTCCGAAGATGTCCTGGGTTCTCTCATGAGGTCTCTGCTGAATCCACTACAGAGTCAAAGCACAAACTCATGAGCTGCAGTTTAGACCACTTGGCTCTCTAGACTGGTGTCTACTCCCAGCAGCTCATAAAGCTTGGTAACCTTGTTATTTCAGTAGTGTTGATTTTCTTGTGGCAAAGGAAGGTAGGAAATAATTACATCACTTCATTTAGAATTTAGACTGTAACAGACTTGGAAATAAGGACAAGAGTAAGAGGTGAATCCTTCTAAATTTAGAGATGGCTCAGATCTAAAGTTTGGTTTGGGAGAGCTCTGTTTTGCAGTAAACATCCATAATTGCAGCATGAGTTATTCCAAAGTTTTGACAGTTTTGGCTGTCACTGGCTGCTGTCATGCCCCTGTTTCCCCCTTGGAGCTAAAGTCTGAATATCCTTAAGTTTAGTTTGTTGCCTTTTTTTTATCTTCAGTTGACACATACATGTGTCTAAAGATATTTTCAGGTAGCTTGCATAAACACTTGCTGAGCTTTTCTTGTGTCTGTATGAGACATTCTCTACATATCCACTGATTAGTAGCTTCATGAGATAGGGTTAAAAGAGCAAGTGTCTCAGAAGTGGCACAAAGAAAGCAAAAAACCAAAACAAGTCGAACCAAAGATCCCAGCCTTGAGGCTCCATGACTTTATGAAATATGTGCTTTATTAATAACTTGGGGAACTGATTCTTCAGAATTCAAAGAATCTCAAAGAATTTTGGCTATTCGTTCAATGTCTAGATTTGAGTTCTGGTACCAGCTAAGCAGTGACCAACTACCAGCAACAAGAGGTTTGAAACATTCCTTGAAACTAGAAATTTTGTCCCATGTCACAGTATGCTCTGATTTACCGTACTTTAGTGCTGCATTTAATCTGTGTTTAAATACCATTGAACTAGAAACTGGAAGAGTCTGGTAATAAAAAGCTCCAGGAAGTTCTGCCCTTTTGCTGGTCCTCCATATTTTTGAGCAGATGGTTAATTTGAAGCAGATCACATCAGGAGGACTTGTAGCACAACATCTTCCTTCCCTTTCTTCTGTAGTGTTCTGTATGAATAAGAAAACTCCAGAGGGAGGATGGTATGTGTGCATTTTTTAACAGGTCAAAACTGGGATTTTAAGAGAGGATAAGTTTGCATATGCAGATACTCAGATCCACTCAAATCCAAGTATATATTATTAAAGAAGAATACTTACTTGGTTAGTATCCAAATTAGTAAAGTAATATTGAATCCCAGGCAGACAAACTCTTAGGGTAGATAGAAGAATTACCTGGGAGGATTCTGAATGTACATGACAAGTTATATACTGTACCTGAAAGTCGCAGAGCTATTACTTAATCATATATTTTCTACCTTTACAGGTTTTGTTCAGGTTTGATTTTTTTTTTTGTAGATTGATTATTCATTCCTCAATACCTCTGCATGTCTGTTAAATTCTGTTTGGTGTCTGGATTTAGACACAATGGCAATACAAGGTGGTGGCCTTGATCTGTACATTTTATGTTTTTGGGCCTGATTCCTTGTCAGAAAGTCTCAGCAAATTTTTATACTCAGTATAAACAACATCAGAAGTAGCACATTTGCTTTTGTAAAAGAAAACAAGTGTTTTGTATACCCAGTGTTGTCTTTTATCCCTGGGTAATCCAGGGATTCATTTAAAATTGGTGAATATCTTAATAGTTTAGCAGTGAAGTTTTAGCTCTAAGCTTCTTTAAGCCTGAAGTTTTGTACTGCATAAGGAGATGATGGAGAAACATGTGCCCTGCACTGTAAACTTAAGAAATAAACTATCCACAACAGGAAAAGCCTAGGGGCCAAATTCTGAAATACTTCATAAAAAAATGGAAAAATTGTTGGAAGGGTGCCTGAGTAAAAAGTACGTAAGGACATCAAGAGCTAAGTTCATACAGTCAGTTAAATACAATAAAAACAAAATCTAGCATGATGACATTCTAATAATGTTTGTTAAATATCTTGTGCAAATAGTTATGAAACTTGTCTTTATGAGATGATTTGCAGAGCGTTTAGGGAAATTGTGAAGTATCTTTCTGGCAAACTAAAGAAATCCCTAGAGCTTATCTGCTCCTCATAGATGTAGAGTATCTAGCAGCTGTTTGATCAAGAATTTAAGTAAAACAAAAATAGACTAGATTAATATTGCAGATGTCTTTAGTACTTCCTTAGACTTGTTTGTTTGGTTTGGGGATTAATAGTTGTGGGGTCTGTATAAAAACCCTACGTAAACGCTGACTTTTATTTAAACTTTCAAATCTGACTCTTTTGGTGAGAAGGGAACACAGAAATTTTTACACTGAAGTTCACTAAATCCCAAGGTCTCCTTCTGCAGATACTTTAGACAGAAGGTGGCAGATCCCTCTAAAAAGCAGGGTTTGGGGTTTTTTTGATTCGATGGAAGTAAATTTCCAATATATAATAAGCATGTACTGACTTTCACAGAGAAATGTGTTTTGTCCCATCAGAGACCGTGCTTCTAGTTTAGCTGCTAAGTCAGGTTAGAGCAAGGTCTAGGAGCTGCAGGAGAACATAAAAATAAAACAAACAAAAAAGACCAACGACACCTCCCCCCCTCCCAAACAAACAACAAAAACAAAACCTGAACAGAAGCTTTAAGCATGAATACAGTTAACATGTGGACAAAATACTAGAGGAAATTAGGTGCCTTGCCTCTTTCTTTCCTAAAATTAAGACCATCTGGCTGGTGGGGCTCTCTGCTTTAGCCTGGCAAAATGCAGTGTGTGCTGGTAGGGCAGTTCAGAGGGACACAGCGGCTCCTCAAGGTGGTGGTGGTCTGGCTGGAAAACCTGTTATCCTCTGATTGTTCCTTCCATGAGTGTCTTACACCACTGAGAGCCAGCTGTCATGAGCCTGGAGGTGGCCCATTGTTTTGCATGGGGATGATGGACCTTTTTGTGCTGTTCAGTTTCCTTGTCCTATGTTTGTTAATTCCGTGCCTTTCTGCTTGGCAATGTGTCCGTGTACCCTTGTAGGAACTGGAGAGGCAGCTTTGGGCAGAAACATTGTTCTGCTTTTTATTCCTTCAGGGACAAAGGCTTGCATCCTGAGCATCTTGAAATGTTGTGATTTGGTTTTTTTTTGCCCTGAGCCAGCAACTTGAGATGCATAAATTATATAGGCTGAGTATTGCTGGGATTGAAACATTTTTATTTTCTCTGCTATAGAGAGCTGGACTTGATGGTCCCTATGGGTTCCTTGCAACTTGAGCATTCTGTGACTCAATAATGTGCCTGCTGGGGTGAAAGGGTAGTCAGCAAGATTTTTGCCTTGGTTGAGCTGCAGAGGAAAAGAAATGCTGATTAGTCTCTAAAAGTTTACCTTTGTAGTGCATCCATAGCAGCAATAGAGTAGTAGTTGGACTATTACATACCTGCTAGAAAACAAATGAAGAATTTTCATATTATATATTCAGCAATTTGTTTTATGCCATACTGTGTGTTTTTTACAAGTATTGGTCTATTTACAATCCTAAGACAACACTGCATTAAAAATTTGCATTTTCTTGTGGTGCAAGAGTGAAATCAAGGAACATGTAGATTTTATAGGTAGGAATCTCATAGATCGAGACCTAAAGAAAACAAAGATAATTTTTAACACTGAGAGTAATTTAACAACTGAGATTGCAGGGAGTGAATTAGCAAATGCTGAGCTACAGACCCAGGGGAATTAGTGGGTGTGGGTTTATGGTCTGTGTTACAGAGGAAGTTAGACCCCAGATGACCAGAATGATCCTTCTTGGAACTGCAGCTGCCCAGTGATACATCCTGCAGTGTTATGGTGTGTTTTTTCCACTATCTAGACTGCAGGTGTCTGAGGTTGTACAGCAACGAGTATATGGCAATGGAAAGTGAAGAGTTTGGGATATTTTACTGCAGCTGCTTGCTGGGCTGCTTGTTGGAAGTTGGCTCTGCTGTGGAAGAGCTTTGGCTGAAGCCATGGGTGTTTGAGGCATGGTGGTCTTGCCTTGATCACCCTGGAACCCCAGATACTTAAATCATTCTCCACGGTTAGGATTTCCCCACGTTCAAGATGTCATGATGTCTGCCAGTTCAATTAGGATAGCTGCAAGGCCAAGTCTCTAACAGGAAAAGCTTTTAACCAAAATCCAATCTATAAAATAACATGAAACAGAGAAATAAATAGAGACATTCAAAAAAATCTCCAAGCCTTTGAGGCAGAAATGTGTTTAAAAGAATAACTCCATGTAGTAACTCTTTTTTTCTTCTGAAATTTTCTTCTTATGGGATTAATTAGTTAAAACAGGGATAGCCCAGTGTTACAGAGTTCACCTCCTATGAGTCAGACTGAAGTCTAGCTACTATTTTTTGGCTACCTTTACATAGCATGCCTGTGTTTGTCATCACTCCTCTCCATTTTCTAATGTCAGAATGAATCATTTTAGGAATGTTTGTATCAGTTCTGTGTGAAACCAGACAAGCTGCAGCTTACTGAGCTTCCAAGGTTCATATTTTCTTGTCAGTTGACAAAGTTGAAAACGTTTTATTTCTTTCTTCTCTTTTTTATTTTTTTCCCTTTTACAGGAGGAAAAATACATTGGGTTGTGTTTAGTTCTTATTTTTTCCCCCTCACTTCTGCCTCTTTTCCACATATGCCAAGTCTCTAATGTGTTTCTCTTGATCTGAGTATGGGTTCATTGATTCTGGAGCAAGGATGGACTGGTGAATCAGGGTTTGCTGTGCAGCTGGTTCACCCTGGCAGGCAGGAGAATGGAAACAGGGTCTCTGCACTGTTTGCAGTCCCTGTCAGGATATCGGCAAATCCATATTAGGATCATATCATGGCTTTTTTCCTCAAAGTGAAAGACTTCTTTGAAGGAGTTTCCTTTTATGTAAACAAATCCCACATCAAGCTTTTTAATTCCCCCAATCAGATGCTTTGCTCTTTCAGCTGTAGCACAGATTTTCTTTGTAATTTTGGTCACTGTTCAGGCCACCTGCTGCAGTACCAAACACAGAAGGTGATGTTTACTGTGGTGCAGTTTACTTGAGAGCAATATCTACACTGGAACTTGTAAGGAGCTTTATTTGCAGAGCCATTGGGGGTATGTAACTTGGGCATCCCTTTTATCTCCTTTCTTCTGATAACAGATACTCCTCAGTGTTATCCTGGTGCATGCATTTGCATTTCTGTGATAGTCGGTAATCAAAAGTTAACACCTCTCTAAAGAGGCTTCACAGTTCTTATGGTAGAGGTAGACAGAAGAACTGGAAACATTTAGGAATTAAGTTTCTATTTTCTTGATAGTTTGCTGTTGTCTTACCCCATTCCCTGTACCCCAATGCCTGAAAAGACTGTTTTAAAGTACTGAATAGTATTTAATAAGATTAAAATAACTTCAGTAAGGTTTGTCTCGTTTCTTGTTCTGGACAGGATTTGAAACAGCGATGTTAAATATTCAAGGTACTCTAAGCTAGAAACACAGATTTTCATAACATAGTTTTCAATTGCCTTGTTCTGGGCTCTCATGCACAGATTTCTCCATTGCTTTGTACTGGTATAGAATCACAGGGTCACATAGGTTGGAAAAGATCATTAATCCAGCACTGCCACGTCCACCATGTCCCTAAGCACCACATCTGCATGTCTTTTGAATATCTCCAGGGATGGTGACTGCACCACTTCCTCAGACAGCCTGTTCCAATGCTTGACCAGTATTTTGGTGAAGAAATTTTTCCTCTAAATCTCCCCTGGTGCAACTTGGGGCCACGATACAGTGGATATGAAGTAGAACTGCTATGATCTAACAGTAGTTAGTTTGCTCACTTTGCATTCATATAAAAGCAAAGCAGAGGACAACACAGAACCATGATCACAATATAAAATTGTTAAATAAAATATATTTCAAGTATGTATTAATCTAGTAGTGTATTATAAATTAGTTGAATTATTCAGTTTATCTTGGAATAGAGATAGTAGGGCTACAGTTACTGGTGAATATAATTAATTTAGTCATTTAGAAGCATGAAGTTCTCCAGGGATTGTTGCACAATCCGTGTGATAACTTGAATTTGTATTCCAAGTTAGCTTGAAGAAAAAAATGAAAAAAAGATATGGAAAGTTGTTTTTTTATCAAGATGTAGAACAATCTGTATTCTCTAAATTTTGTCTACATATAAAACACTATAATTTAATTGAATGTGAAAATATATACAAAAATAGGCATTGTAAACTGAGGAAATTCTTCCATCTTAATGCCAAGAATTTAGTTTGGTTTCTCTGATGTTGTAAATCTGCACAGTTCTATTAAATTTCACAGAATTCCTTTGGCTTCCAGTTGTTTTTGGAGAAGGGCCAAATGCTGGCAGATAACCTAATTAATGTAGACATTCATACCTGTAAAATCTTTCACTTGTTAAAGGCATAGATCACTTGAGGTTAAAATAAGATGAACATTACTTCATGTAATTACAGTATCTGCAGCAGTTAATTTGTGTATCATAGCATTTTAATCAAATGAGTGCAGCAAACAAGTTCAAAATGTGGAAAGAATTACTGAAAAGCACTTGTGACCTTTAGTTTAATGTTCTCTACTCTCTCTTCTCATTACAGACTATTCAAGTTATTGATTTCCCTTTTTGGAAAACAAGGTTGATTTAAGGAAAAGGACCTAAGATAAAGGTGTTTGTTTTTTTTTAATTTTGTGATTGACTAATCTTTATAATTTTCCACTGGACAGTATATTGGCAGTAAAGGAAGAGTAAGGGGCAGCATGTAGCCCTCTATATAGTACAGTGGATTGTTTCTTAGGTCTCTCAGGTTAAAAACTGCAGGGAGAAATCAAAATGTTATTTGCCAAAACACAGTTTCAAAATAATTTTAATTGGTTTTGTTCATAGCCTCAGAGAGGACATGATGCATTTCTGAGGCCACTTTGCCACACCTTTGTTTAGCCAAGGCAATAACCGCGGGTACTTGCACGTGATGGAAATTGTCTGGCTGGAAAGGGTGAAGGGAGTCCTGGTGAGCACCAAGTTTACCATGAACCCACAATGTGCCCTTGTGGCAGAGAAAGCTTCCTGAGCTGGATTAGGCAGGGTGTGGCCAGCAGATGGAGAGAGGTGACCCTTCTCTGGTAAGAGATATACCTGGAGCTCTTTGTCCAGTTCTGGACTTGCCAGTACAAGAGAGACATGGATGTACTGAAGCACAAAGAGTCATGAGGATGAGTAAGGAACTGGAACATCTCTGATTATAAGGAGAGGCTGAGAATGCTGAACTGAGGGACAAGTGAAAAAAATAGAATTAGTCTCCTCAGAGGCACCCAGTGACAGGACAAAACAAACTGATATATGGGAGATTTCATCTGGACCTAAGAGAAACATCACTTTTTCTCTGAGGGTGGCACAGGTTGTGTGCCACAGACAAGTGGAGTCTCTATCCTTGGAGGCATTCAAAATACAATGGGATGCCCTCCTCGGCCACCTGCTCTTGCAGACCCTGCTCTCACAAGGGGATCAAAGTAGCCCATCTCCACAGGTGCATTCTAGTCTTAGCTATCATACAATTCTGTAATTTCATGAAGGTTAAATATATAAGAGAATATTTTCATTGCACTTCATTACACATTCCCAGTGGTCTGTTAATAACACAGGAAAATTTACCCATTTTCATGATTAAGCTTCTGAAAAAATGTCTTTGAATATTTCTTAAGCTAGTGGAATTTATTCTCCAACAGTCTGGAAAAAGCCACCATTTATAGAGTCTTAATTGTGTTTACAGAGATGAAAGAGGTAAAATAAGTGCTCTGTGCAGTAAAAAAAAAAAGTAAATACAAATTTCAAAGTTAAAGTGATAGGCATATAGGAAAGTCTGAAAGTCAGAAGAGGCCTGTGGAGATCATCTGGTTCGACCTTCTGGTGCAAGGGCTGTGATGAGGTTATCCAGGGTCGCGTGAAGCTGAATTAGCAGGAGAAATTGTACCATTTCCCTGGCTGCTTATTCCATGGTGCAGAACACTTTTCTTATATCCAGATGAAATTTCCCCTGAAACAACTTTTACTTCTGGTCTGTTGTCTTGTTGCCATGCATGGTGCTGAAGAGAGAGAGCACCTTCATCTTCTCTATAGCAGTTTTTTTAGTTATTGGTAGACAGACATCTCCCCAAAGCTTCTCTTCTGTGGGGTTACCCAAGCACATTTCCTTATTGACCCCTCTTTGAATGCCAGGTTATCCGATCCTCTCACTGCTTTGGTGGCCCTTTGCTGGATCACCTGCTTTCTTTCTCTCTCTTAAACTGGGGGATATTCACTCCGTGTAGCCCAGATGGGCTTCATGTTTCTTCTGGTAAGATTTAGCAGCACAAGGAGGTTTTTCCAGAATGCTATGAGGATGTCTCATAGCTAGTTATAAGTATCAAAACAGTTTTCCTAAAGTCTAAAGAGAAATAAATCTCACTTTTATTGGATAATTTTTCTGAGTAGTGCAGAAAAGAGTAAGTCATAAGAGTGAGGTAAAGTATAACAGGTTTGAACCTATTCTGGCAGGAGACAAGGGGGGTGTTCTACCATTACCTTTGTGGAAGCAGGGAATAACAAACAATTTTGTGGAAGATGTGCTGAACTGGGACTCAGTGAACAGTTGGACTAAGAAAATCAGTCAACATCTTGTGAAACAGAGAGAGCCCTGGGGTAGCCCAGTGTGAAAAACCCTACAAAAGCCTCCAGAACAGACCTTTTTGCTGCCAGTATACAACTTTCCACCTGAAAGGCTGCTTACTTGCTTTTATATGGAGAATTAGTCTTCAAAGATAACTGCAATGAGACAGCAAATACTGACCTCATTGTGTGAAGTTTGTCTGCATCCCTTCCTTGATGCTGTTTTTCTTTGAAGACTAAGACTTGCTGAAATAATTGGGACTCTAGGTTTCTGTACCTCATTTTTATAGGAAAACTTGGAAGATAATAAAGAGTTACATATAAGTCTGGCTAGTAATCAGTAGTTGTAAAAGGAGTGTTCTTCCCCCTCAGGAAAATAGAGTGATGGGCTCGGACTTTGTATTCCCTGTTTAGGTTTTACAAGATGTAGCTAATACTAACCTTATACCCATGTCTGCTGCTAGATACAGAACTGACAGGAACTGATTCTCAGCCCTGAGGTCAGTGGTTTCACACTGCCCAGAATAGATTATCTTGGGAATACTTATGGCAAAGGTCCAGAACAGAGCCAAGAAATGTCTTTCTAAGTGTGGTGCATGAGTATTTGGTGCATGGATTCTCTACCTGGGTCCCTTTTATTTATAATATAGATGTGTTCTTTGAATTTAAGCCCTTCCCTCAAAACTCCTGTTTGCCCTTAGTAGTTGAGAAAAAGTAGAAAAGGGACAGAACATCACCTGTTGGGTATTGGTTTCATGATAGAGCTTGGATTGATCATTAACAGGTTCTAAGAAAGGCATCAAAAGTCAGGAGTAGTATCTCTTATCAAAAAGAAACCAGTGGTGTTGGTTTATAGAAGGAAAGTGAAAAATCTTTGCTTGAGTAATGTTGCTTGTCCTGTTTATGTGTGCATCATTTGGTGTACCTGCAAAAGCTGTCCAGACAGTGCATTTGAAATTGATTCCCCTTAGCTAGCAAGGAATCAAAGTGAGGGGGGTCCTTTATCCTTGACTGGAGGTTTTTAAATACCATGGTGGATAAGATTGTAAGTGAAAACATTCCTGTGTAGGTAGTTACAATCAATAGCCCTGAAGTGAGGGCATATGTGTTATAGAGTGAGAATGGTGGCTGCAATATGATTTTTATGATATTCCATGGAATCTGGTGCTTCTTCTTTACAAACTGTAAGCTCTTGTGAAGTGCAGCAGAATCTCAGTTTCCATTTAGAAGAAAGCACCAGTTGTATGAGAATGGTCAACTTGAAAATCTGGGCCTTGACATTCAAGAATCAAAAATGTCTTAAATGCCTTAAGACTGGTGGGGCAGTTCCTGATTTTGAATGATGTGACAATTTTGAATAGTAGAAGAATATTTCCATTCTGTTGTTGCTATCCTTGCTGAGTACTTCTTAGTGAAGTGGCTGGTCCAAATCATACCCCCAAGCAAGCATCCAGACTCCTCTGTCACCAGAAGAAAGGGTTAAGTCTGAATGGATGCTAGGCATGCTTGGCTTCCCCAACTGTGTTGAT
The DNA here is from genome assembly GCF_971803275.1 of Cyanistes caeruleus. Lineage (NCBI taxonomy): Eukaryota > Metazoa > Chordata > Aves > Passeriformes > Paridae > Cyanistes > Cyanistes caeruleus. The sequence continues at coordinate 80,122,212 of NC_141703.1, forward strand.
TATAGACTTTGCTTCTTTAAGGGTACAGCTGTTGGTGTGGCTGTTTAGGAATGACCTATTTACACCAGGTTCTGTCTTAACAACTGTACTTTGAATGCATTTTGGAGGGTTTTTTTGTTACTCAGAAGTGGTGCTTAATATATTTAATATTTTTAGTGCCCTACAGATACCAAAGCAACGTTTGGGGTCCACCTAAAAGTAGTAGGAGACTGGACAGGTATGTAGAAAAACAATTCATTTTCAGAGACAAATGCCTTTACTTGAACTGTTCTCGCTTTCTGGCTTCAGCACAACTGTTCCTTGACTGTGATGTATTCTCACTAGAGATTGTTCATGCTTGTTTTCCCAAAGTTGTTTTTATTACATTCTTGATGCAATCCCTGCTTTATTCAGATGTGCCATTTCTTCAAATAACATGTTTTTCCAGCTACTAACTGATCTTCTATTGCACTGTAACAATTTTCAGCATTCTTCCATTTCTGCCTCTTTTTCTTGTTTTTGGGTAGCCTGCTACCCCTGTGCAGTGCAGTGCCTCTGTGCATAGTATTGTCTGCAGAAATGCTGAAATGTGCAGCTCCCAGATAAGCGGATTTTGATGCCAGCAGTTTGGATGGCAGCCAGGTTAATTAACGCCTGTGGTACACTGAGATTACAGGTTTGCTTTCATGTTCTTCCATGCTCTTCCGTCGCTCTTTGAATGTCCTCCAGACCAGGCGTGTAAGCCAGCATTCCCCACAGAGGAGCAGGGCAATTTGGTGCTCCCTGTGACAGTTGTATACTCAAGTGATAGTTGTCCTTATTCCTTAGTGTCTGACTTTGTTCTTGCTCAGCATAGCATTTCCTTGTAAGGAAAACAGATACACAGCAGTGTCTGGTTCATTTCTTATGAAGAAGTGTTCTCCATGTTAATTTGTATCAGCTTGTGTGTTTGTGGAATTGAGTCAAATGAGCTTGTCGCCCTAAAAGGGATTAGACCAATGCAGAGATAATAAGTCTTTGCATATTTGTTGAACTTTCTAGTCTGGCTACATACTTGCCTCTGCAAGACTTCAATAGGCAAAGGCTGAGAGGGCACTGCCATACGCACATGTGTTCTATAATCCCCCTGATTTTCTCTCCTTGTTTGAAGTGTTGGCCAGACAGGGGCAGATCAGCCTCTGCTCTACCTCAGAGTGAAGGCTCTTTTGTTGTCTAGCATCATTCCTACATGTGAGATGACAGTAGGCTATTTGAAAAAGTGGGATGGAGAAGTACTTGCTAAATGATTTTTCCAAAATAAGTGGCATCTTTGCAGTTTTCTGATTACCTCTGTGGTGTGAATGCTCTTTTAGCATTTATGTATTATTCTCCCAAGTCAGTATCTATAGTCTCCACTGAAAGGAAGGTCCGGCTAGGTTGGACTGTGTGATATTCAGGACACCGTCACATTACAGACACCGTTTATTGCAGGAGTTCTGCTAAACAGAGATATCTCTCCCAGTGTCAAATGTGCTGTCGAGAAGCAGATGGTTTACTCAGCCCTTTATGCTACATCAGTACCATGGAGCCCTGTTCTCACTCATTCCCTTAGTTCTCACTCATTCTCACTCATTGCCCTGTGGCAATTAATAGTCTCTAATCTTCTGACTGTTTGAGGAAGGATTATTATATTTGCCACATTCCTTATTATCTTTCTTAAGCATGCTCTAAAGGCTGCTTCTGCAGACAGGATATTAGACTGGAGGAGTTTTTATGAGACATACTGTCATTTGAGCTCTTTTCATGACCTATTCTCTCAGCCTTTATCCTATTTATTAAAATTCTCTTTTGTATCGCCATCTCCCATCCCTAACAGTTCATACCTGACGCCAAAGAGACTTGACGATTTATTTCAGAGAACTCAATTACAAGCCTAAATTAAATGGATGCAAGAGAAGTGCAGATATGCCATGAAATGCATAGAAGAACTGGTTGGTTGAGGTATTTCTCCTCTGCATAGCTTTAGCTGCTGCTGCCTGCATTTGGGAGATGTGGTGAAGCAACTTTTCCTGCTGCTCACTGTAAGGACAGGAGAGGGAGTACAGATTGCTGGCAAACCAATTCTGCAAGTTGTTTCAGATGAAGTCTCTTAATGTCTCTGATATTTTGAAAATGCAATAGAATACCTTGTTTTGTAGGTTGAGAAAGCAACTCCATGTCAAGAGAAAAGGGCTAATAGTATTTTCAGCTCCTGATGAGTAGTTGCTGTTGATGGGAAGTCATTTATTGCCCATATTGCAGTGTATTGTCCATATCCCAGTGTATATAATTTTAGATTTTAAATAAAATAAGCTGAAAGAAGCAGCCTTTGGAAAAGTCAGTCATCCTAGAAGTAATGCTTTGCGTAAGAGCCAATACTTAGTAGATTTTCAGGCAGTACTGTTACTTGCTTTTTAAAACCAATTATTTGAATCATGGAAAATGTAGGACAGAAAAAGCAGGTAAGAGAGGAAGAAGCTACAAAAACAGTAGCTCTGAGACCTTTGCAAACCAACTGCTAATCTAGACCCCCTGTTTCATGCTCCATTCAAATGAAATCTGAGTTTTGAACTGCGTTTAGGACAGCTGAGGATTTGGCCCCCTCAGAAGCAGATTTAGATAAAAGCACAAATTTTCTTTCCATTATACAAGCACCCACATCCTTTTCCAATACAAATCTGAGCTCTCCTATTTCTCGCCTGTGTTGTGGTGGTATTAATAACTGTACAGTGCTTAAATTTCATGTTCATCACATAAAACAGACACACAGGCACTGATATTGCTGTAATGTGCCCTCAGGTGCCTTTGAAGCACATACTTTCACCTGAAATAATTCCAATAGCTCCCTTTGTGGACTTCTGACCTGTTTATATGTCAAGTTTAGGGTAAAACAAGCCAGGCCCCAGGCATGCCTTTTCCTCTTCATTCATTGTAAAGAGTGTATATCCATATATCTATATTGATATCTATCTCGCTGCCTCAGAGGTAGGTAGTCCAGTTATTAGCAACTGGTCAGTGACTTTACCATATAAATGTTTCTAATTTGGTTATTCCTTCCATCTTTTGCCATGTGCCATGGGTATTGCAAATATGGGAACAGCTATCACAGGCCTTCCTACAGATGGATTTGTGATTATGCAATTATTGTTCTTGTGCTGACATGTGACTACTTAAAGTCAGCACTTACTGTATTAATAAAATATTCTGTGGCACTGTGAAACCTGTGTCTGTGAACATGGATTAGTTGGACAGTCTTGGGTACCCAAGTTAGGATGTGTTTACAGTGGCTGATCTGTTGTGACTGCACATGTGCAGGTTGGTTTAGCCCCATGGTGCAGAGCTGAGTCAGCCTGTGAGAAGCTCTGTGGCTTCCCCAGGCTGAGCTGGCAGGTGTTTAAATAATGCAGTAACATCGAGGGTCCTGCAGTGGCTCATGCATGGGTCAGAGCTGTGTGATGCATTGATGAGCTAGTAAGCTGGACTTGTTACACCCCCTCTAAATATCTGTTTTGTTCTGCTTCTCTGTTCAGGTACCTGTGGTCACCTGTTTTTCCTTTAGCTTTGAAATAATTGTTTGCTTAGTATTTACATGATTTTTTTCAAGGGTTTTTTTTGTCCCACTTGCTGTCTAGTTTGTCCTTAGTGTTGTCATCTATCAGCCTTGTGTCTCTTCTGTCCTTGTTGTTGCCTCAAGTACTACTGCTTGTTTAGTTATAAAGCTGACAATTCATCTGGCACTTCTGGAGGGAAAAAGATAGGCCATGGGCCATGCCTCACGTCCAACAACTTGACAGCAGTGAAAAAAGACATGGCAGTGCATCAAGACAATGTGTCTCATTCACTAGACAAACTTCAGGGTGTGAGACAGAAAGTGATATTGATGATGCAGAAGTAACTTGCTTCAGAAGCCGTGCAGCATGTTTTTGTGGAAAACAAATACACAGCACTCAGAGGTGTTGAGGTGAACTGCATTCTTTAAGGCAGTGAAATATCGCTGTTATGTTGCTGTGTGTTGCTGGAACAAATTGATGTGGCACCGTGTTTAGGGCTCTGATGCTGTTCTGTGCTCTGCAGTAATTTGTTTAATTTGTATCTAGTAGTGACACTATCCTGCTGTGTAGTTGTGTGTGTTCCTAGAGACATTTTCAAGGCTTGTCCTGAGCACCCTGATTGTGGCGATGCCATCAGAGCACTTGGGTACCACCCATTGAATATGAGAGTTCTGTCCTATAGGTTACTAAATGTCATGGCAGCAGGAGGTGGTGATGTGTGCAGGAGCTGTCCAGATAGAGCCAGAACAGACAGATTATGGAGTACTGATATGCTTCACCCTAATAAACTCCAGATCTTATCAGAAAATATATATACATCTTTGCTTCATTTTTTTTTTTTTTTCCAACAGTAGAGGTTATGCCTGGTCACTGGGTCATTCAGGTACAGGCAACCTTATTTGGAATCCTGACATGGCGTGATGGGGATTTTTGTCACATATTGCCACAGTCCTTCTTCTGGAAGGCTCAGCTTTGGACTGGAAGTTTCAGGAGGGAAAAACAAACAAACAATTTTTTTCAGTTAAAAGCAACAATTTTCCAGAGCATAGCAAATGTATGAAAGCATGGATCTTGTTTAATTCCCTATGGAGTAAGACCTGAGGCAGCAAACAGTACACGCCCCAAATTGCTTGTTTTTAAACTGAATAAAAACCCAAAAAAACAAAAAGGAAGGCAGTTGTTTGGAATTTTGGAGACTGACTAAGTATTTATCTCACACTGATCAGCAGAAGAAAATGACATACCTTTTAAGTGCCTCTAAAAGAAGAATGATCTGAACATCCTAGTCTGGGAGAGTTTGTATCTGCATGACTGTATTCTTGCAGCTCCTGATTTAGGGGATGCCTGAAGCATCCCAAGACTGCATTCCTGTCCTTACCTGGAACTTCTCATAGTGTAGGATCTAGCAAAGAGGCAGTATGTTGCATTCAGTAACCCTGAGAGCAGTTTTAGATGTATTGAAGTAGTGGATCACTCAGTCAGTATGTACTCTGTTTTTAGCAGATCTTGATTCTGACTGAAGGAATGGGTGGAACAGAAGATGCTAAGAAGGAATAATAAGACTACAAAGTCAGTCCACAGGAAATGACAGTGGTGTCCCAGGTTCACTGTAACTGCTACTGAGTTTCTTAAAAAAATATCTACTCACTAGTGATGAACATTTGGTCAACTCTTTTGTTATTACCTCAAGCTCTGTTTGATTTGGGCCTTTTCCATTCCATAGTAACATTTTTTTGTGTTTAGTTTTTCTATGAGATTCCTGGCAGGGTGTAAAGGTGTTAATGACGTGGTGCTGTCAGTTGTTCCAGCAAAATCTGTGTGTGGTTTTGGAAGAGCAGGACAGAGATGAGATAGGTGTTATTTTCCACTGATAGATTTTATGGCTAACAATTTTTGTATTGTCAGGGAGTCTTACACTTCTGAGGAAGATACCAGAATTGAGTGCTAAAAACGTTTAATTGTGTTTCCTTTTAATATAATTTGACATTAGTAATAAAATGATATAGCTACATTACTGGGAAGTTAATATGCCTTAACAATATAATTAGCCATAGTGTACTGTAAAGAATACTAATTTTATTGTTCATTGCCATTAACGTTCATTATTTATTTTATCTATTCCTGAAAAAAGCTCAATAAAAGGCAGGATTAAGAGACTGACGAAAACAGAGAACAGAGATTTAGTTAACTGACTAAGAGGGGTTGAAAGCCCTTTTCCTCTGATTAAAGAACTAATGCTGAAGGTGAACACATTGGAATTTTTGGCTACAGACCTGGATTGTTTTACATTAGTTGAACTCCTGCTGACTTAGTACCAAAAACAGTGTAACTTGAGTCAAATCCAATTTGAACAGTTAATGAGTTTTGCGTCTAGAGGGGAAAAAAGATATTTGGGTGAGAACTACACTGAAGGAAATTTTCTCCTACACAGAAGTCCTTTCTTGATGTGCCCTGTTATTTGTAAACTTCCACGTTTTTGCATATCCTAGGTATTTCTTAATTGTGTAATGATTATAGAAAATGACATGACTCAGTGATGTAAATTTATTTTTATCCTTTGATACATTATGCACTGCATATGTGGCTGTTGCTGTAGTTAAGAACTGATCCAAGAACACAACATTGCAGGATTTCTTGTCATGCCTCAGACATTTTCAGCACTGTTAGGAGCTACAGGAGTGAAGCCTGTGGAGCACTTTTAGCATGTAGCAGCTGATAGAATCAAAATGAATGTAGTGAAAAAAAAAAGCATAAAGCTCTCTGTTGGGAAGGTAGAATTAGAAAGAAATTATAAATGTGACTTTGTAGTCAGGAAGGCTAAGGAAGAAATACAAATGATAGCACGGTTTGAATAATTCAAAGAAACTAACTGGGCTGGTATGCTAGAACACATTCTTTCTTGCAATAAAACTAAGCTGAGACCCCTCATCTCAGCTTTATAAGGAAAGGTCTGAAGGACCCTGAGATAACTAAAAATATGCAAAAATAGCGATTTCTATAGGTTGTACACAAATGTTACTATATTAGTATACTTAGAAAGATTGGTTAGTTAAGGAATAGAATATTCAAAGGTATAGGTTATATAAGTAGTAGTATAGAAGAGCTCGGTCTCTTTTTTCTCTGGCCCTCCTCTCTTTTTTTCCGGGCTCTCTTCTCTTTTTTCACTCTCTTTTTTCTCTTGCCTTCTCTCTTTTCACTCTTTTTTTTGCTCTTTTTTGCTTTTTTTTGCTCTTTTTGCGCTCTCTTTTTTTTCTCTTGCTTGCTCTTTTTCCGTCTCTTGCTCTCTCTATATCTCTCTACCCCACGCCCTGAAATAAACTTCTAACACTTAACTCGATTATAGAAGTCTTTGCCGTGTCTCTGACCGTCCCCAGAAAGCGTCTCCTACAGCTCTCCACTTTGAAAATAGAATTACAAGAGAGAAAAGCTCTAGGACATGTATTTGAATGGACTCCCAGGCATATATCTGGTTTTGTAATCACTGTGTGCTGTGCTTAAGAAGGAAAAGTTGCTGTTCTGGAGTTGTCTGTGTTTCACCATTTTTCTGTTAATAATGTCTGCTTAGGGAAGACTCGTTCTTGCACAGTTTCTGTGCAGAGGTACACAGCTGCTTCAAGCACTGAATGTACAAAGTTTGGCTGGATTTTCAGGTTCCTTTGTGTAAGCATGCCTTCTAGAGAGTTCACATCGAAATACCAGCTCTTCATGTATAGTGCATTCTGCACTCCCCTGGGGCAATAGATTCTCTTAGATGGCATCCAAGTTCTGCTGAAGAATCCCTGCCAAATGTCTAGCTTTGTTCCATTTATTGTTACTTCTCCCTTGGGGTCAGAAGAAAAAAACAGACACATTTCAGATTTGGAATTCTGAGTTACCACATTTTAACTAAAAGTTGTTGGTTAAAATATTTTATAAGTAGATTTGAAATGGTTCTTTTTGGGATCCTTTTCTAAAAGGTTGTAAAAATGGTTGTAGTTAATGAGGAAAAATCTATTTCGGCTTCAGAACATAAAAAAAATAATTGGAAAAACTTGTGTTGGAACTGTAGATATTTATAAATTTTATGATCAGAAGGAGCAGTTATCTTTACATCCTCCCAAATCCTGCGTGATGCTTGATAGTTTCTCAGAATTTCTATATTTTATTTTCTATATATTTTTTTTATTTTCTGTATTTTTTATATTCTATTATTTTATGACCTTGGGGTTGTAATGTTCTACAGAGCTTTCAGCTTTCATGGGCTCTTTTTGTGCTCATTGTGAAAATGAAGTTCAACTTTGTAATGATTACATGACTTACTAGGGTTTTTTCCCATTTTTTTGTTTCTTCCTTTCTCTTTTTTGCTTTTTTCCTCGTTTCAGTGCAAGAGCAACTACTAGGAAATGTGTGTACATTTTAGCTGTTGCCCATTTGTGTGCAAATATGTACAGAAAATGAACATGGCACCTTTGAACCTTCTATTTGATTATCTGTTGTACTAAATCCAAGTTTTGAGACCTTGTATTTGTCTTTGCTTCCTGTACCCTCTCCATTTCTAGCATTCCCTTGAAATACAGAGTTTGGGTTACTTTTCAATCGTAGTCTTGTTGGTTTTTGCTCTGGTGTGATTTAAAGTCTCTTTTGCATGAAGACCACCAGTGATGCTGGTGGTTGACCTGTCACATTACCTTGTATTGCACTTTATTCCTTGGTCTCTTCTACCTGTCTTACTCTACTTTCTCTCTTATACCTTATTTCTACTGGTGCTGGGATTGGAAGGGAGACAGGGGCCAACACTAGCTCAGAATCTGTGCTGAGTTCAGCAGTTAATTCTGTAGGAGTTAATTAAAACTCCCACAACATTGCAAATGTCATTGTGATCAAATGACATGGTCAAATGAGGTTTCCTATTTTCACAACAAGCATTGTATAACTGCTTGTTGGTGTGATATTAGCTTTGAAGTGCTAGTTAGGATAGCCCATCTCCTTTATTGCAGTATTTTTTCTCATTCTTTCTTTAAGTATATTTACTCCACTTTTTGCCAGCCACATGTCTTTACCCTGAATTTCAGTCATCCTTGAACCAGAAGTTACATGTTCCAAAATGGCTTTCCATTCCAAAATACATTACAATCAATGCTGGTTGTGTTTGTGAGAGGCAAATCCTACATCCCAAATTTTACCATCAGTTCCCTACAGTCCCTTGCAACTCAGTTTTCCATTTGTGTGCCACCTCCTCCTGTTGCTCAATCCTGTCCTTTTGTATATGCATATTTTCTCAGATGCATCAAATACAAGCTGGAAAATTTGAGTTCCACCATAAGGAAATAGTTTATGATCCAAGAATTTTCAAGTGGCATCTTACAACCACAGCTCTCTTTTGCCCCAGTCTTCCCCTGGAGAAAGATCCCTTTAAGTCATAAATATTATTAATTAAAATCTGCCACCAACCACTTGTATGTTTATCAAGTGCAAAAATAGGATTCAGGTGTATGTAGTAGCTTAAAAAAAAGTTCACATTTTCCTTTAAAGAAACAAATCAATCTAAACCTCAGAATCTGCTCTGAAAGCATCATGAAAACTGGCCAACAGCAAATTTCCACAGCATCTCCAAACAGATATGGTATCTGCTATGAATGGAAGAGTTTGGTTTAAAATATCTATGGCTATGTGTTTTATATGAGCCACACACCAAAATACATGCTAATCACAGCTCTGTACTCAACTTTGAACCTCATGGTCTTATGGCTCAAAGTTTGGATGCTCTGGTGCAGCACACAGAGATGGAGGCAAGTTCCTAGTGGGAATGGAGTCAGACTGCCAGTGCAGTCCATGTTTTAATATAAAGGCATCCTTTTGTGAGTGTCAGTCCACTAAATTAATTTGTAATTAAAGCCCATTTTTTTTCCTTTCATCAGGTCTTTAAATAGCAAAAGGCAGTGAGGCAGAAGTGCTTTAAATTTAATATACTATAAAGTTTAAGATACAGCAAAGTAAATTAATGACTAGTGCATCCTAGTTTTGAGGGAGACTTGAAATGGTGGTTGCTACATGCTGAACGTAGCATTTCTTTGAGACAAAGGACTCAATTATCTCAATATTAACTAAAGTGCCGTGAGGAGAAACTAGGAGAGAATTCACAGCCTGGAAATCACTTTCTAAAATGCAAAGGATATTGCATTGTGGTACATGGAGTAGACTGTGCTGTGACAGCAATAAATAGCCCTTTGGTATGTAGTACAGCAGCTGATGGGCAGGGTGCAGCGTGCATTTCGTTCCACTGGTACTACAGCCCACATTTCTGCATCTCTGGCATGTTCCTGTTCTGCCTCTTTCTCTTTCTCTAAAGCTTTTTTTTCCCTCAAAACAGGGACACAGTGTCAGAGCTTGTTTCAAAAAGCATGTAATGACTCTTACTAATATAGTTTGTAACATTTGTAGCAGATAAAACCAAAGTACATTATAATGACATAATATTTCATGAGAGGGAGATTTTGTAGGAAAAAGTGATATCTTTCATTGGATCAGCTGAAACAGCTGGAAAAAAACAGGTTGTTTTCCAGGCATGCAGTGCCTTCAGCAGGTTTGACAAAGAAGCAGCGAAGTCAAAGCAAAGAGAAGGAAATGAAATAATATTCCTGGCTAGTTTTTAAGGCAAATTTTTCCTTGAGAAATATGAACAATAAAATTGCCTAGTAAATGAATAAAATATAACACCTCTTAAAAAAGAAAAGAAGTTAATTTAACTTCTTAATAGAAAAATATTAATAATTTCTCAAATAATTCATATGGTCAGGAATACTGTCTGAAAGCCAATAATATCACTTGTAAACACTCTCCCAACAACCTCTTAGGATTTGTATGTCTCCAGCTCTCTTTATCTTCTCCTGGCTGGGTTCCCAGCTTAGGATATGTTTGCTGTAATATGCCATGGTCTCACTCTCTCCTGGAGAGAGACACACTCACATCTTGGCAGAGTGCAGTTTCTGGCAGGGAAACTGGGAAAAGAGATGGGCATGTGAGAAAACTCAGCTATGACTTTCATGAAGTACTGCATTTTATTGATGTATACGTGCCCACACATATCCCTAAACTTTCAGCATTTGGGTGCGGCTTTTAAATTTTGATACCTTTTTTCTCTTATAATCTCAATATCTTTGATAAACAATGGTTCGATTGGAAATGTTAGACTATCTACAGAGAGTAAAATTTGGACAATGGTTTACAGAAAGCATCATTGTGTTCTTAGTAGTTTGAAGGGAACCTATTCTGCATATAGAAGCTGGTAATGAGTGAATGACTGCTTAGCTTTGTGAGTTACCTGGAATCAGAAAATATATAAGATAAAATGTTAGTAAAACTTAAAATTCTGTAGTCAACACCATGATGATGAATAAGAGAGAATGCTTTTCTGCTGGGGAGAGAGCCTGGAAAGTCTGTGGATCCAAGTAAACATATTAGTGTTTTTATATGTATTGGAGAAAAAGGCGCTCAGAGGAGGTGGCAGCAACTTCTTTCAGTGTTGAAGGGGGATTTTGGGGAGGGGAGGAGTTTCAGAGTTTATTGGCTATTTTGGGTATTGCTGGAGTGTCTGCTGTGAGGATTTTACTGTACTGTCAGTGATAACAAGTACACCTACAGCCTCCAAAAAGCCTCCTCATGTTATATGAAATTAAAATAAATCAGTGGGCAGTTTGTGCTCTTCCCTGCAACAAGCAGCTTTAAGAACTATCTCCTGTCATAAATTTAACATATTCTCTTATGCATTAAACACTGTCAGTGCCATTTCCTCAAGGAACATGCCACAGACACCCACGTACATTTCAGAGTCAAAGCTGTGGAGCTTTGCTGTGCTTTGCCAAGTGACTGGTGCCAGCCTGACGGCACAGGGCTTTCCCTCAAGGATTTCACTTACACTGTGTCAGCTGAGTGTCTCTTGAGTTCAGCCGTGACTGGTTTGAAAAAAGCAAAATTTTTAATTAAAGCCATTTCTATAATTTCTGTTATTTGATGTTTTCATTTTCTAATGGGTTGAGGGGATTATGCTAATTGTACCCTGGTATTAACAAGCGTGGCAAATGAAATTTTCTCAGTGCAATTTCCAAAAAAAAAAAGCAATTCCCTAATCCAAAAAATTGCTAAGAAAGAATATTTCTTTAAAAGTGTCCTATACTTCCCAGCACATATGCACTGGAACGTGCCATGTCTACATGAAGAGGATTTTATCATTTCTGTGTCATTATGTATTGCTGACTTCGTGATGGTGCACTGATGTATTGTTATATGCCAGGTCGTGACTGGCAACTGATATCTAATGGTAGTTTGTACTTACAGAAATTGGCAAAATCATTTTTTCAAAAAAGGATGTGCCAAGTCATTTCCTTACAGTGATGTGAGGAACTGTTTGATCCAAATCATGTTAAACCACTCGTTCTTTGTTCTAGAAATAGTTATCAGTTCGGTACTGCATAGTAAAATTTTTCAGCTTTCCTCTCCTGTTCAGTACTTTTTTCTGTCAATTTGAGTAATAACAGACTTTCTGTCACGTAAAAAATGTCTGTTTAATGTTTCATTAAGTTCATAACATTACTGTTGAAAGATGGAGGTGACAACCTCATAGGAAATCCCACAGCATATTTTAACAAAAGTCTACACAAGAGTTAGTGCTAAGTCAACAAATATAGGTATTTGTAAGAAATTATGAATTAAGAATAAATGAAAACTACCCAGACTAGGTTATATGTAGTAGTTTATATTTAGGCAGTTGTCTGGCTTAAGTTCTCAAGACTGACCTGTCTAATTCAAATGTAAGAAGATATGACAGAAATGTTCACATCAGGGTGAAATCAAACCATGCTTTGGATACATTTTCTGATATACTTGTGTACATTACACTTTATCACCTATAAAAAAAAAAAAATTAAGGAGGGAAACAGTATCTAATGTCTCATTTAATTTGTCAGTCATTTAAATTATTTCCTGCTAAGGTTTTGATATTGCCCTTTGAGAGATGTTACAAGACATGGAGCCTCAGATGTGATTAGATCTTTGGAAAAAATGTACATTTCTTCCCAGTGGATCATCCCCAGCTGACTAGCAAAATTTATATAGGAAATAGGATCCAGCTGAGCTCTGATCACATTATCCTGTGTAATGCTTCAGTGTAACTAGAGCTTTTGGAGGAGAATTTGTGTATGTTCTCTGAGAGAGGCTGAAAACACAGGGGAAATGATTTTTAGATATCAGTGGAGTCCCTTAGTACCCTGTTTCTGCTTGTGTTTCCTTCTTGCAGCCCTGCTGTTATTTCTAGCAGTTCAGTTCAGCTCGGTGTTTGGCTGGACAGGCATTTCCTGCACAGGGTGTCCGTCAGCGCGGTTCACTCGCGTGCTGGATCCAGCACAGTGCAGCTTCCCCTCTGGGAACAACTTAGCACCTCTGTGCAGGTATTCACACAGCCTGGCTGTGAGCAAGGCCAAGTTATGCCTAATGATCTCTCTTGAGGTCAGCTAAGCCTTGGTGATTAGCAGCATCAGTGATCAGCAGCTCTGCTCGAGGCTGCTGGTGGAGGGTTGGGCCATCTCCACTTCATATTCCTAGGCTGTGAGTGAGGGTGAATCAACAAGGAAACTCCCGTTCTCTCTCACAAACTCCATTTTTCTTTGGCATTCCCTAAGCTAAGAGAAGCCAGTGTTTAGCCTGCCCCAGCCTGTGTGAAGCTTATTTCAGGGCAGTCTCCCCACATGTCCCTCAGCTCTGCAGACAGTTGTCTCCTAACCGGCTGTGTCCCTCTCGTCAAACAGACATGGGTTTGCAGTTTTATCCAAAGTTGGCAATGCATGGGAACAGCACAAAATATTGCTCTTTGTGTTTTTTTCACAAGCAGACCTGCTGATTACATCCTAGAATCATGGAATGGTTTGGGCTGGAAGGGACCTTAAAGATCATCTAGTTTCTGCCTTGGAGACACATAAAACCCAAGTGAACGTGGCCATGAGCAACCTGCTCTTTCTAACCATGCTTAGAGCAGGACTAGATTATCTCCTAAGATTTCTTCTGCCCTCAACAATTCTGTGATTCTCTATAGTTATTATACAGTAATTTTTTAGTTTATCTGAGAGCAATGATGAGGTTGTGTGTGTATTAGTGAGAGGGTGAAATGGTCCCATGCTTACAGTTTAAATTGTCATCAAATATGAATAGGCAAAAGCCCAAGAATGAGTTCACAGTGACTGGTAGTGGTTTTGTTATGGTACAAAGTTTCAGTTTTGGACAGGATTAATTCCCTTATTTTGTGACTGCCATATTAATCTGTTTAATGAAAAGTTCTTGTAGCTTGTTCAAATGTATAAAATATATGACACTTGTAAATCTATTTTTAGACCTTGCTAAAATACCAGTGGATGTATGCATGTGGGTATGTGCTGGTGTTTGATATATTTGGTGACAAGCTAATACACATGGCTGGCAGTGATGGAACCATGGGAGCCCAGGAATAACATTGTGGAGTCATGTTAACTATTTCCATGAAGACATCAGCTCAGTGCTCAGCAGCAATAAAGAGAAAAATTATTAGGAGTGGAGTAGAGACTAAAGCCAAGGAGATGAGCGTGCAGCTGGTGGGTGTTTCTGTGGTGCTACCAGGACTTCAGGACTTCTGTGTGCAGGTCTGGTCTTCATCACTCAGGCATGACACTGGCCAGGGTTCAGGAAGGAGCAGCAAAGATGATCAAAAGTGTGGAGAGGCTTCCAAACATGGGATAACTGACTATGCAGGGACTCTTTAGCCTGAAAAAGACATAATTCAGGGGAATGTAGCCACACTCTGCAAAATCCTGCATAATGTTGGAAGACTAGGTGTGTGACTTCACTTTTTCTGCCAGTATCAGAATTTTTGGTCATCAAATATAGCCAGTGAAATTTCAGAGCAAATAAGGTGATGAATCTTCATGTGTTAGGTGAGAAACATGCAGAACTACTTGTCAAAGAGTAGGGAATGAATTATGTTTACATGGGGACTGGGCAAGCACTTTAAAAAGAAGTCTAAGAATTTAATAGGCAAACCACCTTACACTCAGGGGATTCACTGACATAGAAAAGCTTGAAAGCAGAAGGGTCTTACCCTGTGATCATTCTTCCATAGATGTGTTGGCAAATTAATCCAGATATTGGAGTAAGGAGGCCTTGTTGTGAATTAGTACAGCGTGATGAAACTGTGCCTTTGCTCAGACTTTTAGAGGCAAACCCTCTGGGGATGTGCAGAGCTGGATAGTACTGCAGTAATTGCACAGCTGGATAGTAGCTCCATTTCAGTGTTAAAAAGTTCCATGTAGCTTTTGAAAGATTGTTGTTTCTCCAGTTTCTCTATCAGACTGCAAGTTACAAAGAGAGAGTCAGTTGAATCCCCCTTGCTTTGCATAGTTTGACTATTTTTTTATTTTTATTTTTTTTCTATGAAATAAAAACCTTTTAGAACAAGCACCACTACATTATCTTAAAGCCCCAAAAGATATACTGGTGCCTAATATTTTCTTCTGGCTTGTCATGAAGGAGGAATGTACAGGACTAGTGAAGGAAATGCTAGTTGAGCCTCCCTGCCTTTGCTCATGGGGAACTCATAAAGCAAAGTACAGCCCTTCATGGCCAAAGGCAGCAACTGTAGAATGCAGTGCTATAAAAAAATCTGCATAAATAACGTTTCCTTCACAGCATGTATTTATAAAGGTATTCCTTTAAATTGAAGCTTTGTGTTGTTTAGAAACCATGTTTTACTGTTGCATTTTGTAAGAGCTGAGTTGTGGAATGAGCTCTACTGTCATGACAGAAATAGTTTTCAAGTATATTAAGTATCTATCTCTAAGGCAAAAAACATTCCTTGACCAAGGTTCCTTGATTATTTTGAACTCCAGCAGGTAGCTAATTCCCAGCTCCACCAGGGAGTTGCTGTGTAACCTCCAGAAGAATTTCTAACTCCATTGTGAGCATCAAGACTGCTTGACTTTGGTGTTGTGTCCGCTTCTCTTCCCTGGCTGTCAGGGAAACCTGGGTCTGGCAGTGTAGCTAACAGGCAGCCTGGGTCACTCAGTGACTAGTTTTGTTTTGAAACAAAACTAGTGATGCTTTTTCCTTCCCATCATTCATCTTCCAGCCTTTTAAGGTTCCTGGGACAAGAGCTGCCTTTTGCTCTGTTTCTTCGTTGGCTGATGTATGGTTATATATACCTTAATCATGCAAGATGTGTAGTGTAAATAAGGATTTATTTATGTAGAAATAAATCTGTCCAAGCTAATTTTGATGTTGCAGTAGTTAATTCTGGGAAGTACAAAAAACACCTAGAATTCCATCAGGAAAAGGATTTGCTGATGCTGGAATCAGAAGGAGAGTGATTTTGAACTAACAGGCACATAGCTAGAGAAAAGATAAGAAGCTTTTTAGGGTGCAAAAGAAGGTTAGAAGGGAAAGCAGGGCGTACACAGACTTTCTTTAAAGAAAGGAGGACTATTCCACAGGTCCAGAGTGACTGGAAGTTCACTGCAGACTATGTAATGATTAGTTGAATTCCTTATAAAATGCTGAAAGGATGGATGATCACTGTTTATTCACTTACCTTAGAAAATTGAGAGTCCACTTGCTTTTCTGTAAAGGCTTCTCTATTTCCCTTAAATAAATTGAAACAGTGAAGGGTTTATATATAGTTTCCAACTTTCTGGATTTTCACTAGTTTTCAGGGTTTTTCAGTAGCTTTGTAATTAATGACCCTAATTAGTCTTTCAGATGACTGATCAGGAGGAAAGGAAATGGTGGAAAATTGGAGAATTAAACTCTGTGGGGCTTAATGGACTGAGAATCATGGAAGTTCAATCTGGTCAAAAAGCCTGTCTCTATCAGCAAAATATGTGTGTTTCAGGGGAATTCCAAGGCTGATGGTGTAATCATTTTGGAACCTTTTGATCATCAGCATTAACTCATCATCTTTATTTCGTCCCGTTTTAATCTGATGGAGGATATTTGTAGCACTGACTCTTCAAGAAGAGAGGAGTGATAGCTTCTTAACTTCAGGAACTTCAGCCATTAATAAGCCAGAGGTCAAACTAAAATATCACACATTTCATTTTTATGCCATCTTGTTGCTCATCATCATTTTATAGCCCTTAACTGGCAAAGACTTCTTCCTAAATGCCTTTTATTTTTACAAGGCACTGTGGAACTACTTATGACAGCATTTCCAAATTTACAGAGCTTGAAAACAAGTCAGATTAGTGGATCTCAAATCCTATTAAATATCATCAGCAGTTTTAAGAAAGCTGACTTCTTTTTATTTTGTTTTAATTACTGCAAATTGTTATTCATTACATGAAAGATGTTCAGACCACTGCATTTTGCATAACAGTAGGCAGACTTTTTAGTTTGAAATTGCAGGACTTAGAAGTGTCCTTTTGGTGAAAGGTGGAACTGTTTGTTCCTCAGTGAATGCAGAGGGTAATTGCAGAAACATGGCTACAAAATATCCAAGTGTAGAAGAGTGTCACTATGGATAGACCATTAGGTAGACAGCTTGGCTGGCTGCGGATCTTCAATTTCTGTACTTTTTAACTGATGAAGCTATTCTGTTCTCCCACTGTCTGGTTGCTTTCTCATCTCATTTTGATTTATTCTTATTAACTTAATTAAAAAAAAAAAAATCCATAAAGCTGGTATTTAAAAAATCCTTATCCTGTTAAGCCAGTTGCCATTTGTTTTACAGTGTTCTTAATTTAATTGATTGTATTCAATTCAACCTTTTTTAATTAGATGTTCAGAAAATGGTGTGAAGGTGGTTGGGATAAACAGACTAGTAATGTCTCAGACTTCAGTTATATAGTGCACTCATAGCTTCATACCCATCAAAGTCTGAAGGAGCAGGGATTTGATTTTTCAAGACCCTTGGAATTTAGCAGAGTGAAATCACAGTGAAAGTGGAGTTTGGACTTTGCTGTTATTTTCTGTAAGGTATTTTGTAACAAGAAGGAGCGAGAAAAGACAATCACAAGACCTGACTTTTAAAGACAAACCTTACACAACTGCAGTGTGTGACTTTTGGCATAATTTTTGAAGTGCTAAAACAATAAGAGCTTCAGGGACATGACAGCTTTAAAAAATAAGGCGAGTGCTCTTTGTGCCACAGTGTGTTTCTGTCTACAGAATGTGAATAATAATGTGCTTTAACTCACAGGGACATTCTATACAAATTATTTTTCTTCGCTTTGAGAATCCCCAGATATTAAAATATTGCAAAAAATCCCTTTGTCTCTCTTTCCACTTCTGTAAGCGTATCCTGGAAGAAGGAAACTTGACTTGTAACCAGTTTGAGTGACCTTCAGACTGTATGCCCATTTTTGCTCTCATTTTTCTGACATTACTGTCAAATCACCATATTGAGCACAACCCCATTCTGTTTGAGAACAAATATGGCATTAATCTAAATATTTTAAAGGGAAAATTTCTCTTGAAATGCATCCTTCTGTCCTTGTTGATTAACAGGCTTGACATAATATGTATTACCATAAAGATGGTAAGGGCATTTATAACTGAGATTCCAGTAGCTGACTTGTGAATATGTTATGCTGGGGCGGGGAGGAGGAGCAAAAGGTAGAATACAGAGGAGAAAAATTGCATAAAAGACAAGGAAGAAAGGTGTATATATAGGTCAGGTTAAATATATAAATATTTCAATGGCAAACTTTCTCTTCTTTATCATCTGCAGCCTTCTTGATTTAGGGGGACAGAACATAAGACTGTGTTATTACAACCACTCTGCAGACATCAGAGATTACTAATTTGCTACATGTTTAGCTAAACATGTATGGTCTCAATGAGACTGCCTAAATTTAACTGAGGACTTCTCACTGATACAGGATTTTGAAGGAATTGTACACTCAAAATGAAAGCCAGAAGGAAGTTCAGATGCTCCATCATATTGAAAATATAAGTTTGAGTATAAGATGTGACTGTGTAACCCTTCTTGATGCCTCAGAACGTTTTCCTGTGGTCAGACTTACAGGAGCATCATTGAGGCTACAGTGTCACACTCAGCAGAGCAACAAAACAATCAGTGGTATAGCTGATCTCAGAACAATGTGAACAATCCTGTAGCTAGTACAGACTTAAACTCATGCAAATTGTATGAATAGAATGAGGAACAAAGAAGTAATTGCCAGTTTTCAGAAGTAAGCAACCTTGGCTAGGTAAATGTTATTCTTTTTTATTTTAATGAATCAAACCAACCTAGACAAAAGCATCACAGGAAAAAGGACTCAATTTTTGGAAGACACCTCTCTAAAATTATCCAAGTAGTGAAAACATTGTGACTTGTTTTAGTTCTATTGATCAACTACTGATTGCGAATCAAAGTAATGTAAAAATCCTCTAATTATTGGTTGCATTAGTTCCCAAGTCTTTCATTTGTTTTTGTAGCATGAATTAGAACAAGTTCTTAGGTTTCTGAAAAAATTCTTCCCCTGTTGGGAAGCTATCATTTTGACTTTTTTCTTGTGAATTGAAAAGCCTTCTCTTGTAATGCATTAGTCTTCCCATATTTACTTTTGTAAGGGCACCAAAAGTACCTGTGCTGTCAGTAGCTACCCAGGGTCTTGTCACCTCCCTCATCACCTTGATGGATGGTCCTTAAAGGCAATAGTGTCATTTGTACTAGAGTGACTTTGGTACCTACACGTAATAGGAGGATGTTACAGAACTCAAAAGAGATGTGTACACAATGGTCCCATAGGACTAATCAGTCCTAAAGATTCCTACATGGCATTTCTCTTAAGAGGATTTAGAGGACATGGAGGTTAATGTGCTGGGAGAAGCTGTGGAACAGATTTGAGATGAGGTGCAACCCCACCATACCCTGTTTTTCTGTGGTGTCCTGGTTTCAGCTGAACAGTCAGTTTTCTTACTAATAGTTGGCACAGTGCTGTGTTATGGATTTAAGATAAGAATAATGTTGATAAGACACTGATGTTTTAGTTGTTGCCAAGCAATCTTTATGCTAAGACAAGGACACTTTTCATCTTTACATGCCCTCTGGTGAGAAGGCTGGAAGGCATATGGGGTTGGGAGGAGCACAGCCAGATCAGCTGACCCCAACTGGCCATAGGGATATTCTATACCATATGGCATCATGTTCAGTGCATAAACTGTGAGGAAAGCTGGCCAGGAGCTGCTGATCAGGAACTGGCTGGGCATTGGTTGGCAAGTGTGAGCCGATTGCATTGTGCATCATTTGTTTTGTACATTCTAATTATTTTTATTATTACTACCATGATTATCATTTCTTCCCTTGTCTGTCCTAATAAACTGTCTTTGTCTCAACCCATGAGTTTTCTTGCTTTTACTCCTCTGATTCTGTCCCACATCCAACCATGGGGGGAGCGAGTGAGCAGCTGTGTGGGGCTTGGTTGCTGTCTGAGGTTAAACCATGCCACATGGAAAAATGAGTAAAGTCATATGGTGAAAAGAAAATACATCTGCCTGGGAAATTTGCCATAGTGTGGGGAAAAAGAAAAAAAAAAAGTTGACTTTAACTAAAGCAAGACCTAGTAGGAAAACTGTTCAGGCCAATTTCAGATGCCATAACTTGGCTGCTTTTGCAGTAGTACTGGCCAGCCCTGTCACATTACTATTCAAAATATTTTCAAGATCACTGCTTGCTGAATTGAGTCCTGGAGTGCAGCCAGATGGCCTTGATCAATGTGAAAGGGCAGCAGCACAAGAAAAAGTCACAGAGTAGGAGATAGAGATAGAATATGGCTCTCTGCCTAGGTGATATCCATCTCAGACAGAACAATGGGGTAGGACATATCTGCACACTCAGTGAGATGTGTTTTATCTCTCCCAGAGACTCACAGATCCTTACCAAGATCTGAGAAACCAGCTTCACTCACCTACCTGTAATGTGGTATTGTGCAGTATGGAACTGAGTAAGAACATGTCTCTGCATGTTTTACATGGCTGACACCTGGTTACAGACCCTCAAAAGTAAATCAGCCATGCCACCACAAAGGCAGATCCTTAATCTTGGTGCTTGCACTGTGTTCCAGAGATCAAAATCCTCAAGTCATGGAACGAAGTGCTGTCACTCAGTGTTTGCCATTGTCAACTTCCTCCCATTCCTCCACCAGGCACACACAAAGGCTGTTGTTTGAATGAAGGCTTTTGTAAAGGATGCCTGCAAATGCAATGGTAGCTTGGATAGGGTGGGGAGATAACTGAAGCAGAGGTGGAAGTTCATGTGCTACCTCTGAAACATGAGAGGATTTTTTGCATCGGTGAAAACTTTCTGCATCCTTTCAGTTCTTGTCCTTTTGAAGATGGTAATGTATCGTCTTTGAGGATGATAGGGCATGTGTACTGCCTATTGCCATGTACCAGAAGATTGAAAGAAAAGAAAATTTCTCCATCTTCCTAAAAATTCAAGCAAAGATCAAGAAATATCACAATAGCAAGCTTTTCCTCAAGACAGTGAGCAGGCTGTTTCCTGAAAAGTAGTCATTGGATTTAACTTTCAGCTTTACAGCATTGCATTTATTGCATTTATTTTTGGTGGCCACATCTGCTGTTTTTTCTAGTTAGGTACAGGAAGACTAAGTTACATTTTGAAGATGTGAGAAGAATTTTGGAGGTAGGAGTGCTTATTTCTTTCAGAATTGAATATGAAGAGATGTAGAAGCAAAGGAACAAGGATAAGCCCTTCTTTCTTCCCTGGCCAATCCTGGTATCTTATTCAAGATGTTTGCAATACATCTTAGCCAGCTGAGGAAAGACTAGAGGTGTGAGACAGCTGACCTTTAAAACTGAGGCCTTAACAAGAGAGTTTTCTTTCTGAATTAACTGTGCTTTTTTCAAGGTATTACAGCTTTATCAAGTATGGTTTAGATGGGTTTCTTTCCTCTTTAGAGGCCACATAGTAGAATTGTATACAAATCAATGGAGTTTAGTTTTGATGACAGAACATTACATAAAACTGAATGTTTTCTTGTCCTGTAATCTTTGTCCTTATCCATAAACTTGGTGTTAGAGGGTATTTTAAGAGACATAGGAATCTAAGAGGAGGAGGGACTACACTCACCCTCAGGCTGTTTCCAGAATGAAAAATTTCATGGAAGAGGGTTAGTTT
This sequence comes from Cyanistes caeruleus, assembly GCF_971803275.1. Classification (NCBI taxonomy): domain Eukaryota; kingdom Metazoa; phylum Chordata; class Aves; order Passeriformes; family Paridae; genus Cyanistes; species Cyanistes caeruleus. Next base: position 80,143,893 of record NC_141703.1, read on the forward strand.
AGAGTAATCAATGGTACAGCTGCCACACACAACACAGGCTGCAAATTGTTGTTTAGCAAAAGACCTTAATTTTCTAAGGTTTCTAATTGTTGTTTAGCTGAAGACTTTCAGCCACAGTTATAAGGTATTGAAGGAAGGGTAGGAGGTGGAAAGGGCATCAGTTCTGTGCCACTGTAGGACAGATTGAAGTTGCAGGTGATGGAAGGAAATACAGCATGTCCCATGCTATGGAGAGCTATGGGATTTACTGAAGGAATTTGATCTGGGTGGGAAATCCTATTCTATCCCTGAATCTGGGTATCACATGAATTTTGAGGAGGTTTGTATCTTTCACTACTGAGAAATCCGGACTGATAGAAGAAGGTCCTACAGATCCCACTTGATTTACTGTGTCTAACCACTTCTGGAGAAAAGCATAAGAGAAAGGCAGATACACAAACTACAACCACCCCTTCATTTGGTGGTCAGTGAAATTAAGTTACAAAAGCTTTACCTGCTACAGATAATCCTGTCATGCAGTTTTTTAAATAGATAACAATGGCAAAAAAGCAATTCAGTCTTCCAACCATCCTTAAAAACATCAAGTCAGTTACTGAAGGATTTGCACTGCAGTTTAACTTAATGTGAATTAATTAATCTGTTTATTTTGACTACTGTGATCCTTGAGTAGCTGGTGAATTCTTAGGGGATCCTCCTTTCTGTTGGGACTAGGCTCTTCAGTGCAGGGACTGCTTGTGGCTGTCGGTGCATGATACCTAGAAGACCTCTGTGCAGACCTCAGTAACTTATAGACACTACTAGAATTCAGTATTGAATGAAAAAAAAAGACATTTTAAAATGTTAAAAGGTTTTACAGGAAACATTTTTAGTCCCTCTACTCTTAGTTTTGTCCTCTTCTAAATATTGCTGGAGAAGAGAATTCACTGATATTACTGCTTGCTTACTTGTGGCTGAACGTATAATGCAGAGTCACAGTCTGGGTTTGTTTTTTTTTCTTTTCTTCTTTTTTTTTTCTTTTCTTTGTCCTGACAGAAAGATTTCGGGATTTACTGCTACTACATTCAAATCAAGATACAGAGATTCTGCCCATCTTTCAGCAGAGACGCTATCCCAAGTAAGTAAGATTGTCTTCTTGGGAGAAATAAAATCTTTATTTATTTGCAGAAAGGGAGAGTAAAGCATTTATAGCACTGTACATGCTTTTGGTGCAAAGTCCTTAGGCAGAGCTGTCAGGGTGCCACGCTAGCACTGATCTCTGCAGCCTTTTGAGTGGTGTCAGGAGAAGGAGACACACATTTCAAGCACGCTCAGCTGTCAGTGGGGGAGGTGGCGATAGTGGAGCACAGATGTTGAGTTGCCTGGATCAGTGTTTGATGGAGCTTTGTTTCTCTGTTGACACAGGTAGATGTTTTGTCAGGCTAATCCCCACTCTTGTCTTCTGGGATTCCATCATTTATGGTGACAGATTCCCTTGAATTTTAACAGGTTTTCCTCTGATAGCCTGCAAACACTAGGAAACTTTTTTTTTCTTTCCTTTTTTAGAGGTATATGTTTGCCTATGTCCCTAAAGGGATTGAAAGAGTAGTGTTGAGTGTTAAGGAGGTCTTGAATATATTGTGTATCCTAAACAATACCTCTTCTTTTTTCAAGTGACATACCTGAGTGAAACGATAAAAGCTCTTTGATATTATGTTGACTAGAAGAAACAGTCACTTTCAGCTTGAACAGAGGCAGTGAAGGGGAAAGAAGAACAAATAGTCCTCATATTAACCCTTACCAGAATGAACAATGAAAGAATGCTAGTGCAGGGTGGAGAGAGGGAGGAGATGGAAGAAAAAATGTATGAAGACAATCCCTTAATGATGATGGAAACAAGCAAATTTATTATTGTTAGGAGGTTTCTGAAATAGATAAGTAGTCATGAAGGTATTAAATCTCTTAAAGTCTGATAATACATACTTTTTTTAAGAGCTGACAATTAGAGAGGCTAAAAAGCCAGTCACCTCCTCACTGTGAAACTTGAAAATAAAAGCACTCAAGTATAAAATCCTGATTCTGAAAATAGTGAAATCCTGGTTCTGAAAAAAGTTTTGCTTTGACTTCAAGGGAGACACGGTTTTATCCCCCTAAATTTCTTGTTTGCATTGTCCATTATCACTATATTACTGGAATACTGTGGAGGTACAATACATGAAATAGTGGAAGGCACCTTATGTGTATGGATTGATCTTCTTTTTTCATTAGGACTTCCATGAATTATTACTTTTCTCCTCATTCTTTGGAAGCCTGGCAGTACTATGCTTTGCTTGGCTTAGATTATTTAATTTTTGATATGGACACTGTCAGACTGGTCTGAGAAACCAGTTCATTGTCCTTCCTCAAAGAACAGACTTATCTCTATATAAATCATTCCTAAGACGTTTGACTTTCCATTTCATTACGTTCAATTTATTGCTAGCATTCTTGGCAAAAAGTCTACTGACAATATTACACAATGTCAGATTCATGGGCGAATGAGTTGTCTGTTGTCTTCTGACAGAGGATGCGTTCAACTCTTCAAAGATCACAGAGAAAATAGCTTGTACAGAGCTCTGCTGATGTTGGAAGTTATAGTGGCTGTGCATCACAAAATAATACATGTTTTCAGCCACATTACTTGGGAAGATTGACTGATTCCTCTAACATACAGAAGTCAGCCAAATTTTGGCACCTAAGCAAAAAGAAGTTTGTGTATGTTCTTAAAACAAATACATTCTTGTTTGTAGAGTCATTAATTGGTGCAAACTCGCTTTCTTGTTACAGAAAGTTTTCATATGTTAAAGCTCATTCAGAAACTGGTTGAACACTATTGACATATGCAAATTTTCCCAGGAGTTGTCTTTTGAGCTAAACTTGTCTTTAGCAAAGTAGAAAACCTCTTTATCTTCATAATACATTTTGTCTTATTCCTATATTATTTTTTCACCTTTCCTATTCTCATTTTCACGGTAGGGTCAGCTAACAGAAATTAAAGTAATGAAGAGACAGGTCTCATAAATCAGTGTCCCTTCATTGACTTCAGCTGAGCAGTGGCTGGTTGTACCACATTAGGATCTGAGCAGGAAGATCATTTTAATAAGATGTTGTCATAGGGCACAAACTGGAATTTGTAATGATTAAAGAAATCCTAAGAATATTGAAGGTTAAAGATAGAAGAGAATTCTTAGTAATGACTTAGCTGAATAGCTTGACTAAGCAGGGCTTAGTAGGTAGAAAGGATAGAAGTTTTCACATATTTAAGAGACAAATGTCCAAAGGAAGGAGATTGAATAGGAGGGTGTTCAGTACCACTCAGGATATTCAGAATCATTGCAATAAATATTAAAGGATAAATGGGCAAACTATAATCCATCACCTTTTGGAAGAAATAGAAACCTTGGTGTTCTTGTCTGAATTATGTTCTTGTTCATTTATTACATTAAGACCTGAACTCTTTCCCAGGTAACAGTGCATGTTGTTCTCAGAGAAGATGTCCACGCACTGAAATGACTGGAAGAAGTTTTCTAGAATATACGTGGACATTTTCCTGAATTTTCTGGGGTAAATGTGTCAAAGAAACATGCTTTGCCCTCCTAGTTGATGGAGATGTGTGATCTTTTTCATGTCCTTGTTTTTGCCCAAGTTTATTTGGATAGGCTTGGCTTAGCCAAGGAACCAGTCCCTGCTCTGGCAGGCAGAGGAGACCACAGAGAGGCCTGATCTTATGAAGATCAAGGCTTATAAAGCCACACAGCACATCACCTTGACTTCTTGATGTAGCACTGTGTGCCCACAAGCCGCATGGCATCGTGAGCACCAGGTCTCACTGTGGCCTGTGGGCTGGGACACAGCACTCTGCCCGGACATGAGCATGTGTTTGTCCTCACTTCTCTTCACAGGGCTGCAGGGCAGAAGGAGCTTGGCTCCATTACTCTCGTGCCTAGAGTAGAGTTTTTAGTGAAACACACTGCACTGCATGTAATTACATGTTACAGAACTAGCAAGAGCAGTTTAATCCAGGCAGGTCTTTTTGATACCTCGAGTGACTAACGCGGAATTAGATGTGACTAAACCCCCCCCTCATCCACTTCATCTGGAAACTGACCTGTCCACAAAGAGAAATATTTTGAGGGGAAAACCTGTCTCCTTGCTGACATAAAGCCATTAATTACCATGTCCACAAGGATTTGCATTCCTGAAACTAAGAATAAACCTGCAGCTGTGGGCACCCAAATGGGTTGGGGTGCATAGCTGCTGCTGAGCGTAACTGCCTAGGAAAGCCCCCTGCACGCAAAGCAAATGACAGACATATCTGCAGCCTAGTCCTGCTCTGCCTCACTCCACAAGCCTGCTGAGGGGAGTTACGCCAACACAATCAGGTCTGTCAGCAAACCAGACTTTCTGCAACAAATCTTATCCTCCTTACTTTTCAAATGAGCATTATGGCCCCTGTATCTCATAAAAAACCTTCAAGGGTTTCACATTTAGCACATTTCTGCAGGAGCTTTTCTCATGTTGGTATCCAGTTCAAGCTTTCCCTGGTTGCCCACTTTGCCGATGACATTCCTACATGTTTTTTTAAGTTTCACTCATAAAATGCAACAAGAACTGCTAGAGTGCAGCAAAGGCTGCACAGGACTGCTCCTGAGGAAGGCACTATGCTCATTAATTTGGCTACAGGGTCCAGCGTGTGACAGGGTGGTTGGTGGCAGCAGGGGCTTAGGTTGCTCCATCCCCTCGAGGTCTGGGGTCTTTCCCTGCTGACTCCACTCTGCTCCTGACTGCCTGTGATGTTTGCACAAGGGAAGGGAATGCAATTGCCTCGAAGTGCCAGGGGGAAGTGCCACTTGTAGCTGAGCCTGATAATGTCAAAAGAAAAAAAGCAAACCCAAAAGAGCAGAATGATAAGGAAAGTGATAGAAGAAGTGCAAGAGTGAGAAATTAGGTTGATGGGTGAATAAGGCAGGAGGGAGGCTGACATGGCACAAAACAGCACTTGAAGAGGGATGTGCCAGAAATGCTACTGGCATTACAGGTTTTTAGCATTTTTTTTCTGTCTAGAAGTGACTTGACAGTTCAGTTGTACTTTTTATTTTCAAGTTATTGCTGAAATCCTCACATAAATATGTAGTTTTTTTTAGAGGGATTATTGCTTCTTTTTTTTCCCGTTCAGATATATTTGCAGTCTTCACTCTCATCTTCTGTGAGTTTAGTAAAAAAGTTTTTGGATGATTCACAGATTCTAAGAGCAGAAGGAGTGGTTATGTTCCAGCTAATTTGGGTCCCTTCTTAATATAAGCCATAGAGCATTAGTGATAATCCTTGCAGCATGTTTCTTGTTAAGCCAGAGCAGGAATTTAGAATCAAATTGAGACCTTAAAAACTGAAAAACTTACAAGCCTTTAGATCAGCTTGTTTCAGTTGTCAGTTACTTCACTTGTGATAATTTTTTAAATTCAGTTTCCAGTTTCTGCCATCGCACTGTACCATTTTCTGCTGAACAAGAAAGTCCTGTACCATCTGAAATGACACCTCCATACAAAAGGTGGAGGTCAGTTTAAAACTTGCCCTTCTCTTGAACAAAATAAAGAATAATTTCTTGCAGGGTATGTATGGTCTCTGTCCCAAAATTTTAAAATCTTTCAAACATTTTCCTTCTTATTTTTAAAATAAATAAAAATAAACAAACAAACGAACAAAACGAACGAATGAAGAAAAGCAAAGTTTCAGTGACTGTTTCCATAATGTGCACATAGAGAAATAACAGCACTTCTTTATAGTCAAATAGGGAGATAATCTAAACTTATAAATTTGTCTGTATAAGAAATAAATCTTATTATTTAAATGGAATGACAAAGTCTTGAATTTTGGAGAAAGAAATGAACTTAGGACCTAGCAGGTATGATGAAATAATATTGCAAATACATTTACTTTCCATCAGTCATAAAGTTACAAACCATTCTTTGGCATATATTCCTAGTAAATTAAGGTAGTCTTCTCGTGTATGCCCAAATATGCTGGTAATTTTCTTGTCACGAAAAATCCCAGATAATACAGCATCTTGATACATATGTATATGTATATTCAAATACATATTTGTGAAAGTCATCTTTGAAAAGCCGCTGAAAAGTTTCAGCTCAAACAAAGCTAAATGGTGTTCTTCAATTCTCATCATGGAGAAGTCTAGACAAATAGACGGCAGAAAGTTAGTGCCCTCCCTAAACCATTGTGTCCTCTGGTTCCCAATTGTTATTCATTTTAATGATAATGGATTTGGAATGGATCTGTGGCAATTTCCTACAGCTTGAGATCTGAGCCAAGAAACAGATAAAATTTCATAAATAATTCCCCAGGAATAAAACTTGTGTCTTATTTGCAGCTGTCTTGAGAATATTTTTCTTTTTAGAGGAAAATAATTTGTGTCTGACTGAAGAAAGTAGTGAGTTGTGTCTGCTGGAAGTGATGCTGCTCAGTCAGTGCATCCACTGAGGTTCCCTTGAATTTGAAACATGCACGAGAGCAGCTAGCAGGATCATGGCCTAGAAACCCAGTTCAGTTTGCATCAGAAACAAAGACAGCATCTTCCCTGATGTTCTCCAAGGGGAAGAATCGTGACCTATGTGTTCATCACAGAGTCTTCATTGCAAAGGCAAAGAGATTTTTAATTTTAAAAAGAGATGGAGAACTTTTAAGAAATGGTTTTCTCTAAAAGGCTTCCTGTGAAGTGCTTTACAAAAGATGTCCTCTTGTTAGAGAGGAAAAACTGAGGCATGGGACTCTGATGTGAGTTACCAGCATCATCCAGGAACAGTTCTCCTTGGGATGAGACCAGAAATAGAAATTAGGTCTTCCACAGTCCTTTCAGTTGTGTGCAGTTGGCTCTCTTATCTGAAATAACATCTATCCTGTTTTCCTCTGCAAAAATATGTGGCCTTCCCATATTGCTGAAATCAGATGGGAAGGTGCCAAATGAAGGAGCCTCTCAAAAGTGCCCACACAAGCACTTTAAATGCTTTGTGTAGCACTGTACATGAAGCATGAAAATTACTGGTTTTGAAATGCTCCAAGATTTGTTTCAAAATGCAAGCTAAAAGTAAACCATCTCATCATCAGTCTGAGTCCTCAGAAACCTGAGTTTCAGAGAATGACTTGATTAAAAAAGAGACCTGCCTAAGGAATCTGGAATGACCTTTTAAAGAAATTCAAGCTGCTTATAGAGAAGAATAATTTTAGGGATTGGGATTTTGTCTCTTTTTTTACATTATTTTTTTCTTTTCTAATTTTTTTTACGTGACTTTTTGCAGTGATAACACCCTATTCTGTAGAGTTTACAAACCAGTGCAAGGCTGAGCACATTTATGACAATAATTTATTATGACAATAAAACCTCCATTCTAAATAAAGTGCATTTTCCTGTCATTAGGGTTTTTTATGAAATGGAAAGAACAGTAGCAATGGGGTAGCTGGTAGCTGTTAATTAAAAAGAGCAATCATGTTATAGGAGTAAAAATGAAAGTATTGGATCTAAATTTTTTTTAAACCAAAATGAAAATAGAAAGGCAAAGAACAGTAATTCATACTGCTTTACTGCTTTACATCTTTAAGCACAGATTCTACAAAGAACTCATGTGGACCCATCCAAGTAATACCAAACAGGACTAAGTCAGTGTCTTGAAATGTTAGGATGACACATTAAACTAAGATATGGGTCATAAATTCCTTGAGACATAGGCTATGTTTGTTTAGAGTACCAATAGAGTACTGCAGCAATTTGCAAAATAACGACACTTTTGTTCTGTTTCCAAAAGCCTTGAGTTTGTGTAACAACAGCAGAGTGAACCAATCTCCTGAAAGTCAAGGGGAATTTTGCTGCTAATTTCAACAGGGCTCACACCTGAAATCTAAGGCACAAGTATAAACCTTTCTAGGTAGAAAGATATGGAAAAAAAAAAAAAAAAATTAAAAAAATTGTGCAGCAATATACATGCAAAATTGAAGCTCTGTATGCATATGTATTCTCCTTTAAGTACCAACCATTCTAGAATGCTACTTGAAGTTACCTGTTTATCATAGCATAGTTGTGGCTCATTAGCAGGCATGAACTGTTTTATGCAAAACTTTGTGATAATCTCAGTTGAGAATGGGAAATGGCTGACTGAGAATAAAAAATGATTTAACCTGTCACAACTTTTGGAAGATGAAATCATTGCTTTGTTCAAAGTGAACGGGGTAAAACAAATCATTAGAGCTGGTTTTCATTTGGCTATCTGGGAGTATGAGCATGGTTCTTGATAAAGCTTGCCAATTAATTAATACATGCATGTCTACTACTGAACAGCATCATGAGATTGTGAGGAATTATCTGCCACCAGATGTATTGAGGCATGTTTTTTTTTAAAAACAACTCAAACAGAAGTTATAGTAATTTGATGCTGAAATTTTTAGTGAGGTTCTTTGATTCATTATGTAAGAGAGTTAAAATGATCCCTTCCGCCCTTATATCCAATTTTATCGTAGTTTTAAAAATAATGACTTATATTAGTTTAAAAAAAGTAGTTTCACAATTACCATAGTTACAGAAATCCAAGCACCAGTCTCTGGAAAAGAAGAGAAACAAGTGCTGAGGAGTTTTGGTTGTTGACAGTAGTAATTTCCTCCTGGATGCAGCAGTCCTGTGCAACCTACTCCAGGCAGGGGTTGGACTAGATGACCTCCAGAGGACCCTTCCAGCTCCAGCCATTCTACAGTCCTGTGGTTCCATGTGACTCTGGATAAAAGGGGCAGCATCATTCATTCACTCCTACACGCCTACCTGCACATTAGCATTTTTATTTTTGGCCCCATTCTTTCAGTGAGGGACCCCAAGGCTGATTTCTTTCATAGAAACTGTTAAAGGAGGCAGCATCTTTGATTGGCGTTTTGTTAGTAAGTCTTGGTGGAAAAGGGAGAAAAGAAAGATTCCAGCTATAACTGAGGACAAAATGGACAAAGTGTTATGCCCCTAAACATTTGGAGGGAAAAAAAAAAGCTGCCTGCCATGTCATCCTTTGCGTTTCATGTAAGACACAGCCATAAATGTACTTTCTGGTCTTTAACAATGGTGGAAATTTATCAACACTTGTTGAAGTTCTGGCCATTTGCCAAGTAAGTTTGAAGATGCAGATAATCTGTTGGATAAGATTTCAAGCATACCACCAGTGTCTCTTCATGCTTTAATACTGCAGAGGAGAGGAAAGCACAAACATTCAAGACAAAGGAGACTGTTACAGTGCTCTAGTTTTGCATAAAATAGGCAAGGATGGTTTGTTCTTTTCAGGACATGAGCCTGGGTTTCAGTTTTAGCAGCCATTTGGTGCGTGGCACTGATGGAGCGGTTCAATTCTGAGTGCCAGGCTCTTTAATTTGTATGTAAGGGAAACATTTCACATTTCTTTTTCATGAAGCATGTTGGCCTTTAAACTCTTGGTGATAATCAGAGGCAGCAACAGGGATGTGCTGATCTATGTTGGTCTGTGTTGACAAGACAGCTATTCCCTGTCTCTTCAGAGAAATATATAGGAGGCCTGGGCTGTGGGATGCCAAGGGGACCACCCTGAATTGAGCATCCCCAGATAAACACGTCAGACCCATTTCATGGAGGAAGCTGGCTCAGCATCTGGGCTAGAGCTTAGCTCAGAACTATGAAGTCGTAAAAATTGTCAGTGGTGGAAAAGCTGTCTCATCCTATAGAATGTTATTGTAGATGTTAATTATCCTCAGTCACGAGGACAGGAGTTGGCTGCTGGTTGATAGTGCCCAGTGGGCCAAGTCTAGCCCCAAGGACACTTCTTCTACGACCTTGTCAAGTGGTTTGAAAGAATCACAAGTGCTTTTGAATGGCCAGACAGCTAGCAGCTGGAAAACATTGTTAGCAGCTGCAGGACTGCAACAGCCCGTGATATTAGCTGCCAAATCCTTTCTGATTGTTGCCTAATCAGCTGGCTGAGGCTGTTCACAAACAGAATTGGAGACTAAAGTAGATAAGTCCAAACACAAAAGCTGTTTGAATAGAAGATATGTACTGGGTTGGATGGTGAAGATAAATTTGGTGATATTCAGAGTTCCTGGTTGTTGTTTTTTAATAGAAGAACCTTATGGGTTACAGGTTTGCAGAAAATTATTAGTCTAAGCATCTGCACTTAACCTGAGGCATCATGTGTGTCAAGTGAGCTGATGAGCAATGCATTTCTGTTGTATCAAGAATGTGGTGACATTTTATCTTCCCTTAAAGCAATGAGCGAAGGTGTCTTTATAGGCACCAAAAGATAAGGAAACAAAAGATATGAAAATAGTTTGCTTTAGAACTTAATAACTTTCATATAATACTTTGCTTTATGTTTTAATTATCCATTGCTGTCAAGGTACCTTTTTAAAACAAGGTTTAAATTAAATTTGTGTGGGGTTGAAAGTCATGTAGAATCAAATCTCATTTAAAACCAAACATTTAAAACTTCCTCATTCCTCTGTGAGCTTGTATAAAGTAAAATTGCCGCCTACTCCAAAAATCCCCACAGCATCAGGGTCAGTCCTCTTACCCCAAGTGCACTTGACCAGTATGGAAATGATAACTTGTAAGTGTTCTCCATATCCTCTCTGATTTTAAAAAATACTCAAAAATGTCTTATGAAAGGAAAATGCCTGAGGGTTTCCAAGGCTTTATTTTCTCTCTGCATGGTGCATCATGATGTTACGTAAGGATTATATAGCTTTCATTTCCATTCACTGTATACTGTGTCTTCAAGATTAAAATAGGTTTTCTAGGTATGTTAGTATTCATGATTTCTAATATTCTTAAGGTTTAATTAGTTTCTCTTTCAGACAAATCACCTGAACAGATTGGATATTTTTGTTATATTGAACCAATTTGGAAGGTCTTGAAACAGATTAAATTATTCTTTTATTTGTATTGATAGCTGAAGTTTCCTAAACAATATCTGAAATGCAGACATGCATTTACAGTGATTTCTTCAAAATGAAAGGATTTGCATCCCTTCTCAAAAGACTTTTGAAAGCTTTTTTTCCTGTGCCTTACATCCTAATGTTGTTGGGGAAAATACAGCAATGGAAGTGGCTGTTGACAATTTCTCCATCATGTGGTACTCTTTTACCAGAACAAGCAAAGAAATGGTGTCAGAACCGAGCCATCTGTTTTCTTGTGCTTGAGTTTGGATGAGGCAAATCATATAGATGTAATGTTATCTTGTGAAGGAGTCACAAACCTGATGTTCTGGCTGTTTGGGCATTGTGAAGATGTAGCTGTGTGATCTTAATAATGCATCAAGAGTATCTCCTGCCACTGCAGTTTTCAAGGGAACCATCTCTAGGATTTCAGCACGTCACTCCATGAGTAAGAGTTTGAAGTGCGTTGGAGAGATCCCACTCACTTTGCTCAAATCTTGGAAACCGGCACTTCATTCAAGCTGGTATAAGGTAAACTCTGGAGCTGTGAAGTGAACCCAGGCTTTCCATAATTTTTTAGTGTAAATTGGAAGAAAGACTAGAAAGTACCAAAATCTAGTTATTAGGATGATGCAGCGAGCACTTCAGTGTCTGTGCCAGTGTTTCTGAGTGCTGCTCTCCTGAAGGATCTCTGCTGGTCTGTGACCAGTGTAATAGTCATTGCTTACATATTTAAGTTATGCCAGAGTGAAATGCTGTGCTGCTTTCCATCCAGAAAGAGCAGACTTTCTGGGAAAGGCAGTTGTTACATGCCAGCTTCTCTGTCATCCCTGTTTTATTTCAAGGAGACAACATGAAACTCTGCTTCAACTCACATATGTCAGACATGGCTGCTAAACTGAAGCAAAAGAAAAAAAAAAACTAGTATAGTTGGCTTTCTAAATAGAGGGAAGGGAAGGGAAGGGAAGGGAAGGGAAGGGAAGGGAAGGGAAGGGAAGGGAAGGGAAGGGAAGGGAAGGGAAGGGAAGGGAAGGGAAGGGAAGGGAAGGGAAGGGAAGGGAAGGGAAGGGAAGGGAAGGGAAGGGAAGGGAAGGGAAGGGAAGGGAAGGGAAGGGAAGGGAAGGGAAGGGAAGGGAAGGGAAGGGAAGGGAAGGGAAGGGAAGGGAAGGGAAGGGAAGGGAAGATGTAACTTTCTGGTTTGTACACAGTCCATACATTACATGGAGAAAGACTCCTTAATTCCAAAGAGCAGGTTTATCTTGTGGAATCAGCAGAGCAAAATGTATTGAGCTTGTTCAGTGACACAGGCTGTAATGAGAGCCTCTGGGCACTGTACTTCTGTGACAGGCAAGCAATGTTGGTATTGATGGACAACCTTTTTCCTCTGTTTTGTGCTAGGAAGGAGTGTTGTAGGAATGTCTTGTTAATTTATTTGTGAATTACTGTGTCCCGATGAGAAAACAGGCCAAGTTCAGCATTTGCAAGTCTTCTTTCATACATGATTCCATTAGCACTTGAACATCTTAATTCCAAGCTCTAGGTGCAATAGAAGGGTTGTCCCTGGAGCTCAGCCCCTCCTTCCCTCTTTCCAGAGTCAGGACAAGCTGAGATACAGAACATTCCTAGCTTTCACTGCTCCATCTGTAGCCATGCCTTGCTTTCTGAGAGCATAATTAATGTGTATCTATATATATTTTGCCTTTCTGTTATTAGAAGGCAGTAACTGGATATGTAATGGTTGATGGTTAATTTTTTTTTATTGGTGCATATTTGCACTAGAGTTAAGGAATCCACTTTAAAAAGCCATGCAAACAGGAGCTATCAAAATTTGATATGTCTCTCTCAAGTAATTTAATAGCAAAATAGAGCAGGTTGGCTGCAGGCAGCTCTTAAGAGTACCACTGGAACTTAGGAAATCCATTTATGTCTGCATGGACTATGCCAGCTGTTTGTGGTCAGAAACACCCCCCTTACCGAATTAATTTTGTTTTTAGTTATTTGGCCCTGCACTCAGATTCTGGCACCAGTGAGTAGCATCTGCACCATGTAGAAATGTTTTGGCAATTATGAGCCAATTAAGTTCAGTTTGTTCCCTTGTTCAATTCTTCTTACGATATCCAGCAAGAAGACTCATGACTGAAATATTTAGTATCTATTAAGAACCCAAAAATATCTCAATTTTGCAGAGTCTGGGGTTCTGTTTATCTCTGTACTGAAGAGATGAAGAATGAAATTTCAAGGGAAATTATCATTCAAACTTTTTCACAGAAAAATATATATCAAAAGTAATTCTAAATCATGTATGGTTTTATTGTCATTGGGCCACTTATGTTAAAAACCCCCCTGGGCACTCAGGTATTTGGACACTATCATCTAAGGTTAACAAAACTGATGAAGTAGGATTAACAAGGAAATAGAAAGTATGGTGGCTTTATCCACAGTCATCTTTACGCTTTCTTTAATTTCTTTGTCTTAGCAAGGCTTATCCAATGAGATATGAAGCTCCTGCTTATCCTATTTTTAACTGTCAGGTCAGATCTGCAGATAAAAGCCATCAGATGGACAGATGGAAACTGTAAAACAACAAATTTCTAGAAACACTCCTTTGTGTAATGTTGTACTTCTTTTACTTGCTCATTAAAGATTGTTACCTATTTATTGATGAGATTTATGGCCATCATTGCAGGGTATTTATGGGCCTCACAAACTTTTAATGAAGTAATTTTTGCAATGCTCATCTCTGTTTGAGAAATACAATTATTTCTGTCTAACAGGTAGATACTGTCACTCAGTGTCAAGCTGACTTGCCCAGGTTCTCCTGTGAAAGGTATGATAGGGACTGGGTTGATCCCAGCACAGCACCTAAGCTGCTGCATTCCTCCTTTCTCTTTTTGCTCTTTGTAAAGTTCCTACACCAAAGGGGAAGTACCTTTTGGTTAGGGATCTTTAGGCACTTTCATAATAGTTGAAGTGATGTTAGAAATGTTCAGTGGTGGTTTAGCAAATGGTTGATATATGAAGCCATTAGGAAAAAAACACATTAATGCAGTTTTCAGAATCTCCGAGTGGAACAACCAGAAAACAACCATTCACCTGGCTGTCCAATTTTACCTTTACAATTTCTTTAAATTACAGCTGTTAAGGGAATCCTTAAACAGAAGCAAAATAAATAATATGTGGAACACCTAAATCACTGGTCACAGCTGACGGATAAAGAGTGAGGTCTTAAAAAGACATGGTTTAGTAGATACATGGAACCTAGAGGGCTGGAATTCCATCCACTCTGTACTGCCCATGTCCTATTGTCTTTACCTGCAGATATAGGCACCACAGCAGGATAAATGGAAAAAAGCTGTTACACACACACACACATATATATAAAACACTATATACTGTTATATTGTGTTTCTGCCTGATAATGCACCTTTTATTCCTGCAGAACTAAATTCTGATACTATGGAATTCAGTGGCATTTTTGCCATTTGTTTTGTACTAGAATCAGATTTTTTTCTACAGAGAATTCAGCAAAGTATCATCTAGATAAGACTATAGCACAGTGTATTAAATGAAGAAAAAGTCAATGTTGAAAGGTGGGAAGCATCAAATGGTTCTTAAGCAGAGAGTTTTAAAAAGAATGAAGTATCAAATAGGGAGTAATTCATCTTGGGACATGTTCTTTCAATATATCAAATAATGAATGATAAGGAGGAAGATGTAAACACCAAGTTAATTAAATCTTTGGATGATATTGGACCAGGGAGGATGGTGTGTATCAGAGCGGATGGAATGAAATTTCTGAATCATCTGGCAAATTTTAGAAGATGAATGGAAGAAAAGGAAGATGAGTTGGAATAGGCAGAAATGTCAGACAGTTCATGAAAAGAGAAATTGTTGAATAAGACTGACATGGGGTGTGGAAATTGTTAGGTTCATACTTTATAACAGCCTTTTGTCTGTGTGTATTATAGTGTGAAACCTGTTAGAATCATAGAATCATTAAGGCTGGAAGAAAACCTCCAATATGATACTGAGTCCAACCTGAGACCAAACATCACTAAGTCCATTCCACTAAGTGCCTTGTATAGTCATTTTTTGAACTCTTCCAGGGATGGTGACTCCACCACTTCCCTAGGTAGCCCATTCCAATGCTTAACCACCCTTTCAATGAAAAAATTCTTCCTCATGTCCAACCTGAACCTCCCTAGGCACAGCTTGAGTCTATGTCCTTTTGTTCTGTCGCTGGTTGCCTGGGAGGAGACTCTGGCTACAGCCTCCTTTCAGGCACTTGTAGAGAGTGATATGGTCCCTCCTGTGCTTCCTTTTCTCCAGGCTAAAAACCCCAGCTCCCTCAGTCACTCCTCATAGGACTTACTCCAGACCCTTCATCAGCTTCAATTGCCCTTATCTGTCTGGACTCATTCCAGCAGCCCAATGTCTTTCTTGAGATGAGGGACACAAAACTGAGCAAAGGATTTGAGGTGCAGCCTCAGTAAACTTAAGCATTAAGCTAATTAAACTTAAACTAAACCCTGTCTCATGGAGGAGGGTTCTGAGAATGTGTTGCTTTCTGTTTTCCCCATAACAAAGAGCATTAACTGAGGATGTAAGTGACGCTCTGGAAATGACGGTGGATACGCATGAGAGAAATGGGATTAATCTCCTCCTCTCTAACTGGACAAAAATGTCATTTTAAGTTAGACCTGAGACACAGTCCTGGGATCTGCATCTCACAATGATGGGGAAGATGATGGGGATCAGTGTGGAGGTGCAGGACACTGATTTGTGCAAGAAGTCTCACATGGCATGAGTTGTTGTGTATAATGACAAGAACAGTCACACCCAGTGGTGTTTCTCTGTATATATGCAGAGCAACTTCAGGGGTCCTGGTCAATAAGAACTGATATATATCTAATAAGAACCTATAGGACAGGCTCCTTTGGCTTAGACTTTGACTCTATGCCAGAGGTATTCATTCTGCTGTGATGCCTAGCCTCTGTTCTGTTCAGTCACCTTGTCCTGCAGCAGTGTCTCACACCCAGTGGGTTTTAAACCTCAGGATATTATGAAAAATGAGGGAAGGATTAAGAAAAAAATCATGTGTTTACAGTAGTTAAACACTAGTCCTGTATCTGTCTCACCAAGTTACTCACCTGTTTTGTTTGGGATCACCTGTTCTCTCTCTGCAAGCTTCTTAAATGTAACTCATAGAGAAATGCTAAAAAGTAAGGCTGTGTTAATATGATCTCATAGAAAGGCAAGAGCTTGAAGGAATTTAAAAATTCAAGGGATAAAAATTCCTTTATTTTGAGTAACCCAAGGCAGCTGTACAGAGGCATCTTTGTATGGCTAGAAAGGTAATAGCAATGACACTGCCACCTATGAATAATAATGTAATTACACAGAGCCTTGGCAGGACTGAAACTGGAATGCTGCAGACAATAATAGGCCATTCACTCTGAAAAACAGAACTGGAAATAAGAAGTTGGAGCATAGTCAGAGAAAAACCAAGAAGAGGTCAAGATAGTCAGGAGTGCATTGAGCTCATCTATGATGTAATGCAGTATATTTTCTGGTAGATGATAAGCTTCTGCCAGTGAATCTACGTGCAGACTCATCTGTAGGCTTCTGTTGACTTCAGAAATTCCTGCTCCATGTTGGGTGATCTCATCCTTAGTCTGCCATTTTATTCCAGCTGTGTATGGTTCACTCTACTGCCGCAGAGGTGGTCTTTCTTTACATTTTGGCCTTGCCAGTTTTCTGTATCCCCTTCCAGATAAGAGACTTCCTAAGGAAATGAGCTTGTCTGACCATCACTGAACATCTGGAAGCCATCTGAGGTTGCATTATCACTATCTTGCAGACCTCTCTCTTCAACTATTTAGAATATTTAGAGAATTTCTTTCTAGGCTTTCTAGCAGCTGAATTCAAGCAAAGATATTTTACAGACCCCAAGCCAGTAAAGACTTGCTTCATGAGGCTGCCCCAAAAGAAACTTGGCAACAAGACGGGCTTGTGACTGGACAGTCACTTTGTTTACCCAGTGTAAGCCCTAAGTTAGAAAAGAGTCATCAGTGAGACATGGCAGATTTTTCTAGGGGGTTTATTACATTTTAGATAGCATATTTGTGCTTAGGTTTAACAGGTATTGAGGATCCCATTTTATTGCAGGAGTAACTGCTTAATTCCAGCTGCAGAATTTGTTGTGAGATTTGCCTTTCTGTGTTTTTTCTTGATATTTTCTTAATTTTGAATTCTTCATCTCTACTTGATCTAGTGCAAAGAGCCTGAGCAGGCTGACTTTGGAGAGAACTGTGATATGCCTGTTCTTGTCTTCAGATTGATCTGCTGCCAGCTGTAATTGCCAGCACTTCAGTCAGTTGCTTCTCTCCTTCCCTTTTGTTTCTGCTGATACTTAGCTAGGATTTTAAATCCTGTGCTTTGTCATCCTTGTGATTTGGCAGCAGAAGCCAACTTTTCTTTCCTCATCCCTCAGGTGTACTGGAGCTTGACTGGGAAAGCCTATGGCTGTGTGGGTGTTTAATAGAGTGGTCTTCTTTTTCCCCAGCCTGCTCTACCCTAAGAATTATTTTTCCCTTTGGTATTATATGTCTCCTGAGTATATTTCTAGCTGGGAAGGAGCTACCAGGGGTGGGAAACTCATGTGTGTACTGTCAGGTTTTCCAGAGCCCTAAACTCCCATGTAGTTCTCCCATTCTTACTTTAATTGAAAATACCCAAACCCTTGCTTGAGGGAACTGCATGAGACTTCCAGTGCTGGTTAATATGTAATAATTAGAGACACAAAAAGCTTTAAACAGCATCTGAAGTCTGAAATGTGGTAGCATCAGTATGCATCAGCATGGAGAAGGGTTGGAGGTCTTTGGTGGTCTTGATCCACCCCCCTACATTCCATTCACACCTTTTGACCTCGCTCCTGCACTTGTGCTGTGCGGTGCTCTTCTTCAGGAGCCAGAGCAAGGATGTTTGCCCCAGGAAAGTGCTGCCCTACGTCTGTATGGCCCCTTCTCCAGCCACCTCTGTTCTTTCTCACAGTGTGTAAATGCAAACAATGCTTGGCCTTGCTGTCAACAATCCTTGTTTGGCTCCACAGCTATCCATCCAGCTGTTGCTGTTTGTGACATGAGCATTGCCACCTGGCCTTCCAGGCTTCTACAGAAAGTGATGCTGCAGGCATTTCCTCTGGTGTGGAGATATGGCATATCCTGTCTCTGTGCATATCATTTACCAAGAGAGGAAGAGGACTAATATTGGCACTATTTCCATGCCATCTGTTAGATGGCCTCTCTGAGATGACCACCAAAGACAGAGGTATAGGCAACAGAAAGCTTCCTGTAAATATTGAAAGAGACCAAAGATCAAATATGGAAGTGGATTACTCTAAAGCAGAAAGAGAGTTTGCAGTAAGATAAGCAGATAACTACTGTGTCACTGAATGGGTTGTGGAGAAATATGGCCAGCACGTTCTACCTCATTGTGGTTGCTGGTCTGCAGCATTTTATCACTTAATGATGTAACAGATAAATTTTCAAAACAGCAAGATACAATAGGTGCAGTCATTATAAATGTTCTTTTTAAATTTTTTTTTCTATTATCTCAGGCAGAATTGGTAGGACACAAGTTTATAGGGAGGAAAGGCACTTCACAAAATAGAAATTGAAATTGGTAAGGAAAAAGGTGTACAATGGGATTTCTTGTTAAAATGAAATTGTGTGTTCTTTAATCAAAGGAGTGCATTTTGAGAACATTTTGTGAGAATGACCTTAAAAAGGTTGCCATGGAGAAGAATTAATGCAACATTAATTAAGAATATTGACCCAAAAATTTGGTACAGAAAGTACATGTGCTTTCAGAGAACAAAGTTGCCTCAGTTTATAATTACATTTGATTGTAGTTCTCATAGTGATTTTACAGACCTTTTTAATGGAGTAAGTGAATGGTGTAAACTGTTGCTTCTCTCCTGTAATAGTCAGCAATGAATAATCAGAAATACGAGTTCTTCATAAATACTTCAGGCAATGCTTGGATAATTTTACTAACTTGGTCTGAAAAATTGCTTTTGGATTGCTGTGGGAGTCATGAACAAGGAAGGGCCGTGTTTGTAAGGGTGTCCCTCAGAGGTGCAAATCTCTTGCCATCAGTGGTAATTTGATCTCCATGCTTTTTTGAACTTCTCGTGCAGTTAGGAGGTTCCTTTCTTCTTCTCTCCTCCTTCTCACTCCTCTGTTGCAAGCCCAGCTCCCAAAGGGTAATTGTACAGCTTTTGCTGCTATAGTGTTCCAGCCCACTCTGGTGGAATCTTCTCAAACCTGCACTGTGTGCCATAGGAAACCACTGATCTCAGTTTGTTATTTACAGGAGGAGCATTATCCATTAAAATACGGGTGCCTGCTCAGCTGTTCCACTTTCTAACCCTTATCATTATGCCTTCAACATACTTCCTCTTGCTAAGGACGTTGTCGAACAGGAAGTTCTTCTTTAGTTACTTCTGGGCCCTTGAGAGTATAAAAAGCTGGAAAAATGGTGATTTTGTTTTGTTTTGTTTTGCCCAGTCAGAGAGAAATAAATGAAACTGAGATGTACTAGAACTGATGGTTCTTACAGGATTCTAAAAATAATAATGATTTAGCAGGTTTCTATTTGAAGAAAATTTGGTGGTAGTTGATTCTGTAGATTTTTGAGCCATCCATGTTGTTATAATCAGATATTTCACTAACTGAACAAGGAATTAACTCTGGTAGAAAAGAGAAGGAAACTTCTGAAAGCTCTAGTACATACTGTAAGAATATGTTTGAAGTTGTAAGGAAAAAAATGTTAATAATCAATCAGAAATTAAACTCAAGCAGTTTAAAAAAATCAGGAGAGGATGGCTAATGAAACCTGAATTAGAATCATAACCCTTTGTGATCTTGCAAAAAGCAGTATATAAATTTAATTGGACCCTCTGGGTTTTGCAAGCTTACTTGTCTAAGGGGCTGCTGCTTTCTTTAATGGAACATCATCCTTCACAGTGTCAGAGCACATGGGAATCTCTGATCACACATGCCAGATGTCACATTTTGTGACACTTTTAAGCCTTGAAAAGCTGTTGTAGTTTTGGAAATCTATAAAAACCAAGAATGGCATGCTTTATTCACTAGTGGTTCTTTTTCAAAAGGCTATTGGTACTGAAATGCTGTCAATAATTACAACCCCTCTGGTAAAATAGTGTCGAAGTGTATACGTATAAATTGAAGCTTAAATAATGATGTGAAGTATTGTATGTTAACTTCATAAAATGAAGTGGCTTTCTTGATTTTTGCAGCAGAAAATACTTTAAAATCTTTGGTAGTAATAAATGCAACTTTTTTGGAAAATCACATAATTTGTTGTAGCTAGGCTTTTACTGAAGAATGTGAATTGAGCCTTGGACTCCAAAATGTTCTAGAACAGTGCAGTAGTCCGTTTTGCTTTCTGCAGGCTATGAAAGATTGTCTCTGATACAAGATTTGGATAGCTCCCAGCAGTCCTCTGATCTCTGTTCTGGTGGTGCCCTGAAGAAAGTCATGCATCAGGAAGCCATTCTGATAGACAGAGCTACACAGCAGAGAGACAAACCAGCTTAAACTGGAGGAACAGCAGACAACAGATGGATACAATCAGACAGCAAAATTCAGGGAAACAGTTAGACAGTACTGATCCAGAATATGACTGAGCTACAGTGAGAACATCAAGAGCCTGTTTTTATAGATATCAGAGGAAAGAGGAGTCTTAAGAAGGAATTTGAGGGGAGATAATGAAATAGCTCTGCAGATGTTTACTGAGATTCCCTCCCAGGCATGAAGCAAAATGTGGGAGGAACATGGAGGCACTTGTTTGAATATTTGTCATGTGGAGGTGGAAGCTGATCTTGTGGGTTATCAGAGAGAGATGATTGCATCTCTCTGGTGCAGCAGAGCTAGAGCAGCAGAACATAAGGAAACTGCTTCAGCCATCAGTCGGTTCCTTGGAGTTCTCAGGCTGAATCCACCAGTACTGAGGTGTGGTTTTGGTAGGACAAGTAGAAGAGAAGAACAAGCATGGGAGAAGGGTTGTTTAGGTGGTTTTATTATGATTTTGGAGAATGTCATTAATGTTTTTGTAAGGAATTAGGGGAGGGATTCAGCTCCATTAGTTTTATTGCCTGTGTCTCGTGGCTGTATCCAGAACTTAGTGTGCTCACACAAAGATACCTACACGTGGATCTTAGTAAGAACTGAATACCAAGGATATGAAATCTCATGCTGCTGGTTTAAATCCTTCTTCAGCTGACATTGGTAAGAGCTTTGCCTGAAACTTCAGCCAGACTAGGATTTCAGTTTTTGTACTCTATGCAGTATTTTGTATTCAAGCATTTTGTTCAGCTTGCAGATGATGATGCTGCTTTAATTAAAATTTCCTACGAGCTCTTGATTTAACTCCCCTATCCATCTGTTATTTCACTAATATCCCAGATAATGTCTTACAGTAGCTCCCAGAGAGCCTAGAAAAAAAAAAGTTATAACATCATTTACTGTTGCATTGTGAAGTACAATCAAAGCATTATCTTTTCTAAGGGCTCCTACACCCTGAAGTAAAGCATGGCTCTGAGAGCCAAGTCCAAGAGGTATGAACAGGTATCTCCACACATCAGTGTGCAGTTCCTGATGGAAAATAATGACTTGGATCTCCAAAGCAGTACAGCTGCCTGTGTCCCTGAGACAGTGTCCCTCAGTTTAGGGTCAGCCCCGTGTTAGTGCAGTGGCGTTGCCCAGCATTGGAACAAGCTGGTTTAGTGCTTGTTGGGCTATTTTGGTACCACTGCACTGTAGAATGGGTTTGCTTTAAATAGAACATATCTATAGATGCTTTTTAATAATGTGCTCTATTTTTTCTGATGTATTCTATTCTGAAGAGCTTTTTTTCTCTTTCTGAGCTGAAAAATTGTCCCACAATAATAAGCAAGAGCACTCCTAAGAAGTGAATACATGTGCAAAGAACGACTCATTATTTGAATAAGTTTGCCTGAAGGGGCAATTTCTAAACTTTTAGTAAAATTCCATTCCTTTCCTTCATGTTAATTAAATGAAAGCTGGGGGAATAGGAGAGCATAATATAGTAGTGTGATATATCTGGGCCACAGCTCAAGAACCATCTTACCTCCCTTGGCTTTTTATTGAGTGCTGTGATATTTCATTTTCAATAATGAACTGCTTTTATGCAAAAGTTTTCAGTCCTAACAAATGAAAGGAGGAACATGTTTACAGGAAACAAAGATTGCATAATCTCAGCAGAAGTCTATGACTGAATCACTGCTCTGTTCAATCCTGTGCCATTTGATATGGCATCAGGAGGTTTCTTGCTTCCACTGGCTTGAATAAGAAAAGGATAAATGACCACTGCCATTAAGGCATCAGGGCCACATTTGTCTCAGTTACAAATTATCCCCGTAGTAAAATAGGATTAAATAGACCATGTTTATGACCTCCAACAAAATCTTCTAGGGAGATAATGTTATGCTTGGAATCAGTCTTTTCAGCCATTCTGGTGGAGTGGGTTAATGCAGTAGCAATATTTCTCCAGGTTTCCCCCCAGTTCTCATTTTCTCACTTGGAAGCAGTGACTTCTGGCTGCTTTGTGCTGGACCACATGCAGACACAGCAGGAGGCTCTTGGCTTCTCTGACTGCATCTGCTGTCCAAGCAACTGCTCCTCACTCCCTCAGAGGAAGACACAGTGGGCAAATAGAAATACTTTGCAGGCCAGATGGGGCTAATGGAGCACAAACTGGAGCATTCTGACCAAAATGCATATTTAATTGCAAGTTGTTTCTTGAGTTTCTGGCATGCACTGTTCTTGACTGGTTTCTGCTGACCAGATCTAGTTTTGCATTTTTCCACTCCTGATCATGTCAGTATTATTCAGAGGCACTCAGACTTTCCAGGAATGGCTTAATCCCTCTGAGATCAGACATACGTACGTACATTCAGGTAGCTCTCCAGTAGTGCAGTTATGTTAAGTGGCACCCCTACAATTATAACTGTTGTCACATCCACTGTGATAGTTTCTGGGAAAATGTGCTTTGATTGTTTTTGTTTCATTAGGTTGTGTTTTTCACTCAAAAGGTTGGATTTAAGTTTGTGTATCCAAAGGAAAGTTAATGCTGCTTGTCCAGAATGTAAGGAATTTCCTTCAGGCCTTTGCTTTTGCCTTTCATACCTTTAGGAACAATTCTCTAGATTTCACCAGCTAGGTGGGGGCTGATTAGGGTAACATATATGAGGTATGCCAGGAGTGACAGGCTTGCTGGTCTTTCTTATCCACTTGTTTGGTGTGTTACATCTGTTACATATACATACGAGACCCATAACATTTGTGGACTTCTTTCAGAATATCCTTTGGACCAGATGATTTCAGTGTTACAACCTGCTTCTTAACATTTCCCCTGTTGCTTATTTAAATAAGGGATGCTGCTTTACCTCCTCTGTCAAATAGTTCAAATTATAGATCTCTTAAAGCAACTGCTGCTGCACTCTGCACCAGCAGTGGTATCATTCCATTTGTGGAAAATAAACCCTTGTTAAGTAAATGTGGTATGTGTTATGTAAGAGGAAACATTTAATGAGCAGATACTTGAAGTTCTGTTTTTATTGTATGCACCTGATCAGTTAAGTTTTTCTTGGCCCCATTGTGTAAAACAATATGTCTTCGTAAGTACGTAAGTAGTGAATTTGTTTTCCTGATATTCCCATCATGCTGGAACTAACATACCTGACATTGCAAAGCTTTGAGATTCTCCAAGTGAATGTTTGTAGAATACTGTAGAGACTATAAATTCAGAAATAAGAGTAAGCATATATAGGTTGAAGATGGCTTAGTTATAAAATTTGGTTGCTTAAAAACATTTCCAATGCCTTCTGACGGTGTCTGTGGCTGGGTCAGTGTCTTCTCCATTTCTGTCCAGGTAGGACACCAGGTAGGAAGTTTGTAAGACAAGACATAGTTAAGAATCATCCTTCAGATCCATCAGAAAGTTGATAGTTATCTGTGTTCAATTAAGACACCACAGAAGAAGGAACCTAACATATGAATCAAGCAACAATAGCAGAGGTCTGGAAAAAAAATCCTAAAAAGGACAATTTTGGCCAAAGACAGTCAGACAAGATATCTTGACTGGTAAAATTATGCCAAAGGTCAGGCCACAAAACTAAAAGAAATGAGATCAAACTGAGAAGTAACTTAAGTTATGGCTAAAATCCAGCCCTCCAAAGGAATTAATCAGATGAGGTTTGGAAGGCTTTGTCTGGGAAAAGAGATGTCTTCTCTGACTTTAATTCTCTGGCTATTGTTATAAAGGAGAAGCTTAAGCCCTTTCATTAGATGTGGAGTATGTGCAGCTTAGTTATGCACTAAATAAGTACCAGTGTGTGTGTGCATGAAATTAATGTGTGTTGGGAGGTTTTTAGTGGTCTCAGGCCAAAGCTTGCTCTCAGCCAGCAGACCTGTGGGCAAATACTGTTCACCCAGCTGCTGCACACAGTGCTGTTCCCACCACACTGAGCTGTGTTCAGCAGTCACCTAAAACGTGCTGATCAGTGAGTCACTCATACACAGAACAGGCCTTGAGTAAATGTCCTGCTCAAGTTCCCTTTATAGCAGTTTCTGAGGATGAATCTGCTACTGAGGTAAGATATGCAGTTGGTTTTCCATAGGTAGAATAGTGTGTATGAAATCTTACAGCCCATAAATTCTGAGCTGTCTGTGGGTGACCTTGCTCAGATTGTCAGCAGCGTAGGAAAGATCTTGTAGGAGGTAAAACTCTTGAAAATACCTAGTGACAACTTTTAAATTATAGCCAAAGTACTATCCAGTAGCATCTGAAGTATTAAAAATGGAACACAATCTCCTGAATAATCTTTAAAATCAAGTGGACAAAATGGTTATAATAACGATAGGCATGAGTTAAAGGGGAAAAACCTCAGTAGTTTTTCTCCCTTTTCAGAAAATGTGTATAAGATGAACTTCCCAGGCAGGCCTAGCCAAATGACTTTCTTTCCTACATGTGACCCACCAAGTCATTGCTCTAGTACAACCCTTTTCTTTGCCTTCTAACATCAGACAAAATAGGAAGCCATAATTTAGTCACCTCCACTTGTTCAATTAAAAATAGCTTGTCTAATCATGAACATGCCAAGAGATTTTAGATAACAGTTTTTCTTACCACCTGTACATTTGTTTCTGTCCACATAAAAAATTTTCCAGGAAAAAGATTTTCACATTCTGCATCCCAAGACTAATAAAAATTTAAACCAAATTTTTTGTAGGGTTTTAATTCCAGATGGTTTTTCTTTACCTTTGTCTGATCTTTACAACTTTCTCTAAAAGTGTGCTTTTTGCTCTTTATGCAGGCTGTATGTGGATGGACCTTTTGGAAGTCCCTTTGAGGAATCCCTGAACTACGAGGTCAGCCTCTGCGTGGCTGGAGGTATTGGGGTTACACCATTTGCATCTGTGCTCAACACACTGCTGTAAGTGAGCTTAAGCCTTTAAAGACATTTTGCCCCAGTTTGCAGCATCAGTGCATGTCAGAAAGGCTTTGAGGGTCTTAGAAAACTTCCACTGGCATAAGTGAACTGGAATGATTCCTTGAGAAGATGTAGAGGATTGAGATGTCCCTAAAGGGCATAAATCCTCTTATACCAGCTCTGTAACCCAAAGAGTTGTGGCAGAGATGTGCCAGAGATGCACCAGAACTGGGACAGTGTCACCAGCCTTTGTATATTGCCACCAAGCCTTATCAATCTAGTCACAGCCCTTCAGCAAGACTTGTTCCCCTAGTCCCTAGCTTAGATGAGCTGTGTACTCTAACAGTTTTTTGGAATCAGACAGTTGTGACAATCCTTCTGCTGGAAATGCAAGACCAGCTCTCCTGGTTTGACTTTTTAAATTTTGAAGTCTAAGCTTGAGGTTTTAATAGAAGGGGATCAACCTGAATTCAGGTAGCATGCAAATGTTTAACCCCATTTGAAAAGTTTAAATTTTAGGTATGCATTTTTCTATTTTTCCCTTCTTGTTTCTCTCTCTATTTTAAAATTTCATTTTAATGTAAAGCCTTTGATATTCTATGCAGATTAAACCTTTCACCTCTTGCTTTTCTGTCACATTGACAGCATGGTTCCCACTAAATCCTATGCTGTCTGAAATAGGCTTCCTTTTATGATTGCTATTGACTTTATTTTTATTTGCTAGAGTTATTGTTTAGGGGCTACAGTCACAGCCTGTTTCAAAGGCCAAGTATAAATAGCCAGCCAAAGCAGCAGACCTTCCCTGAGAGGCTGAGAGGCTAACTGGCTTTGGGAGGGCTTTACAATGCACAGTTAAAGCATTTCTTGCAAGATGAACATGCCAGGGGTCAGCTCTAACTCCAAAGTGAAGTGTGGAATTTAGGTCCTGTACACATTCTTCTGTTCTTAGCCTGGGCTGGACCTGACAGTGCTACTGAAAGTTATTAGCCCTGTGTGTCTCATAGTGCTGCAGCCCCCAAAGGCCATCTTGGGCTCCCTCATTTTCTTTCCTTGAGAGCCTATGGATCACCCTCTCAAAACCAGGGTACATTTTCACTGAAAGCCTGGGGCTCAGGTGGATAAAATGACTGTTTTCCTCGTGATGGATTATCCCTGATAGTGTTTAGCAAAAATGTCATGGAACACAAAGATGGGCCAGCAGCAGGTAATTATGTTTGCCTCCACCAGTGTGTTATCTGAGGCTGTAGGAATTCATACAGACACTGCAAGAAAATGGTAGTGTGCAAAGGATTTTGCAATGTCCATTTAGCTGCATAAAGCCATAAATTGACTTCCAAGAAACTAATTCCATAAACTGCCTTTGTAACCACTCTTCCCCCTCTGCACTGTACAATATTCAAGGGAATCATTCTCAAGAAAAGAATTAAGCAGTCTTAGTCTGCTTGCCTCCTCAGTATTTACACATCAGCAAAGCACTGGTTTAGTGTCTGATCTGCCTGTGTCTCTGCCCTGGCTTGGGAGCAGATATTGGCAGGTGTGAACATGCAAACTGCCTGATGGTGCCAGCGCTGCAGAGCAGCCAGGCCAGTCCTGTTGTGTCAAGGACACACAGGTCTAGGAGAGATCCAAGGTCTGTCCTTGAAATTGTTTCCTGCTCCATTGTTTTCCTGTTGTAGGCACATAATTTGATTTATGCTCCTGCCCTTCCCTCCACTTAGCTGTTGAACCCTGTGCCCTATTTTAAGAAATTGTAATGTACTTTACAGAAAGCTAGAGGCTTTTATGCACAAGAGTCTGTAAATAATGCCTGTTATGGGCAGCGTAACACAGAAATAGCAAGAAATGTTACATACACATGGTTGGAATGGGGGATTGCACCTCTCCTGCACAGTATATCCTGATGGAGGTAGACACAGGCATGTGTGTCTGGGGTGCTATTTTAAATCTATGCTGGATTTGATTTGGTGAAGTCTTGCAGTCCAGCCTCTTTGTCCGGCTGCAGTGTTTCATCACCGAGAGTGGTGTTTTGTTACTGAACTGGGGCATTTCAATACAAAATGCCTTGCATTCTTCTCTTTTTATCCCTTTCTATGGTGAAAGGCACTTACTTTCCTTGCTACTGTTTATAGTTCTCTTGTCGTATCTGACCAGATGGTGACCCTTCCTAAGTGCTTGTTGTAGTCTAGGCAGTCAAAAAGAGATTGGAGGAAATCGTGTTTGGAAAGTCAGCAGTTAAAAAATAAAAAATCAGAAATCAGGACTTGAAAGACACTGTACTCCCCAGTCTGAAAGCACCTTTTTTTTACTCTCTCTGGGGAGTTTACATGAAAGGTGAGTTCTCAGTTCTGCGTGCTGCTGGGGTGCTCCTGATGTCTCCATCCTTGCTCCTCAGGGCAGTGCTATGGGGAGGCAAGGCACTGGTTGGAGCCATCAGTTATGTAGATCTATTGATCCTATATCTTTGCTGGATGTGCTAGCAACTCCAGAGTTTGGAATAAGGTATAATGAGTATGGTGAGATGTATCATGAAACTTTTTGACCAGGCCTGGCTTCTAGGACTGGCATTTTAAGTGAACAGCAGGTTATGGCCTTCTCCATCTGAGAATCATTCCAGGAGGAAAAGGAGGAAACTGTGCACAGACCATTTCAGTGACCAGAACAACAATAACCAGTGTTAGCTAACCAAGAAAGTGCTTCCTGAATACTTGTGCTTTATTCAAATTCATTATTCATCAGGATATTTTTATTTCTATTTTCTTTCCCAGTTCATTCAAATCCTTCCCTTGTACTTGTTTGTGTTTTAATTGAATTAGAAATCTGACACGAGAGTCCTGTTTTTCTAAATGCAATGCCAGAATCTGCCCATGGCTGCACTTTATCCACCAGCATTTTCTGAGGTCTGTAATATATCACACATTTCCTTGACACAATGGAGCTCTGATTTGATTTGATCTTTGTGATTTTGCTACAGTGTTAATTATAATCAACCAGAGCCTTTCACATAGAAAGGCAGAATTAAGTCCTGACATTATTGCATTTGTCAATATTTTCCACTTACAGGCCTTTTTATAAACCTAATAAAGCACTGACATAATACACTTGAACTTAGAATGTCTCCTTTGCTTTGAAATAGAAGTTTGATGATGATACATGAATCCATATTTGCTGCCCAAATCATCTGTATAGCTGACAACTTCCTAGTGTGGAAACAGTGTCCATGATGGCTGTTAGCTCTGTGCTAGATATTTAATATTCTCAGGATAATCCGAATAGGCTGTGTTGGTCAATTCAGTGTCTGATGTATCATAGCTTGAAGAGATACTTAGCAGTTAGCTTCTAAAGGAAATTCATGTTTCCATTAATAAATAAAAAACATCCTAATTAATGTTTCCTTTTTAAATGATAATTTTTAACTACCCACACATTTTATTTTCAAGTGACGGCTGGAAATGCTACAAGCTCAGAAGACTCTACTTCATTTGGGTGTGCAGGGACATTGAGTCCTTCCGCTGGTTTGCAGATCTGCTCTGTATGTTGCATAACAAGGTAATGGGTGTTGTTTGGAGGGATCCTGACAACTTAAATGCAAGGTATGCCCACACTTCACACCTGGCATCCTGTAGAGAATGGCAGCCTTGCTCAGAACGAGTGAGCTCCAGCAGTAGCTTGGGCTGCCTGATCCAGGCTTCATTTATTCCTGGAGCTGCACAAACCACTTTGAGTATCCATCACCAATGTTTCATTGCAGTGTTGCCATGTTCCAGTAGCCTGGGCGCTTGCTGTGTCCAGGCTACTTTATGAGAATGGAAGAAGCAGCACATGCAGTCTGGGAAGCCTTGAGTGGCCTTTAGTCATTTGGCTACTAGGCAGATGGAGAAGGGAGTGGTATTTACAATTTCAAGTGTCTTTTAAGAGCCACGTAGTTTCCTAAAATAATATTTTTTACACAGCATGATGTGCTATGCAAGCACATCCTCTTCATTAAAAAGCTTACTTCACTGATGCTGAAACCCATGTCCCTCAGCATAGTAGGCACAAGTGACTTCACACTTACATTAAGAAAAAGAATATTATTTCACTAGCTTTTTTTATCATCCTCCCAGCTTTGGCAGGAGAATCGGCCAGACTATATAAATATCCAGCTGTACCTCAGTCAAACAGATGGAATGCAGGTATGTGGCCAAATGTTGTTTGTAAACTAAACCAGACCTTGGAGTAATAGGAAATGCAAACTGTCAGTCAAAGGCGGAAGGGGATTGCTGCAGATGTGAAAACAGGAGATGAGGCCATAAACTCAGGTGACTGATTCATTAATAGAGCAATCCTCACAGCATTAAGAAAGTCTAGTGCAGTACCCTTAACTTGATTAGGTGTGGGCAGAAATCCATATCTTCCTTTTCTAGGAACAGGGTCCTTCCAGGCCAGGCCATGGACCAGACAGTTGGCAGTGTTTGGTGGGAAATCTGCATCGTTTCTGGGCTAAGAACCAAACCAGAATTGTTCTCGGAACTTGCAAGCTCAAATCTTCTTTTCCCATATATATTTTGAAAGAATCTAGCTATTTTTAAAAGCTTTTTATTTCATTGTCTCATATATAGATGAAAAGTAGAAGTTTATTGATGTGTAAGACTGGAAATTATACTGAACTGTCAATTGACATGTATTGCCAATGCTAAGGCCAGCCTAATTCCCCAGCTCTTGGCATCTCTTGTAACTGTTTATGCTTGCAATCTTCATTTTATATTATTTAGCACATAAGCCTAGGTACAAATCTTTACTGTACCATGTCAGGAAGCTTTCCTTTGACTACAGCAGGCTCACAGCCAAGCCTAACAATTACTGCAAAGCATGAAACGCAGTGAAAAGCCATGCCCAAAGGATTTTGATCTGCCTTCTATCAGGTGGAGATAGCATAATATTCACAGCTCTGATAGGAGCACAATCCTGTAGTTTAAATAATGTGATAGCTACAGTAGTTATGACTATGACAAATGTAATGCCTGGACAACGTAAGTTGATGGAAATGTAGTGCTTGAAAATGCCTAATTGATGAATCTGGTATGTAATTGTTAGCTTAAAATTAAAAACTGAAGCAGGACTGCAATGCAATGAGATAGGGAAAGTGAAATAATAGTAAATTCAAAGGGAGTTTTCTGATACTGTGTAGTATACAAATACTGCATAGTGATACTAATTAAGGAGCTGCTGAATTTATTTAAATCATCTTTTTTGTTGAAGTCCTTCTTTAAAGTCACTTTTTTTTGTGGCTGTTGAACAAAGCTGCCATGAAGCATAATGCTGCTCATAATTGCTCAGTCTCCATGTCCATACAGGTGGTGTGTTCACTGATGTTAGTCCAAGGTGCCGACTGCTGCCAAAATTCGGGCAGTTGCACTTCATACTCCCTTTGTGAGAAGCCTCTGTGCCTGTGTGGTAAGAGCCCACCCTGCAGCAAGTGCCTCTTGTCTATAAAAGCTCCAAGGAGGCTGAGTTGATCAGGACTGTGTTTGCACTGGTGTGAGCCATGTTTCAGGTTGTTCAGCAATGGAGGGAATGCAGGAGCCTAGATAATGTGTCACTCTCTGCCTCTTACTGCTGCCTTAGGACAGCACACCCAGGGTTGTGCCCTGCAATGGGAGGGCGTTTCACCTTATCAAAATGCTGGTGAGTTAGCATTCTGGAATGGAGTGGGTTCCATCTGGGGAGCAGTTTTGGCTGCTTTCTGCTGTTACAGCAGCTCAATACAGCTGGCAAACTACTTTCAGGGTGAAAAGTAAGATTTCCCTTGTTACTTTTTCAGACCTAGTCATCTTAATAGTTACTTGTACAAAGTTTAAAAAAAAAAGACTTCAGACAGAAATACAATTTTTGCATCAGCAGCATTTCTTCCAGCTTAGCATTAAAAGCCAGTGTGGGAATGAGTAATAGGAGCATGGTTATTGTTTTATGGCTTAAGTAAATTGGTTTAAAAGTAATGTGTAAATTAATGAGCAGCTGCATGAGGGACAGTGTATAATGAACACCAAGGAGAGCTATTGAAAAGGTACTGAGCAGAGGTATTGGTGCATAAAATGACTGCAGTTCTCATCACAGCCTTTGGTACTTGTGCTCAGGTTTTACACCTCAGCACTCCAGCAAGTCAGCCAATAGCAGAAATGGGAGCCCTGGGTGATATGAAGCAATTTGCAAATCAGGCAGAATGGAGTTTTTTGTTTCTTACAGAAAATAATTGGTGAAAAATACCAAGCTTTAAACTCCAGGCTTTTGATTGGACGACCCCGGTGGAAGCTGCTGTTTGATGACATAGCAAAGTGCAATCGGAGGTAAGTGCTTGTCTGCTTGAAGGATGCCACAGTTCAACCCTGGCCATGTCTGTTTGTATGACAATATTTCTGGGATTTATCTTGCTGAGACATAGCCTATACAAACTGAAACACTTTTTTTTTTTTTATGCTTAGAGCAGTTCAGCTTTTCATGCAGCTGAGATGTTCAATGGCTCAGAAAATAAAAGGAGCAGATTTCCATCTCACTGCACAGAGATTACATATGTTCTTGTCCATGGCACTGTCTTGCTTTCAACATATACTGGCTTTTTATATAAAGTTATATTTCTTAAAATTGTTGATTCATGATTTGTAATGCTAATTTACAAACAGAATTCACAAGGAAGAATTTGAATTACCTGTTTTGGTTTTATTCAGAAGATTTATTGTCTTTGGGTATTTCTAGCTATTTTTTATTCTCTGTTAAAAACCTGTCGATGCCTTTTTATGTGCTGGGAAAGAATATTGTGGTCTGAAATAAGACAAGTGTAAACCAGAGAACACATGCATATGGAATGTCTTTGTCCAGATCCAGCTTTGTTGAGTATTTTACCCTCTACTAGCAGTTTATTGTGCCAAAAGTTGATCTGGAGGAGGGCACTATGTGAATCTTCCCTAATCCACTTCAAAAGTTGTTGGTGTGGGAGCAAACCCCCCTGAGAAGCTGTTGATAGTAATCTGGGTGCATCAGGTTGAGAGGTGCTGTGCAGAACTTTCCCTCAAGAACGTTTTGTCCTTTCTTGCACTTGCAAAGTGAAATCTGCCCATGGCTTGTTGACTCCTCTCTTCTGGGGCTAGATATGACTCGGGGGCACTGAGCCCTGGCTCTTGAGAAGCACTGAGTGACGAATGTATCACTGTGGCCAGTGTGAGCTGCTGACAATACTTGTCTTGGATTCAGGTCGTAGAGCAGGATGCCCCAAAGGCTGCTATGTCTCTAGCAGAATTTTCAGCCTTAGAGAAAGGGTTTAGAGCAAAGACCATGGGAAATAGAAAGGGAAATAGAGAGTTCAGAGAACCATGCTGACTCTCTAGGTTCAAAGGTCTCCAACAGTGGACTGTTGACCTTTTATGCTCCATTCTAATGTCTTTGTTTAACTATGTGAGTGTAGTTTTAAAAGGTGAAAGTGATGAGGTTCCTGCCACTTCCTGCCAAGGATGTAAGAGCACATAATATAGATGAAGCCATTAGTAGTAGTAGTAGTTATATTTGATTTTTCTTTTTTGCTTTCCACTGCATTACTCCTATTTAGACTTCAAGTACCATTTCCTCTGCATTTTCACATCAGGTCTTTAAATTGGGACACTATTTTTAAGCAAGGTGTCTTTAATACCTAAATAATGTTCTGAGTCTTTTGTCAGACATCTTGCTAAGATGTAGGTTTGTCATTTTTTGTCATCTCTTTATCAAGGTGTATATAGGTCTGTACCTATGGATGTAGTTACGTGTCATGATGCCCAATAGTGAGGCCCTTGACAAACTCAGCTGTCCTGCAAAAATTTACCTTTTGTAGGTAATCTCCATATTTCCTTGGATGAGATGGGAACTACAGTTTTTCCCTCTGGTCCAATTTCCAGGTCTGCTGCTAGCTTTATTTCAGTTCTTATTTCTCTGTAACTTTCCACCTAATCGCCCCTGCTGCTATACAGAGACCAAAAAAACCAAACTAAAGCAAAACAGGTCAATCAAGTTGTTTCCAACATCTGGTGCCAGTGTTCAGACTTTCACATTTGCAATCATCCCCTTGGGCTTGTTTATGGGCAGCCAAGATGTTTTCCAGTTTTTATCTTGTGATTTTAGGAAAAGCTGCATATAAATAAACAGGCAGCTGGCAAAGCTCTCACTGTGTAGCCGTCTGATTGCTGTGTGCTTTGTGAATTGTTGCTGTTGTTGCTGTTTGGGTCCCAAATAAGCAAAGTGCATTTGTAAGTGTCTGAGCTTTGCCAGACCTTCAGAGCATGACATGGGACAACCCAGCATCAGGTTCCTGATCCTTTTTTTTTTTTGGGAAAAGAGGAGCAGATGTATGCCATCTACTGTTCTTATTTCATATGACACCTGCAGACCCAGCAACCTGAATTGGAACAGTTACATAATAAATTACTGGTCTTTTTCTTTCATGTTTTTTTGGGGGGATGGAGCAACAGCCTTGTTCCTGTTCAGTTGTGTCCTGGATGAAAAGCTTGCACCATGCTCAGTTTGCTTAGGTCAAGTGGGCATGTGTTTTTTTCCAGGTAGAGAACAACCTAGAAAAAGACATGAGTACCTGTAGGAGAAAAAAGCATGGAGCACCATGATACATTTCTCATGTGCTCTAAAGGAAAAACTTCTCTCTAGGAATGAATGTGGGATTTAAAACAGGAACATTTCAAGTTCTGACTCTGTCCTCTCAATGTAACAAAGTATTTCATCTCTCTCAGGTCCTGCTGTTCACAAAATGGATGTAAGAATATGTGCCAACCTACTCATCCCATAGGAATGCTGAGGAGTTACTTGCTTAGTGCTCTGAATGAGTAAATTCTATATGAAGTTTATTATTGTTACAAAGAATGGCCTATAACATAGTTTCCTTAACTGTAAACATCTTAATGGTGTTCATGAAGATTTTCAGACATAGCTGCCTGTTTTCACCTTAGCCACAGAGTGAGCTTTTGTCCCAAACAAGTGATAGATAAGCAGTTAAAGCCCATCAGCTCAGGGTAGCAATATGCTGTTCCACGTCGTAGCTTTCCTCAGCCACCTTTCTGTTCGTGTTCCAGCAGCCAGGCAGGAGCTGGGCGAGGCAGGGGGGAGGCATCAGCAGGCACATGGACACATGAGGAAGGTAGATGGTTTGTGAAGGGGTGTCCAGACCAGATTCTGATGGTGGGTATGCCAGGGAGGCAGTCTGAATGCCTGTGGCCCACTGCACAGAACAGTGATTCAGCTGGGTTTCAGGAGACCTTGGCCATGGGTTGGCTGCTGGCTTTGCTGGCTGTTTATATGTAATGAAAGAGAAAGGAGAAGCTGAGTTCTTTGGGGTTTATTTTATCAGTTCACTGTACTAATTAGACTGAAGAAAAATAAAAACAAAACAAACAAACAAAAAAAAAACCCAACAACAACATTAATTCTTTCAATTAAATACACAGTAGAAGACAGAGTCTTGCTGGCAGCTCATGAATCCTTTTTCTCCAGTGTGCACAGATTAGAGGGAGTTCAGAGTCTGCAAGTGCTGAGGAATCTTTTTTGAGAGCAACAAGCAACAACTCTCTCATTATTGCAACTAATTCAGCCTCCAGCACACCACCCATTGCCATTAAAAGGAGTACTGCCAGAACAGGAAAGCTTAATAGATAAACATAAGGGCGAGAAAAGTACGACTTAGGACTTTGCCATGGATTGATATGAGAGATGGTGTCATTGAAGGCAATTAAAATCTACTTTGTAAGTTACCTGCATAACTTTGTGATGATTTCTGATGTTTGAGTGGCATGTTGTACCATGCCAGAGTTGCTGTGCACTGATGCAGTGTGCACTGCCATGCTATTCCAGCAGGTGCCTGACACCTGACATGTACATGTAGCAGTATGTACCAAAGATTGCTTCTTCCTCCTCCCATCAAACACATGCAGAGGGAGCTTTAAAGTTTGATTATCTTGCATATGCTAAAATATTATGTATTAAATAGTTAGTGGGTAAAACACCAAAATAGTCCTGGAAGCAGAGCCCAGAATCCAAATCTCAAGCCTCTTGGTGAGTGCTGTAGATCACAATAGTTAGAGCCATGTTTCCTCTTGTATGCTTTTTCTTCATCCTTGTAAATCTTTAAGATCTTTTTCTGTAGTGGCACAATTTCAGCAGGAAGAAGATGATTTTTTTTTTCATGATACAGAAAAGGCATCACTCTATTGTCTTTCCCTGCTTCCTTTCCTTCTCCTCATTTTTCAAAAAAAGGGAGATAGTGAATATTGTGAATGGCTCAGTATCCCTGTGGTGGATGTGCTTTGTTCTGGTGCTGGCTACAATTCTGAGCCCTCAAAATGTTGTATGACTGTGAGTCTGACAGCCTGTTTTTAAGGTGACCAGAGAGCAAAGAGCTGTTGTTGCTAGAGTGTTGTGAAAAAGTCAGGTTGACTAAAGAACCTGGGCTGAGATCTATGGGTGATGAACAAGGATCATACTCTGTATTTGACTTTTTATGAGATTTCCCAATATAGATGTTGAAGGAAGAACTGCATGCTAATGTGAAAGTAAAGCAGTAAAATTATTCTGTTGCTGCAAGAAATAATAATCATGGGTTAGTAGTGCTCTGTTTTCATTAGTGTAACAAATCACTGTTAGTGACTAGATAAGCTTGTGTAATTCATGAGTTACACTACGGAAGTCTTTACAGTGAGACATATTTCTAACAAAAAAGTGATTAATCATGAAAAATAATATAATGGAAAATAGCAATATTTCATCATTTGACGTCTTGAGACTAAGATGAAGCACTTCTTCCATAGAGTTTTTTTAGTCAGATAAATTGTAGGGTTTGTTGTAGGGATTCTTGGGAGAGGTATGGTGGCTTCAGTGAAACCAGCTGCTTCATCTAGTGAGCTGTTCTCACCTTAAAATCAATAGGTAGGTGGTTTATGTATAATACCATGAGGCCCTGATCCACTTCTTTCTATTACTGGAAATTACTGTTATTCACAAAGTCATAACTTCCCCTTCCCTCTTATTTTTTTTTTTTTTTCTTTAACAGGAAGACCATTGGAGTTTTCTGCTGTGGACCAAACAAAATCTCTAAGATACTTCATAAACTGAGCAACAGCAGCAACTCATATGGGACAAGGTTTGAGTACAATAAAGAATCCTTCAGCTGAAAGTCTGCTGGAGCAAGACTCTCTAGAAGATAAAAGTGCAATTTTTTGTTTGTACAATGTAAAAGTTCATCTGTGGTTTAAACAGACAGAAATGTACCAAAGAATAGCACAAATGTTTTTATTTATGATTATTTAAGACTGATGGATGCAGCAGTATACCAACAAATACTCAGTGCTTTTACTCAAATGTGCTCACACAATATTTGTGGTGGGAGTGATTCTTTGGATTTGTTTATGTTAATTAAAAAGTACAGAAGCTGGGGATAGACACAATTGCTTTAAAAGCTGATGGAAGAAGAATCTGTGGAATGTTTGAACTTCTTCCACTTCAGTCCTCTGAAGCTGGATCAGTAAATTAAACCCCAGGTTAATCCAAGTGGCAAAACATAGTATTACAAAGACTCTTGCTTTTGTTGGTATACATATCTTATGGCTTTGGGGTGAAAATACTCCATATTAAAGATTTTATTATACATTGCAGAACTGGGATTCTGTATTTAAAATAGAGAGTGTTACTCTTGCTAGTCTACTTCTGTAATGAAGTTAACCTAAGGAAAAGTGAGCACAATTGTGTAGCACCAGTGGGCAGCCTCTGCTGTGATGTTAGTCACAGCCTTTTGGCAAGCACACATCTGTACGTGGAGAACTCTGTATCTTGCATCAATTCAGTATTCAGTGAGTTTGCAAAATAATTATGATTTATGCAGCCATAAAGCTGGAGCAAGAAAAGCAATGAACAGGAGCAGACAGGATCTGAAGTTTTATTATACCACACACTCAACATGAAAGTTGCCCTCACTCTGCACTCACATGCCCTGAATGTCAAGTACTTCAAACTTTCAGATATGCTGATTATTTTACAACACAGCCGGTTGAAAGCCAGTTTTAGAGGTCCCAGAGTATGTTTGGTTGACTGTGATCCTTTCAGTATCTTCCCTGGAGCCACCCTGTTTTCCCTGGTGCCACTGAAAGCAGGATGAGACCAGATCTGCAGCAGAGTGAGAACAAACCCCTTGGCTCTGTGGCTCCTTGGATGATGTGTGCAGATACAAACCCTGCAGGAGCTGCAGTGTGCTTTCAGTTTGTTCCATAGAGGAAGATCTCAAAACATCCAAAATTTAAGCTCTCCTTCCCTTCTCCTCCCCTCAGCTGTTTTCTGCCCGTGATTGCCATGGGAGAGCTAAAGGTTGAAACTGGTACTTCATAACTTTTTGGTTCTGAGGAGCGCCTTTTCTTCTCCATCCAAATAGCAGATCCAACTTCCTTTATTTCATCTTCTCTCCTTTTTCCTTACTTTGCTGAGATGAGGGCATTTAAACAGAAATCAGACACTTAGCTGGCATAAATAGGCACCACTCGAATGTCTCTTGATAGAGCAGCATCACTTTAACATGGTGAAAACCTTCCCTTTGATCTCCAGCAGAAGCTTGGGAGCAGAACAGTGTAGAGTTTGCAGCATACAGGGGCAGAGGCTGGCTTGAGAACTCTGTGCCTGTGGTTCACCTGTATTTAGGGCAGTGCTTTTGATTTCATTTACATCTTTTTAATTTTGGTGGGAAAAGCACTGGATTTCTGCTCGGACACAGACTCTCTACAGGAGTCTGTAAGTATCAATGTGAGTGTTCAGAGGGAAGCATTTCTCTAGTAGGTGGTGTATAGGCATAATGTATGTATAAATAGTGAGGATGACTTTGGACTTTGCCTTGGCAGCTTCTGCTCAGGAATTGCACTCGGTGAGCAATCAGTGAAGCCACAAGGGAATGTGTTCCTCAGTGTCCAGAGCTGGCACTGAAGTCTTTATCTATGGCTCTGCCCAATTTGAAATCCAGGGAGAAAGGGAAGAACCAGAGATAGACGAATTCCTACTGACAAAAATTCTCGAAGTAGCCCAGATGAGGGAAACCAAAATAGAAATGCAGTGTGAGATGGGAGCCTACATTACAGCTACTGATTTTAATTTTTTTCTCTTTGAGGCTGAAAGGACCATTCTTTTCCTACTGGATCTCATTCATCCATCACTGTAAAACAGCAAAGGATTAGATTCTTTTTAATCAGTAGGATTTCTTTCTAATACTGCCTGCATAGATTTTATAATAAATATAAAACTGTTGGCAAAATGCATAGGTACTGGATATTGTAGATTCTGCATACTTTCTTTGTTTTCTGGCTGTTAGTTTAAAACATGATTGAGATCGTGCCTGCATCTGTTACCCACAACTAGGAAGTGATCTTCTCCTCTAGTTTCAGGATCTACTATCTCATGCTTTTAAAATACAGTTTAGAGTCATCTAATCACTATGTTGTTTGTGGTTTTACATCTCCTCTGACAGATATTGGCTCCATTACCATATAATGAGCAGCTAGTTTTGCAGTTAGCTCTGTGCTAAAGCAGATTATGTTTTCTGGCTCAGCTTCTGTATAGGTAACACTTTGTAATTAAAATAGTATTACTAGTACTTTGCTCTTACTCTGCATTGTTGCAGGAGTTGATGGTGTTTGTGGGCATGTTAGACACATTAAACAGTGCTGTCACAGCAAGACTGAAGCAGATCCAGGCTGTCCTCTTTCTCTCTTTGTGCTGTATCTGACTCAGCTGACCCACTTGTAAAACAAGCCCTGGACTGTCTGCCTTTCTGGAGTGTTTTGAGGCTTAATTAATGTTTTGGGATCACTTCTGTGCACAAGCAGCAGAAAGATCTAATTGCT
Organism: Cyanistes caeruleus; assembly: GCF_971803275.1. NCBI lineage: Eukaryota > Metazoa > Chordata > Aves > Passeriformes > Paridae > Cyanistes > Cyanistes caeruleus. The sequence continues at coordinate 80,183,268 of NC_141703.1, forward strand.
ATGTAAATGTGCTTCTGTTTAATTTTGGTTAAACCTTTCTGTTGCTGATCTGAGTAATTGCTAGACCAGGTGAGGAAGAGTTTGGGAAAAGTCTAAAAGCTTCAGTTGCTTTTTTTTCCTTTCCCTTGAGCTATGCTTCTGTAAGAGAGGCAAAATGTTTAAGAGTTGTTGAGCGACTGTGACTCGGCTTCAGGAGTGGCAGATATTATGATAAACACAATCTTTCTACAGGCTGTGTTGTCATTGCTCTTTCTGAGTGTGTGTCCAGCTTTCAAAACAGACTCAAGGCCTCTTTAAACTCCATTGCTTTTGTATCTGTAAGCCAAGTGTATGTAAAAATATAACTCAGTGCCAGGCAAGTAGGTGAAGGCTGACAGCACTCAATTCCACATTTGCAGATCAACTGGAGTTATGTAATTGAGCATCACTTTTCACTTTAAGCTGTGTCCTGTGAGTCTGTCGTAAGTGTCCTGCTGGCAGGGGAAGGATCCCTCCCTGTATTCTCCCAGATTTCACTCAGTCTTTCATAAAGCTGTTCTCAGTGTTTGTTCAGCAGGATCTTTTGTTTTATTCATCGGAATTGTTTCAGGACCTTTTTTTTAGACCAGGAATGTTTCCATACCATGATGCAAACCAAGCCCTTTCCCTGCAACAAGAATCTGGCCCTTGTGCAGCAGTGTGGGACTCAGGGCTTTACACAGCTAACAGCAGGATTAATCAGATGTACCCACGACCCATTCCCGTATCACTGAGATTACTTGTGTGAGTGAATGTCCACTGCCACAACAAAAAACAGCAGAGATGAGCCCTGATGTTGCATGGGAAGGCCTGGTGGGGGCTGACCTTCACCACTGAAGTTGCAGAACAGTCTGTCCCTCCACAATGATTGTTCCAGCCCCATGTTTGGAGCAACACTATCCTGTTTCAGTATGTGTTACTACTACTAGCACGTGGGCTCTTTCTTGTCTTTTTTCCCCTCTTGTGGTCTCTAGCACATAGGTGGCAAAGAGATTTGAAGCTGGCTGAGAGAGGGCAGATAAAGCATTAAGTAGCAGACCAGCTGTGTTGGGAACAGTAATTCAGCTATAGCAGCCTAACAGAGCAGAGAAGTAATGGTTTAGTAGGACTTGGAGAACAGCAGCCTAAGAGTAAAACCTCTAGTCCACGTTTAATGCACCAGGTTATAGTTTCAAAGCACAAGACATGGCTTAGGGGAAGCTGGCATGAGGCTAAAGAGTCATTGCTTATAGCAGTTCAAGGACCGTAAGTCAGAGAAGAGGCATAGTTTTTAAAATGCAATGTTTAGTCTTGAAAAATAAGAGGGCTTCTAGGGAGATTAATTTTCACTTCAGCCTGGCAATCACTTCATAAGCTCACTTGTTTGATATAAGGCAAGGTGGATCTGTTCTTCTCTGGATTATGCATTCAGTTTTTCTGCCGATTTTCCATCCCTCAGAATTTCAACCAGTTTTTATTATTTGAGCCAAAAGGATTTAACAAGAAGGTTTAATCAAAATGCCACTGGTGCCTGTGCTGAGCTGAGGTACTATGAATGTAATTTTTCAAGGATATATATATATATATATATAATATATAGCTGATGATTCAACTGTGAACAGTGATTTGGGATTTGCATTGTTTCTGCTGCTGGTGTATTTCATTAAGGCCACTATGGTGATGCACTGTAAAAATGTATGGAGCTGAAATGAGACTCTTCCTTCCCATAAAGAGTGGTATTTTAGTGCCTGTACTAAGCATAGTAAATCCTAGAAACTAAAATTTCCTTTGTAGGCACAATAGATTACTTAGCATCTTTTAAGGTTAAAAACTCTGAGTCCTCTGCTGTATATGACTGACATGTATAATGAATGCTCTGACACAAAGGTTTTGAGCAACAAATGCTTCTTAAAGGGCTGGATGAGGATAAGGATATGTGAAGGTTTAGTATCCTGCTAATTGTATCACCCATGTTGCAAGAAGGATGGGAGCTGTTTTGGTACCAGGGAATGCTGTGCACTTCCTCTGATGTTATGAATGTCTGAACTTGCAGTGGATCCTCAAGGTCCACTATGCCAGGAGTGCTATATTCCCTAGAGGGATCCTATTTGTAAGAGACAGGTGCTGGATCTGTGCTAAGAGCAGTACATGGGCTCAGAGAGAAAGCTGGAAAAAGCCACGTGTCCCAGTTGCAGATTGCTTCTCAACAGAGCCCTTGGATGAGAGGGAAGGCTGGTCTTGAACCTCCAGGTAAGCTGCTGTCAACTGAGGAGCAGCCCAAGGAGGGCAGAAGAGGATGATGAATGCCAACAATAAACAGCGTAAAATATTTTGTACCTGGGAACCAAGGGGAAGGAGGAGACATTCTTCTTAGCTTCTCAATGTTAGAAATTAAAAGCAAACCCCATTTTCTAGATGTTGATACAGAGTCTCCCCGGGGGTTGAGAGCTAATGTATGCAAATACATTGCATTTCCATGCACCACACAGTGCTAAAGCCCAGAAGAAAACTAGTATATTTTAGCAAACACCCTGAAAATAAGCAATTCCTTTGAAATAAAACCTTTACTCTTTCAAGTTAACCTACTTCTAAAAAGCATCTACTTCTATTCTGCAGCTGTGGAATCGGGAAATAGCTTTACCTGTTAACTCCTTTTCACCAAAATACTGGAGTGTAGAGCTCTCTGTGTCAGCTGTAAGTATCTTTGACAGTTTGATAAATAAATTTTGTGTTTGTTGCTGCTGACCCTAGGAAAGGACAGCCTTGAGGATGAGAAGCAGTGTTACATAAATGTCTAGTGTACATAGCAACGCTGAGCAGGGAGACGCTGCTGCATCACTTTTGATGCACCAGTCACTCATTAAAATTCTGTCATTGCAAGGTCATGTTGCTCATCTCATACTCTGCAGCCCTGGGGAAGAAATTTGGATGAGAGGTGGGGGAGGAAAAGCAAAAACTTCCGCCTTGTGCTGTAACCAAGAATATATTCATCGACAGCAGGGCACATGTTTTGATTTCAAAAGAGCATGCCATTTCTTTTTCAGGGATAACGGGTTCCCTCCTGTGCTGTGTCATGGTGTTTGTGTGTTAGAAGTGTAACACAGTGATAACGGGTTGCTTCCCAATTGAATAAATAACGCCTCTGAGCTTTTGCTTCTCCCTTGAATAGTCTGAGAGAAATGCAAAATACCAGTGAGCATATAGAGTGGACTGTGTCCCAAGCTGCACTCAGCACAGCCTGGTTAGGAATGCTGCACAGCAGCTCTGCAAGCTGCTGGGAGGAAGCAAGGCTGAGGTTTTGGGTTCAGTCCCCGGATGGACCATTCACTTGAATGATGATCCTTGTGGGTCCTTTCCAACTCAGACTATTCTGTGATTCTGTGTAACTGTTTTAAGAACAGTGAAACATGTCAGTGATACATGATCTGTGGTCAGAAGCAGGCCAGATCACCACACTGGCTGTCACATCTCTGAACCATGAGTCTGAGCCAGTCCTAGGTATGCTTTGGTGAAGGGAGAGTCAGGGGCTCTTGGACTGAGTCTGCAGATGAAAAGTGCTTTAGACAGAGCTGGATGAGTCTCCTGGGTGCATTTCAAGCCTGGAGTTTGGAGCTCTCATACCTGAGGGTGAATTGTGTAGGCAATGAGCTGACCTGACCTTTGGTCTCAGTTCTATGGTTAGCTGAAGTTATGGACATACCCTCTGTATTCCTCTAGCTTTGTAGAAGCATGTTCAGGGGCAGGGAAGCAGGTTATGTTATTGCACCTCATTAGGTGTTAGATGCTTGAAAGCATGTACTGCTTAGAACAGATGAGGACAGTGAATGCCAGCTTCCACCCACAACTGAATATACCCTGCCTTTTTTTTCCAGTAGTGTTCCTGAAGAATAAATGGCCAAGTCTCTGCAGAGAAGACACAAGTGATGCATTTTTCTTTTATTGTATCAGAGCAATATAATTAACTTAAAAAATATTTGCCATGAATGTGAAGTTGCACTTAATGACATTTTTCTTTTTGACTGTTTAAGCCCTAGTAACAGTTTGATACACACTTTTCGACAAAAATATAATGCCCCAAAGCTTAAAAATGTGGCTGAGATGGAACTTGGCAAGGGATCTCCACCTGATAGTGAAATATCATTGTCTATTGGAACTGGATGCATTTGTGTTTCATTCATCTTGGTCTGCTCCATCACCATGGAAGATTAGAGGGAGCAGAGCTTTCAGATCCTTCTCTTCCTCTGCATATAACCTCAGCCTTCATCTAGAGGTGTGTTTGAACCTTTGGATCACTAGATGCATCGTCAGCCATGTATCACATAGTCCTTCTTTTGTACTCTTCCTCCCTCCTTAGCACAAATTATATAAGGAGGCTTTTTCCACTCTTTGTTTCCCATAACTCAGGAAAATGCCATTTTGGGAAATGCAGAGTGCCTCAGTTTTAATTGCTTCATACACCAACCTGTATAATGCTCCTGGTGTACACAATCCAAGGGGGCTCTTGTAGTCCCTTTGATTAGCTTCAGGAAAATGAGGGGTGCATCCCAGTGCTGGAGATGCTTCTGACACTCACAAGAGGGGCAGTGCTAAAAGGGCAGCTATGTAGAAAATGGGAAAACTCATAAGAGCAAAGATGACATCATCTGCTGAATGAGAATTGGGAATTTGGCTTTGTGAGAGTCAGATCACTTGTGGCTACCATTGAAATTAAGTCATGCGTCTGCTTTCACACGTAGTCATTTCAAGACACTGGGCAGTGATGGAAAGGGTTTCTTTTTTCAATTACCTTTGCTATTTCCATACAGCCCCTACTTTACCAGCTGCATATAATTTCCTTCTTTCACTGATTAATTATTTCTTTGCCTGGTCTCTTTGCTTCTGGGAGCTCGAGAGCTCACTGTTTATAAAGGGAAGAAGAAGTGTGCTGTTAAGCAGACAACTCCCAACACATATGTCCAGCTCTGCATCTTTGAGACAGAGGTGCTGATGCTGCTGTGAGTGCAGAAGGGCAGAGCTTTCACTGAGTTGTGACCAGGACCCTCTTCCAGGCTTCATATATTGATGAAGCTCTGGGCTTATTAATTAGCTTTTTCTGAAATAGGTACCCTTAGTCCAAATGTGCCAGGGTGTGAAACCCTTAGTGGCACTGAGTTTTCCTCTCTCTGTGTTCCTTCTGATCATTTGCAGGAGCAAATTTGATGAAACACATTTGGGTAAGAAATGGTTCTCTTGGTCTATGGTGGTAGTTGAGAAGAAAAGTCATAATTGGAGCATCTTCCCTCAAACTGATGTGCAAAATAGTGTTTTGGATGGCCCAGCTATATTAGTTCCATAATATGAATATAGGCAGTTTCTTGAAATATCTATGATTTTTTATGTAAATCTGACTTTATTTTCAGAACCAACCAAACAAAAAAAATCTGAAACATCTTTTTTATGTTGAAAATGCTCGTATGTCCAAAACACATTTGTTTTAAAAGAATTCTTCCAAGATGCTTAGAAGAAGAGTGGAAACTAGCTCGAAAAACTCATTTTCTAATAGCAAAGCATTCTTTGGTTTTGGTTGTTTGTTTTTTTTTCTTTTGAACCTTCATTAGTGAAAAAGTAGAGTTCAAAGTAAGCAATAGTACCATAGTCTGAGCTTCAGCAATTCAGTATCTTCTATTTAAAGTAAAGCATCTCTCTAGGATCATGTCTACACTGTCATCTGAACCTTCCAGGCAATGTCTGTAGCAGATCTAGACTTGGGTTGCTGTGAGAAGAAGACATGATCCATTTTTGTCTTACTTTGGGTAATTATTTTGGGACTCAAAAGCCATGTGAGAGTTTGATGTGTTAAACAGACAGGAATTGGAGCCACTGATAGAAGTATGAGTATGCTGAAAAGTCCGTAGCCTGTCATCCCATTAGTCAAAATAATTAAAGTCCAGTCTCAGGAAGGAAGATGGCCACAAAGGAAATTCTTGCCATCCCTAAAATTTGAAAAGTGCAATAAAATAAGGTCAGCTTTCCATTTTTTCTTTTAAGAAGTGATCCCTGGAAATAGATATTTACAGTTAATATGTATGATGTGATTGAAAAATTAATGTCTTGTCTTTTCTGTAGCTGCAAGTCATAATTTCTTAATTTCTGACCACATTCCTCTTCCTCTCTCACTCTTCCCTGTCCCGAAAGGAAGAGACCAGAAAATTCTTTCTGAATTTCCACTTCTGTAATTATATAGCTTTTCCACTAGAGGTGAAATAAAATAATGATTAAAAAGGAAGGCGACATTTACTTTTTATATCTCCATACAATGTGCAAGATAACAATTTTGGAAAGTATTCACATAAATGTCCACAATTTTGAGTACTCAATGTTCTTTTCAGAGGTATCTGTTTATATTAATGTAATTTCAATCTGTTCTTATGCTTTTATAGATCAGGATGTGGTACAATTCTTTGAAAAGAGCTATCTGCTTAGTTTCCAAGTGGAACACAAAGCAAAATTTGGCCTTGAACTTGCATTTGTAAGTTTTTCACCCAAGCTTGACTTTAAGAAAAATAATAGTATTTACTGGATTCATGTCTGTAACAAGTCATACTCTTGCTGTATGAAATGCCCCATTTTGTAGCTTCAGCTTGCTGACCCTCAACACAACAGAGGAACTTTGTTCCAATTTGACTGGAAGAACTTAAATACATCGCTGTTGTACCTTCATGCCTCATAAACCTTCATAGAGTAAGCAGTAAGCTGTCTGGGTCTGTTAGTTCCACTAAAATGAAGGAAAATTTTTACCAGTTGTCTATATAATAAGGCAGAACTAGAAAACTGACCATTAAAAAATCTCTGGGTTTTTATTTTCCTATTTTTTGCAGTTTGTTTATTCTTCTCTCTTATGAGTCACGTGCAGAACTCTTCCCACAGTGTCCCTTTCTTAGTTACATGGTGTTGTGAGGGTAGATGAAATCTGTTGGCTAAATAAAGGACTCAGACAGGGCTCTTGAGCTTGATCCCATGTTCTTACAGAGTTCCCCTACAAACCAGTGACTGTGCAGGATTTTCAGAGTAACATGAAGAGTTCAAATTCACTGAGATTTTTATACCCAACTTCATTGGGTTTCTTTCTAAAATCCCGTCTTCTTTTTGCCTACCATTAAAATGGGGATAGCCACACCGGGAAAGAGTTTTGATTTGCCTGGCAGGTAGTCCTTCATTTTAAATTTTTTTAGTTAAACTACAAACTCCTGGTTGCAATATGGAAGGGAGGCTTCTTGCCCAAAATACTTGTCTGAATTAGCCATTTTATCTTAATGGCAGTCCTGACAACTAAAGTATTTGGCTGCTGAGTTCTTTTGCTGTTCAGATGTTACTTTTACATTCTGTTATATTAGCAGATCATCTTAATGTGATTTTATGTCTCTTATTGTATTTGACAAAGCACCATATGTTTATACATCATGTAATTATGGCACTGTACTCTAAAGGTATTTACTTTACAGGAAGTTTCATGACTTTGGAATAAACAACCATTCCAAGACTGAGCAAAGCATGACTGAGTTGTTTGTGACCTGATTTCAGTTAATGACATACTGCCTTAATCGTGGAAGCACTGTGTGTGTGCGTGTCTGTGTGTGTGTGTGTGTGTGTGTGTGTGTGTGTGTGTGTGTGAGACTGCTGGTAGGGAGGCTGGGATTTCTCTCCTTAGCAGAAGACCTGATATTCTTTGTGGCGCACTAGACTTGCTGAAACATCCACACAGGGGTCATAGATATGCTGCAGGAGACCCAGGATCCTCTGGCATGACAGCAGCAAGTTGGGTAGGATACCCAAAGTACTAGAATTGTACTAGGCACCCTTGTTTAGTCACCCAGAGTAATTTTCTGCCTTAGAACATGTGCACGTGCTTACTTCATATGTATCTGTGGCTGTGAGACCACCTCAGAGGCAGAATACATTATTTCATCCTCATCATCATGCACACTGGAATTTAGGAGAATATCACTCCACTACACTCTGTCCTTGTTTAGAGCAGAGTGGAAGGAGAAAGGAGCACCTGCCTGATTCTGACCCATCAAAACTGGTGATGAGCAAAGTTCCTTCCCATATCAGAAGTATGTAGAAATCTTTCCCACCTGTGCTGAACACTTGAGTGCCTGACATTGAAACGTGCTCTGGGCATTTGCTTTTGTCTGCTTGCTCTGGTGAAGTATTTCAGTGTGCTCAGACCATGCTGCTTTTGATAGATATTCATCTGAGAGCTGCTATTTTATTATGGTCTTCAAGACACTGCTGATTCTACAGCAAATCTGCAACAACTGGTTTAAAACTCTTAATTCACTTCCCAGTGATGTGTTTAGGGGTCTGTTGGGTGCACTGCAGACTAAAGCACCCACTTCCTGCAAGATGTTGAATGCTCTGGGGGCTCTCCACCTAATCATTTCTGCATTTGGCAGGGTTGTGGGTTTTTACAGGAAAACTGCACATCAAACATAGATTAATACAAGTGTGCAGAGTTCTCTGAGATTTTTCAGAATTGTTAACAGTTCTGGGTAATTTATTTCTGAGAAGTGAGGGTATGTAGTTAAACTGCATATATTGATCTCAGAGTTGTATTTTTTACTTTCTCTTTACACAGTGGTATTGATAAAATGATGGGAAAAGATACTATCCCTCCAGAAAAAGGAATTTAACAGCAGCAAAATAAAATAAAAAAAAACTAAACAAAAAAACCCTCTGTATATTCCTTCTAATTTTTTTTACTTGTTAAATTAAAAACTTATAGGGACAGCTAGCAGCTGCACTTTAAAGTTCCTGATCTCTGCAGAAGGTGTTTATTTACACTAAATGCAGGGTCAGTTGCAGGCAGGGCAGAGTTATCAGAGGAAAAAGATTTTTTTTTCAAAAATTATGAGTGTTTTTCATTAAGAGGAATGTCCTTTCCACTCACCTTCCCCATGCCAAGTAATGAGGTTTGGCAAAATGTGTTTTGGCTCTTGAGCTTTAATTTTCTGTCTGATATTTGGAGACTTTTTATGGGAAACTATATATTTCACAAATGCATTTGATCAAGAGAGAAATCTCAATGTTCATGCGAGAAGATTATGGAAAGGGGAACACAAATTTATTGTTTTTTACAAAACCTGGCTGAAACTGCTGATGAAAATAATAAATTCTCCTTATGGTGGACAACAAAGAAAGTCTTGCAGTCTGCTGCTTTCCTGATGGAAGAGGAAAACTGCTTCCTTCTCCTCACTTCAACCCTATATGGGCATCATGGACCATGGCACGTTCTCAATAATGAGGTGAGCAGAAGGATGAGCAACAGTAGGCAAAGACTGCTCACAGTAACCTGTGAGCTTTTCTAGAGAGAAAACGAGTATCTGTGGGCTCAGCAGCAGCTGTCTGCCTGACCTGGGCACCAACCTCACAGAAGTTATTTAAGGAACCAAATCTCCTAATGTAAATGAACACCCTTCTCACATTGTCAGACAGATGTGAAAACTTTTGAAGACCCTCCAGGGAGATCTGATACACCTGACTTGCAATTTTGCTTTTCAGGGTACAAAATAATTTCAAAAGTGATTTTTTTCCTCTCCATTGGTGTTACAGGGAACATACTCATTTATTTGGAGAATGCAGCATGACATGGGCTGCAAGTGTGGGTACTGCTTGGATATGAGCTGGTTCCCCTGTCCTAAATGATCTCAGATGAAGAACCATTTGAAAAATCTAAACCATCTGAGGAGTACACACAGGTGATTCCTCACCTGTTCCTGATTCTAATACTGGAGTAAAAGGAATAAGTACCCCCTTTCTGGTCTCAGCAACCTCTGAAAGCTGGGGAGCAGCTGTGCAATCCAGTCACAGCCTTGGTCACAGTAGGGAATGTAATGATCTGTCTTACATGTGCCCTAGGCCTGTGGATGTTACAGGAGGGCTGAAGAGTGGGACTTGGATTGTTTCTCCTGAAAACCCATCATTTTTTGTAAGTAAGATTACTTTAAATGATCTGCATTTCTGTTCTGTTTTCTGACTCCTCCCAAATTTAATTCCTATGAATTTAGTGGCTGCTTAATATATAATTTCTTGTTAGGATATGCATAAGCATTAGCCTGGCCTTAACAACACTGTGCTTTCTAATCTGAAATTGTGTATTTTGGATTGATGACTGATGGTCTGAGTAACCAGCAGCTTGTCTTTTTCCCCAAAACTATTTCCTGGTTTACCTGAAACTTAATTTTGTTAGACTACAGTTTCTGATCTCTCTACAGATTAATTTTGCAAACAAGCCTTCTTGTAACTTTTTACAGTAATGTGTCTTCTTGTAGGAGAACGTCACCTTAATTAAGATGACTGCAGGGATTTCCCAATCTGTCATCTGTGCCCAGACTGCTAAACACAATTTCTGAAGTGACAGCCTCCCTGCAGACATCCCTGTTTGCTTCTCTAGAATTCCTTGACTCAGAGGATGAGACAAAGGGCCACCACTTTTAAGACCTGGTGTCTAGACTTTTGGATTTAGGCACATGGGTTTCACTAAAAGGGAAGAGTCTTTCTGACTAGAAGTGAGCTGATTTTCTAAAGTAGCTGTGAGGAAGACAGAAAAGCCTGGTTTTCATTTCTGCTCTCAAATGAGAGTTGTTAAGAGTCTGATTCTCCCTGCATATTAATAGATGGTTGATGCTTTGAAAGTCTGGATTAAATAATTGAGACCACAGACTATAGAATTAAAAAACTGAAATTAATTTTAAAGTAGCATCTCAAGTCCATGATGGTGTAAAAGAGGACACAGAGCCTAAATTCTCTAGTGGTCTGTATCTTCAGTGGTGACTGGTATTGACTGGCAAAATTAAATTTAAAACAAATTGCCTCTGTTCTGAATTGAGAAATCTTGCATTCCCTTGCTTTTGTTATAAATGGCTATAATATCATCAAGATGAAAGGAGAGCTGGAAAAAGTCCTTATAGTCCCTGTCTACAAACATACACACACACGTTGCACTATTAATATTATAATAAGTGTACAGTTATTTCAATATTTTTAGTTTTGCCATGAGTATATATATATTTTGCTGTCAGCTAATCATTAGTAGCTCTGTTACTCTGGGATGTGTGTGGTGCTTCAATTTAAAAAAAAAAAAATCACATTTTCTCATAATTGCGCCATTAAGTATTTCTGTATACAAATATTGTCATTTTGGTAATTTGGTATTTTTCAAGCTGTTTAACCATGTATATATTTCATACAGGTCATCTGATAATGTAATTAGTCCATTAACAATTTAGCAGAGCACCACCTTGAAAATCTCCCATAAATTTATGAGAAGATGGTCCAGGCCTTCAAGTTCTTAATATGACTTCCTGATACATTTAGCCCTATGACAAAATAGCATTTTTTTTTAATGTTATTGCCTTTGCAGGAAGGGGTCATATGCAAAGAATTTAAGCTTTTAGCATTTCTTCCAGAAATATATTTTGTTCTGTGGACTTCTTTCAGACTATTTATTTGTAATAGGTTGCACAAAGGAGAGAAGGTGAGTAAAGACATTAATGCTGTAGAAAATTTCCTATAGTTTGTCACTGGTGAGGAGAAACAGAACCTGATTACAAGGAAGGTTATATTGGTATGCAAGGTAAAGGAACCCCTTGTTCATGGCTCTGCCTTAAGAGTTAAGAGGCTCTGCAGACTACTCTATTTATATTTATGGCATTGTTGTCCAAAGTGCTTGGGAAGATGTACACCAGTTTGGAAGTATAGCACATTGAAATGGTTGTGCTTAAGTTTTCAAAGAAACCAGAAGGAAATTGATTACAGGAAAATGTGTGAAAATTTGTGGACAATATGTAATTCACCTGAAAATGCCTTGTTTGCTTATTATTGCCTGAGAATGTTTCTTTCACTTGAAAACAGTGAAGGAAAGCAAGGAGGTGATTTTAGACATCCAAGTTCCTTTAAAACCTGTGAGACGTACTACATACACAACCATGCCTATCATCACCACCATTCTACCAGCCTCAAGACTGTGGCACAGTCCCACCACTGAGCCCCTGGGGATCCCTTTTCTGGTCAGATAAGACAGTGCAGTTTGTGATGACAGGAGAGGGAATCAAGTTTCATGAAGGGATGTGCTAAGCCACAGTGAAGGTCCAGAATTAATTAATGTTTGCTGTCAAGTTCTTGTTTCCAAGAGGATTTTCTTTTTTACTGTATGTGGGAAAAGTACTTGTTTTTCTACCTATTTTATTAGTCAATCAGATTTCTAGAACTTTTTGGCATCATGTGAATTCTGCATAACTGATGTTCTCAAGAGATGGAGGTAATGGACAGAGCTCAGGGGAAATGCCCATTCATGAAATGAGGTACCAGAAAGCCTAGTGGGTAGAAGATGGATATGCAGAAGTTGATTTTGTAGTTATAAGAGTTATTTAATATCTAATTCAAATCTTATTACAAAAATTACAGTTAGAGGCCATTTTTAATGATGAGGTCTCATTGCTGCCAATTTTCAGCTCACTATGGAGACTGATTCAAAATTTACATCCATAAACATGCGGGTACACAGATGGTGAATTACAGATTTAACTCAATGGAGAGGCCAGGTGCTAAAAATACAAATTTGGATAAAATGTGGAAGGGAGAACAGAATGAAAAAGACTGACAGCTGTTCATTGTCTTGGCTTGACTAAATGTGACTCTTAACAGTCTGAGGAAGTAAGACACCAGGCTAGAAAATTAAAAACTTGACAGAGGTAAGAGTCTCTTGCAAAAGTCAGAGACATGCATAGCTGAGCACCTCATAATGAAACTATCAGGTATGCTCTAGGTTTCTTAATTTTTTTTCTTTATATGAAACAACATGGTGCTGATGCTGCAAATACTTCCCTGGACACTTAAATTGGTGGACTCCACATCTAAGAAGTACTTTTGTACAAGCTTGACCTCAATGCCCACTGGGTGAAGGTTTATATGGTTGCCTGGTATACGTACACAGGATCTAGATTTTTCAAGCACCAAATACTGTAATGCCCTATTTTTGGCATTGATCCCATCAGGATAAACTCCCCAAGCCTGATCCAGCTGCCTAATGGCAATGGAAAGTTCCTTGTTTCAAGATACCTTGGTCAGACAGATGAAAAGGTAAAGGCAGGGTATTGTTTAAACTCTGATCATTCTGATTCAGTGAGATCACATTGCAAGCACAGCCTCATGGCATTACCTCATTCACAATTTTAAAAATAATGCAGCTCCAGCTTCCATCTCAGGGGAGCATTTATGAAGAAAATAGGTCCTTCAACATTTAATTCAACATGTCTCAGCATGGGAGTAACCACAACCCTAAGCATGACCCTGAGAAGAAAAAGAATGTGCCATTGCATTTGTAGCTTGAAGACAAGAAAGCACAATGTCTCCTGGTGATGCTGGTGGCCAAGAAAACATTTAGTGCCATGGTGATACATGAGGCCTCTCCTTCTTTCTGACCCATCCAAAACCTAAGTGGCTAGTCCAAGCTAAGATGCAGTGTCCCCAAATAGCCAAAGGGAAAAGACTACAGTACAATTTCTCCTGTCCCAAAACAGCTGCTTTAAGATTGGTGCTGTCAGTCCTCACCTGACACTTCCCATGCAGAAGGAACCTAAACAGCTTTTCTTGGAAAAGAGAAGCAGCTGGGTTCCATGTGCTCTGTCAGATACACCTCTGAAGGGGTTTGACTCCCAGCTGGCATCAGGCCACTGGTCTGAGCAGAAACACCACAGCAATGGAGAGAACCAGCAGGTGTTGCTTGTGTAAATTCTGTCCTAGTTACTAAGATTAATACACACTGTGCTATCTATTCCTGGCCATGGACCATGTTGACTGTTGGAAACAGGCCTGTGCTCTTTGTTCCCTCTCAAAGCAGATGTGGTCTCCAGGTCATATGGTGAGTGGGAAAATTGCTCGGGGGTATGCCTACCAGTACGAAAGGGATAAAAATTCTTTCACCAGTTACAGCTAGCTTGAGTACTCTGTGAGGAAGCTTTTAGGGGAAGAAAATGTACTGTTAGATCCTTCACTGAAGAAAAGGGAAAGGAAAAAGCCTGCCTGGGAATTGGTAAAGGAGCTGAGCAGAGCATAAACACACTTTCACTAATAGGTCATGAGTTTGGTCACAAGTATAAATTATGCATTCCATGGTTTTGAGGAAGAAGGAATGGTCAAGAGCTGCCAAAAAGTAGGATTTAGAGGACCTGATGAGAGAAAGCTTCACTTTGATCCTTTCACACATGGTGGTTTGTCATGGCCAAAGGAGGGAGGCCCAGGGAACACTGGTGATCTGTGGAGAAGACATGAACAGCTGAAGAGTTGAATCAGAAATGACTTGTTGGCCATGTCTTTTGCAAGCAGGTGACATCTGGTAAAAATTAACTTGATCAGTGTGAAAATGAAGTGCTATCACCATAGAATACGGAAAAGACTGAAATAAATTTGCTTGATACAGTTAGGATTTTTCTATCAGAACAACTTTTCAAAGGATGGCATTGCTTTGCTGACACTGAAATATTTTGCATAATGGCATTTTTTTCAGCAAACATCTAATGAAACACAGAAGTGGCATTTCTGTCAGGGCAAGTACCCAACCAGGAGCCACAGTTCTGCCAGTTTGTCCCAGACTAACACAGCCATTCAGACTGTCTCAAAGCTGGACATTTGGGTCTTTTAAGGTACACAATTCCAGTATATTCCAGTCATGTTCCAACTCCAGGACTGGGGACCCCAGAAGCATAACAGCTCCAGACTTGAGCAGGAGACTATTCCTGGGAACTTTTTTCTTTCAATCAAGAAAGATCTTCATTCTCCCTCCATAGATTGAGTGTGTCTTTATATCTTAGATATAACAGCCATCATTCCTCATCCCCTTCTGCTGCTGGCATGGAGAATGTAGAGGAATCTGGATTTGAGACTAGGAAGGAGAGAGGGAGTGGGGGTTGGTGAAGGTGTATTTTTTTATTGTTATTATTCTCATTATACTATTCTGACCTTTGATTGACAGGAAATTAAAATTAAACTGATTTCCCTAAATCAAGTCTCTTTTGCTCATAACAGTATTTGGTGAATGATCTTTCCCTGTTCTTATCTTGACATGTGAACTTTTCTTTGTATTGTCTGTGCCATGCACAGCTCAGGAGGGCAGTGATAGAGTAGCTTTGGAGGGCAGGCACATGCTGCCCAGCCAGGGTCATCCCACCATGCTTTGTCTTGTTAGATGTGGCTCACCCTGTGCAATCTGTGCCTACTGAACATCCAATAGCCAGCCATAATGTGAGCAACCATTAAGTCAAGTGGAACAGAGGTGGGCATGGTGAGACCAGGTTTCCTCTCCTAAAAATCACCCAGCTCCCCAGATAAATGCAAGGAAGTATAGAAGACATCAACTAATGAGCATTTAAAGCAAGTGAGAAGTGGTTTCTGAGTGGTTCTTTCTTCTGTTGATGGCATTCCATCAAGGACAAACATTATGGGACTTTATAGGAGCTGGAGGGAAAACTCTTCTATTCCAGAAAAAATGTGTCTATGGGACAGTCACTCTGCCCAGTCACTGTATATTTTGCTTACTGAACTAAAGGGCTCTTTCTGCTCTTGCATTCAAACGCAGAGTGGATGTAGCACCAATTATGCAGTCAGGCACCTGTCACTATATCCATGTGCCAAACACATGGATAGGGCTGCAGAATTGGACCCTACAGCTGTGAAAAAGCAAATAAAAGATACATTAAAAGCAAATAAAATTATACATTAAATCAACCACACAACCTTGTCTGGTTTCATAGGAGCTTTATTTAATCAAGAATAGGAAATACACTGTGTTCTTTGAGTGGCATCGTAGCTTATGTTGGATCTGGGAGATTTTTGTAGAAGTGGACCTTGATGAGATGCTACAACATTGGAGGTTGCAAGAGACTTGAGACTGCCCATCCTGCTTCTGCAGCACACCTCAGCAAGGTATTTGTAAACATCAATCAAACACAGCATTCTTGATTAGCACCTTAGTAACATGACTGGATTACTGGAGGCCTCTAGAAATTGGACTGATAAGTTATATTGTTGTAATCTTCACTTTCTATGAGCAAGGGTTGTATCTCTGAAGAAGTTCCTCCTTTTTTCTTCCGGCAGGCCCTGGTGAGCCCTGTGAGCACCGCAGTAACAATGCCTCCAAACACAGCTGCTCCGACCAACCAAGCCCAGATCTGACGGGCTTGCTGAAGATAAGGTGTCAAAAAGTCCTGGAAGGACTGAAGAGCTTGAAAAATCAAACAGAAGAAGAAAGATCATTTAACTTGTTGTAGTTAAACAACAAAGGATCAAGAGTGTTAGAAATGGTCTGAGAGCCACAGTTTTAAATAAATCTCTTCAGCCCTGATACTCTGTTTCTCAAATTTCATGTCCAAGGCTGGCAGAGTTCACTGTCCCCAGCACTCCTCATGGTTTTGTCAAAAGTTCAGACTGTAACCCAAGAAGTTATGACCAAAGGTCCTGCTAGCTCAGCATCCTTTAGCAACAATAACTGAGGCAGAAGACTAAGGAGGGTTTAAGAACAGGTCAAGTCGATTACAATGCTTTCACTAAATACTTACCCAGCCTCCAAATATATGCAGGTCAGGCATTTCCTGAACCAGATGTGGTGTCGTTGTGTGTAATAGTCACTGGAGGATTTTTTTCCTCCTTCTTTTAAAGCTGCTCATTGAACTTTTATCACAACTTTTAGCAGCGAAAAGATCCTGCCTTAACTACATATTGAGTGGGGAAAAAAGCTTCCTTTAACTAATTGTCAACCTGCATTCTACTTGCTTGGACAGTTCCTATGTGGGGAGAGGCAGTAGATAACTATTCTGTGGTCATTCTGCACAAGAAATCCTCTTTCCTTTGTGAATCCAGGGCTGCTTCTCAATGTTAGATGATCAGCTGCCTTCTTGCTTTGTGATATGAATGTGTGTGCCTGTGTCTGTTTTTCTTGCCATGGCTTAATGAGTTATGAAAACCCTGCCAATACAGGGCTCTCACTTCATAGCAGAGGCTGGAAAGAAACCTGTTCAAAATGCACCCAACAACGCTGGCTTGAATTTGAAAAATAGGAATACGTGTCTGCTTGGGCTAAGGAGGATTTGGAATCCACATCTCCCAATTACTATCTCTAAAGGCCATTATTAGCAGTAATTACTAGCTAGTAGGGAAAAGAAAGAGTACCTCTATGGGCACCTTCTCTGGAAACTCTTATGGTGGTTTATTTTTGAATGCTTTTTATGCATCTGGTCTGATTTAGATGTACTCAACCATATTTAGAATGTTGTACCCCCACAAAGGCTGTAAATGTCTTCCTGTTATCTTGTATTTTCACTGGTGGCCAGAAAAACAATCCATATATCCTCTTGGGTCATGGTACTTCCAAGATTGTGGTGTTACAGGCACTGTGCTCTGAAAAGATGCTGCACCCCTGGGCCTGGGTGAGGGATGTAGCCAGGAAGCTGCGGGGTTTGGTGTGGCCCCCTGGCTACCTGCTACTAGTATTCCACGTGGAAAGGGATGAAACTGAAGGAGGAAGTCCCAGGGTAATCTAGAGAGACTTCAGGGCACTGGAACATTGAATTAAAGGAGTAGGTGTTCAGGTAGTATTCTCCTTCATTCCTTCAGATTCCCTCAGTAGAGGAAAATACTGAAAGAAATAGGAACACCCAACAGGTCAATACATAGCCAAGAGCCTGGTGCCATAGGTGGAATTTTGGGATTTCTGTCCACAGGGTGGTTTACACAGCACCAGGCCTGCTCATGTTGAATGGGGTACACCTGAGCCAGAGGGAGAAAGGGATCATGGCCCAGGAATTAGCAGGGCTGATAGACAAGTCTTTAAACTAGGCACGAAGTGGGAGTTTCTTGTGTGTTTGCTGTTCACTGGTTGTGTACCGCTGGGTGTTCAAAGGAAATACCTGTGAGACTTCCACAATCAAAACTTCAAAGATGTGCTAGGAGAGATTCAAATTATGGAGTCACTCAGCTTTAAAGGTACTGTTACTTGTCTTTGTAGTGGTGAAAAATTCACAGCTCCTACATACTTCATCACTCTCCTCATTATTACAGCTTGGAAAATCTTTTTTAGTGGAAAGGATTGTCAAGCACCGGAACAGGCTGCTGAGGGAATAGTAGAATCACTATGCCTGGCAGTGTTCAAAAATCCTATAGATGTGGTGCTAGGGTATGCTTTAGTTGTGGGCTTGACAGTGCTGGTTTTACACTAAGACTTCATGATCAAAGAAGTCTTTTCCAATCTAAATGACTCTGTGATATTATAAAATTCTTTCCACTAGGAGAGGGAGATTTTCTGGAGAAAAGTCAAGATTACATCTGTAAATTTACCTGTTTTCACTTCTGAAAGAAGGAAAAAAACTACAGAAAAAACTTAGTCCAGGTGCTGTGAAACAGCTCTTAACAGAGCAACTTGTTTTGACAGTTTTTGTTAGGTTGTATTGACAGCAATTAGTCTTCCAAATCTCTGTTACTGACACTAGCTTGTGTTTGTTTTCAGTGCAGGTTGTGGTCATTTTACAGCTTGTGGTTCCCATGTCAGGGAAAGCTGGGTGTCTGCTCCAGCTTCTGCTCAGAGCAGCTCCTCAGCAGCTGCACTGTGACATGTGCCTTGTGGTCCTGAGGGATGGGTTTCCATACACACTGTTTGAGGCCACTTCTGCTTCAGCACTGTCATACATATAAAATAATGAAGCTGCAATTAAAACTATGTATTCTTACACACTGCTTTGCTTTGCAGTGGAAAGCAGAGCTACAGGCATCAGTTTTTCCTTTGGGATGCAACAACATTATAATGTAGCATTAAAATGCCATTTTGTCATTGGATCCTTTCCAAGTTTTATTTCTTGTAACCAGCCTCTTCATGCTCTGTGTAGTTCTACTTCATCTCTTCTAAGTTGCTGGTACTGTAACTCAGAACTGCTGCCCTTCACAGAGTCGCAGAATCGCAGAATCATCAACGTTGGAAGAGACCTCCAAGGCCATTTAGTTCCACTGTCAACCCAGAACCACTTCTTTAAGAGCAAACAAGACAGGTTTTGAGAATAGGATGGGGCCAGATCTTGTGTGCTTATTGCTCATTCTGTCTTGTTCTCTTCCTGTGCCTTGCCTCTTTGTCCTCATCTAGAAGATCTCCAGAAATGCTGCCTTTTCTTGACCACATAGACCTTTGCTACTGACTTTTTTTTCTTTGATAAATTTTTCCCACTTGTCCAGTACTTCCTGTTTGCCAATCACTCTTCTGAGGAAAAGTCTGTATTTATACACTAGAGTGAGAAAGTCTGTATCTGTAATTTGAGAGTTCAACCATTTTCCATTTGTAACCAGTTCTTCCCTTCTGATATAAGAGATTAAGAGATAGCTTAAGCTTGCTTCTTCTCAGCAAGATTAACGAGGGTTTGAGCAACATCTGAGGATTATCTGGGCTTTCTGAACAAGGTTGAATTTCATTCATTGTGTTGATCTTTCAGAATAATTAAGGAACTACTTTCCTTACCTCTGTGTTAAAAAACATGGGCAGAATTTAATAGAATTTCCTTTTTTTGAGGGCTATGTGCTCCCCTGGGAAAAGGCAAGAATCCAAGAGGCAACAGAAATTAACTTTTGGATGGTAAGTATTTTTCCATTTCCTTCCTCTTGCGGTACAATTTCAGGATTCAGAATTTCTGAAAGTCATGGTATACGCCACTTTGTCTGAGCTGTACAATTCTAGCGATAATATGAGTTTGGGAAACTAATGCCTTAAATTAAAAAATACGTATATGTATTTCTGCTCTTGATCTGGCTGTTCCATGAGTTTATATTCCAGCACCTGGACTAAGTCTTCTCTGCATCTCACTCCCCAGTCTTTGCATACATCCAGGATTGCCTCGTCTCAGGTGCAGAATCTGACACTTCCCCTTTTTTAAACCTCATATGGTTGGTGATTGCCCAGTCCTCTAATTTGCTGAGGTCTCTGTGCAGGGCCTCCCTGTGTCAAGGGAGTCAACAGCTCCTCCCAGTTTTGTGTAGTCTCCAGACTTGCTCAGTATCCCTTCCAGTCTTGTGTCCAAGTCATTTATGAAGATGTTGAAGAGCACAGGACAGAGGAGGGTGGCCTGCAGAACCTACTAGTGACAGGTCCTCAGCCTGATGCCACCCCATTCCCTGTAACCCTTTGTGCCTGACCCATGATCCAGTTGTTCACCCATCACATAATGAAACCAGAAATGGGAAAACAAGCAGGTACAATTTGGGACTATATTAAAGAAAAAAATCTGGAATTAGAAGGGTTTTTTTTTTTATCTTCTCATATTACAGACATATTCCAGGTTATAGGCAACAAATTTTACATTTCCTCTTTTACCCAAAATGATAATGTTACCTGGTTCTTGCAGATATTCATAGTCATACCCCAGCTCTCTTGAGGGTTTAAAAAATTCTCCATTTCTGTAAAGGGGGATGAAGGGGACCATGTAGTTTTCTCGATTGTGCCCAATGGGTGCATTAGCTGCTGGGTACACTTCTAGCATGGGCCTGTGTCTTCTTAACCATCGTTCAAAAATGCTGTGGAGGAAAAAGCATGATAATTAATAATAGGGATTAGCAGAAATTTTCTTCTTGATGATTAAAAGAAAGTGATATTTTTTTTTTTTTTTAAATGCTGGAGACAGAGTTGCGTGCAATGTCTTGTGTTTATGTGTGTAATGCTTTCCAAAGTTCCAAATTTGGGGTTATCCACTTCAGTGCTGAGTTCCTATGCAAGCCTACAAAAAGCAAATGCCTGCAGTGCTGCAAAGAGTCTGAATATGCTTTTAAATTCCATAAATGTAAATCATTCTCTTTCTGTGCTCAGCAGTTCATGTGGTTGTGGGGGATAGAGAGAAATGGATTAAAGACCTCAATCCTTCCTCTTCACTCTCAGAAACATTGGTAGCTAGTTGTGAATGATCTTATTTCTAGCTGCTCTATCCTGTTCTGCTAATATCTTAGCAAGGGTTTTCACATCTGCAATGCAGTATGGCTACATCCTGATCCTCTGGACATCACCAAAGGAGTGGAAACATCTCAGGCAGAAGGGATAAGCTGACAAAGCAGGCCAGCTGTCAGTCTCCAGCCAGAGCTTCTTCACTGACTTTAGTGTCTGAACTTCTGTTTAACATGCTCCTCTCTCCCAGCTCCTGTGCAGCTTTATTTTACCTCTTAAATATGTCATTCCAGAGGCACTGCCAGTATCATTGATGGGCTCAGCTGTGGCCAGTGGCAGGTCTGTCTTGCTGGAGCAAGCTCCATCTGACATGGGGACAGTTTCTGATACATTCTGTTAGAAGCCAACCCTGTAGCCCCCTAACTGCCAAAAACCTTGCCATGTAAAACAATAGAAGCTGTTCCCCACACCTCCAGCCTCAGCTGCTCTGTTCCATATTTCTCTACCAAACTTTCTTCCATTAGCTGTTTGTCACCACAGGGCTGTGTGTCTGCTCTTTAACTTGTATGCAGAAAGCTTAAAGGCTGCAGTAGGGGAAGTACATAGTGGCATTTTCAACTTAACTACTGAATGTTGAATGTGATTGGAAAGCAAAATTAAGAACCTTCCAAAGCATTCTCAGTTCTCCTCCCTTTGAGCTTTTCCTTCTCAACTCTTCACTTTCAATCCTCAAATCCTTTCTCTGATCCCTTTGTGTTTATTCACCTGAGTGTGCCAGGTTGGAATAGGGAAGGTGGAAAAATGCTGCAGATGCAGCCATCTTCTGCAGGAAGAAAGAGAACTTCATACCAAATCCAGAGATACTGATGAGAGGTAATTACCAACATCAGGCTCAGGGAGGGATCACTGGATTAATTTATCAGTTATTAGGGGTAGAAATGGTCTAAAGAGACCTGTAAATTGTGCTTTAATGGAGATCTCAGCTCAACAGTTACTCCTCCCCAGCACTGGCCACTGACTGGAAGACATGGACTTCCCTCCCCTGTTGCTGTTCAGGGACTCAGGTTATCTGAGAAATACAGTCCCTAATGCAAGTGCAAATGCTCAGGGGTATCAGGATATCTGCAGGTTATCAAGCATTTCTGCCAGTAGACTTATACCTCATATTTCTGGGCAGAAATATTAAGAAACACTCTGCATAACCCACCAAATTAAAGCCCTCTCATACTCATCAACATACAAGTAGGGAAAAAATCTTTGTTCTCTTTTTAGGATCAAAAAACTCTAATAAATGAAAACATGACTGTGATCATACACCTTGTCTACCCTTTACAGTGCAGGTATTAATTTTGATTAAAATTTTAATTTGTGTCTACCTTCTTCAGTTAATTTCATCAACCCTGTCTGGAAAAAAACTCTCATCTGAATAATAATGTTTAGTTGAAGCTTTCAGATGCATAAATTTAAGTGATATGAAGACTTCAGCTTGAGAGTTATCTCAAGAAAGTTTGGATAAAAACTCTTATCTTTGGAGAACAGCATGAAAAATTCAGTAATCACTAAAAAAAGACAAAGAATATAAAGAAGTAATTTAGCTTGAGGGGGAGTGGGATGTGGGGAAGTGTTGTACTCCAATCTTTTCCCTGCCTGTTTTTCACTCATGCCTTGGGTAAAGTCCCCTGACTATCAAGCCTTATTTTCCTAGCAGTTTTAGATGGGAGCTGAGCTATCTCTTCTCTGCAGTACAAAGTTGTTAGAGATGCAGAGATGCTCTGGTTATGGCAATATTTTAAGAAGGCAGAAGTGGGACTTGATCAGGTTTTTAATGTCTGGTGATGACCCATAACCTAACTTTGGAATGCTCAATCTGAGGTACTTCCTGGGGCCTGATTTTTAGAAAATGCTGAGCAGTCACAACCTGAAAATCCAGAGGGCTGATGAGCACAAGGTTCAGAGCTAAAAGTCATCATTTGCCTGAAAGAGCCTTGCAAGAAATGCCCTGAAATGCAGCATCCTTGCTGCATGAGTTAAGTGTTGCTGTTGCCTAAGGGCTTTCAATAAGAATCCTTAGGCCAGTAATCTTTCAAGCAGAATGCAAATGCAAAACATTTCCATGGAAATGAACATATGTACTTTTGGATTCCTTCATTTGCAATGTGGTTCCCACATGAGGTATCAAGCTTTGCTTAGCAGTAGCAGGAACATTGAATTGCCTGCCCTTGCAGCTGATCTTTAGATTCAGATGTGATCTTATGCCTCTAAATCCTGATGTGATGAGTTTTGCTGATGCACAAGATATGTTGCACAATTCATTGAGTTGTTTGGGAACAGTTCCCTCCATTAGCTGGCACAAGATCTTATCATCTTGGCTGAGAATTCTTACATTGAATATATCTGTATGCCACCATAGAAATCTCAGAAACATTCTTTAAAGTTTAAGAGACACATTTTCTTTTACTCCCTTCAAAACAGCTTGTCATGTGCACTTACGTTTTAGTAGCCTTTGGTTTTTTGCTTTTGGGTTTTATCTGACACTTTGAAAGATTAGAATCATATTCTGTTAATAAAATGATTGGGTGAAGTTGCATTTATTATTTCAATTTAAAAGCTTGTTCAGTAAGATACACTCAAAACAATTTTTTTCTTGTCCAAATAATGCATGGTGATTTGTATTTTCAAGAGAGTGTTCATGTATTTTTTTAAATTTTGTGTGAGAAACTGGCAGATTTAGTATGTCAATAATATTTTTACGTGCATTTCATCTGTTTGTATTCCTCCTTTTAAGGGGGACACTGCCATTTCCCTGCCTTACTCATATTTTGTAAGTAATGGCAGAAGAACCTTACTATTGCTTTTCAAGAACAGTTTTCCAGCTAAATAGAAAAAGAAAACTCTCAATTGCATCCAGCTGGGGAGAAAAACCCATGGACAGGGCACAGCTTCAGCTGTATTTCTATTGGCAAAGTACAAATGGTTCTCCTTGGGCACCATAAGGCATTTCATACCAGAGAGCTACATTTTATATCTCCCCAGCCAAGACCATTAACTCCCTTCATACATTTTTAAGGAAAACTGAAATCCTGAAGTAGCCTATGGCTTTTGCTGTCAGCTAGGTAGTGACACTGGCACAGTGTTCTGTCCTTGAGGACTTAATTGAAAAGATTTGGGCCAAAAAAAAAGCAGCATATTTGAAGAAAGTAATCACACTCTCTTTTGTTTCAGAGCACTGTGACCATTGTGTCAAACATCATAGAATACTTTTTCCTTCAAATAAGGTGCTTTCTCCAGCCCTGACTATACTTAAGGCAGATAGCATCAAATATTTTCTCTGTCAGGGCTATCCTTTCCTGAAGGCAAAGAGAACACGTCTGAAGAGCTATGACGGATCACTGCAATTCTTCCATGTGCCTTGATCTATGGAGACAGCTGTTTAATCTGATAACAGGCATGGGGTTTCCATGACAGAAAAAAATCAGTGTTTCCATCATCAGATGCTGATCTGCTTACAGCTGGCAGAAGTTTTTCTTTTCTTCCCGTAAGCAGCCATGTAAGATATTTCCCTTTAGTATCTTGAAAATGTGTGGCTGTTTCCTGTTCTTTTCTTAGGAGCTACAACCTTGGAAGAGCCTAGGTCTGCAGAAATGATGCTACATGCAGAGAGACAAAATGCTGAGGTGATTAGCTGGTACCTTCATAGAGTGACAAAGCTCCTGGTAGAAAAGCCAGGTTTGTAGCAAAACAGCAGACCTTAATTCCCTAGAACTGTTGGTTGTCTTAGCAAACCACTGCTCTTATGTTCTTTTCATATGAACCTCTCCATCCTTCCTTGGACCTGAGAGCCTAAGAAAGCAGGACCATGAGATAAGGTCATCTCCAAGGCCATTTTATTCTGTATTGCCTCCCTTTCTTGACATAATTTAACTAAAGGTAACAAAAAGGACATCTAAAGACTCAGATCAGGCTCTGCTATAGCTAATCTCCATACTAATTAAGTGGGGAAAAAAAAAAAAGAGCACTGGACATAAATTTAGTGAGAAGGAGAGAAATCTCTCTGGCTCCTACAGAAGTCTGGTTGGTTACTTTCTTCCTCAGCATCTAGACAAAGAGAGCAAGCAGATAAGTAGCTATTTGTATAGCTGGAAGTGATATTTTCCAGAGACAGAGGCTTTTTTAGCAATTCCAGCTAGACTGGCATCACTCGGGAGATGTTGGCAGTGCTAAGGGAGCAGATGGGATGTGAGCATGGTGGGAAGACAAGGAGGGATAAAGGAAAGAAGAGAAGAGCTAACCAAAAGTTGCTGGGAATTTTATTTGGAAAATGGAAATGGAGAGAACCCGGCCTGGGATTAGAAGCAATAAATCGTAAATCCTTGAGGATGATCGGTCTATCTAGCAGGGTCACAGGCAAGCAAAGCTTAAGAAAGAGAAATTTAAAACATGGGAAATAACTAAATTAGGTAGAGGTTAGTCTCCTGATACCCTTAATGCCCTTTGCTTTTCTTCAACAGCAAGCAAAATTGACTTGGAAAGGGTAGTTTTTATTTAAAGGCATTGGGCAGATTAAAAAATAATTCTGTCTAGATTAGAGAAAGTACTGTTTGCATCTGGAAGACTTCTTCCTTCTCTTGAAGAAAAGTGCCCAAACTGAATACCCCAAATAAGAGGCCCAAGAACTGAAAGAGACTGGAGAATAATTTGAATTTTGAAAGTGCCCTGTCTCACATTTAGTGCTAAGAGAGGCTCAGTCTCTCTAAAGTTCATTTCCAAAATAGAATTTTTTGAGTAGATGTAATATCAAAGTAGTTACTAGATTATGATAATCAACACCCTATGCAAGGATTATTTTTGTGGTAGGAAATAAAATTTTAATATTGTAGAATGGGTTGGATTTAGACAACTGTAGATTAAAATAAGGTTCAGTTTTGGATTTAAACCTTGGAAAAATTGATCATGGGGCATGATAAATTCACTGTCACTTAAGGTCTGATTCGGTCAGAAGCCATGTTTAATGCAGAAATAGCTAAGGAAGATAATCAGGTCAGAAGTATTCAAAAAAAAACATAAAGGCAATGAATACTTTTTCTGCATATTGGAGAATTCTTAGAGACTCTTGCAGGCCTCATTTCATGCTACACAAAACAGGCAGAGAGTAAAAATAACTTACCTAAATCCATACCAGACACACTGTAGGGAAGTGGGACCTCAGCAGCGGGGCTGCTTTGTACCACACTGAAGCACCCCTAAAAGTTAAGTTATACCACTGCAAAGCATGGGGTCTTGATTTTATTTAAATTTTTTTGTTATATAACAGTATATGGGTCACTGTAACTGCTGATGAGCTTAATACTTGCATCTATCAGCTCTAATATGTTCCAAAGAATTGGTATGTGGCAAAAAGTAATAATGACGCCTACCTGGTATGTAGATGCTTTGTCAGTTTAAATTTTCATTCAGGGAAAATATACTTTGCTTTTGCAAAGCATTGTAGTGTGGTATGGTGAAAATTAAAGCCATCTATAAAAGACATGGATATATCACTTCTATTTAATTACGTATAAATAGACTCAAGTATTTCCTTTGTTCTGCTCCATACATACCAGGTCATACAAAATGAAATTAAATGAGCTGTAGAGGAAAATTAATTAAAAAACCCAAACAAACAAACCCACCTTGGTTTAACAAGTGGTGGGAAAATAGAATTGAGGATGATTAAAAAAAAGGCCACCAATATTTTTTTTCCTACAAAAAATATGAATTCATATTATTTTATTAATAATATCTGCAATGGGATCATAACTAATTAAAGGATGAGCCAAGAAATAACTGGGTTTATGCTGCCAGTGGGAGATACCAGGCAGAATACAAAAGCATTGCTGTATGTAGGCTGGATTCCTTCCTACTGTTCCAGATATTGTTGTGCACTCTGAAAAAACATGCTGCTCACAGGAAGAAAATCTTAATGTAGAAAAAATAGAGCTAAAATATAAGAGTAGACATTTTTCTTAATCATTTTGCGAAGAGTCCCTTCTAAGGGCCGTTTCCCAAGTGTGATACCACAGTCATGAGCAGAGGTACTCTTGGCTGAGTGTAAGAGGAGAAACCAGACCTTAAATATCCACTTGTAAGACTGAGCCACCTCAGAGGCACTGGCTCATAGTGTAAACTAACTGTCCCTTCAGGAAGATTTAACAGAAATATTCCATCCAGTGTGTTTTACCTGGTAATGAAGGGCAGGTGGAGAGAGGTGAAGGGGGAAGAAGGGGGTTGAGTACCTCTGTGTGAATTTCTGTCACACAAAAAGGAGCAAGAGGTATGGCCAGTGGGAGAACTACAGTCACGTTATGGTGAAGACTCATGGTCACTCTGCGTCCTCTTCACTGCAGGGGACACAGCACAGGATTTCCTCCTGCCTCCTTGTCCTCACAACCATGCCATAAGCAGGATTAAGGAATTTATTTGTTTAAAACCAAACCTCTCTTCTTTTCATTTGTTCTGGAATAGTTTAGGTGAGGTAAAGCCATGGATCTGATTCATAACTCTTTTGTGTGATGGCCAGTATCAGCACAATTGGGGTGGATATCTTTGGGTACCACTGGTTACCAAGTAGGACTTTTCTTCTTCCTAACCTATGTACTAGGTAAAACTGACTGAAAACAACATTGAAATTGTGCCCTTTGTTTCTCAATAGCCTGATAAACCTGTGCCTTAGTAGAGCCTGCACTCAGTATTAACCAGTCAGCTGCTAGACAGCTGCTTTGTAAGCCACTAATAAATTTGGCAGGTTCAAATCCAAAGCCGTGTCCTTTGCTGTGCCAGGTTTGACGTGGAGACTTTCATTCCTCATCTCCAGTTGTGAGACTGAGGCGAGGTCAGACTGACTATGCCAGAAGGAATACAGAACGTTGTTGCTTAGGGCTCATTTATACAATTTATTTCAGTATCGTGAGATCTGACATGTTGTACAAGAAATCTGGCAAGCAACATGTATTTGCATTTGGAAAGAAAAGAAAAAGGAAATAAATTAAAGAAAGCTGAAATGCCAGCCCAAGGACTGTGATTACACAATAGTCATCACTTTAAAAGTTGGCATAGTCAGCTGGTATTGCAAAGTCACCTCAGGTAATTCCCATCCCAAGCATTTAGGAGAAAGATTGGTGCTTCAGTCCTGGACGAGGTGCTGATGTTGAAGCTGTAAAGTCAAGGCACTGTAGTGTTTGCCAGTGTATGCAGTTATATTGCAGTATTCTCTTTTGCTCTTTTTAAGTTGGCTAAAGACGCTATAGGGACTCTCAGGAAGTAAACAAATTACACTGTCATAATGCAAGTGCCTGATTAAAAATTAAGACGCTGCCCTCAATTATTGTGAAAACCCATCCAAAGCCTTTGAGGCTGTGTCCCCCACTGGTGAATCACTGCTGAGGATTGCCCTGGGTTACAGTGCTTATTCTGTCTAGTCCCAGCTGCTGGAGAACATCCAGGGGCTTCCCTCATCAATTCCAAGCTGCAGTGTGCAGCAAGGATCTTTGGACAACTTTGCCTCTTCCCCAGACCCTCACAGTACCTCTGTGAAGTTACTCCTACGCCCCTGGGCAGCCACCAGAGACACCTGTGCATGTGTGTGTGTATGTGCCTGCTCATGGGAGCAGCAGCTGAGGACTGGGGGGCTGGGTTAGCAGCTACACTGGGTGCCTAAGGCCCCTTCCTGGGGAATCCAGCCTGTGTGTGGATATATCTCTATATGGATGTCTATTTTCCCATGACAGGCTTTCATCATGGTCAGACAAACAGGTAAAGAGGATGAGGCTGTTGGTGCTGTTGGGTTTTTTTTTGTGAGTGCTGTGTTTTTGGTGTTGATCTCCATATCTGGTCAAGCATGTTTGCATATATGCATATACATATATATACACCTAGTGTGTAAGTGTGAGGTTGGGAGTACATGCTCAACCTCAGTATTGGCTGCACCCGAAAACATGAAGCTGTGGTAGCCACACCTCTTTGGGCTTCTAGATTTACCAACACTTAAAAGATAGACTTACATAACACAGAAAAAGAAAAGAAAAGATGTTTTAGCCTGGTGGAGCTGTCTTCCCACATAATACCATGCTTCTGATTTTTTTTCTCAGAGCGTGTATTCCCCATGTAGATCAATTTTATGCATCTAAAATATGAATACTTATTTTCAGGAAAGGTCTGACCTACTTTGTTGTTTCCCTTTACTTCATCTTCTGAACAAAAAGTGGGGATTTGTTTTTGTGGACTTGAGTGGAATAGACCACCTGAAACATGGAGACACAATGTGCAGAGGACATAAAGCCCCTTCCTTATTCAGCAAGATTTATATTGATTGCTGGCTGTCTCCTAAAGTACCACTCTCTGAGTGAGGTATAATAATACACTATAATATATAGTATACACTATGCTGACACCTTCCCACCCACTACAAAGTACCACCAGAGCTGGGGAGACATGTGACATCTGGGGATCTTGGTACTGCTCTGCTTCATGGATCTCACTAAAAGAATTTAAATTCCTTTGTTCTCACTGCACAAACTAGATGTTTGGAAAATGTCAGATAAAAGAAACAAGAAGGAGGGAAGTGACAAGGAAGTGACAGCCAATCCCACGTAAGAGAAAACCAATGCCACTTTGCCTATGTCCCACTTCCTTGACAACCTCAAGGTTACTGCAGCTGCCGCATTCATAGAATCACAGAATATCCTGAGTTGCAAGGGATCTGCAAGAAACACTGATTCTGTCTCCTGTCCCTGCACAGGACACCCCAAGAGTCACACCGTGTGCCTGAGAGCATTGTCCAAATGCTTCTTGAACTCTGTCAGGCTGGTGCTGTGACCACTTCCCTGGGGAGCCTGTTCCAGTGCCCAACCTCCCTCTGGGTGAAGAACCTTTCCCTAAACTGGGGAACTGTTTCCTGATCTTCTCCTTTTTGAACCTAGATCTTCCCTGACACAATTCCATGTCATTTATGTGATATTTTTAATATTTCCTCTACTAATGTGATTTAGAGCTTTTCCCCCTTATCTGTCAAACACCCTTAATGCGTCTGTAGGACAAAGAGAAGGGTCTTCAGACTTTTCATCTGAAACTTTTCCTCTTTATGTTAAACAACTTGAGCTTCCACAGCTGTTTGGAGAAGATGCAAGTTGGATCTGTCATTGCTGCTTTGCATGCTTATTTGGCTGCAGAGGGCTATATAGCTTCCCCTCATTGCTCCTAAATAATCATGTAGTCCTCCAAGTGTTTCTTTCCTAGAATAAAAAATGTCACCAGTTCCTCAAGCCTCTTGTGAAAATATGCTGCTCAAGCATCAGAATCCTGCAGAGAATTCAGATAAAATGATCCTGAGCAGAGATCACTGCTCCCTGTTCCTCTCTCAGAGAGGGTTGCTGAAGTCCTGTAGTTCTATTTCCCATTTGCTATCACAATTTCCTTTGGTTACATTGCAGACTGCTTAACCCTTCCCAGGGATGTCATGTAGCTACCTGAGGCTTCAATTCCATTGCATGTAAGTCTGGGCTCCCCTGCCACAAAGCTTAACAAGCTGAGCAGTTCTATAGCCTAGTTTCCCAGTAAAGAAACCTTACTGGAATATTACTGGTTTTTGCCTTCTCAGAAAACTGGATAGGATGAAACAAGTGCCAAGCCCAACTTTGATCAGTTGCAGTTATATTATCATATAAAGAGCTTTATTTCTACTAAAGAGAAAGATAATAGATAAACTAAGTTTGACATTAAGGACGAGAGCTGAGTGTTGGAAAAAATGTGTAGGAATCCATGCAGAGGCATGGATATTCTCTAGCCTAGGACTAGGTAGTGCCTTAGCCTAACCCAGTTATTGGCAAAATAATCTAATTCCTGTGGGAGCTTATTCCGAACCTCTGCTGGAAAGAAATGAGTTTAAATGATGATTAGCTGCACTGAGGTTCTGTCAGATATCTGATCTAAACTCAGTTGCTTTTCTTAGTCAAGTCAGCCTTTGTTTAGCACCAATGAAAGTTGTAAACTTTTCTGAGGTACCAGAGAGAAATTCTTGTTCCTTAAATAGCTGTCATCATGTGTGTTGTTTCACCCCTTACTGACAAACCAGAGCAATGTTTTGCTGGAGATACTTGTTTTCCATTCAGATTTAGTTCTCCAATACTCTCCAACACTTCAAACCCCAAGTTATAGATGAGACATAATGGGGTGTCCTGTGTGCTTTGTAAATAAGGAAATACAAATGCAACCCTGTGCTGCATTGAAAACAGAAGTTAGCTTTTGATGGACTGTATATCCTATGTTAAATTTCTCAGGTTCATTTTTGCCATGGTTTGTGGCTAACACTAAATCATCACTTGAAGTTGTAGATAGTAAAAATGCTAGCTGCCCCAAAGTTTAGTAACTACTTTTCCCTGAAGAGAAAGATGACAAGCAGATTAAAATGGACTGCTGTGGAGGTAGCCAGACTGACACTATGGAACCTACTTTTGTGCTTTGCAATTCAGTTCTTTTGAGACTTAAAGATTCTCATTATTGAGGTTCACAAGGGCATATAATACATAAATCACATCTATGGAAGTGAAGTGATAATTTCTTTTGATGAATAGGAGGTAGCTACATGTGGGTGAGTAAAGTACCATGTTTTCTTGTGACTTTTTTACAATTTGAACAATTACATCAGCTGTTATTTCAGAAGTGCTGCAGGAAGGAAATGCTAGCTGTCTGCATCAGAGCTCATTTTGATTGCTGTGCCACAGGGAGCTTCCTCCTCCTCCAGCATTAAGAGAATAGGTGAAGACTAACCATGCAGCTCTTGTGAAGTTTCAGGGCAGTGTAACCTTTCCTTTTAAAAACCAGTTATTGTTTGCAAAATATGTGGTGTACAAAGTGATCCATTCAGTAATTGTGTTGGCTGAACTAAAATCTTGTGGTAAGACTGATGTGAAACCTGCACTTTAAATGGGACTATTTGAACTGAACCTGCTATATAATTGACTTTTATGAACAGAATGGATCATTACAAACATCTAGCCTGAATAATGACATGGCAGGTGAGATTGCCAACTGCTGTATTTCACATATAATTCAGAAGATGTCTGCTTAATCTCTCTCTGGTCATTCCCCTAAAACAAGGTGGAGCATTAGCACTATAGGTTATATGTATGCTTAATCAATAAAAATAATATTTATCTCCAGAGCCTGATCCTTGTCCTTATTTCTCTCTGTGTCTGCCTCTGTATGGTTTATCTGTGGCTATCCAGAGGACTTCTTAAAGGTAGTAACATTCTTAAATGCATGTGCACCCTCAAGTGTACCACATCTATTCAGTCCCTCTCTGTTCACTGAGGGAGGCATGCTCAAAATCTGGACTCCTTCACTTTTGCCTCTAGCAAGGCTAGATGATAGGTGATGTGACCCTCCAAGGCCTTTCCTTCCTCCCTTTGGGTGCTTTGCAATTGCAGCTGCTCAGGCTTACTGAAGTAGAAGTTAGAGCCCAATATCTTGGTGTGTGATTTGCCTTTCAGCCCCAGACAGAGCCATATCAAAGCAGAGATACTGGGGAGCTGTTTCTCAGCAACACCCCATCCTTCCCACTTACACTTTGCTTTTCATGGATATATTTATGTGGTATTTCGCAGTAGATGTGAACTCACTCTGCCCACATACTGAGCCCACTTTGAGTGAGTCAGCTCCATCAAACAAGCTGAGTAGCTCTGGTTAACATGCTACAAAGCCTGAGAGGTTAGGAGAGAAAGGTTAGCAGCTCTGCTGGGTGCCAAGAGAGGGCTTGTGGTAACACAGGGAGCATGTGTCCTCCTGCACATTTGTAGACACCCCTAAGAGAAAACAAAATTAAAAATATAGAAATTTCCTTTCTAAAAACTTCAATGCTCGAGTTTCCCGCTGCCTTCTGTACTTACGTACTCTGTATATCATACTTGCTGTAGGAGTTTGTGTGTGCCAATAAAGCTTGTGACCGAAGTCGTTCCTGGCCCACCCTCATCTCAAACATTCTGCTGGAGAGCAGTTTTGTTCCTCTAAGTCCCTTGTGATAGAGCAGAGCTGCTTTCTGTGTGCAGGAGCTGCTGTAACAAGGTGATCTTTTTAAACATAAGGGAAGGGTGAGAGCTGGGCTACCTTGCTGCTGTACCACAGAGCCAGCTAGTGAGATGTAACTGTGCACACTGATTACAGCTCTCTTCCCATGATATTGCTAATGGCAACCTCTTGACCTGCCTTTATCTAATAGATGTCAAGTGGCTCCAAGCTGTAGCCCATTCAGCTCCAGAAAAACATGACTTCTAGGCTGTGTCATTTGCAAATGTAACCTCCAAAAGCAGTAATAGCTGTGCTGTGCCCATATCGAGGAATAAAATTAATGGTACAATTTGTGTTTGTAAGGTGATTTTTCAATATTTAGACTGATTTATTATTAGCTGATATATTATTGTACTACAATTTCCATATCAGCTTGCACCTCAGTCAAAAGTTTTGATGTGTCTAAATTTTTGTATACCAGAGGGAGAAAAAAATTCCTCGGCCTCATGCTTTATCTGTGTTGTCTCCCACTGGAGACATTTCAGGGTAAAGAATCACTCTTAGTTCGTGTATTAAACAGGCCTGGAAACATAGTGTTGTCTTACAAGAATTTCTATGATTCTTTCTGAATGTCTTTTCTCCAAATGTTCCAAATCCTTGAAGCAAATTGTTTTTAACTTCCAAAATACGTTCTTGTTTCCTATCAACATTTCAAAACAAGAGAACAACTTGGTTTTTTCTTGTGCCATTTTTTGGTTTAAAAACTCAGAGATGACATTCAAGAGAAAATGAAAATGTTCTGTTTCAAAAACAGAGTAAAAATAAGATGCTTTTATTTTGACATCTCCTGGGAGTGAAAATCAAATTTTCTCTTGCTAAAGCATTTTTTGCAACAAAATCACTTTTTCCATTTTTGCCATAGTGCTGCCTTTTTTTTTTTTTTTTCCCAGTGGAAGAAGGTGCTGGCATTATGGCAACTATATTGATTCTACAGGGACTGAAAGTGTCCATAAAGCTGGCTGAGGAAATGGGGTGCTGCTGATCAGATGAGGGACGTCCAGCTGTGTCTTTTCTTTGCTATTTCATGCAACAGTCAATGAAACAATTGTTGCCTCCCGGTTTTTTTGATACCTGAGAGCCACAGTCAGAGACGAAGGATATGCCAGGTGTTGCACAGACCAGTGCAATGAGATAGTCCCTTAATGACAGAGCTTACTACAAAGGCAGCAGCACAAGGCACAGCAGAGAGATGCACACAGGAGGAGGACCAGGTACCCATGCACTGGGACTGAAATAATCCACTCACTAAGGAGGAGTATGGAGGGACTTGTCTGAATGCCAAAAAGGTGTACAATAGAGATTGGTTTAATGAACATTTTGGAAGAGTAGATGAGTTCCTTAACAATGATTTGGGGCTGAGCACTGAAGGGTCCTCACAATAGAAAGCAGTTGATCTGATGTGAAGAGAAGAAAGAAGCAGCAGAAGGGTATGAACAGAGAACAACACTTGGAGTTAAGAAGAGAGTTGAGTTAATGTGATGGTGGTTGCAGCTTTATTCTGAGCTGTGTAGTTATTTACGATACCTGGAGAAAAGAGGTCTTGTAATGACAGCATCACTAGAACTGGCAATCTGAGTCTAGCTCTAGACTATTATGCAAATAGGCTAACAAATACTAGACTTTAGAGAGGCAAGTGACTGATATCCTACACACCTGTTGTGTGTCTTTAGAAACGTATTTATAAATTGCTTTTCTAAAGCCAGGGCCCTTGGAAGTCATCCAAGTTATTGTAATAAGCCCTGCCCATTGCTGCAGAACTTAGGAATGAGATGAGAATGGAGGACCTTGCATTAGCTGCTGCATGGGTATAAAGCTGTAAGGAGATCTTTAATGACAACTTCTATTCCTGTTGCTGTTTAGCTTTTCTTAGGTAAATTGTTGGGTTGGGGTGTGGAAATCCAGAGTTATAGAGGTATGAAATAAATGAGAAGAAAGCTGAAATATTCAAAGGACAGAAGTGCAGATGGAGATACAACATGCCTCTAGAGATGAGATGTGTAAAAGATCCAGCAGAGAGGAAAGAGTTCCTTGTCAGAGCACAGAAAACACCCCAGTGATCTCAAGTGGGACTGTGGGCTTGTGCTTTCATGGCCTGTGCAGCTGCTCCTTACAGCTTGAGTGGGTTGACTCCTCCCTTGTTATTCCCTTGTGCTGACTGTAGAGCATATCTGAATAGTAAAGAGATTTGCAATTAAGAGCAATGCTTCAGAGAGCTGAAAAAGCTCTTGTTTTTGCTGAATGTATGTTTTGTTGCACCTTTTTTCTTTTTATTGTTTTAAGCCATTAAATTAACAATTATTAATTTTCAGGGTGGTCACCTGCTTTTACCAAGCACTGAGATTTGATTCCTACATCTTCAAACAAATTAGAAGGCGAGGAGCCTGATTAATCATTGCTGAGAAAGCTGTTGCCTGGGTACCTTCATACATCTGCACTACTGAGAAGAAATGACCTAAAAAAATTGGAAATGTTTATAAGCCAATGCTTTTTTCTTTTTCACCTGAGCGATCTCAACTGCACCTCTGCTTCATCCATCCTTCCCTTCTTTGGTGCATCAGGCCTGGGCAGGGAAGGTGAGGGACAGCAGATGGTGGGCTGACTGCTGCTCAGTTTAGAAAGAGCTCCTAACATTTGGCTCACACCTGTCAGCAGACTCCGTATACACTTGTTTATCCTCCTCTGTACCATATGTTTCCATGCAAAATCACTTCCAATGATCTATTGCCTTATTGCTATCACTCCTATTATGGTTGTAACTGAGCATTTCACAGTCATTAATGCATTTACCCTGACAGCATCCCTGCTG
Organism: Cyanistes caeruleus; assembly: GCF_971803275.1. Taxonomy (NCBI): domain Eukaryota; kingdom Metazoa; phylum Chordata; class Aves; order Passeriformes; family Paridae; genus Cyanistes; species Cyanistes caeruleus. Next base: position 80,219,108 of record NC_141703.1, read on the forward strand.
TGTAGGCATCTAATATCACCCACTGTACAGATGGGATAGCTCAAACTCAGATCCGCAGGTCCTCAAAAGCCTCATTGAAATCAATGGGAAGGAAACACATCTCCAGGGGATGGAAGTTTGGGAGAGCAAGCTGCATGCTGGGTTTCACCCAAGGAATTGGCAGTGGAGTGGGGAAATTCCTCTGTGGGGGATCCTACTTGGATGCTCAAAGTGCTGGACCATTCTTGACTTCCTGACACAGAGCTGCTCCCTGACTCTGCAAACCCAGAAGACATGTGGCTATTGTTGTCATTGGAAGTAGTTGAAAAGTTAGTTAAAAGCCCATTGTCCCAATGTAGTGATAGCAGTCAGCTCAAAAGTATCCTGCCCAAATGAGAAAAGTTGATAAGGACAAAAAAGTTCTGCTGCTCTGGAGACTGTCTCCCACTTCCTCTACTCTTTGTATTCTTGCTTGCCTCTCAGAAAAGAAATTCACAGCCCCTTCTCATCCTGTGTAGGAGAGGAACAGGGTTTTCTAAAATGTACTGTATGTACCTATCAGTCACCTAGTTATTAATTATAACTAAAAGCATGATTAATCTGTCACAGATAGGGCTGCTAAGTAACCCGAATCAGGCTAATGCATTTCTGTCACCTACACAAAAGGCAGCATTATTCTCAGATTTTACATCTGTGTGTACTAAGGCCCATATCCACAGCAGCTGCAGAGCACTGGTGATGCCTTTCTGCCTCAGATGGGATGAGGCTGCATCATGCATATCTCTATTGCACCCACAGAGCCTGTGCATTGGTTTGTTTCCTCAACGTTAGTACAGTTTAATGAGGTTATCTTTTGCAAATAACTGTGACTTTTAAAACTGATAACAACTACAGTTATGAGAATTTGTCCCAGGGACTCATAATGACTATAACTGGAATTCCTCTGTGGAGAGGGCCAGCATGAATATCAAGGTGCTATTTTAAGCCCTGCAATGAGTAGGAGTTAAGAGGTTCATAGGTTTTCTACTAGTGTCAATGTCTAAGTAAAACAATTCTTTTGATATGGCACAACATAAGTTTTTCCTCTTCTGTGTTGCCTTTCTCTGGATATTCAATTGATCCATTTTTTTTAATAGCCTAGATGTTGGAAAGCTAATTTCCAGGCACCAGTTTGAGATGAAACCACACTTAAAACCCTTCACATCCATCCTGTGAAGCAGTCAATGCATGGATATGCTAAATCACATCTACACCATGTAACTTTTAAAATGTCCTCAAGAAGAGCTTTTCACATGAAGGATATTCAAAACTGACACCTCTAGAAGACTAATTATACCCTACAATATGAGGAGCAGAATACATGTAGGTCAGCCATTGAAGGAACCATTCCACTGATGCCTGGGTGACATGCTAAGACTTGAAGCCCTATTTCTGGATGGCTAAAATATGAGGAACATAATCATTAGTCACATTAAATACATAATATATTTATTATATATATATGTAATATTAGATATAAACCATATAATTTTTTTCTGTCCTCTTATATTTTAAATATATATGAGGAGAAAAAGCCCAACTTCAATTTTGTCTTTTTACTCCTACTACCTTTTTGGTTAAATATGATAAAGTTTTATATAAGAGTTTTAGTGTGAACTGCCTGAGACTGCAAGATGATGCTTGCAAGCTGTAATCTGCATCCCTTCTATGCTGCATGCCTCAGTGGCCCAAATGAAAAAAACAGTTTGGTTTTCATCTCAGCAGGCAACTTGCTGCATGCAGGCAGTCTCAGTCAGTTTCTGAGCATACAGATTTATGGACTTTTGTACAGGATAATAGCTTTTTTTTCCTTTGTCCTAAGCAATGCAGTAGTCAAGTAACATTCAGTGGAGAAAAAGAAGATGGATAAGAAATTTTTTGTGGCTTTTACAGTTCTTTGCTTAGCTTTTTTTTTATTTTTATTTTTTTTAGTTGCTCTTTAGTCATCACAATTTGGTGTAAATGCAGTCCAGAGTAAATTGTTTGTAGCCATTCACATGTACTACACTGACAGAGAAATGAAACCCTGGAATGCTGCACTTAATTTATCAATTTTACCAGTTTATGGCAAAACTGTGCTCTCCTACCCTTTCTTATTAATAAACATTATATCTGTTTTCTCTCCTTTCATTCTGCACAGCTGTACCCTTCTCTTTCATCAAGAGACAGTCACAATTTTCTTTGTCACACTTAAATACCAATTTTTTCCTTCTTTATTTATGAATAGCAGACTTGGATTTTCCTTATGGAACAGAAATTAAAACAGCCCTGACATTTAGAATGTAAAGGAATTGCTCCAAATGATTACAGTTGTGTTAAAATGAGTCACTCACTTTTGATCCAAACTTCCTGACATACACATCCATATATATTAATCACTATGACATCATTGAAGAACTATTTTTACCTTTTTAATAAAAGCAGAGTGCATTTGTCAACTCATCAAATTATATTTAATCCAGTGAACATACAGACTGGTTAGGAAAGACACGTGCTTTCAAGTAACAGCACAGCTCCTTTCTACATATCTGAAAATGCTGTGAGTGTAAAAACCATGTAAAATGCTTGCACTCTTTGAAATTCAGGTGAAAATCCCACTGTAAAAAAAAAACACATAATGAATTAGTTTTACTAAGGAAAATGAAACTCACCTGTCAACAAATGCATGGTGTAATACAAATATAGGATCATTTGCAGAGCCTTGTACTTGGGACATGGAGCCATTCATGTAGATGTGAAGTGCGTTATGCAAGCCGCTTTGCGCTGGGTTAGATATCGCAGTCTGCGGATCAGCAAAGCCTGTAGACTCAAGAGAAAATCATATGCTGATATGACAATGTGTATAATTCCTTTTCCAGTAACAGTGAAGATCAAAGTACTTACTTTCCCTTCATTTATATTCATTTTTTAGACAAGAGCTTAGGAAAACTTGTAAAGGAGTGTTAATGTATTTCAAAGGCATAGCAAAGATGAAATTAAAATAAGCTAAATTAAAACTCCTGCCATGTAGTTAATGCAGCATGTCAGCAAATGGACTGCTTAATTGCCTCATATTTTTAAACTTCTTTGTTCATTTTGTCTGGTAAAATACAGATGCAACACAATCCCTAAACATATTTATGTGTGGACATTTATTTATGTTGAGAAAAATTATTCAATTTATTTTAGTTTTTAATCTCTATACTTAAAGGCTCCTAAGATAAAACAGGCTATTTTATCTAATCATCTACTCATTTATTAATGTTTGTGTCTATAGAACACATTCTTGTATTGATAGAAGCCAACACAATACAAGCTATAATCTCTACAGAAGGATTTGGTGAGTAATCAATAATCTTTAAATCAGACTTGCAGGTTAGAAGTCTGTGGAACACTACTTTTGGAGGACACTTAAAAGATGGGCTTTAGGAAGAGCTTATACAGACCATCTGCCAAGCAGGAAATACTGGAAGAGGAGTTTGTGCATTAGATTTTATCTTGGTAGCCTGTCTATATTTATCTCTAGTGTTATAGCCCTACTCATCATCCCATCAGCCATGCTTCCAACCTACTCGCAAGGACTCCTAGTAAAAGCCAACTCAGCCATCTGATCTTTCTCTGGGATTTTCCCAAAGAATGGAACAAGAAAGCTGTGTTGTCCTCCCAGTCTACTTCTGAACCTTATGCTAGCTCTGATGTTTAACCCCTGTCACAACATCTCTCATATCTGTCTCTTTTATTTGGCTATTGAAGATGTCTTCTCCTCACAATTTCTGTAAGCTGTAGGATGAGGAAACATAGTAGAGACACATTGAAACACCTTCACAATTTAATAAAAAAGGCAGTAAACAATATTCATTGTTGTTGTGATCATTGTGTTGATCCTCAGTGTTTCCCAAATATTGTTACAGTTTATCATATCTGCAAAGTGGAGAAAATAAAGATATTAACTCTTATCTATGGGAAATTTGTAATGGACTTTGAACACTTGCTTTATTTACTTATTTGGACCAAGAACTAGCATTTGAATGAGAATCAGTAATATACTTTTGAAGTGAATCTCCCAACAGTCTTGCTGTTTCACACTGTGATTCACACCACAGGGCAATTTCTGACTTTGCAAACTGGATTCCTTTTGTAGAAAATCTAAAATGTTCCAACTATAAGTGGGTGTTCAGTTCAAGGGACTGAACTACAGCCAGTATGAAAAAACTCCATACAGCCAGTATGAAAACTGTAACGTGTAATATGGAACTTGGGTCCACAGTTTCATCTGTTTTGCTCTGGATTTTCTCCTCTTTGAGTCACACAAGGTATTAACTGAGAGCTGCCTTATGAATAGGGTTGTACTCTGAACTTGGAAACCTGAGTTTTACACCCAACTGGGACTCTGATCTTCTGTGTGAAATGATTGCACTTCTTTATCACTCTAAACTCCCTCATTGGGCTTTTTGTTGTCAGCCAACCTCTTCAAACAAGGGGAGAGCATCTGGCATAACCCACTGTTATTTATAATAGAAGTCTATTTATAATAGAAGTCTATAACACCTAACCATAGTACATAAGAACCAAAATACAATAATAACCATCCATCTTTCTGAGTCTACAGTATGACAAAGCTTTTGAGAAATTCAGGGGAAGTCAGAATTGAAAATATGATTAGGACATTTGGAGAAGGTAGTGTTGTCTTACCAGTCTTTAAGGTAAAGCAAGTCAGGATTTTGGAAACAAAGAACACATTAACACCTACAGATTGAAAGTACATCAAATATGGACCAGGATTCTGAAAGAGTCTGCTTGGTGACATTAACAGCAAAGGACAGAAGTTCTCAAAGTGAAAATTTGGCCCACAGAAATCTGCATGATGGTGAATGCTATGTTTCCTAGCTATCAAATCAGGGGAAAAAGTGGAGTAAAATATTACTTATGAAGAATGATGTATGTTGACAGTCTGTCCAGAACTCACGGGAAGCAGTGGCAACAATTTTGGCTTTCGTGCTGCTGGCCACAGCACATATTTATTAGAATCAGTTAATTTAGCAATACTAGGACATTTCTGTAAACATTAACTGGATATCATATATCTGTGTATCATTCTGAAGCAAATCTTCCACTTATATTCCATTGCATTAAATAGGGGAAGAAAAGCTTTTTGCAGGGTAGACAGCTAGATGTTTGATATCAGACTTTGGATGTTTTTTAAAATATTTTAATGCATTGCAAACACTTGATCTAATCATTCATAAAAATACACAGAATACTCATTTTGGCTCTGGACAGCTTTTCTTGGAACATCTGCACACAAGCAATTTATCATAATCATCAAAATCTCCATACTGGAACATTTTTAGCAACTCCACCCTCTGGCTTCAGAAAATTGGGGTGCATCCAGTCTGTGTCAAAGGTGATGTCATGTTTAGCCCTGCACGTGAGAAGTTCTAATACCTGATCTCTTGTTATGAAAACTTCATATAAATTTTTAAGTTAGCAGGAATAAAGCCATGATGTGATGCCACTGTGTCATATTAGCTTGGGTCTTACTCTTTTCTCTCAGACTTTTTAAAAGACTTCAGTACAATCAGCTATGCAGGATGACATACTAGAGTGGAGTCGCCCAAAAAGCACACGTGAAAATTTCAGTTTTTTCAGAGTACAGGAAACTTTGCTGAGGTAGCTTCAGAAAATCACCTCTAAAGCAGATGTGAGACTAGAGATAGAAGCAATGATCTGAAATAAGAGTTCCTCATCTATATAGGGGAACTCTCCTTCCTCCAGCTGCCTTGCCCCATGCTGTGCCTTCCTCTCCTCTGCACTAAATTTACCTCCTCAGTCTTTTTGTGAACTGATTTCACTGACTATTCTGGCAGTAAACTACCCTGGAGTGTAGGATGTCAGTTTTTTTGGGTTTTTTTTTCCAGGCCACTAAAATGCAGAATCTCATGTAAGGCTATGATGAGAACAAGTGATGGCACCAAAATAAGGATGGAGAGCAACTGACAAATGGGTGGAGGAGACTGCAGTGAGCTACTTAATCATCTTGGCCAGTATAGGAAGCTGTAATCTTGAGACATCCTTATAAACCCTTGGTTGATCATGGTGCAACAGAAACAGCTACCAGGACATACATCACTGAACTGAAGTTTTTCCAGTGATTTAGACAAGAGAAAAATCACAGTTTTAGGGCTTGATAAACCTCATTCTGCTCCTGCTCATAACACTGTTGATTAGCAACAGTGATTCAGTGGATTTGAAGCAGCTTTACTGAGCCAGGCCGAATTAAGTCAGGTGGGAATTTAGACCAAAGTTTATTATAATAGAAACTAATGATGCCAAATTCAGCCAGAATGATAAATTCAGGCTGCCTGACAGCTTTTAGGATGGTATATAGGCGGTTCTCATTGAGCATGCAATTAGGTCAGGTGTATGTCTTTTAATAGAGTACTTAATTATATTAACTGTGGATTTTGCTAACAGAATCTGCTAACAGAGACCATAGAAGTCCATGCACAATCAGCCAAGTGCAGAACTTTATGTACTGAAAGCAGGTAGTGTTTTCCTCAGTTGCTCATTTGCCACTGACTGAAGTGCTGTAACTACACTTAGCAGCAGGTATACAGAGCTTGGAGAGCATTAGCACTGCAAAGTGTTACAGAAATGGAGGATCCATTCCAACAATCCTATCTGCTTTAATTATCTTTGGGAACTGCTTAGCAGCTCTGGCATTCCTAACATCATTTAGATATCCGTAACAGTGTTGCAATTTGTTTTCTGAAGCGCAAAATAGTATTTCTTACAAAATAAATCTTAGTTTTGTGTGACTTTCTAGGCCAGTGGTAAGGACAGCTGGTACTTTAAAGGTCAAATTCTGCTTTGTAAGTTGCATGCTGAGGGGATTGATTGCACCCCCAGTCAATTTGCATAAAACACTAAGCTGGATAGTTGATCTTCTAGAGGGCAGGATTCACAGAATCAATGAGATTCTTTGAGATCCTCCAGTCCAACCTATGACCAAACATCTCATGTCAACTTGACCATGGCACTAAATGCCATGTCCAGTCTTTCCTTAAACACTTCCAGTGATGTGACTCCACCACCTCCCTGGGCAGCCCATTCTAATGTCTAATCCCACTTTCTGTGAAGATATTCCTTCTAATGTCCAGCCTAAACCTCTACTGGCACAGCTTGGAGCTATGTCCTTGCATCCTGTTAGTTGCTGGGGAGAAGAGACAAACCCCCACCTGGCTACAGCCTCCTTTCAGACAGTGATAAGGTCCCCCATGAGCCTGCTTTTCCTCAGGCTAAACAACCTCAGGTCCCTCTGCAGTTCCTCATAAGATGTCATTCAGACCCTTCACTCCCCCTGTTATCCTCCTCTGGACTGGAAGAAGGCTCTGCTGAGAGATCTGGACAGGCTGGATTATAGCTGAGGAAAATTGTATGAGGTTTAACCTGGTGAAGTGGTGGTTCAGAATGTGAGTGCTACAGGTTTGGCTGGAAAGCTGCCCATTGAAAAAGACCTGTTGGTTGATAGTGGCTGAACCTGAGCCAGCAGAGTGCCCAGGTGGCCAAGAGAGCCAGTGGCACCCTGGCCTGGATCAGCAATGGTGTGGCCAGCAGGAGCAGGGCAGGGATTGTCCCCTGTACTGGGCACTGGTGAGGCCTCACCTCAGATCCTGTGTTCAGTTCTGGGCCCCTCACTGCAACAAAGACATTGAGGGGCTGGAGCGTGTCCAGAGAAGGAAAATGGAGCTGGGGAAGGGTCTGGGGCACAAGCCCTGTGAGGAACAGCTGAGGGAGCTGGGGGTGTTTAGCCTGGAGAAAAGGAAGGTCAGGGAGACCTTATCATTCTACAACTACTTGAAAGGAGGCTGCAGCAAGATGAGGGTCAGTCTCTTCTCACAGGAAACAGAAGAGGAAACTACCTCAAGCTGCCACAGGGGAAGTTTAGAGGAGATCTTAGGAAAAATTCTTCATTAAAAGGGTGGCTGGGCATTGGAACAGGCTGTCCAGATAATTGGTAGAAACAACATGCCTGGAAGTGTTTACAAAACATCTGGATATGGTACCTGGAAATATGGTTGAATAGTGAAAATGGTGGATTAAGAGTTGGACCTGGAGATCTTAGACATCTTTTCCAATCTTAATGATTCTGTGATTCTATGGTTTAGTGATGGACATGACAGTGTTTGATTTATGGTTGTACTCAGTGATCGTAAATGTCTTTTCCAGTCTAAACAATTCTATGATTCTCTGAGTTCATTTTTTTTCCCGTTCCCTGAGTATGATTTTTTTCCCTAATAAAATTTTCGCAGTTTAGAGAAGTTTAGGTCAGACAGATGCATCTGCCTTAAAACAGGATGAATATAAGAATTTTAAGGCCATATTCTAGAAGCTGTTTGAAGTTAGTGATGTTCTTCTAGCTTATATTTGTGCAGTATTTATGCCATTGGCAAATTCACAGGAAATTTTTCAGGGTTAAATCTTACATACTTTCTCAGGTGGTGTTATTACTGTAATCTCTCTAGAGTGAGCTAGCTGCAAGATCCATAGAATTTGACCTATGTGACTGGAGTAAATGAAAGTTTGTGATTATCTAATTTAAACCATGTCACCATCTACCTATTTTTTCTTAGAATTTATTTTTTAGAGTTTCAAAGTGATCTGTGTTGAGTAGTCTTTCTAGTTCTCTAGCAATGGCTCTTTGCAACATTTTCTCAGTGTGCAGCATAAATTTGCCTAGGAGGTGGAGGTTCAAGCTGGGTGAGTAATGTTGGCTGTAGCCTGAAACTTTTTCAATTAGAAGTTTTCTGTTGGGTAACTTCATTTTTAGAAACCATTTTTTTCTATAGCTTTATGGGTTGCTGTGAAAATACTGAGAAAAGTTTTCCAGATGAAAATTTCTCATTTCAGAAAAAAAAAGGGAAAATGTCCTATTGAAATGAAATTACATTTTGAAATATTTGATGCTTTATTCTATTATTTCATGGCAGATTAGCAATAACAATACATAATTGTGACAGACAATGGAATGCTCTGACATGGTTTGGCTTGATACCATTTGTCATGAGTTAATTCATAAATAATGAAAGTGATAGAGAGTTTTAGAATTTTTTTAATGTTCTTCTGTGACTTTGTGTAAAACTTAGAAGGTCCTGATTTTCATTTTAAGTTGCTGTGAATAAACTAATTTCAACTGTGGAATCTGCTCATAATGAAAAAGAAAATCTAAATTTTTCAGCTGTCTCTTATTCTTAGGAAGTAGCATTCAAGGTGTCACACACCGAAACCAAACAGAAAAAAGAAGCCAAACTACTTCATTTGCAGTCAGCTAATCCATTTCTGATCTTTTTGGATGCTTTTAAACTAGGTTGATTTTCTGTTCTCTTTTATCCATGAAGTTTCCAATGAAGTCAGCAGTGTTCCCCAGTTAGGACCACGAATCAACAAATCCTATTTAAAATAATTGCTTTCAGGGGCAAAGTGTAAACTGCTCTTAACCTGTTGTTTTTTATTTGTAGCAGAATCTGGTCTGCCACAGAGTGAGAGGGCAATTCATGGGCACAGCCTCATGGGAGTGCTTTATTGAACAATATTGACCTTTTCTGTTTATGGCTGTTGTGATATAAATTCTTCAGTGACATAATTTCTTTCCCTGCAGCAGCACTTTATGTTAGTCAAATAGAAATTTCAGCCTGCCTTCTTGTCATAATGATGCTGATACTTGCCCCTTTGAAGGATAAAAGTTTTAGCCTGAAGTAAGAAAAAGCATAAAGTTTTTCACAGAAGGGGATGTTCTATGTGATCACAAGTATTTTCATTACAGAACTGAGACTGAGGTGTAAATCTGACATTGGTGTAAATCAGGAAGTGCTCAGTTACAGTCACTGGCTTAGTTCTGATCACCTTTCCTAAACCTAGAGTAACTCCAATAAGGTCAATGCATTTACTTGGGATTTCCTTGGGATCTAAAAGAAATTAGAATTTGACTCTAGGTGTATTAGTACAAAATTGTGCATATAAGTAAAGCAGGGTTGAAAAATGTTTTGCTTTGAAAAAGAACAAAATGTTAGGAACTACGAAGTGTTAACAGGTTTGTAAGAACGCAGTCAAGGAGTAGGCGCAGACACAGTAAATGCAAGTTGCCAATATAAGCTTGGCATTTTTACACAACAAAAAACTAAGCCAGCCATTTTTAAAAAAGGAGTTAATGCAATTATAAGGGATTTTTTTCAGTAAAATTTCTTTAAAAACTTTCCACCATCTTTTTCAATGTTAGCCATGAATTCTTGCTTTCACATTGCAGTTCAGTATCTTGTTAGCTAAATAAGTTGGTTGGCAGAAATGTTTGTGGTCCTGTGGTGTAAAGTTGTGTTGAAATAACTCAGGTTAAAAAACAAAATAAAAAAAACTCCCACAGACTGTGCTTTTGGTTTTGTTTGCAATACCAGTAGCATGATGGTAGACCCTCAGTAATTCATCACTGGTTTACTTCAATTCCTTTTTCTTTACCCCTTCTACTCCACCCTTTGCATCTATTTACACTTTATAGAGTAAAGTGTAGGCAAACCTCAACTCAGCTATGTCACCTTTTCTTTCCAATACTTCATGAATTTCTGGTTTCAAGGACAAAAAGCACAGATATGTTTGGAGATACAAACAGTTATTGTCTGGGCTCTTTCTAGACTGAAATTCTGAATTTCTGACTATTTTTAAAAAAGAAAATAGTCCGCTTTTCCCAAAAAAGCTTTAAGGCATTACACGCTGCATAAAGACTAAGAATGAATATATTAAAACTTTTGCTGTCTTAGAATCATAGAATGGTTAAGGTTGGAAGGGACCTTAAAGGGACCTTGTTCCAACCCCCTCTGCCACGTGCAGGGATCCCACTCACTAGATGAGGTTGCTCAAGGTCCAAACTAACCTGGCCTTGAACACTCTCAGGGATGGAGTAATTTCTCCAGGCAGCATGTGCCAGTGCCACACCATCCTCTGAGTGAAGAATTTCTTCCTAATATCTCATCTAAGCTTTCACTCTTTCAGTTTAAAACTGTTGCCCCTTGTTCTCTCACCATCTGACCACATATAAAGTCCCTCTCTCTTCTTTTTATAAGCCCCCTAAATGTACTGGGAGGCCCCAGTATGTTTCCCCTGCAGCCTTCTCTTCTGCAGGCTGAAGAACCCCAGCTCTCTGAGCCTGTCTTTATAAAAGAGGTGCTTCATCCCTCTTACTGTCTTTATGACTCTTTTCTTATTCCCACTCCTACTCCTGTTTTGTACTGTTATGCCCTTGTGCAGTTCCTTGCAAGCCAAAACTGTGGGAGGTCAAAAGCAGATCAGATTTCATTCAGCTGATATATGATATTGTAGAGATATATTCAATGATAAATGTACAGTGTGTTATTGCTTATTAGCAATTTTACAAGATTCAAAAGAGTTTAGTAGACACATAATTAAGAATTTATTTTAGTAAAGAACTTTTGTTTACTAGCCAATTAGGAAAATTCAAAACAGTTAAATAGTTTAGATAACTAAGATAAACAACTAAATTATTTTGGAAATGATATTAAGTGTAATTTTTGAAGGGTAACTTAATCCATGTTCCTTAGAGCTTGGGAAAAAATCTACTATGGAGTTCACAGTGGAATGATGTAGACATAACGTGCCAGCTGGCAACATCCTCCTTCACACCTGTTTTCAAGCCTGATCCCTGGAAGACAGTGAATTCCAGGGCAAACATGTACCCTCCATGGTTTCATGGTTACGTATGGTTGTGCACAAGCAGACTATTGGAAGTGCTCCTCTTCTGCTGTGCTGTTTTTTTGCAGTGCCTGGTCCTGACTGTAGCAGGAGACAGTATCTCCTAACAGACTTAGTGTCTGATCTAGTCTATAGTTTCTAGTTTGTTATCAAACACCTTTAATGTGGTTCTGACTGCTGCTATTCCAGGTGAAAGCATAACTTTTTCCTTCTTTGACAGTTATTCTTCATGAAATCCGTTCAGACTGCCCAGAGTTTGAAGACTCTAATCCCAGAGAGAATCATTTTACAGATGGAATAAAGCATGTTACCTTCCAAAGTGTTTCGGAAACTGTAATTGGCCATTTTATCCATGGGTCCAGATTCATACTGAGTCAGTGAAAGACAAAATTCGACATCAGCTGAGGATGGGAGCCTTGGGGTCCTTGATTTATCATTGTTCCCAGGATTTCTCCTTATAGGCCCTTCGTTCGTGGCACTGCATAAAGCCTGCTGGCTGTTGTACTCTTCAGACCGAGTGCAAATTACCTGCATAAAACACTTTCTGTTAGAGGAGCTGCAATTACAAAAAAAATAAAACAAAAAGGTACTTTGATGGATTTTTTCTTAAGAACAAAGAAAATGTACAATGTAATAAGTTTGTTTCAAGAATATATATTATTGTTTACCTTTTATGTGTATAATTTTAATATAAGATGGTTATTTAATACAAAACAGCCCTCTAATACAGTGCACATTTTGGAGTCATACACTGATCTGTATCTGAAATTACCCATGTGGACTAAGACATCAAATAATTCATGCTCTTCAGAACTCACTGAGGCTAAATTCAGTGTTACCCACCAATGCAACAGGACACAGAGTTAAATCTGCTGCTGAATTTGCTAAATGGAGGATTTTTGGCTTCAACAGGCTACTGAACAAAGCCATAATCACAGATTTTCTTTTTACCCCACCCTGTAAGAGTGGGAAATGTTGACTTGAAATATGAAAAAAAATATGAAATTATCTGTGTTTGCTTTATCAGGGTAAATGGACACTTACTTTCTCCATGTCTTAATGATGCTACATGTATGAAATGGGAAAATTTGCTGCTGTACGTCCTAGAAATGTTGTGGAGATGAACTTATATCACCAACTGAAATACCATAGTGATGGAGATTGTGAAAGGATCTTAGAGAGATGGATAGAGATGTAAAATACTGCCAGAATCCAGCATAATTTTATAAGTGTTCTGGGTTCACAGACAAAGTCCAATTACAATGACATAAAAAGTCATTATTTTTCAGATGATCTGCAGAAGCTGCCAGTCCAATTTGAGATTCCTGTAAGAACAAGGCAGTTCAATGGTGGGTCTATGAGAATGAAACAAAAAAACAGTGGCTCAGAATTTCTAGAAGTTGTTCTAGAAGGTAATATTGAGGCTCTGAATCAAACTCAACTATTTATCGTTCTGCTTTCCTTTTGAAAAAACATCGAAACAAGTAAAACTCCAAACCACCAGAGACCCCTTTAAAACACAGGACTCTGCAGTTAGCAAGTAATCAATGTTAATGAGAAAGTTGAGTAGAGAAAGAATAGGTCTAATTAGTGAGTGAGACATCATAGGGGAGAAAACACCTAACGCTGAAACCTCAATTTCTTTTATCCTAAGGTATATTTCTATTTCAGGGACCAAAACAATGAACAAGGAGGTGAGTGAAAGCAATAATCTCTGCTTTGAATGAGATGGAAGAACATGAGATCCTCTGTTGAAGGAAGTGGGTGGGAGATTCATTTCACCTATACTAGCCATGTAGAAACTGTGAGATTGAAGCAACACTTCAGGATGACCTCTGGAGTCAGGAGAGGGGCACCTCCTGAGTGTGATTCAGCTCTCCCAAACCAGATGTCTGGTAGGTGAGATGCACTTAGCTCTAGGGGTGCCTAACTTTCAACATTGACCAAGTCGAAGAAATAAAATGAGCAAAAAAATCAATGCAGAAACTGTCTCTGGACTGCAGTTAGCAAGGGAAGCAAAATTAAGAGTGTTCAACTTAATGCTCTATTTCTGCATTAGGGTGGGATGAATCACACCCTGGAGGCTCAGATGTGCTTCTGAACTATCTAAAGACAGAGCCAAAGGCAAGTTGATGTGCTGCTGAACTAGCTTTTGAACGAATGTAAGGAGATCAGATGAATCCTTTTGTAAAGGATTTGACAACAAATTCACAGATAATGCTTGATGAAGCTGGTGATATAACAGAGTCCTTAAGAATCTGGAGTTGTTAAATGATAAATTTTCTATGAATATGAATATCATGAAAAAAATTATTCTCATCTAATTTGGGGGTATATAAGAAAGCTTATCAGAGCAATTTATCCTTTGGCACTGGTCTGTAAGCTGCAATCTGTCTATCTCTGTTAAAACTACTGAAGTGCCCTTGGAAGCTATAGGTAGTTTTCCAGCAGGGAATTGCACCAGCACATTTCTCTCAGAAGCTCACCAAATGGGTCAGGGTTGTCCCTCTAAGAGGGACTCAGGTCAGGAGTGTGTCTCTGAGGAGTCTCTTCTAAGAATCCCCACTAATAAAGGAGAGCTAGTGACAGGGAGAGGCTCCCAGTTATAAACACAAAACATAGTTTTTATTGGTTTGTGTTACTGAGTTGATTCCCATTAGAAGGAAAATAGGTGGATGATTCAGGAGAAGCTCTAGTAATTTTTTTGTTTATAAAAATGTACCATTCTGTGTCCCTAAAAGTGCACTAGTGATGAAGGCAAGTGTGTTTTGGCTGGTGAAGCTCAACCTGTTTCTCAGTTGTCACTTGGCTCAGTGTGGATTTTCTATTTATCTCTCCTATGGCCTTTATCTAGGCTCATATCTCCTGGGTTCTCCATCCTGCCATCTCCTATCTTTCATTGTTTTCCCACTACCCTGGGGATATATTCCTGTTGTGTCCTAAAGAGGAATCACATGCTGTGTTCAAGACTCAGTTCTCAGATATTCAGACAGGGAATCTTCAAGCATGAGCTTAAATATATCTCTAAACAAAGAAACTTTCCTCCTTGGTTCTGTTTATCCATTTCAGTGGGATTTAATGTAATTGTTAATGTCATGAAGCTTATAAATTTTTAGAGTGCTAATTGTTTTTTTTCCATTTATGCCTCGGTGTAGCCCTCATTAACTGTCTGACTAACCAAATTCATTCTAAAGAGGAGACAGAAGCTAGAAGGCATTTGGGAAGTCATGGTCAAGAAATGCCACAACATAAGTGCCAGGAATGGAAACTCTTGTTTGTAATCTTTTGCTGTTTCTTTTTCTGAAGATTAAGAAATCTTCAGAATTCCTAAAAATTAAGGCCTACTCATAAAATTAACCAGAATGCTTTTCCAGAAAAATTTAATAGGTGATATTGATTATGTCTCTATCCTGAAACTCTAATTGGCTGTTTTAACAGTTATGCGATGTGTAAGTGATAATAGAACATAGATCAGTCAAATGGTTCTTTCTGGATGTGGTCTGCATAAAGCATCCATAAAATGGGTCACATCACTGCCTTCTTTTCCTTCAACAGGAATACTTTCTACTCTAAATGTGTTGGTTTAAAACATGGTATTTCCTTATATAACAGACCTGAGAAAATTTCTCAGTTCAGCTTGGACAAATCTTCAAATTCCAGCTGCACCTGCTTGTGTGAGTTCACCAGTTCCAGGGAAATTGTTAGGAAGCTACTCCAAGGAAAAGCTTATATAAGTAGTGAGCAGAGCAAATACCAGTAGATGGCAGTCCAGAATATGCAGCATCGCTTCTGGACCTTATAGCACCCAGCAAAAAACATCCCTCTGTGAGATGCTGCAGTTGAGACATTGAACACAGCTCTTCTGAGTGTTTCTTAGAAAACAGACTGTAGAGGCTACTGTCTCACACCTTTAGCAAATGGGAAAGTCTTTTGTCTTTTACTTTGAAACTGCTTGAACAGACCAGCCCCTGTGCCAAAGTAAAGGGAACTGCATTACAGAAGATTTCAGTGATATTCAGTCTTTTGCTTGCTGTCTTTAAATTCAAAGCTATGGGAAATTTTGTGAGTGATTTCTTGGGGTTACTTTTGTTTATTAGATCTGTACTCACAAGGGCATTCAACACTGATGATATATACCTAAACACTTGGGAAAAGAAGGTTCTCTGTGGTATTGAAATAGGTGATCACGAAGTGATCTCAAGTTCCTCAGTTTGTTGGGGCAGTAGAGCCACTCAAAGGGCTAATCCACACCTCTGGATTAGAATTTATCCCTTCCACTGCTTCTCCTCTGAGGCCACAGAGCTCCCCTCAGAAGCTCTACCAGCATATTTTCATAGTGTTGTGTTGCAGATTAGACAGCCTAGCAGAAACACTTCAGACTACAGTCAGAGCAACCACCTGACTTGCTGATGTGTGCCGGCCAGAGAGGTGTGATGTAGGCACTTCATGACCTTCCTTGACACTTCCTCTCACCTTTGTTTGTCCTACATGAAGTCTGGGCTCCTGAGTTGGAGCCTTGCATCCCGTTATGGAGCCAGAAGAGATTTTGCACTGATTCATTGTCTTTCTCTGTTTTTGTCTACTTACTCTCACAACCTTGCTTGGGAATGTCATTAAAGCACAGCTCTCACACTAGATTTAATACATTTAGCAGCTATAAAGAGGTTTAATTTTTTTCTTTTTTTGGCTGCATTAGGGCCTGGCATAATTTAATCCTAATTAAGTGGCATCAAAACTGGGAAAATGCAAGGAAATTCCCAGATACAAACCGTACCTCGGCACCTTGTTTTTATAGTTGCAACTTTGAAAACTGCTGGATCTGTAGCAGACTATAAGGGTTTTAAGAGATTGTGTATATTTATGTCTGGTTCTTCATTTTCTGATGAATATTGCAGGAATGGAAAAGTTAAACATGAAGAGGACTGAAAGAAAGGGAGAAAATAAGCAAAGCAAAGCCTTGAAGGCATTCTAAGAAACATCTAAAAGGGTGAGGTCCTTAATTGTCTTTCTTCCCCTTATGGCACATAAATAAACTGGGGGAGCTGTGAAACTCAAGCTAAAAGAAGATGAGACAAACATGAACTGGCAGCATTAAAACAATCCTGGGCCTTCAAGGTATTTTCTCATCTTTCAGTGAGAGCTGGCTGAGTTTCACCATTTTGCTTGAAAGCAGCCCAGAACTGGAGGGCAACCTATACCAAATTAAGCACCTCAAAATGGTACTGGGCTGGAGTGGGAAATTCTGTTAACAATTACTGATGAGGTATTCACCAGCAGCTCTTGGTCTGACAGGCCATGACTCCCTGCTCTCTGGCTGTCTCCAAGCTGTACCATCACTGCTGCTGTCTCCATGTCTGCTGTGAAATCACTCAGACACATCTGTCTAGAGAGAGATGGTAGGACTCTTCTGATGATTAATTATTAACGAACCCCAATTTTTATGCAATCAACCTAGCTATTGATTTATACTCCTCTAAATGTGTAAATTCTTCATCTTTTACTTTACGCAACTCCTGAGCAAGCATGGCTTAGAGGGGAGCCAAGCATCCAGGGACCCAGCTCCACTGTCACCCACAGATGATCCCATGGACAGGGACACAGAGGCTGAGGATACCCAAATGGCTGCTTCTGCTCTGCACAGATCGTGATACCTTGCTGCTGTGGTCATGAGGTGGCGTGTGAAGAGGTACCTCTTCCTAACAGGAAATGTTTCAAATTTATAATCCATGTAAGCATACCATTAGAGAACACCTTTCATAAATTCTTTCTTTATAGTTGCTCCATTTGAGCTCTTGCTTTTTAATGTACCAGCCCGTAGCTGGCACCACAACCTATTAAATTGCAGTAAAATATAAAGCTCGTGAGTTCCTTGGGTATCCAGAAGCAGATGGATGTAAGACTCTGGCTGATTTAAGAATCAAGAAGTGCTGGCTTCTGGTGTTTGTATTTCTGAAAATTTCCTGCAGTTTTTAAAGGTAGATGTAAAATAATTTTTCAAATAATGCTGTCAGACAATTCAGCTAGCAATACAACTCCCTGATAAAATGTACTTAGAATTAAATAACTATGTCTGAATAGCTGAATTCATATTTCTTATGAAGTCATGTTTTCAGGTAATGGATCTAAAGTACTGTCATTATTAGTTCAGAAGCATTTTATCTATTTTCTATTTGTGTAACTTGTTTCTCTTTTACAGCAGCTTTGCTTTTGTGTAAGTGGTTCTTCAGGGTGATATGGAATGAAGTGCTAAGGGAAATTTTCCATGCTTGCAACAAAGAATTGGCAGCAGGCTTACCCCAGCACATCCGAGAGCAGCCAGTTCTCCGTGTTATGCAATTGCTTCTCTCAAGTCTTAGGAGAGACAGAATAGAGGGAGCTGAAGTTGGTGGTGTTTCCTGCTTACCACAACAGCAAACTGAAATAGCACTTAGATTCTCCAACTTTATTTTCTTCATCTTATGTCTAGCACACTGTGGGGATTCCCAGACTCAAAAGTTAACTGCCAGCAGAAAGATTCTGCTTTTAATTTGCAGTAGGCTTTTATGCATTAACAACTCCATTGACTTCAGTTGTTCTTGAAATGACTCCTGGTGTAGAAGAGAGAAAAAATTAACCTCCTACTATTTAGAATCATAGAACAGTTTTTGTTGGAAGGGACCTTTAAAGGTCAGCTAGTTCAACCCTCCTTCCATGGGCAGAGACATTTTCAACTGCTTTATTTTTCTTTGTGGTTTTTTTGGTTTTTTTGCAAATCTGTTATTTTGAATAATTGTACAAAAGAGCACTAAAACAAAACAAAAAAAATCTCTCAAAATGTTATAGAATATCTCCAATTCCCATATAGTTTTCTGTTAAGTTGACATGGAATTGCAAAAATTGCTAAAGCATTAGGATGACACATGCAGTCCTAATGCTGAGTATAACACTTGAATCATTGCAAACAAGTAACTGAAAACATGAGAAAACCCTTCCCACCCACCCTAAAACATGAGCTACGCAAACAAACAAAACCAGAAAAGATTCCTGATAGTCTTGCTGGTAAAAAAGAGGCAGGGATCTGAAGTGCCACTTAAATGACAAATATGAGAAAAATGTGGATGGATAGTTCACTCAGCCAAGTGGTAACAGCAGCATGTTGAAGAAAAAGTAAGGTGAAAGCAAGAATTTCAGCATGTATCCATGGGTATCCATGTTGCCATGGCAACCCTTCAATTGAATAAAGTATTTTCTCCTTTCTTTGGGATTAAAGAAAAAAAGAAAGAGGGATGCTGTTCTGCAAATAGGCACTTTACCTTTTTTAAGATAAAACCATTTCCTAACATAACAGGCATTGTTTTGTTATGCTTTGGAAAGACACTTATAATTCTAAAAAAGACACCATATTATTGATGTGCTATTCACAGGTTTCTCTTCCCCTGTTTTTATTTTGAATGCTTGCTAAAA
Source organism: Cyanistes caeruleus (assembly GCF_971803275.1). Taxonomy (NCBI): domain Eukaryota; kingdom Metazoa; phylum Chordata; class Aves; order Passeriformes; family Paridae; genus Cyanistes; species Cyanistes caeruleus. The sequence goes on from NC_141703.1 coordinate 80,238,305, forward strand.
GCCTGAATTCCTTCAAATTCCTTCACATTTCTGTATTCTTCTGCTGTTTTGTTTTTTTTTTTCTTTTTCTATTTTTTTTTTTCACTCATGCTGTTTAGCTACAGAGCTTAGAGAATCAGAGCTTTCTGCAGCAGATCTGTGGCTGTTTTCCAGTTCAAGCTAAGGCTATATTTGTTCCCTTTTGATTTTCTGGAGTGATATTCTGATCTCTTACTTTGTGCTATTCAAAGGAACTGTATTGACTGCTATTCCCTGTTAAGCAACTGTTTAAATTTGGATTCAATGCTAATAAAGAAATATCTTTACCCCAAACTCATGACTGAAAATGCAGATCTGTTCAATCTCTTTCATTCTTTCTCAGGATAAGACAGGAGAGCCATACATAGATGGAAGATATTAGGGGGAAATGATAATATTTGAAGGTAAAGTTAACACTTATTTTGGAAATTTTGATGAAATTGTAACATTTCCAGAAGTTGCTGAAAAATATAAGTGATAAACATTTCCAGAAAATACCTGGAAAACATCAGCAAATGAGTTAGGTGCTCTTACCTATGTACACTGACATTGAATGTGTTTTAAACATAGCATAACTTTTATTCCTGCACCCCTTAAAGTTATACAAAAATATCTCTTTGAGCAACTTTTTCTATTAAAAAAAAATCTTAAGACTATATTAGTGGGAAATAACTTTAAATAAGAAATTATAAGCATGACTGTTTCTTAAATATATCAGTTGCTACTAATAAATTTTCTGGGTATTTACTACCAAGATGAAAATATCTTAGGAATCTGGACACAATTAATAAAGCCTTTGGAAAAAAACCCAAAATAACAACTAAACTCAACTATCAGACAACTACATGTCTTTTAGAAAATCCTGCTAACTTGCTGATTCCTGTGTATTTCCTGTCTCCTCCTACCTTGGTTATCTCATCCAAAATACTGTATTGATAGCTCCACTTTTCACATATAACTAGTGAAATTCTGGTTTAATTTAATCCACTTAACCACATATACCATTTTCACACAACAATTTATTCAGTTTACAGCAGAACAGCAAAAGATCTACTTCTTTCTGACAGTACAATCTAATTAAGCTAGTAGAGTTGATCCAAATTAAAACTTCTAGAAATAAGAAGAATCTTAGAAAATGGAATGAAAATGCATGTTTGTATTTGTATCTATTTTATGGCTATACAAACACTAAATTAAATGTGTCCAGGAAATTTCCCAGGCACAGAAGTAAAGTGACATCAAATAATCCATGTTTATGTCAGTAAAATAATTTTAGTCTCATAGTCAGGGTGTCTCTATGCAAACATTCTCCTGGGAATGACCCCTGAAATGGTGCCTGTCTGAAGGAGAAAAAGGTATGCCAGAGAATAGCCTAAATACTTCTGTTATTCTGTATTTCCAGATGCTTTCAGAGGTATACACACTCTGCATGTGTGTATAACAGAGGTACACACACCCTGTATTATTCAGAGGGCACAAATCAAAACTAAATACAGCACAAGTAGCCCAGCAAGCCCAATTGGGTGCTGATTTGTAATATGCCAGAATATCCCAGAGCTGCTTGATTTGTCTCTCTGTTAAATCACTAAAACTGCCCAACCTTCATTTGGGCTGCTGCTACAGAAATAAATACATATATAAAAGAAATAAATACAGAAATGCTACAGAAATAAACAGAAGATAGATTTAGACAAACATAGACTTCATTGAAGTCATAGACTTCAATGACAGAAGCAACTGTTGCCATTGTCGTGATGGAGTGTGTCTATTGAAGCCAATAGACCTTTGTCACTGTATTTCAGACAATGTGTCAGTGATGAGCAAGAGACAAAAAAGGGCTCTCAGTGTTAGAACAGGACACTATAGTTCAGCTATATGAGACCTTAGCACTTCTGTGTAAACGTACTTTCACTGTGTTTTATGGGTTCATTTGAAGTGCTTTTAATTGGCAGGAATCACTATTGCATTTGCCTCTCAGTTCCTTTGAGCAACAGAGATTATTTCTTCTCTATTTCTTTGAACTGCTGATGTGAATTACACAGACAATGCTTCTCTGCTCTGAAGGTGTGATTTACTTGTTTGTCTGTTTGCTCAACATTGAAAGCAGGTTAGTTTAATTTGATAGTTTTTAACTTGTGGAAGGGAGGAATACACTGGGGGAAGGGTAGAGCACCTGAAAAGCCTTTTCTTCACTTCCCATCATTCAGTCACTAATTGTTTTGCAATAATCGTGTGCTAGAAATTTATAGGCATAAATCCTGCTTCTTCTGACCTAAATGCCATACCAGAATCAAGAATGTTTAAGCTGCTGAAGGCCATTTTTGGACACAAAGGTGTAACTTTCCTCCTTCCACTTTACTTTTATGTTCTTAATTAAACATCTTAAACCTTACAGTCAGAAAGAAATGAGAAACAGTTACAAATGAACAGTTCTAAGTGAAGATTAGGTCCACATAAAATCCAATTTGCTGTCTGGTATTGCTAACTTTCTCTCCAGGAGTATCTAAGGGAAGGCAGAGCGTTTAAGCTTCCATCTTGTGCCCCTCACCCAAGTGCTTAAAATCAGATGGGATCATTCCCTTCCCCTTTCCTTGGCTGGCTCTTACCTGCCACGAGGAGAAAATTGATGCTGGGCTGAGCAAATTAGGGTTGCTGGGATGTCTGCCACCCATGTACTCATCATTGCAGACCTCGCAGTCCTCTGCATCTCGCCAGTCCCAGTAGGGGATGGTGAAGTTCTCATCACCCGTTATCCTCTGGATCTGACGTTCCCACATCAGCAGAAAGACCCGATGCCAAGGCAGGAAACCAGGGGCTTCGTGGGCAAAATCAATGTCCCGCCACACATTGGACCCACCTAAGAGTGTGTCCCGAGAGGCATAATAATGCATCCACACAAAGAGATCGTACACATTGATGTCCCTGAACATGGGGTTGGAGCCATTATTCATCTGAGTATACGTGCCAGTAGCAATTACGTAGTCCTGGCTAGGGATGTTCTTCGCCAAGTTAAGATAGGCAAGAAACTTGTTCTTCTCACTGGCGGTGAGCTGGAAGATGTTTCTCCTTGTTTTCACTTGCCTTTCGGTGCAGTTGATCCCAGAGAAGCCAAATTTGCACTCCCCACAGTTGAATCCCATGAAGTTGCCCTCACATCTACACGTCCGGTTGTAAAATACAGAGGGCCAGTCCTCTCTGTCATCCACTCCTGAAAAAGGGAACTGTGGTCCCAGCGGAGCCTGGGAGAGAAGGATGTTCTGGCAGGACCCTCTGCTGGAAAGCTCCCCACAAGTGGACCCGTCTCCATCCCAAGGGGGACAGCACTCCTTGCTCAGCAAACTCTGCACATTGGCACAGACTCTGGGGAACTGCCCAGTGGATGGCTGAAGGATGACGAGCAGAAAACCCAGGGCAAATCGCAGCATACTGACAGAGCAGCAGGAGAGCATCAGCGCTATGCTTCAGTGCGTGGAGTGTTCTCTCTGACCCCTGCAAAGGCCTGTGTGTGAAAGGAATTCCTCCCCTCTACCAGGAATGCTTCACCGCTGACTTCTGCCACGGCGCACCCTTCAATGTCCTTCCCCATTCCTACATGAGATGCATTTGCACACACTATACACTTCAGGGTTAATCTCATTATCACATGTTCTAGGTGAAAGCCAAGTGACTTTCTCCCCACCCCCTACAAGCTTCAAAATGCAGGCATTTATTACAAGCTTTCGTCTTCTGCCTAGCACATGATTGCTCTCCCCTGGCAGTTGGAGAGGAAGTAAAATTAGAGTTTGGACACAGAATCAATTGTAAGTTCTTAGAATTCCTAGTTTGATTATATGCTTTAGAGTAATAAAGTTAAATAAAGATGTGGCAGAATCTGGTTGGTTAAATAGGAAGAACAATGAACCTAAAAAGAAAAAAAATAAAGAATTTTTGAGCAAACTGTTTTTTTAACAGGAAGCAAGAATAAAATGTGGTCAGATTAAGTGTGAACACAGTGCAGAACCAGAACAAATTGTTTGACTTAGCATTTTTACATTTCAGTGTGAACTGGCTTTCTCGGATTAGCATATGGCAAAGGGAAGTGAGGGAACTAATATACTTTTAGTAAGAAAATTGTTTTTATTATCCTAAAATTGTTAGCGTTTTCACAGTTGATGATACACAGAAGTCTGCATGACAGTCTTCTCCACAGTTTTGTGGGGAACACGGACAATCTGCCAGTAGATTTTCAGAAAGCACTTTGAGCATCTGTCTCTGGATCAGGGAAAAAACCATTGACTCCTGTTTTTCTCCCATTAAGCAGTTTGCAAACACCGTATCTGTGTTCTTTGCTCAATATGTTACTGGGCAGCCTCCAGACCACCCACCTCTTTCTTCTTGTACATTAGCCTGAGCAGATCTGACAGAGCTGCATGAGCAGATTTAAAAGTTAGACATTCTTTGAAGCTGCCCCTTGCAAGAGGACAACTGTTTTACTGCTGGGAAAAGTGCACATGAATTATCCATTATTTCCTTCAGCTACTACTGCTGTTAGTAAGAGTAGTTTTCTTGGGTTTGTCTCTTACAAAAAACTTTGTGAATGATTTCCTTGTGCTTAGGGAGGACAGGAACAACATATAGGCAAATGAAGTGAGAACCTTGCTGGGAAACGAGGCCTTTGCTGGGATCAGGAGGTCATCACATGACCATGCTGAGGAGCACGAGGTGCTTTAATCCTGTTGGCTTCTACGCCTCAGGTATCCCAGGGGATTATCCCTGAGTCCCACTCCCAGGGAGCCTGTGATGGGGGAGCCTGGAGCAAGAAGGGAAAAGGAAAGGATTTGCTTTTTCAAAAAATATTTTTAACCATAGTCTGATGTTTACTATTTATTAGCTGATTCTGCTGGTTTCCACGTTAGGCTTGTAAAACAGATTCTATCATAGAAATGCTATGTATTTATTATTTTCTTCTTTTTTTTTTTCTTTTCTTTTCTCTTTTCTTTTCTTTTCTTTCTTTTCTTTTCTTTTCTTCTTTTCTTTTCTTTTCTTTTCTTTTCTTTTCTTTTCTTTTCTTTTCTTTTCTTTTCTTTTCTTTTCTTTTCTTTTCTTTTCTTTTCTTTTCTTTTCTTTTCTTTTCTTTTCTTTTCTTTTCTTTTCTTTTCTTTTCTTTTCTTTTCTTTTCTTTTCTTTTCTTTTCTTTTCTTCCTGGCTGTCTGGGAAACCTTGCCATTTCATTTACTGTTCTTCTCATGAATGGTACTACAAAAATACTATACATGAGGAGGGACCCATCTCTGAGGATACCAATATATATTTTTTAATTTTCACTGAAAAGCTACAGGGATTGGGAGAAACTTGAGGAAGAGCCTCAGAGTGAACGAGAAAAGCCCTCAAATATATACTTATGCAGACAGTCATACACACAAATATGTTCAATACTCTGTTTTACTACTCAAATGAGATTTTATGTTCAGTGTTACAAAAGAAGGATCTGAGCCTTGAGAGTTGTCATATGATGAGTTTCCAAAGCAGCTGGTTAACCACAGAATTCCTTGTGCAATAGCATGAATGAATCAGGAATGTGACTCAGGAGCAGCACACGCCCCTTTTGCTTTATAGAGATGTCAATAGTTACTAGAAGGAAAACTCCCAGAGTAGTGAGAAGTCTTCCTGAAGCTCACCTGCTGACTTTCTTGCAATATTAAACCAAGCATCACTATGGATTTCTGATGTAGTTATGGACAAAGACAAAAAACATTCTGAGTAAAAACCAACTGCATTGAATGGGGGTTCAAATTACCTCATAAAATTAATTATTTGTTTCCTCAGAGATGAGTGGGCTGATCTTCAAAATATCATGTCTTCCTTTTATAAAATGCTGAGGAAATTTCCATTCTGGGCTGGTAGTACTGAAGCGATCAAAGTTTCAAGAAATATTAGTGGGTTTTAAAAAACTCTGATAGCTGAATGGCACCATGAAGGAAGTATTCCTCAGTATAGCTTGTTAATTACTTGTTAGGAATTCTGTGGGGATTTTAGGCCTAGTTGGCTATGTTGAGAGGGGGAAAAAGAAATTTGCAATTGGAAAATGGAGAATAATTTAAATTGTAGTTATTTTAAAAGTCAAGCATAAAACTGCAGATAAATAAAGGCTGGATAGACAAAGTTAATGCTGCTCAATTACCAATGGAGATACAAATTATCTAGAGAAAAAGAGAAAAAAAATGGTTATTTGAGATGGATAAGTACAAGGACCTCTTGACAATTAGAGAAAAAGTGGAAGGACAGATAGTCTATTAACCAGACAGGAAATTCAGTGTGATAAACCAGTGGGCTCAGATTGTGCTAACCAGTGAATGTTACTGGATCAATACTTTCATTATGTGGCCATGTTATTTTTGATCCGATACTAACCCTAACCCTAACCAAGATACAGACTTCGTGCATCAGAAAACAGGCATTCAGACTGGTATGAAAACACAGGCCAAATATTACAGGCAACTTCTAGGAGCAAAAAAATGTCATTGATCTGCAGTCCAAAGCAAGGGAGAAGAGGTGCTGATGCAATCAGAGCAATAAAAGTATAGCAAACTGTATCAAAAGGCAAAAGGAAGTTTCTCCCTGTCATAGACTGAAGATAGCAAGTAGCAGAAAAGTAGTTACCAATCTATCAATCTAAAGTCTGCACAAAATTTCTATACATCTGTCAGTCTTGATGACAGGACAGCATCTAAGGGGGATGCTAAAGCAATATTTCCTACAGTTTTGCTACTCCACTTTCACTTCAACTCTGCTTTCAGGTCTTTGCTGAAAGGCAGTCTGACTTCTGGCTTTTGGAAGCATGCTGGGCAGAGTGGAAATTCTGGTATGTGGTTCTGAATGCTTCCCTATCTGCTTTCAGAGGAAAAGTGTCAAACAATTTCTTAGTACTATGTGGCACATACCTGTGGCCTTGATAGCAGGCTAGGGCCCAGATTTAACAAGGTGGATAATATTGTGAAGCTTCAGGAAGTTCCTGTCTCTTTTAAGAGCTCACTAGGTTGAAAGCACAGGTTTTTCAGCAACCTAAAGGGAAATTATTAATTTTTTTTCTGGGTTAATGTTCTGCTAATTTTCCAAGGGAAACTTGCCTGATGAGGGATCAGACAAGCAATCCACCCTGTGTAAAACTAGTGGAGGAAACAACTAAAGGAGAGGCAAGAACAGCCTTGGCTCTGTTTGGGCTCTCCTGGACTGACTTCCCATTTTGCAAAGCTGCATCCTCTGCCATCATGACAGGCTCCCCATAGCTGTGTCTCAACCAGCTGCAGGGTTTTACCCTTGTAGTTAAAAGCCTATGTTCTTCCTCCTCCTTTCCAGTGTGCTCTTACTCCAGTGACTCTGCAAGCTGACTGGAGGAAGCTTCCTCCTGGGCTGCCCATGGTGCTGGGCTTGTCTTCAGAACCAGCTGATATAACAAGTGCCCCTAGGTGCTTCTCAGAGACTTGTCCTGCTCCATTTATCCAGCTGTGCAGAGGAACAGAAAAAGAATAATAACTACTAGTAGCTGTGTGTTGGTTTTCTCTGTGTGCACGCTTTGGAAAACACATAATCAAACAGTGTATTAAAAACCACAAGTGTGACATTTAGCACAGAGCAGGTCTCAGTAGCTCCTGGTGGTAAGGCAAACACAGCTGTGCAGTGTCAAAAAGACTAAATTTGGAAAAGGAATGAGAGAATCAGTTGGGACAAGAACAGGTATATAATTCAGCTGGGACCCTTGGAGGCTGAGGTCAGCCTCTTCTGGACCAGAGCAACTCGGTTCCACTAAACCTAGCTTTTGCTTATAAGTAGAAGTAAATCAAATAAGCAGTTCAAATGCATATTTTTACTCTGAAATTCAACCACACATTATTTTATTCTTAATTTTGTCTTTTAAATACTCAAAAGTGGTGAGGAGAATACTATAGTTTTCCTAAAGTGTATCTGAGAGATTTGCTGAGGTGAATAAAAACTTTGTGAATAGCAAAAGAGCCTGAATTTTACACAGCAACAGAATATCTTTTAAAATTAAAAAAAAAAAAACCTCACAAAAATGTGATTAAATTCCAGTTCTAGTAGAAAGAAAATATGTGCAGAAGAAATTAATAACATATGCTGCTTTCAGATTTTCCTTTGAGTATTACCCTTACCTGCAGTAAGCTTATTTCAGATCAAAATAAGTTCAGTTGGCTAGACTTTCAGGAACCTCAGAAAACCTTTTAAACTTTGTGACTGTATTGCTAGTGGGTTCTTAAAGTCCGCAGTTTTTTCTTCCCTTGAAATCCCCTTATCTTCTTAACTCTGGTAGAAGGAGCAATCAGATAAAACCATGCTGACAGACTACAATACAAAACATGCAGACATCTTCCATGAGATACAATGAGAGAAGGAAAGCTGTGGGAAGTAAATGTTCCCTAATTCCCAGATTGCTACCTGCATACCTGCTTATTACTGTAAGATTTTCAAGCAGAGGAATGTGCTGGAATGGGCAAGAAGGAGCCGGCCTGCAAGCCCATGGGTCCAGAGGAGAATGATCTGTGTCCTCCTTCTGCTTCCCCCACCCTACAGAGGGGAGATCACATAGTCCTTCACTCCCAGATGAGTGCAGGGAGAAAATGCAGATAGCAAAGAAGACAACTATAATAGCTCCACTCACATTTCTATTAATTTAAACCTCTCTATAGCATATGAAAGATAAGGGGAAAAGAGATACATTGTTTAGAATTTAAAAAGTCTTATTAACCTTCCATAACTGTCTGACAATACTCAAAGACCCAGCCAGCTGCATGAAAGACGCAAATATAATATGTGGTCTTCGATTTCCCCACCCCCTTGCCTGCCAAATAATGACTGTAATGAAGAATCAAATTGTACTGAATTTTACATTTCCTGTAGAACTTCACTAATTATTCCATGCCTAAATAAATATATAAATAAGACCTTGACATTCAATTTCACTTCAATGCAAACAGTGGATAGGAAACTCCATTACTCAGACTGCAAAGTCTCTGAATAAAGAACAAAATGTCTTGGTAAGACAATTAGGCATCTGGGAATATGGGGAAAGAAAAGTCCTTCCAATGTAAAATTATTCTAATAATAGCTGACAGTTTTGAGTAACAAAGAGAAGTGGGATTGCGAGAGATTTTTCTCATTGTTCTCGTTAATTTTTTGTCATCACTATTGCAGGGTGTTTGAAACAAGCAAAAGGAGATTTGTTCTTCCTACAAGTCATAGTAAAGCTGCTATGCTCATTGTAGCTGAAAACTCTGATGAGTTCAAAAACTGACCAGACAAATTCAGGAAATAATAAATTACAGAACCACAGAACATGAATGGCATCATCTCTGGCTCCTGAAGTCTCTGAACCCTGAGCTCCTTGGCAATCACTCCAAGGAAGGGAAGGCTTGCTCTGTCCCCAGATCCACAGTGCATCTGCCAAGGGCCACTGAGAAAGCAGAATAATGGACAACAAGGCCCTTTATTTTGATCATTCCTATGGCAAAAGTGAAAGAAATATTGCCCAATGGCAGTGATATCTTCAGTGCAGATGTCATCAGGCATCTGGTCTATACTGCACAACAGTGAAAATTATACAACATATACCTCCTTGATATCTGACAGCAAGATCCTTAGAGTAGCTAGAAAGCAAAAGACACAAAGATTTGGAGTTTATTTTACAAATTTTAAAAAGTAGGCCTGCTTTCAACTTTTCAGAAGAAAAAACAAAGATCTGGAACAAAAAAAAAGCCCAACAATTTTGTGGGTAACAAAGCAGATTTTGCTGAGGTTATTCACATGAGTACATAAACATTATTTCTGCACCAGTTATACTTTCTGTGAGGCTTAATGTACCTAGAAAAATATTTGAAAGAAATGAATGGCCAAGAGTGCTCCTGGAATTCCTTTCTTCTTCCCAGGCCAGGGAATAAAAATGTAGAATATACAAGAAATAAATAGTTTAGAAAGCAAGTGATGCATCAGATGCATCATTTAGAAAGCAAGTGTGCAGGGTACTAAGGTATTAAATAAGACAAAAAAACTGTAAGAAGCAACACGTTTAATATTTCTGACATAAGTGTAAGAGATTCTTGTGACTTAAATGGCTAAATTAATCATAAATTGTCCCTGGGCATATGAGATGGACTTGGTTTAAGCAATTTTATCATTCCAGTCTTTTTGTTAGAGCATAGCTTTGACAAAAACACCCAAATCATAAAAATTTTTGAAAGCCTTGAGTGGCAAGGCTAATTTCAGAAGCTGTGAAGGACTGACTGGGTTCTGATCAGTGTGATTCAGCAGATCATTTGGGAGGGTGGAGAAGCAAAGATTTCTGAGTGAGTTCTCAAAGGAAACTTTATATCACACCTTTCATTTCTATAGAAACACATAAAAATACTAAAAGCCCTCATGTTTATGCCAGGATCTTTTTTCACCCATTTGTTCATCTTCAGATATAATAAACATAACATGTTTATCATGGAATATAACATAACAAGGAATATTTAACTACATTATAAATTAAAGGATTCTATTTTGTGTGTGTATGCCCATTGCATTGATGCAAAGTTGGGCTTTTGCACACTACAGACTTGGACTGACACACAATAAATTGCTACATTTCTCAAATTAATTCCTTGTCAGGCACACAGTACACAAGGTTTTGCTGGAAACTTTGTGTACATTAGTGAATTTTAGGGTGATCTAGCATTAAGTACTGCCAAATTTATTTTGAACTTGATCTTCCACTCACAAAAAACAAAGCCACGTTTAATGTCTAAGGTAAAATTCATTTAAGCACGTGGAAACTGCAGGGCAGTATTGTGCATCCTGATAGCACATGCCCACCAGCAAGACCAAAGATCTCTTCACCGCTAAGGAGTGACAAATACAGAGTGAGAGAAGCACTCAGAGTGAGTCATAGTGTGAAAATTACTGCCACCATACATATGGTTAATCTTAATTGCCCCTTACTCCAAAAATAAGAACATACCAGCGAAGAAAGGGCATCCATTTTGTATGGATTCTTTCTTGAGGGTCTGTGGTTTTTTCAGTATTTTATCATTATTTTGCAAGAGATGATTAAAAGAAAACACTGGCGCAAATGCCATGTCAGATTCTGCCATGGAAAGACGCAAAGCTCAGAAATTCCTAAAAACATTTGCCTGTAGCTTTTCTATATGGAGTGACGTCTCAAGTTTTCTAGGTCTGATATTTTGGGATCTCCCAGAACTAGAAGTAAGTGTCAGTTCTGCTCTACTTTTGGGACTGTCTTCATTTCATGAGGGCAAATCTCCTGTTTTCTATTTCAGTGACTGAAATATGTTGGACTTCTTACTATTTGGTGGGCCTTACTATTTGGTTGACGAGTGTTTTTCATTACAGTTACTTTTTGGGTGACTTTTAAATTGTTTTTGTTTTTTAAACTGTCCTTGCATTTGATTTCAGTGTGATCAATATGCTTATGTGTAACATCTTGGGCTTTGAATACTTTGTGTCACCTAGAGAACTGCCAATGGTTAATGTATTGGCATGAGATATAAATGTGTACTTTGCCTTAATCCTCAGATAAAGAAAATGAGGGGGTGAGAAACAAAGCAGCCCTGTGCTGAGGCCACACAAAACCTATTTTCAATGTGTTTGAATCAAAACTAACAACAATAAAAAATATTTAATTTTCATGTACATAATGCAGAAGAGAACTGATTGCAGCTTGTGTCCTTCTCCGTATGCAGTCATTTCACCCTGAAACAGATGACCGTGATAGTTCAGTTTAACCCCTTTCAGAAGGTGACAATTTCTCTCCATCACTAGAAAGAAAAGACAAGGTAACCACCCCAGACACAGACATCTGAAGCAGGCTGAGATGTAAGAAAGGTGATCTTAACCTTACATTTAACCATGCATTGCCTCACCAGGGCAAACCTGAGCAGTCCTTGAGCCCAGCAGAGATGCCATGTGCTGCTCCAGTACGGCACTGGTTTGAATTCATCTCCAATGAAATACTTTCCTACCTCTTGAAAGCAACAGAAATGAAAACATCCCTGAGTGAGTTGCTGATAGAGTTGCCAAAGGCATTTATCTGCAAAATGAACTTGCCTATGTATTTTTGAGCTGTACTGATAAGTTTACTTAATTAAATAAGTTTATTAATTCTACAAAACCATCCTCTCAAAGAAATAGGCTGGATAAATGCTCTGATTTTTAAATGACAGCTGTGCCACCTATACACTTCAAAGTACAGATAAATCAAAGAACACACATTCCTGCTATATCAGTTGTTTTGTGACTTTTATTATATTTCTAGACAAACATCTGAAATAGGAATAACATTAGGAGATAAGTAGCTTTTTTTAACAGTGAACAGTATATTTCCTACAAATAAAAGGAAAGTTCACCATCACCAGATATATGAGCAAATACATGACACGGAGTATTTATCCCTTTCTAGAAAAATAGTGTTGAAGACGTAAAGCAGAACTATTTAAAATAAAATATCCAATTTTCACTAAAGGACTCAGTGCATACGTTGAATTTGAAATGCAATTTCTATGGAAACAACAAACAAAGAGGATATCACAGAGAGTGCCAAGCTCATATTCATGCCTGGACTGCTTTCAAGACTTTTCCTTTTGGAGAATTAAATCTGAAGGTTTTCATGCTGAATTCTATAATAAAAGTCTTCCAGCATGTTTTTTTTTCATTCCTTGACTTCTCCCCTCTCCTTTTCAAGAGCAAGGCATGAACAACATTTTTTTTTTCCTTTTCTTAAAGGGTAATAATTTTGAATGCAGCAAATTTTGGGGTGTTGACTTGTTAAACATTTTTCACTTTCAAATATTACCACGTAAAAATAGCACTGCAAAAGTATGCACCTGAGTATATCATTCCAGGTTTTTATGATCGAAGTAGAGAAATGGATGATTATGGCCATTTTAGACATTTACATCACAAGGATCTGAAATGCATTCTATAAGCACCTATTTCTTAATATTTATTGTAAAGGGAATCTGAAGCACACTATGTATATGTGTGTGAGTTGTGTGTGTGTGTACTGTTAAACATAAAGATGCTACTGTGTATTACAACAAATAGAGTAGGGACATTTACAGAAAAATACGTACTTACCAGATTATTTACCTAGGGACAAACACCCAATTTTAAAAGAATCTTGAACGATGAAGAAAAAAAAAACCTATAACATTTGAAAACTAATTTGTATTTTGATAAACTATGAAAATATAATAATTCAGAGGGTTTGTTTCATTATTAATCAATTAATTTTGTGTTTCGAACCCTTTATTAACAAAAAAGGTGGTTTTGGCAGAAATAAAAAAAAAAAGAGAGAAATTTCAAATTTTAATACAATAAAAATAATTGTGAAAGATGGTGTTAGAAAAAATTTTAAAGCTTGCAATATATAGAATATGCCATGCTACTTATCATTAAAAAAAATAAATGAAAATCAGTATTTTTTGTTAAACAGTGTGGGAAAAAAGGTGTCTAGTTAAATTTTTTAAAAATTGGGGATTTTTGCAAACAACCAAAGAATAATCAAGATTTTTAAGGAAGATTTTGCAGTTGCCATATACTTCTTTGGAATAGAGGAGGTAGAATATTAGCTGTATTGTCAGGTTTTTAAACTTAAAACCATTAAATTTTCAGAATTTCCTTAATATTGCAGCACATATTGTGTGAGGGTACAGAACAATTAAAATGTGGGAAGCAGAAAGACTCTCATTTGAAAATATAGCAATATAGAGAACACTGAGGATCCTCATTCCTGATCTTACTTAAATAGGTGTTAAATTTTGAGTTTGAGCTTCAATTGAGTTGAATAATAGTAATTATAACTTTCTTCAGTTCAGTTTTCTTCTTCCACTTTTCCTAAACTGGAAAAAAACCCAACTACTGTACATCAAAAGAAAAAGAAGCAGAGAATCAGTTTCTCACAAAAAAAAAAAAATCTGAAGCATTATATTTTGAATTTATAAATGATTTGTCTAAAGATTTTAATAATTTCTTGTTTTAATTTATTGAAAGATAGCCCGAAATTCCATTTTTAAATGAAAAGTTTAAGTATTTTATTAAAATTTCTCAAACTATATCTTCATTTGTCATAATTTCCTCTTATGCATTTAGCCATTTTCAAGCTCAATTTGCTTTTTTTTGAGAGATCAAACCTATATTTATTAATGAAAACCTGACCTTTATTTCTTCTAAATATCTGTTCAAACATCTGAAGTAACACAATCTGGCTTCAGAACAAACACACACATGCAAGAGCAAAACTCATAAGAGCAAAATATTTCAAAAATTGCTAAATTAAAAATGAAAACAGCTTTATTTTGACATTTCCTTGCAAAGTCTGTTTTTGGAATGTAAAGGTTTTGTGTAGCCTTGTCAAAGAAAAGAGTGAAATTAATTAAAAATCAAATTGTATCTGGCATAGGGAGTTAAGGCGCATACATTTTATTTTCCCACAAGCAGGTGTCTGTCTCCATGGATGTGTGACAGGTGAGACAGGGACTTAGTTCAGGTCTCTTGAGATTGGCATTTGAGATGTTTCAGATGGAGAAGACTAGGAGAGAGACCAGGAGGCAGACTGGTACCTTCTGGACAAGGCAGACAGAAAGCTGATGAAATAGACTGAGGGGTCTCAAGGGAATCCCGTTGTGAAAAACAATCTTACTGAATAATATCATGGTGAGTTTTGTCTTATCAGTCACAACACCATGCCAACAATTAATGAAAAATTATCCTGGTGTTCAAAATGTGATTACATTCAGAATGTGATGGTGATCAAAATTGTGATACCAACATAGATTGAATGCTATGTTTACATCCACCTTGGAGTTTAGCTGCAGGAAGGAGTGGTTCACAGTAGAGCTTGAAAACCTTTGAGGAAATTACATGGGCTGAATGTATTTACCTGTGTGGCTTTGAAGCAAATTGTGAGCAATAAGTGTCACCATTTGAGAACTCAAATTTCCCTCTGCTTGGCCATGTCCTCAATGCTTTTAGCCTGTGCTGCAGAGAGGACTCCCTTGGGTGAGATGAATCTGCACAGTTAGTGCTATGTGTAAAGCATAGCACATTTAGACCTGTGCTATATCTTCAGAGCCCTACAAAAGAGAATTAATACATTGGGAAGCCTGGCTGTTATTCTTCTTTTGACAATGGCCTCATTATTTTATCCTGCTAATCTGATTTTCAAAGATTTATACATTAATTTCTTGTACATTAATCCCTGAAACTATGCTTAGAAAACCCATGCTATAAATACCACAGGACTAATGCCCATGCCAGGGGTAGACAAAATTTACAAGAAACAGATAAACCTCAGAATAATAATTTCATTATATCACCCTTATAAATCATCCCAGCTGTTCCGACACTTTAATTACAAAGTGACGCTTCCAGTCTTAAAGCATTGTGGCCTGTGTAATAAATCATTTCACTTCATACACGTTATGAGTCTGACTACTGTAGAGGAGTCATTTTACAATCCTTTATAAAGGCAGAGAGTATGCAAATATTAAATAATATAACTATAAAGCTCAAGAAAAATATTGTGTCAGTCCTGAATTTATTACAATGTATATAAATGCAATATATGTAGTGTTTTCCACATATTCCTTCCCAATATCCCATGTAAGCTTCTCTATGGACTGCAGGTATGTGCTGAACAAGCTGAGAGCGGGAAGCAGGTGGCCAGTTCTGGAGCTATTGTCCCAAAAAAGTGATATCTTATGAAAGCTGCAAGTAAAGGACAAAAGCTCCAGGAAAATTTCACTAAGCAACTTGTAGACAAGGGAGTAGGAAGAAAATCTGAGTCAGGAAAAATAAAAGTGTGTGACTTTCTTTTCAGTCTAACACACTCTCAACATAATTAAAATTAAGAAAAAGCAGAAGGGATAGAACAGTTTGCTGTAAACAGTGGCTTCAGGATGTCAAAATTGAAATGAACAAAACTGAGTAATTAAAGGAGTAAGTACAGTCCTAGCATGGAGCTACTGGGGTCTG
This sequence comes from Cyanistes caeruleus, assembly GCF_971803275.1. NCBI lineage: Eukaryota > Metazoa > Chordata > Aves > Passeriformes > Paridae > Cyanistes > Cyanistes caeruleus. Next base: position 80,254,346 of record NC_141703.1, read on the forward strand.
CTGTTCTCTTAGGCATGCACAAAAATTCACAGTAATGTTCATAAAGGTTGCAGAGACAGGCAGTCTGTGATCCATACACCCATTCCTCTTCAGATTTACCTACAGAGTTATTTTGTCTGCAGCCTTAAATCATAAGAAGACATTGTTGTTCAAGAAAAAATGCCACCTTTTATCTGCACTTTGTGGTGTGTTTCATGACAGATCTAGCACTGAAGCAGCAGGATTGCTGGCAACCGTGTTATGCAACCTCTCTGAAAAGTTGTTTGCAATAAGAGAGGTGTTGGAAGGAGGTCAAACTGTTTTCCATGGACAGAGCCTTCCAAAGCAGTGTCTTAGATGCTAGAAATGTTCTCCTTTCTTATCACTTCATCCTTGTCTGGGCTGCATCTCACTACAATCACTTTGCTGATTTCAGCTTGTTATCATTAAGCTTTAAAGGCATTGACTAAATCAGAAATATGAATGTTGCAATTAACATCGATTTGTGTGCATTCCCCTTTGCGAAGATGAAATAATTTCACAGATGTCTCGGGGCATGGAATTTTTACGTGATCATATCAACCTCAGCCTACCAAGCAGTAGTCTATAAGCTGTGAAACATTATCAGGCTAGAATAGAGGTATCCATTATTTTGTTGAAATAGGAAGCAGCTTCCCCACATACAATCATTGTTTATAGATGTTAATTCTCTCAGCATACATCCTGGCTACAGTGTTAACATTGTGTGATGCAAAGTGGTATCCATAATTAATGAGCATCTCAAATCTAGGCAGTTATGATTTTAATTTCTGTGTTTCTATTTTTGTCTTTGTTTTTAATTTGCGGGACTTGAAAAGACAAATAATATTTTGGTCTCTGTCCATCAGGTTTATGTTTTATTCTCTACTTATTTTCCTTATTGAAAGTTTCATCTTTTTGTCTGTGTAAGGTTCTGCACATAAAGAAACCCATTCTGAAGTCAGCTCCATATGGACAGACCATATGGGCACACTGAGTCCCACTGAAGTGAACTATGGTTAGCATTCCTTATTTCTGGTATAATAGCGTGCATGAGTCCCTAGCCATGGACCTTGTTGTGCCAGGCACTGTACAGACAAAAGAAAAACTTAATCTTAGTGTTAGCAGATAAACCATCACATTATAGATAGCATGAATGCTGCAAGTCATGATGGTGGCAGACTAGATTGTTAAATGGCACATATCGGTGTTACCCTGTCGGATTTAATGAAATCAGCATTTTTATATCATTCCCTTTACTGTGTGTCCCTCTAGGAGAGGTCATTCTCATTTCCTTTCCGAGTATAAATCACAAGTGCTCTTTCCTGCTGTCAGTAAGGTTGCACATATGTTAAGGTTAGAATGAAACATCATTTTGCACTCTGGACATGTGTAGAGAGGGAGGTAGCTGTGGAATAAGGGATAAAGGGAACACATAGTGCATTAATAATCTTACAGGAGCTCGTTGTTCTCGAAGCTGGGTGCAGTAAACTATTCAGTAAACACGCCCATGTGGAAAGGCACTGTAAAATACCAATTTCCATATGAATTTATGCTTGTAGTGCTTTACAGATGTTCCCTTTTTAGGAAAATCCTGTGTAATGACACCAGAATTAAACCAAAGGTTTATTTCCTGACAGTTATGTTTTCCATGGCAAATATTTACATGTAAAAGCTGGAAAGAATGATGCTGATCCATTCAACAAAGGTGAGGACATGCTTATCTGTCCTAGGAACATTATAAAGGTGACTCTTCAGAGAGAAGGAAGAAAAGATGGAAGGGCTATTGTATGTACATATTTTGTGATCATCAAGGCTGCTCAAGATTTCATAGTCAAGCTCTTTCCAAGTAAGTAACAATTATATTGCAATCTGCTTGCTTGAAAAACAAAGGTGGCCAATAATCTGGAAACTGAAGATTAAAAATAAGAGGCAAAACCTTAAGAGTTATGGTAATATCCCATTAAATCATTTATCTGGGGCTGCAATGGATTTTCTATTATTAAAATCCTTTAAATCAGGTTTGGAAGGCTTTCAGGAAGAGAAGCTCTCGCTTAATCCGAAGTTATGGGCTTTACTTACAGAATTTCGGGTGAGAGTGTCTGACCCATACTATGCAAGCAGTCAGGTTAGATGATCATAATGGCTCCTTCTGGCCTTAAAATCTATCAATATATTAAGCCTCCCGCTGTAATGCTCTGATGCAGAGGCAATTTACATCAAGTTCTGAAGAGCACTTAAATTAATTGTTTCATTAAAATCCATTTGAATGCTTTTACATCTTGATGCGTGCTACTTCTGGGTGCCTCACAGATTTCATTTAGGGATCTTCAGCTCCAAAGAGCCTATTATGTTTGCCTGGCCTGACTTGTGCCTTCTGCCGGCCGGAACAGCCTGTTCCTGGGGAATTGAGGCTGCGAGGAGCCCTGGTACCATGTCTAGTGCCCGTGGGTGGTTCCCTGGCTGCCACTAGGAGGTGCTTCCAGCGGCTCCGCTCAGTACTCCCCTTGGCATCGTGAGGAATGAGTTCAGCTCTGTGTGGGAGCGAATTTCAGATCTTTCCTACACCTACAGCCTTATGCCAAAAATAAGATGCAATCATTTGTTTCCTAGGTGATAACGGCACTGAGCATGTGCAGTCCCTGCTGCCTCTAAAATGGTGAAGTGTGTTATCAGCCTTCCTTACAGTGCTTTTGAGGCAATGTATCAAGCAGCTTTTACTGCAGAACAAATGGCTTCTTGATTATGTACAGAAAGGGGAAAAAATGTATTGAGGTTTGCAATTCAGTACTCATTCTTGGCAAAAGTAATTTTATTCTATTTGTTTGCTTTTTCTGTGGTAAGTGAAGGGAGGAGAGAGCGAGAAATGTCAGTTCCAAGGTTTCTAAATAGTAGAAGACCTTTTAGATGTTCTTTCTTGACAGTCTTTCTTAATCTTTATCTGTACGAAGCTGCGGAAGTTCTAGTTCCAACCTTGTTTTCTCATGCAGATTATGAAAGCTTGTCAAAGCAGAATATCATCCAAGTGTGTCTTCTATCTATAGAGCATCTGAATGCCAAAAAGACATAAAAATATTTGCATTATGCTACTGTCCTTTGCAGGAGACAGTAAAGGGTAACATAAAAAGTATAAAAAGACTTTTTGTATCCTGCTAGATTTTTTTTAGCTCATCTTTTTGGGTTTTTTTTTTCAATATTTCAAAAGTCTGCAAGTTTTGAAAATATGCAAAGGATTTCTGAGCTCCTGAAATTCTTCACTTATCAACTCTAATTTCATTTTCATTTAAAATAGCTATTTATAGAGGATTTTATTTTAAAATATAATATTTTATTGAAAGATCTACTAGAACATCTTTGTTCTAGTAGAAATTCCTGATTTCTTTGGCATAATGTCCACTTGAGGGACAATCAGTGATGACTATTGTTATGTATTCTACTCCAGTGAAGGCAAATATTTAAGTAAAATAATTTTTTTTTTTTTTTTTCTTCTGGCTAATACTAATCATCGTGGACAAACTGATGAGATTTCCCTATATAGACATTTTTATAGCCTTACTTTGGGAAGATGAAATTTGAAATTTGCTGATTTAATTTATGGATATTTTAATTCTGATTATAAGCAAGAGTGTAATTCTAAAGTTTTACACTCCTTTGTCCATCTGGTTTTTAGGCTGAGAGTTGGAGCAATCTCTGTGCTCTATCATGGATTGTTGTAGTGAGGTGGAATTCCCAGTTCCACAAAGTGAAGATCTGCTTCTTCCTCTAGGTGTCCATGGGGAGTGTTAGCTGCACTTCCACATCTGGGGGTGTGAGCATATGAGGAGGAGTTTCTTTCTCTATAAATTGATTTTAACACAAAATATCCCCCACAAGGCCCCCAAAAAAGATACACATTCACAGCCCCCCAAACAAACAAATCAAACCAAACCACACACAAAAAAGCCCCCACAAATTGGAAGATTGGCTTCTCAACTTCTCCCCTACAAAAACCAGAGGATGACATGGAATTGATAAGAAGGCAAGCTCTAAAATATTTGTAGCTAGCTACTTCTCATCTTGTTATTCTACTTGAATCAAAATCCTGATTATTTCATCAGGTTCAGGAAAAGGTCACACAGCAAGATGATAATCTGCAGAGCTTTCAAATCATAGTAAACCCATAAAACTTAATTTACATGGACAGTTGTGATATTAAAACCCTGGAGGATTGCAGTTTTACAGGACTATAACAGAGCAAAGTTTTGTGTTTAAGAGGGCATGATTTTTGAAGACAATGTGGTTTGCTAAATTGCATTTTGATATTACATCTTGATATGAGAAAAGTTTCAGAAAAAGGAATGAATCTATATCACAAAAACCCAAAGTGAAATGTGATGAATACTGCTACCACATCAATTGATCTAATAGCTGAATTGTAGCAAACCTTGAATATAGGTAGGTGATTCTTGTCATCTTTCTAACAGCATTTTAAAAATCTTTGTTTGTTCTGGAAGCCATCTTTGAATAACTCACTTCTGGCTACAGGAGTGATTTATTTTCAGTCAACACAAGCAACAAACTTGCTATATTTGGAAAGAATTTCTTGAATATGGCCACAAAGAAAATATGGCAATGTACACTCACTGTATCTTCTTTAATGTATCCATTACCAAATTGATTGTACTCTCTGCCATTGTTTTATGGTCTTCCTCCACACTTACCTCCTTTTCTTTATATTACTTCTTTTTTTTGACTGATTTTATTAAGGGTATTTCTGGGAAATTAACAAGTATCCTCTTGCTGCTGAAAGCATGTCAGTAGTGTCAATATCAAAGAGGCTGCAAATGATTTATGTGCAAAAATTAAAAAAAATAAATCTAGCCCGATATATCTTGTGAAGTTAGTTCTCTCATTGCATCAACAAAGCTTCTGCATCCTTGGTTTCAAAGATATTAAACTCCATGTAAGCAAAATCATGCTGTTTTATTTGTAAACAAGTGTAAAAAAAAACATAAGTATTAACAGTATTTATAAAAGGCTTTACAAAAATAGGCTCTTTACTAGAGAAATATTAACATCAACTCAAAAGGGAATTGTCTATTCAAACACGGTCCTAACAAACTTGACCATGTAATGAGAGCTTTGTTTCTCTTCTTCCACTGAACTTAATAGACCTGTGCACAGAGTAGTGTTTTGGGGCCATTTTACATGTGAAATTTGACTTTGTGTATGAGAGTTGTGGGTTGGTTCTTTTTTCTGTACAGCACAACATTTTATCTCTGCTTAAAACAACACCTCTTTGTCTTCCTTGCAGTAACACATGCATAGATATCACTGCAGTTTTGGCATTACGTACAACTACCAGTCCTCTTGGTCATGTCCTCTGGACACCTGAGAGGTTCAGATGTTTCCCTCTCTTAAATCTGACCTATCATTTCAAGTTGTTTTCATTCATGCTGTTTATTCATTTGGTACTGGTCTGGAACCAATCAAAAGCCTATTAACCTCTATAAGAACAAGTATTTTTCTATCTTTGTGCAGGCTTTGGATATTATATGGTTTTATGAGACCCATCTTCATCTCACCCCAATTTCTTATCAAGTAAACAGGGAATGGCAGAGTTTTGTCTACTTCCCTTCCAAATTTTTAATTTTTTTTCTGTTATAGCAAGACTTGACCACCTTCAAAGATAAGTGGGAGATGCAGGTAAGGCAAATGTTTGGCCTACCCTAGAGTTGTACTAGAAACATGGAACAGTTACTGCAGTCTTCTAATAAAGTGCAGCAGAGCTGTGCCTGTGGCAGAAAAAAAAAAGAGTAGAGACACTGATTTTTCCTACCAAAACACAAGGAGGGTTTCACTGTTACCTTACTTATTTCTTATTCTTTTCTACTTCTTTTGCATTCAGAGATCATCCAAGTACTCATACATGAGACCTTCAGAGATACAATTCTAATTTTTTTTTTGTTCATTTCTTTTATTTCCCATCCTATTTAATCGTGAAATGATGTCTTAAAACTTCTTGGGGCCACAGTGGGATTTTTCATGTGGCTTCTTAAGGTCAGAATTCATATTGGAATCTCAGTGGGGCCGCACTGTGATAAGCATTTCTGTCAGCTCAATGCTGTGGGAGTAGCTGCATTAGAAATATGCACAATAAGGTAGGCTTGACAAATGAATAAGCTCAGTGTTCTTTAGCACACCATGTGTCTGAGCTGCTTTAATGCACAGGCTGATGTTTAAACACAGGAAAAGTAGAGAGGTGATCATTTAAAGCTCATATTCAGCTAGTGGCCCATGCTGGGGTAAAAAACAGATGGTTGTTTCACTCCCTCTCCAAAAATAAGTTTATACCTGAGTCTTGACAATTTCTCAGCGAGACAGTTTTTTAAATACTGTTTTTCCTTTTGTATGAAAACCATGTCATGTTCATCTGGCCTAACTCAAAGAGGTCATAAGGCAGGTACCTGCTTCTCAATTACTCTTTTTTTCATAAATTAGCCAATCTTCAGATAGATTCACTTGAAGACTTCTTAGGGGTGACAACAATTGTATCAGCCAGGCACTGGTTCCTATCCACTGATCATGAAGGAAGTTTAGATGACCAGAGGTAGAATTCACATTACAGTAAACTACGTCTGATAAGGAAAGTTTTGTTTTGTATCTACTCTCAATATCCAAGCTGTTCATGCTCACACATTACTGTAAATGATTTGGATCTATCAGCAAGCAGATTATTCATCCAGCACGCTGCCATGGCACAACTCTTGATCTTGAAAGAGGAATCCAGAAGAGATACTAGGAGAAGCCCTAAGTATAGTCAGAATATGACCAATCAACTGTATTTTTGTCTTAATAAAGCACTTTATACACCTAGATTCAAATAGAATCCAAAAGCAAAGCTCCATGTCTCTTAGATGCATTTTCTTTTAGTGTGCACTGATAGTCAAAGGAAGAAAGTTTGACAGAGAAAAGTTTTCAGGCAGTTCTATAGATAGATTTACCTAAGTGAAAAACAGAGAAATATGTAAGAGAAGGAAAATGGCTTTGGTATTTAATTATAGTTCAAAGTAATTTATCTACTAATTTTCTTCATCAGCCTCTTCCTTTTCTGGAATGGCCCCAAAAACAACCCAAAATCAAAACCAACATAAAAACTCCATTTCACAAATTCAAGAGCTTACTCAGTGCCAATAAAAAATTGAGGTGCACCTGCTTCTTCAATGGGCCATACAGAATTAATTAGTTTGACAGAAACTGTAAATTTTTGAACAGCAACCACATTGCTGAGTCTCAAAAAATAGTCATCTTCAAAATACAAAGACTTTTTTGTCAACTCAGTGTTACTATGGTAACTAAAGTAATTGTTTACCTAGGAAAACAATACGGGGGATTTATAATTTAAAGACATACACCAAACTTAACACCTCTGATTACTGCTTGCCTTAGTCCTTTTTCCCCCCTCTTTTTGGTGTCCTGCAGGAAGGTGAGGGACTGAAATAATTTTGTGTTTATGCCCCCTGCCACTGTTACTAGTTCTACTCCCGAGCTGACATTTCTCACAGAAATAGCTACAAGCAAAGAGACAGAGCTGGCTCCAAGTCACCTTCTGTGGCAGGTGAACTGCCAAGCAGGCATGTGCTGATCCAAGTCTGTGTTACTGCTCGAGCAAGGTTGTTCTGTGCTACGTATTTCCCAGGCTTTTGCCAACCTCCTTCGTTCATAGGAGGAACAGGATGCATATCACAGTGTCAGCAGGAAGAATCAGCTGGCCAAGAACAGCTGGAAGAATAAGTGTTTCAGCTGAAATACACCAGTAAGATGATTAGTGTGGAGCGTTGTGGTGACATTTTGCCACTTTCTCCTGGAGGACAGAGTTTTTTTCAGATGAAATTCATCACCTTTTTTACTCTGGTTTGTTTTCATGCACGGTAGTCCTGAGGGTGGCTCTCCAACAGTGGCAGTTCTCCACAAGGGTCACTAAGGAGCTGGGGTGCATGGAATTCCACCTGGGAATTGAAGAGCTTATGGGAGAGGCTGAAAGGGAGAGCAGGGACAGGTCACCTTCTAGTGGGTGTCTGTTTCCAGCAGGAAGACCGAACAGATGAGACCTTCTGTAGACAGAGAGAAGGAGCTACACGTTCATATGTGAGAACACATGGCAATCCAGTGACATTCCCACTGGCTGGAAAAAAATTTTAAAAAAAGTAAAAATAAAGACCATGGGGACCACCAATCAGTCAGTCTCACCTCTGTGCCTGGTAAAACAATAGAGTAGATCCTCCTGGAAACTATGCTAAGGTACATGGAAAATAAGGAAGAGATTGATGACAGCCAACACCCCTTCACTAAGGGAAAATGCCTGATAAATTTGAAGGCCTCCTAACAACATGCTTATGGTGCTGGTGGATGAGGAAAGAGCAACTGCTGTCATCTACCTGGACTTGTGCAAAGCATTTGACACTGTCCTGCAGAACATTGTCTCCAAACTAGATAGACATGCTGTGGGATTTGACAGTGGTACACCTCTCAGGAGATAAGGATTTGGTTGGATAGCTACAAAGGGCTGAAGTCAACAGCTCAATATCCAAGTGGAGACCAATGGCAAGTGGTGTTCCTCAAGGATAAATGTTGGGACCAGCACTCTTTAGCATCTTTGCATGCAGCTCTGGGGTCTCCAACATAAACATGGATGTGTTGGAGCATGTCCAGAAAATGATTAGAGGGTTGGAACACCTCTCCTGAGAAGACAGGTTGAAAGAACTGATGTTGTTCAGCCTGGAGAAGAGAAGGCTCCAGGTAAACTTAGCAACTTTCAGTATCTAAGGTAAATTGACAAGTAAGGAGAGGGAGAGGGGGTTTTTGGAGGGGTATGCAGTGACAGGACAAGGGGGAATGGTTTTAAACTGACAGAGGGAAGATTTAGATATATGGAAGAAATTCTTGGTTGTGAGAGTGGTGAGGCACAGGCATGGGTTGCCCAGAGAAGCTGAGGATGTCTCATCCCTGGAAGTGCTCAAGACCAGCCTAGATGGGGCTTTGTGCAGCTTGGTCTCATGGAAGGTGTCCCTGCCCTTGGCAGGAAGGATGGAGTGAGATGATTTTTAAGGACCCTCCCAACACATGCCATTCTATGATTCTATGAATGAAATGAATGTTTAAGAAAGTTTACCTCTGACATCATTCTTTCTCATGAGTGCAAGGTCTGGATCCTCGAATGAGTTGAGTTCTCAAGGGAGAATCCATTTCAGAGCCAGAAACTTTTCTGCCTTTTATTGACATGAATCAATAACACTGACAAATCTGATCATATTTGTGTGGGTTCACAGCATAACAGCCCCACTGCCATTGCCTCCCCACTGCTCAGCTGAAGGTGCCCATCTGGAGTTATCAGACATGACTTCAAAACATGAGTTTGAAACTGGTTGAGTTTCACCCATTCAATACTCTACTCTCACTGCAGAGAGAAGATAGTGTATCATACTGCAGCATAATTGGAGGTTTCATTCTGTCAGCCTTCATCAGAAGCACTCCCCCACTCAGATTAGAACTCACTGAGTAGAAATAGGAGCAGCAGCATCAGATTTTAAATGATGTGAGAATGCTAAACCACTTTCCTCAACACAGAAAGAAATGTCTTTGTAGGGTGTGGAGTTTCCTGAGAACCTTAGTGTTACTGAATTTCACTTTTTTTGTTTTTGTTTTGGAGTCATGTATTTCACTCAGTTTTAATAGGGAGACCTGACTGTACCCTAAGCTCTTCTTTTAATGTGTGCATGCTGATGGCATTTAATTAAGACCCCCACACATCAGTTTTAAGTCTCTTGATGACTGAGCTACAATTCTTTGGTGGAAAATAGAAATTGGAATAATATAGGATACAATAGGTAGATATAAACTGCACAGATACTTCAAGAGAGTGGAAATAACAAAGGAAGAAATCAGGTAAATGTAATGCCTTTTTCATTGATTTTATAAAGTTAAAAATTCTTATAACATTTGAAGCAACAGGAAATGGAACTTGAATAATGAGAATAATATCTTTAGTCATAAAGATAAAGATAAATATAAACCAAACTTTCTCAGTTGGAGCTACTGCCCGTGGACATGCCTACTAATAAGAACCATAGCTTTAATTCTGAAAAAGTTCCACTTACCCCTTTTGGGTGAGTACAGTTACTTTAGACATGAAATTAATTCTCTAGAAGGTGCAAAGAAGGAGTTACAGAGAGGACACATAGAATAATTTCCTAGGGTAAATTCAACAGTTTGGTTTTAGTTTTTTACTCAGATGCCCGGAGAACGGGTTTTATTCTCTTAAAATAATTTCTTGTGGGTAAAGCTGAGGACATCTGTGTGTTACAATCTCAGCCACATCTGATGCACTCCATTACTCACATAAATTTCCATAGATAACTTCTTGCTCCCCGTTTACACACTTCTTGCAAGCATCCTTTTCAGGGCTCTGTATTCTGTCTTCCTCTCTCATGTCCTGTTTTCCACTGATGAGCATAAGGGTCAAGCCAAACAAGATCTTATAGGCATTTCCAGTTTTAGATTAGAAATCTAAATCTAAGGTAAGAATTCTTCCTCTGGGTCTGAATAATGTTGAAGGAGCTTTAGACCTAGGTTCAGTTTGGAATTTCTGATTTTTCCCAGCTTCTAAGAGATGGGTTGGTTCCTTACACATAGCTAGAACAGTCTTCAAAGTATTGGGTATTTCACTGTCTCCTTTATACTTACACACTACCAAGAGTGAAAAATTGGTCAGATTCCTTGAAAGCACATTGGTGCTTTCAAGTTATGGATATCCCTCTGAGGAATAGATTCACTTTTGGAATTCCTCCTATTCAGAGGAAGAGAAGTGGATGCATCTTAATGCCTCCTTCTTCATCCTAAAAAAAAAAAATGTTTAAGGTAGATCATATGAACTGCACCCTAAAAAAAATAATATTCCTGTATTCACTCTGTAGTGGCTTAAGCCCATCTGGAAATTAAGCACCATGCAGCTGCTCACTCAACCCCCTCTTCCCCACCGCCAGTTTGGTGGAATGGGGAGGTGAGTCAAAGTAATACTTATAGGTGGAGACAAGAACAGTTTAGTAATCAAAATAAAGTAAAAATAAAGTGATAATGGTAAATTATGATAATAATGATAATAAGGGAAAATTCAAGTGATGCACAATTCAACTGCTCACCATCTGCTGACCGATGCCAGACCCCTCTTCCCAACCCTGGGCTTGTTCCCCTTCTGGGTAATTCCTCCCAGTTCATATACATGACTGTTCTATGGTTTGGAATATCCCTTTCATGTCACTTGTCCCAACTATGTCCTCTCCCAGTTTCTTTTATGCACTGTCAGAGCAAGAGACAAGAAAAAAAAATCCTTGACTTAGGATAAACATGACTTAGCAAAACCCCAAAATATCTCATTCTGAATCCAAAATACATCAATGTAACTGCCACTGAGATGAACTTAACCCTATGGTAGCTAAAACCAGGAAAACTCCTAAGAGAATATTACGTTTATATATAAATCTCTACAAAAGTTACATATAAAATCAGGCCCTTGCATTCCTCAAGGCAGGAAGAACAATATGAGCAAAGGATAAGGATTCTAAAAGTATTCTTTTACCCTAGCAGGCTAGATTTTCTTTTAAGATGTGTTGCATAGCATACTTTGCACTGTTTTTGTCTCCTACATAACAGACTTGCCATTGGTATACTTGCTAGGGGGGCAAGAGTAATTTTCTTGATTTTAAGTACGTCATGAACTATAAGCATGCTGGATTATTCCATTTTATCCAAAAGGAGCAAATATTGACATAAATACATACACACATACATACATACATGCGTACATACAGGGTTTTTTTTCTTTCTTTTTTATTTTATTTGTTTTAGAGATTACTTTGCAGGAAAGCAGGCACTTGGCTTATTTGGTCAATACAACATCACCTTCTTGTCCACTCCTTGATTGTGCTGCCTGTGACCCACAGGGTTTATTAATTCCGGAACTGAGGAGAATCCAAATTAGTATTCCCTTAGCCTCCTTATTTTCTATCTTAAAATGTTAGTGTGGTTAGGATGCTCTTCAGAGACACTGATTATACCAGAGACTTACTCATACCCTTTTTACCCCTGCAATTTTCTGTATGTACAAATTCCTCAGAGTGCAGAGATAAAGCAAATGCACAGCCTTGCCAATGTGTTAGTATTTATAGGTGCTACTGCCACAGAAGTAATGAGTGTTACCAATAGTGGGTTTGTAAAGTGTAGTAGTCATTATGTCTCCTTATTCAGGTACCAGTTTATTTTTCTTTTGCTGGTGCTGTTGCAAACAGGAAGAGGAAGCTTTCTTTTTGTTAACTTTAAAAATAGTATCAAAATAGGAGGGAAAATTTCGTGGCAGGGGAAACTGAATCTACCATCAGCAGAGAAGACAGCAGCTAATTTTATGGATTCTGTAAAATGGTTGAGAATGATGGAAAGGGAGGAGGGGAGAAAAGGGGAAAGAGAGCAAAAGAGAAGAACCTGTATTTATTGGGACCCCGTTTAAAGGGTCAGTGAGAGGCATTAGGAATGTAAATGCCATGGCCGCCCCCATCCATTCTGCTTGCCTCCTTTAATCTTTGATCCAGCTGCTCCAAACATCTGGCACAATGAACTCTGACTCTGGGGTGTGATTCACAGGGAGTCCTTGGGGATGTGTGTGTAGGAGCTGCTTTGCATCCCCATATAGCTGCTTCTACACATCTCTGTGTGGCCTGCTTGTGTGGGGATCCTCTCCATCTCCTGCTGGGGTCACCCTGCTCACTGCCAGCTGGCTGTCTCTGTTGCCAATGAGATGTGGCTGCTTTCCGACTCCCTCATCACACACACAGTCCCAGGGGAAGGCAGACAACTGCTGTGACAGCCCAGAAAAGCAATGCACCTCTCCTCTGCCCCAATTTATCCAACATTGAGTCCTTCCAGACACCTGCACACAGTAATACCACTTTGCTTTTGGTCTCACCGTTCCTTTCTACAGACACAACCCTTCCCTCCTTCTGTCTGTTTGTGCTTTTTCTACAAAGACATGTCCCTTCTTCTTCTCTTTGCCCAGGCTCCTGACCTTCTAGCCACTTCACAGGGCATGGTCAATGAGAAAGACAGTGTCTGAGAGAAGGATGGGTCGAGGTAGGAAGAGGAAAGATGCTCCTTACCTGTCAGCCCACCAGGGCAGTGACAGGAACGGTAACTAGAGGGTTCTCCCCTGTCATGTAACCCATCTTGATCCCTTCAAGCTCCAGCACAGAAGCTCTTGGAACTGCATTGAAGAAACAAAGAGTTACAGTCAAACACACTCACAGTGTCCTCTGCTTAAGGCTTGGCCTTTTCCAGGGCTTCTGTGCCTGAAGGAGCCAGGAAAGCTGGAAAGGGTGTGAAGCAGGTGCCAGCTGATGGGCTCCCAGCCAGGCCCTGGCTGGAACTGAAGGCTGATGTGAAGGAGAAAGAGACCATACTCCACACCTGGTAAGGACATGTAGGATATCTATCCTTCACAATCTGGGATGAAAGAAGTAGTCAAACTGGTAATCTGGTGGAAGAGAGACAACAATAAGGGGATGACAGAGCATTAGGAGCACAGATGGAGTCATAGTAAGAGTTTTCCTCTATGCTCTAACAACTTTATCAAAGTTAACTCGGAGGGGGGCAGGAGTGTGAGGAGGACATGGTGCAGGTTGGCTGTGGCGATGCAGTTGCACTGGGGGAGCCACATCATGTAGTTAGGGATTTGGGTCATTCAGCAGCTGCTTTAAAAAAAAATAAAAAGAGATAATATTTTGAGCAGCAACCCAAAGAGAGGAGAACCAGCAGGGAGTGTCAGCTGTGGAGCAGTGGCAGAGAAAGGCTGTTAATTCTTGAAAATGGATGCACGAGCTAATCCTTCCCTGCAAATACAGCCCGGTAAATGGTCAGCAGCCTTTTAAATGCCAGATCAGCTCTTACTCAAATGCCGTTTTGCTTTATTAATTTTTTTATTAATTTATTTTATTTTATTTATTTGTTTATTTGCTAAGAATTGCTTTGAATAAAGAGATGATCTCTGTCTGGCATCGTGTTGTGATGGCTCTCCTCGGTTGTTCCTCGTTGCAGTAGTAGTGCAGGGATGCGTTGAGTTTGTCAGGGCTCAGGCTACCTCGGACCCTTCCCACCCACCCACGCCTAGCCACAAGCCCCCTCCCCGCGCTCAGAGCCGCCGTGCCCGGCCCTGCGCCCACCCCGGGCGGAGGAGAGGAGCGGTGCGGGGCCGTGCGGGATGGCTGGCTGTGAATGGAAGTAGAAGCCGGGTGCGTGGGGCTGAGCCATGAAACGGGAGAGAGAGGGAGAGGATTTGGGAAAATGCAGGGGTACCGGAGGAGAAGGTAAAGCTTCGCTAGCTTCCGAAGGGAAGGGTTAACCGAGGAAAGGTAGATGTGCTCTGCGGGCAGCAGGTAGTTAGCAGGTGAGAGCGTTGCTGTGGGATTTGTGGGAGGGCGGGGAAGCGGAAGGGCTCGGAGGGTATCGAGCTTGTGGGCAGAATGTAGGCAAATAAAAAGCCTGTCCGTAGGTCTGCAGCTACAGTCCAGGGAGGCTGGCTGAGGAAGCAGAGGGCTGGCAGGGAACCGCAGAGCCCCGGGGTCCAGAGAGCCCGGGATGCCAGAGGGGAGAGAGCCCGGCAGGAAAGGGTGGCTGCAGGTAACACCTGCCGTGAGGAGAGGGCGGCAGCCCGGGGGGACAGAGGCAGGGGCACAGCCCGCCCGCGGAGCTGGCAGCTCGGGTCGCCCTTGGCAGGGGGCATCGCTCCTCATCCTGCCGTGACCAGCGCTGTCACCCTGCAGGCGAGGGAAGGGGCGAGGGCTGGAGAGGGCAGCCCGTCCTTCGGTGGCAATCAGTCCCTCCTTTTTGCTTGATATTTCTGTCTGTGTGTGCGCATTTTTGTGCAGAGGGCTGGTCGCTGCTCTTGCATCCCCCTCTCTCCCTTTGCCAGGGAGCAGCAGGCAGAGCCCAGGCTGGCATGCTGCTTGGTTTCCTGGAGGGATCTGTGCCACTTGGTGGCACTAAAAAGTTGCGCTGAAGCCCGATACTCGCCCATACGAAAAGCCCCCTCACCCCCAGCCCGGTGCGGCAGCGGAGCGCCCGGGCCCCCGGCACCGCGACCTCGGCGGACAGCAAGCGTCGGAGGGGCAGCTCGCCAAAGGTCGCCGGGACAGCAGGGGTAAAGTCTTCCCCGCTACCCCGTTTTAAAAGGCTTTTTTTTTTTTTTTTTTTTTTTTCTCTTTTCTTTTTTTATCCCTCCTTTGGATGATGCCGAACCGATTCTGAAACGATTGCTGCTTTCTCACTTGCCGGAGCGCAGTGGCAGCAGAGAGAGGTGTCGGTTTGTAGGGGGACTTTACAACCTTCAGAGCATCTGGAGAGATTTCCTCACAGGGCAGAAGGCAGGGTTAGCTCACTACTAACGTAGAGAGACTGCTACCGTGCAAATGTGAGGGAGGGCGGAGGTGTTTAAGCAGGTGGGTCAGGCTGCAGCAAGTATTTAGGAAGACCAAGGCTGTGGTGGCAGAGCAAAGACCCATCTGTTGTTTCATCGTTTGTTTGTTTATTCCTCCTCCTCCTCATGCCTTCCCCCTCCCTTAAATCCAGGGACCGTTCACGCCTCTTGCAAATGAGATTTGGGCGATGCTGAGAGAACAGCGTGTTGCATGGCGTGTATGTGCATGCATTCGCGGGGGTAGGATACTCAGCCCTCAGCATTTGCCTGTGAGCAGAAGAAAATAGGATGTACCTATAACTGGAGGAGTGACAATGCTAGCCGAGTGGGGCTCACCTGCTGGTGATCTTTGCAGAGGCATTTGAGGATTATTCAGCTCCAGAAGGTCCGTGTGAGGAGTGCTATCTCTGCCGGGGCTGAAAATAGGAGGTGCCTGCCCCTACCTGTCTTAATTATTGCCACCAAAAGGACCATTTTGCCACGCTGTGGGAAGAAGCGCTTGCTGCCACTGACAAGGTAATGCTGAGGGTTGGGAGAGGGTATTTATGTGCCCTGGATTGTGGACAGAAACCTTGTGGATGAAGGAGGGACTCTTCCCCCCCCCCCCCCCCCCCCCCCCCCTTCCCTCCTTTCTTTTGCTCTGTACCCTGGTTGATGGAGGACTAGCACAACTCCTGGGGGACCACCAAGACAACTGGTGGGGTACCTCTCTAGGGGCTGCAGGGGCATCGCGGGGTCAGGGTGCTGGAGGGCAGCTGGCACTGATCCCTTCCTGGGAGCATGGTATGTGTGGGGCTGCAGGGGCTGGGGGTACTGGCATACCCGGGCTTGGTGATGTGTGTGATATAGTTCCTCTGCTCACAAGGGGCGGTTTGTCTTGCTAGGAAGGTATAATGGAAACGGGAATGTATTTGTTTTCCAGAGACAGCCAGGATTAGCTCAGCCATAGACTTTCCTGTGTGACCTTGGGACAAATCACTTGGCTCCGCTCAGCGAGTCCCGTCTGTTACTTATTTAATAATCAAAGCTAATCTCCCCACGTGCAAAAATGATTCATTATGGGACTGAGGGGGACAGAGATAGCACTAGGCGAGCAGGGGGACAGTGACATAAGCACCAGTGTAAATGCACACATGCACGTCTGTATGCACAGGCACTTAGTTGTGGCAGCACAGGTAGCTATGCTGGGAGTTAACCTCGACCAGGAATTTTTTTCTAAGACCCAGATCTACGCATTTATTTGTAAAAACGCGATCCTGCTTGCCAAATGCGACCACCGTGGCAATTTTTACCACCGGTTGATTTCTAGGTTGTTTTATTTTTGTCTTCCTCTTCCCCTTCCCTGCCCTGCAAGCGCCAGCGGCGGGCGGTGCTCAGCACCAGGGACAGCTCCTCGCTGCCCGCTGCCCGCTCCCCTCCCGCACCCCGGGGCTCCGCACCCCGCCAGCCCCACTCACACCCCATCTCTTCCCTGAGAAAGCAATTTCCGGTGGTGGGGACGGGGTGACTGGGTGCAGGGAGAGCCAGGACGTTTCTTTCTCCTAGTCTTGAAGATAAAGTAGGGGATCTTCTCAAAAGTGGCAGAGAATCATATTGAAAATACACCACTCTAAATCCTGAAAGGGAAAGATGTATAGAGGAGTTAACTGCCAGGCTCTTTAAATTCCCTATGAATTGTTTTTTCTAATTACCACATTCCAAAACATTTCTATCGCATGCTAATCTTTAGTGAATTCTCAAATACTTTGACTACATTTTAATATTTATGTTACATGATCATAGCATTGATCATTATTTCAAATATTCAAAGAGGGTTTTTTGGGTCCCTGTATGGATTTTCTGTCATTTTATCTTCCTACATAGTTCTGATATTGCTGGCATATTTGTAGTACTGGCATCCCACCATAACCACTCTTGTTGCAAATTGCTGGAAAATGTTTTCTGAAACTGCTATTGCCTTTCCTTAATCACCTACTCCATCCCATACAGTTTTATTAATTAATAAAATGTCTAGGATTACAGATGAAAACACACCTGAGCTAGTAGTCCCTGCATCACATGGTATAACTGGGTTTTGGTAACAGCAGCAGTACGCAGTATATTTGGCAAAATTCCAGAGATCATTGCAAGTTTCTCTGGGAAGTTAAGCATCTACATATTAAAGCCAAAATTGTTTCATCAACCTGAAAGCATGTGTGGGCATAACATGGGGAAGAACTTCCAGGGATGGCTAAGCATCTTGTTGATAATTAAATAATTTCTGTTTATTAGCTATGAGGCAATGAGATCAGCACTTCAGTCTGTCACTTCTGGTGGACATTCTTACCAAATGGAGAAAATTCTCCCTTGCTGCTTAGCTTTTTTGTATTTCTAAGTGGAATTATAGAAAACTGCTTCGTAGTCCCTCCTTTTGTACCAAACTGTTGGTTTCATTTTTTTTTTGTCAAAGAGCTTGATCCAATGTCCACTGGAATTTGCAGAGCTGATAATGTAATGAACAATGTTTGCTTGATGTTGTGTTTTTGGTTTGCTTTGTTTTATTTGTGGACAGAAAAAAATAAACCATAGTAGAAATCTCAGAACAGGGTGCTCACATTTCATGATTTTCAAATGATGCACCATTTGAGTGCATCAAGTTTTGTGTGACCAAAGTGCATTACCTCTGAGGAATGGGTATGGGAGACCTCCTCCTGCAAAACGAGCCTCCCCAGAACACTGGGAGATAGATTTCCAGAACAGCTTGAATCCAATGCTTGGAGTTTGCAATGCCATAGCATAACTCAGCAAAGCTTAGCATCCTGAGTGTACTTTCTTCTAACACTGGTCCAAATCAAGATGAGCTGAGAGGTTCCTTTCTTTATGTAACTGTTTTATAAGGCTGTTCCATATTTTGCTACTGTAAGATCTTCACTGCGAGATAAGTGACATGACTGACTCTTAACCAGTAATTCAGTTGCTGCTTGCTATGTTTTTGTCTTCTCTGATGACAAAACAGAGGTCATTTCATTGGGATACACTGATTTGATTCATATCAACATATATTGTCTCATTTCTGATGGATTTAAATTTACTGTGGTATGTATTATAAATGAATGCCTGGAAAGCATTTAATCAGCAGGTACAATGGCTTTAATTTATACAAACATAACATGTAAGTAAATTTTCTCACTACAAATGAATAGATTTTAAGAACCTTAGTTTTTGTGATTTTTCTGATCCTGAAAATCCTTTAAAGAGAACCTTAAACTTTAGATAAATGTTTACAGATTTTTGACCAATAGTATTCTTCTTCTGAGAAGCACAGAACATATTGCCAAGTGCTTTCCTGGATTGGGCCATGAGTTCTATTACAGCACTGTTCTTTGATTAAGTAATCTGATGGGTATTTAAAAATTATTTAAATATGCCTGAAAATTCAGAAACTATGAACGAGCTTGCTGTAAACTTACAGAAGTGTAAAAAAGAGGAAACCTGAAGGGAAGCATTGTTACTTCTCTCTTTTTAATTTCTTCTTGGTTTTTTTTTTTTTTTTTTTTTTACCCATGATACAGATTAGAATAAATAAAACAATTTCCCTCAGCTGATTTGGTGTTTTTCATGTTAGAAACCACCGTGCCAAGCGGGTTCAGATTGCAGAGCACAGGTGCTCCGCTGCGGGGTCACTAGTGGGCGCTGCTATAATAATGTAAGCCCCTATGGAAAGAGAATCACCCCGCAGCTTTAAACACAAGTTACACCTGCGGGAGCAGAAGCCCTTAACAACAGTCAGACGCATCCCATATTCAAACTCTCAGCCACAAATACAGTGGAAAATCATCTCTTCGTGAACTGCTGCTCACAGTCTGATTTTTGATCAAGTTTTTTAATTAATGCCCTTAGATATTAGTGTGCTTTTTGGTTTTTTTTGGTCTCTACAGATTGCAAGTGCAGATGGACATGCATGTGAGATAGGTCTAATTTTGAAAGATTTATATATTTTTAATAATGAAAGATTTGTGTGTTGTTTCATGGAATATTACAGATGCTCATTTTCTACTCGGTTAAACCTCAACATGAAGTAGCTGGAACTCTGCCTTAAGGAAACAGCTGAGAACTTCTTCTGACAGAGCCTGGCGTGAAGTTTATATTGCCAGGGAGAACAGAGGTCACAGGGACATGTTGAGTGCTTCATCAGATCTGTGTCTTCAGTCATCTGGGTAGTATGTAAATTTTATCTAGGGCTAGACTGAACAAAGGGCAGATAGGCAGTGTCATTTTTCTGTCCTACTTCTTCTGCAATTGCTCCAAGCCTGAAGCTAGTGCAGCAGAAGACTGAGACCAAAGTGTCCTCTACTGTTAAAGCATGTGACTTCAGGATAAGTTTATAGTTAGATCCATAACTGAAATAAGCAAGGAACATTGACACACCAGTAATTAAGTACCTGATTCCATTTCGCTTATGTTTCAGTCAATTTGGGCTAAGTCCATTAATGATGAAGAAATTGAAAAGCGTGAAAAATAAATTTGACCCTAATTCCTGTGCATGTTGTCCATCAATGAAAACAAAACAGATAAATTATTAATTGGGAAACAATTCCCATTACTTTGTGCATGTACTCAGAAGTTCATTGTCTTTGAAACTGCCGATACCTCTGTTCTCAGTTTGAGAGCTATACCATGTCAAATTCCCTTTAGGATTATCTCTAACAAATTAAACAAGAGTTATATTTAAGCTTATGAAATTTTACTTAATTTTGTTTTAGTACTTATCCTGCTTGTAATAATAAGCTGCCTGTAGTAAGAGAGAATTGTAATCAAAACGTGGAGGGACTTGTATGTGATACTTTTGGGAGAGAAGCGCAGTGAAATTGTATATTTGAATAGTTCCCTTGGCCATCTTCTCTTCAGGAAGACATTCTTCAGGAAATATAATTAGTGTGCTTAGTCTATCAGCTCTCTTCTCAGCCATTTTGCCTGAAACAGGATTTGTTACATGATTAGTCTCAGGATATCTTCTCATGGCATGGTGAGCTGTGCCCATCAGAAGGATGACAGACAATGAACACCAATTGAAACACAGGAAATTCTATTTAAATACATACAAAAAAGTCTTTTCTACTCTGTAGTCAAACTGGTTTGCCCAAAAATGTTGTGGGTTCTCCATCCTCAGAGATATTAAGAACCTGACTGGACATAAGGCTAAGAAATCTGTTTTAGTTGAACTTACAGTAGGCAGAGACCAGACCAGATAACTTTCCACTTCAATCATTCTGGTCTTAAGTTTATGAGTGCAAGACCAGAGAACCAGATCTTTATTACTCAATACAAATACCTCAAAATATTAGTCAATAGAAATTCCAAGTTGCTTCATTGTGTTATGAAAAGCCTCAGAAAATATTGATTTCAGGTGCTTTGGATGTGAATCCTAAGCCAAATACTATAAAACAGAAGCAGTGTGCTCAGTGTAATTAGGAACTTTTAAAGTCCCAAGTAAATTGACCTTAGCTTTAATACAGTGAAGACTGTTCATTAATTGTGGAGCAACTACAGCCTGCATCTGGCCCCTTCTTTTCCCTTGAATGCTATGGAGGGGAAAGATTTTATTGCTTTCAGAAATACGAATCCCCCAGCTATGACATATCCTAGTATTGTGGAACCAGAAATATGAAGGAGATCTTCAACATTGTCTGATTCTTTACCCTGTAATTTTATACTGATAGACACAACTATAAGCAGAGGAGAGCAAACAACTGTTCTTTGGAGGGAAAAAGATAAAAATGACCTTCCTTCCCTCTCTTTCTCATATATCCTGTATGGAAATTTTTAATCCATAGACACAAGACCAAAGCATTTGGTGAATGTGTGTTGCAGAATTAAAACGGTAGATTGTATGTTTTTTTGTACCATGAGCTCACCCCAAGCCCTTGAACTCTCTCTATTTGTACATCTGCAGATTCACAGGCAGGTAGGTTATAAAAAAGCATCTCGTTGTATATCCAGTTACAGTCTGCAGCAGAGCTGGCACTTGTCTAGATATACTTGGGTTCTGGATATATACCCTTAATCTGAGAAGTTCAGAAAAATAAACATCCATGGTTTTAAATAACAGAGTTCTATTTCTGTTCAAAAGTTAGTAAGTTAATAAATAATTAATTATTTTTAAAGTCATAATACAGTCAATTAGTTAAAGATACAGGAATTTAACAGCTGTGATCTTGTACAAGGATATCCCCTGTCGTTCATCCTTTTGACTGTTTGCAGATTATATGGTACCAGTTTCAGAGTGATGGAACAAATAATTGCAAGACATAAGCAATAGTGATAGTCTGTAATTAGGGACTAATTAACCTGAACTGAACTGCTGTTATTCCTTAGTGGTAAAGGGTTACAGTATTGACAAGCCAACTCTTCACAGAACAGAAACACCCAAACCTTCTTGAAGTGCTTTACAGTTGTCTGAACCTCATTTAATTATTAGCACTTTATATCACTAAAAATAATATTACATGAACTTATTAATGTTGCAATTAATATTTAAATATTATATGTTTTTTCTTTTTAAGGATTTGCATTTTATTTGGGAATACTCACTCAAACTCACTCACTCCTCTGCGAAAATAATTTTTAATTTATACTTCTAGGTAAAATAATAGAGAAAGCCTAGCATCAAGCAGAAGAATGTTTTTATATTTGTGTGTTTCATCTTCAGAATCAGGAAGATAGTTTCACTGTGTCACTATACTGAATGACCTAGTTGTGAGGAGTAAATTCAAGAATAAAATCCTGTGAGATTTTCAACTCGAAGAAACAGAGGTAGATTTTCTATTGCGATGGTTTCTTTCACTTTACAATGTCTAGGCGCTGTAAAAGTCATTGTTAATGAATTAGAAGTGATTGGTGGTGTCTGAAATGTATGAAATTTTTAATTTTTTTTTATTGTATAAACAGATTGATGTAATAAAACTGAGACTGGGGTCTTCCCCAGAATTTTGCAGTTGTTTTGTTAAAAATAAAACTAAAAATTTGTTAATAAAATAAAAATAAAAATAAAAATTGGTTCACTTATGCTCAGCATAAGTGAATTGGTTCACTTAACAGCTCAGCATTTTAGATTTAAAAGTGTACTTACCTTTCTGTACTATCAAAGGCAGGTGAGGAGTAATAGATGGTATTTAATATGCTTAGGGATCAAGACTTGGCAAACAACTTTAAGCACTATATTTTAAATTGGAAGCATTCTGCTGTAAATCCACTGCCAGATGCAGAACATTTTCAAGTACGTTTTCTACTTCCACAAGTTAACCGCAGCCCAAGATGTGAACTATTTGCTGATTTATTTATTTATTTATCCTTCAGCAACAGTAAAGATGAGTGAAGATTGCATTGCAGTCTGTACATAGATGTAGCTGATCAAATATTTTGGGCATTAGTTCATCTGTACAGTCTTTGTGTTGACTTCTTGATATCAGCGCAGTCTGTAAGGTTGTGTACAGCATTAGGATTCTTCAAAGTGCTTTTTGATGATTTTTGAAGTAAGACTACAAAAAGGTGAAAATAATTTCATGGCTTGTCTGTTTTAGAATTATTGTTCCTTTGCTTAAAACAAATATAAGTATTAGCAACAAAATCAGTTTTCTTAATCTCATTTAAAAGCCAATTTGTTTCATGCTGGATTTTGCAAAGTAAAAACAGATTTATACATTCTGCATTCCTTAGAATTACAGCTTTGTGTGTCAACAGCAGTTTCCTAGTGTTGGAATGGATAATAGAGTGTAGCCCAGGATGCGTTACTGTGGCATTTGTACATTAGAGATAAAGAAAGCGTCTGAAATTAAAGGGAGTTGTTTTCAAAGACATGCATTAGAAGTGGCAACACACCTTTCTTCTGTAGAATTAAATACTTGCCAGACTTTTGTGCATTTGAAAACATTTCCCCAAAGAATTTTTAAGCATGGTTGTCAAAAGAAAGAAGTTAATTTATACCAGTAGAAGTACAAGCCTAAGATTGTGAAGCACTCAAGTGAGATAAAGTTTTCCAGCTTGAAAATGATGAAAGTAAGCATACACAGTAGACAATGTATTACAAGCATTGATTGCTGTAGAAATAGGTGCAATTCTAGAAAATATTATAAGATACAGTATCTTACTATATAAGATTACATAAATTGCTGACTTTATAAACAATTTTAAAGATCTTTCTCTTATTTATTAATTTTTGAAGGGTATGAGGATTATGACCTCATGTGCAGCTCTGCATAGATGTCCACTTGGAGCTGACGGTGACTCCTTAGAGAACAGA
This sequence comes from Cyanistes caeruleus, assembly GCF_971803275.1. Taxonomy (NCBI): domain Eukaryota; kingdom Metazoa; phylum Chordata; class Aves; order Passeriformes; family Paridae; genus Cyanistes; species Cyanistes caeruleus. Next base: position 80,278,117 of record NC_141703.1, read on the forward strand.
TGCCAACTCCTGGTTAACAATCAGTATAGTGCTCCTTCTATCCAGAAGATTTGATAACTGCTTTTCACCAGCTCTCCAACTTTTTTTCCATCATGTTGTCTCTACCAGCCTAAAATTTCCTAAAATGGTCCTTCTGCTGCTCCTTGCAATCCTGCTGTTGAAGGAAGATGTCTGTGGGAACTTTGGGCTTTTTGTTTCAGCGCAGGCAAATGAGAGAAGAGTGGTTGCACACATGCCTGGTGATATTATCATTGGAGCTCTATTCTCTGTCCATCATCAACCAACTGTTGACAAAGTTCATGAGAGGAAATGTGGAGAGGTAAGAGAGCAGTATGGGATTCAGAGAGTGGAGGCAATGCTACATACCCTTGACAGAATTAATTTGGACCCCACACTGTTGCCAAATATAACATTAGGATGTGAAATAAGGGACTCCTGCTGGCATTCTGCTGTGGCTTTGGAGCAGAGCATTGAGTTTATAAGGGACTCTCTGATTTCTTCTGAAGAAGAGGAAGGGATGGTGCGATGTGTGGATGGATCATCATCGTCTTTCCGCTCCAAGAAACCCATTGTTGGTGTCATTGGGCCTGGCTCCAGCTCCGTTGCTATCCAGGTCCAGAACTTGTTGCAGCTTTTCAATATACCTCAGATTGCTTATTCTGCCACAAGCATGGACCTAAGTGACAAAACTCTGTTCAAGTATTTTATGAGAGTGGTGCCATCTGATGCACAGCAAGCAAAGGCGATGGTGGACATTGTCAAACGCTATAACTGGACCTACGTTTCTGCTGTACACACTGAAGGTAAGAGGTTGCTTGTTTCCGTAAAAAAATGTCTTTGAAATACTCTGATGTGCTCTAATTGATGGATGATGACAATTTGATGTTGCTAGACTTTTTCCAGTTAGCTGTCAACAGTATAGACTTTTACTTAATAATAACTTTACATTCTCTGTGGCTCTGAAGTAGCATCATGTTGTCAATGGCTGAAAACTAATTTTGAAATACAGGATGCTGTGTATTCTAGGGCCACTCATTGGTAAAAGTGTTTGATCTGGAGTCTCCTAAATGACCTTAATTTAATTTGATTGACACTTATTTATTTTTCTTTATCTACTAATCAGTGTATTTATTTAGAATAATAATTATGACTATTTTAGAATCAATGGTTAGTGAAAGAGCATCTGGTCTTCATAGTGCAGATAAGAGCAAAATCATCATCTGAAACTGTAGCTGAGTCAGGCTGTATTTCTGCTTAATATCTGAGCCACAGAGGCACAGGTACTAGAAAACATGCAGATCTGGGTAATATTTGAATGCAAGTTGTCCCAGCTCCTTGAGATGAGAAATCTTTCCATCCTTTTTACAGTACTCCATGCAGTATTGCTCCACTTCTTCCTCTGACTCCGGCCATTGGTTTTGGGAGAGAACAAGGGAAGTTTCCTTGAATTTCATCACACATTCATGCTCCATCAGGTGTCCAGGAAATCAGAACTGTGTGCTAAATTGCTTTCCTCTTTTTTTCTATTTGACATAGAGCTTAAGCCTTTTATCCAGTGTTCAGAAGAGTATGTGATTAAAGGAAAATACTATGGAAAAGTACACTTGATTTCATTATTACTCATGCTGATAGAATTGATTTCCTGTTAGAAGTGACTAGAAATTCATACTGTCTTAAGAGCAAATTTCATCAGCCCCTACCCAATGACACTACTGTTTAAGGAGTTTTATGGCAGTAAGTTCTGTGATGAGTTTTAGGACCTCACCTCGTTGCTTCTGTTCAAATAGACAGATGCTGAATGGCAGGCTGAGAATACAATCTGAGAATGAAAAATGTTAAGAGATTGAGTAGTGGTGGTGACGTTGCTGAACAGTGGCAGATGCTGCTGGCTTTATTACAACCAATAGAGAGCAGATTGCCCTTCCCACACACTGAGTATGCTTCTCTGGCAGGCTTTATACTAATCAAAGCCCCTTCTGAGGAGAAGCTGGTCCAATGGTATAATGTCAAAATCTTTTTCCTCCTAAAGATATGCAGAGAACTTATTCTGCAGTATTAAAAAAACCCAAAAATTTAGAACTTGAATGATTGTCACAACCATGTTTCCATTATGATAGTGAGAGCTGATAAATATCTGAAGCCTCTTTTGTATGGGGATGCATGAATACATTAACAGTTCAATCTAAAAGTTCAGTGTTCAAAACCGTGTACAAATCACTGTATGTGACATCAGGTAGAGAGGGTATTCTGTAACAGCTGATGACTTTGGCATGATTAGGTGTGCAGCCTTTTCTTCACAGATACGTATGTATAACATCATGGTCAAAAACAATGCTACTAACAATAGCATAAGGTTTTATATCCTGGCTACTTTTGATGATTCATCTCGTTTTTGCAGTGAGCAACTTTTACGCTTTCTATTGAGATGGGATATTTTTATATTCATTGTGGGAATAGTCATGCCTATATCAAGGTCTGATTCTTCACAGAGTGAAAATATGTACTTTTCCACTTTCTGTGGACACTCTTTGGAGGAGAGGGTAGCACACAGCACATTAATCTTATGGCAGAGGAACTTTTTTTACTATGCACTGGAAAGAAGGGAATAGGGACACAAGGGCTGGACTGGGACATAGATGCTATGGGCAAGATGAGAAGTAAATGAGAGAAGAGCTGAATGTGAAGAAGGAGAAAACCAAAATAATATATGTAGTATGACAGGTGCCTGCTTCTGCCATTATTAAAGTGGATATGGTAGGCGGAACATTGCTAAAATCTGAGGCCTCATTCACAGCATATTTACAGCAATATAATTTTGTGAAAGAACAGTGAAAGAACATCAAACTTGGGTGAACCTTATGATCCTATTATCTAGTTGCATAGCCTGGTAAGCATGATGAATAGGCTCTCCAGGTAACTAACATCAAAAGTTTTATTACAATAGAACAGATGGTATTTATGATGGAATAGAAAAATACTACCTGATTAAGGTACTTCTTTGAAATATGACAATGTCTGATGCCTGGGGTACTTTCCAAAGATCATGGCACGTGTTATCCATTGCATTGTTGTTTTTTTAAATAACCTTTAGAAAACCCTACACATGAATGCTAAAGAAAAGGAATTGAGTAAATAAGCAAAAGAGAGATTTATTTATTTATTTATTTTGCTGTAATTATTTTTCATTTCACTATAGTACCTTGCAACTTATTATAAATATGCCATTCATCTCAGTGTCCTACATTCACAGGTATTATTTCAAACAGAAAAAAAAAAAAGTTAAATCCTGCTCCTTGGAATTTTTGTTGAGGTAGGATCTTGTCCACCCATAGAAGGTAGTCTTTCTTTTCATGCTTACGGTAGTTCTGGCCAGTTATGTTCATCTTTATCTAATTTTCATTTATTAATTTGTTTATTAACCAGACTCTTCTGATCCTTACGATCATATTGTGATCAATATGATCTTTGGTTTCTGTGAATGACTTCCATGGAGAGGGAGGGCCCTCTCCTCCAAAGCCTCCAAAGCTGGATGGGGAGTAAAAAAGAGCCAGGTAAAGTCCATTAGTTTCATTCCTATGGTAGTTCCATCAGCAGATAAATTTATAGGTCTCTCTTTTGTCTAGCATAAGAAAAGCCTGGCATACATCAACAGTTTCATAATAAAAATCTTCTTTTTTGACTCTTTCCTTATGCATTTACTAATTATCTTTTCTGCCGTGGATGAATGTTTTGGGAGGCTGATCTGAAGTTGTGTTGTTAAACCCCTACTTAAGACTTCCAGATTTAGAATTCACAAAAAACATTGAGAGATTCTTGTTCTTTGCTCCTTTGACATTTAGCATTACAAATTAAACTAGCTGATTCCTCCAGGTTTACAAGTGACTTCTAAAAGTAATTTTTTCCTTAAAATGGGAAGGAAGCTACACTGCTGTCAGTGTAGCTCTTGTAATTTTAAGGAGGAATGTTCTTCCATCCCTTCAATAGAAAATGTGAAAATGAATGACATTTCTCATAAAAACCCAGTCATCTTCACTTTCTGTAGTGTATTTTACATAGGCCAACCAGAAATCTTTGCAAGTCTTAGTCCTGGGCTGTAACTTTGTCTTGCTTGGCTCTGTCAGGAATCATAACCATAATTATCTTCCACCACTCTCCAACTCTTCATTGAATTGAATCACTTGTGGGGCTCTACTCTGAACCAATCTGGCTTTAAAATAAAACCTTTCCATGCACAATGAGGGCTGTTTTTCAAAAAGCCTTATCAGTTTTGAGGTTCAATCCACATTGTGGCCCCATGAACAGGCAAGTTAGCAGTGCATGGCAGGGAGCTAGGAGTGAGCAGGAATGAGGGAAAATGGGATGTGAAAATCCATGTACTAAAGACGTATCACTCAAAGCCTGAAGCAATTGCCTTCAAACTTATGGATTACTACAACAGGCATGCAAGGGTGATCTGGAGTTCCTACTGATCCAGCTCCTTCAGTTAATGTTACAGAGGGTTTTTTTCCACTTCTTTGGTAGGAGCATAGCTTAAAAAAACTTTCCTTAAAATTAAATGAATATTCACTTCTTAAACCAACTTCATAGCAGGTCAATAATGCAACTGAGAGCTTTGTGTGTGCTGCAATAGCAGCACAGGAAAGAGAAGGTCCCTAATTTAGTTTTGCAGTCTTAAAACAATGCTTGAGATCCTTTTTAGCTCATGTAACTGTTGTCCACCTCTGTGGAAACTGATGCACACAGGAAGGCATAGAGAGGGAAATATATGCATGTGTTTTTGGGTGGTGATGGTTGGTGTACAGGTGGACCATGCAGCTCATGCACCGTAGACATTTTTCTCAGCCTTTTCTTGCTTAGCCACTTGACACCACAGTTAATCGAAAATGGTGGGAGAAATAAGGAAGAGTCTGGCTGGCTTTTGAAAGAGACAGAGTTGCCTGTTTACCTCATTTCCCATATGAAAGCATACTCTGGTCTTTTTGAAAGATCAAATATGTGCAATTTTCTCTTCTCCTGTCATTGTGGTTTGAAAGCCTCATTCTGAAAGCCAGTTTGAATTCAATACCCTCCTGTTAAGCAGGCTGACATTTGGATCAGGCCTTCATAATCAACAACTCAATCCCTGAGAATCTCAGTCTCTCAGAATCTCTGCTTAAAATCTGCCTGGATTCAAATGCATTAATAACAAGAAAGACAATTTTCATTGCCATTGGAAACCATTTATTTTGCTGCACTGAATGGGGTGAAGAGGTGATGTATGGTATGCTGGAAAAATAGAACTGTACAGGGGTACAACTGATACACAATAAGCCAAATATATTAGGGATGGCAAGGGAGAAATTTATTCTGGTTATGTAAGAGGTGTAATTTGCTTTTGAACACAGCCTTAAGAAATAAAACAGTTTGTTGACATTTTCTTCAGGCAGCTCTGCAGGTAAACATTGAATGAAATTAATCTTCAAAGTCCTCCATGTTTAACTTCACTTTTCTCCATTTAAATCTATCTTAAGTGCATATAAAGAGGTGGTTCACATTCATTTGCTTAGGATGCAATCTGGCATCCTAAGCAGACCTTTTTTTCCTTGCACCTAAAGGTTGTTTCCCAAAGTACTTTTCATATTTGTTCAAATGTGTCTGGTTAAAAGTCCTTTTTCATCCCCATTCTTTGCTCCCAAATAAAAAAGCTAAATCAAAATTAGTCATAGTCTGTGAGAACAAAATGATGAAATGAATGAAAAAGCTGCAAAAAGTTGATGTTAAACCAGTTGCCTGGAACAAGCTGTATTTATATGAGGTCTTTCCTTCAGACTCTAGATTTTTCTCCTTTAGAGACAACAATTGTATCATGGTCAAAAATATTTGCTTTTCATAAAGTAATATAATTGAAATATTTTTTTACATGCAGAAAAAAACCCCATGGTGAAATAATATACCAAGAACATCTGCGGTAGTCCATGGAAATATTTTCAGTTGTAGACAAAATCTATTTCTAAAAATCCATTTCTGATAATAGAAGAACTTCCTGTCTAAAGACTGGAGTGTATTCTATTCCAGAAATGCTTAATTTTTGCTATTGGGTAAAATAATTATGTGTTTGGAGTTTTCTGAAATTACTTTTGAAATGTTTCAAACATAAATTTTGAAATCAGAATTATCACAATTTGATATTCTCTTAATCACATTAATCTTGTAGCAAAACTGAAAAAAATATCTCTCATCTGAAATAAAATACAGGGGAAAAATACCCAGTTCAAGCTCCAGTCCTGTCCTGTTGCTTGCTCATTTTTATTGAATGTTGACATCTGAAAGAGGTAGTCGCTTTCTTGCTTAATTTCAAATATTTATCCTAGTATCCCAGTTGTGAAAAGTGAGCAAGTGCAATCTGCCAGCTGGGAATACTGAGAGAGAAAAATGAAGTAACATTGAGTTAATGTTTGTGTTGCTCTGCCCAGACAACATTTCACACTGCTGTTAGGCTGCTCAAGCCAGACACACCTGTGGTGAAGGCTCTTGACTGACAGAAAACATAAAGTGAGGGGTACACTCTGCATTCTGTGAGTGTAACAGCGATGAAAATTCCAAGGGAAAATAACATGAAACTGCAAAAGGAATATGAGCAAGGAGGTGTGCTATTCTAAAGCTTAAAAAGAAAATTAATTTTTAAAGGAATGATGGAAGGGAGACTTAGCTAAGAGCAGGTCATCCGGGTTGTGAAAATGTCATTTTGCTTCTTTTGTTTAGGGTCTAAGTGTTTGAATGTCATTTTTTCAGCCACTTAGACTCTATAGCAACTCAGTGAAAGTTTCAGTGTCATGAAACTTGCCTTTACTGAGAAGAAACAATGGGAGTCCAGGAACCTCCAGCTTCATCTTCTATTTTTCCACTGCTTGAGGCGTGGAAAGATCCCAGTTACTGTCCTCATGCCCAGGCTGAAACTCTTCAGTCAGAGGGGGATCTATAAAGTTGATGAGATTGGGAAATCTTTCAGAAAATGAAGTTTCACTGCACAGTGCTTACTGGGTCAGAGAAGTTTCATGAAAGATGTTCTTCTAATACGTCTTATCAGATGCCTCTGGATAGGGGCAGTGATTCCTTTTCTGTATCCCTCATTGATATTTGTCTTTGAGATTAAAAAGTATATGCTGTAGACCTGGTTGGAAAACAGATATTCCATGCAATTAAAAAAAAAACCAAAACATATCCTGAAGTAATTTGTCCCAAAACAGAATTCAAAGCTAAAGTAACAACATTTTTTAGTGAATAAAAGCTCTGAAAAAATTTAGAATTTGATCAAAATAAACTGATTGATGGGGTTATAGTAAGAGTTGATAAAAGATAACTTGATAAATCAAATAGGATCTTTGTTCTAAACTGAGTTCACTTTTAATTGCTTTCACAAATATTAGTGTTCCTTAATAGTTTTGGGAAAAAGTTGTTTTATTCAAGAAAGAGCTGAAAGTTTTCCTTACATTCCGTTTTATTTAGCATCTGTGTTATATCACTAGTCCTGTACACAAATTAAACATTTTTGGATACCTTGAAATGTATCCAAAATTAATCCAATAATTAAAGAGAAGATGATAAGCAAGGTCCCATTATTCCTCATTTGTGAACATTTGTGGTACTTCTGAATCTGTGTTCCTTATTTCTAAAACCTTAATTTTTTCTTTTTTCATGTATGTTACTTAGTTAAATCATTAATTTGTGAAGTAATTTTTCATAGATTTTTGTCATATCTAAATTTTGATATAAGAAAAAAAACCAAACAAACCACCAAATGCAAAAAACTTTCAAAACATTATTCCATATTCCTTGAAATAGATTCAGTTTTTGAGAATTCAGGGGTGATCTGAACACAGTTGTGATTGGAATCAGAAACAAGGGGAGAGAGACAGAAAAAAGCTATCCAACACCATTGGAAGGACTAGGATGAGAACACACTTTTCAGAGTGCTAGTTTAAGATCACAGGTAGGAAAAGAGTTTACAAGAAAATAAAATCTAATTTCCTACAGAAACAAAGAAAAAATAGGATGTGCTGCATTTGTCAGTGTCTTTATGCATCAAAAACATATCATAGGCAGCTTAATAGTGCAGGAATTAAATCAATGATGCTTCAAAAATTGAAATTTTCTGTGCAGTTAAGGAGCAGAGTAGATATTTACATTGGTCCATAGATGAAGAACATTTCCTGTCTATAAGAGCTAATTTGTGATTTCTTTGAAAGCTAAGAAAGGGCAAAGGGCTTGTGCTGGATCTTTTAAACTTCTGCCTTCCCTAAGGAAGTTCTGAGTAGCTGATCCTTGCATCGTGCAGGAGACTGTGATCTTGGAGGTGAGCCAAAAATTATAGACTTTGCTTTAATTTAGTTTGAAAGCCACTGGAGAGAGAATAATGTTGCATCCATCTTACTAAAGCCTGATTGCAGGCTCATGATGTGGAGGCAGCCCATGCTGTAATGCACAGTGTTTATATCATTATATTGTATGTGTATACATTAAAGGAGTGATTGGGAAGGCTATTAACAGAACAGTTGCCATCGACTTTGGCAGTTGAATTTGCAGACAATATTTTTCATAAATCACTGCCTTGTTCTTAAATGAACATAATGTAACTCATAATTCTGAATATACTGACTGGAAAAGAATGTATTTAAGACTTCCTTTAACTGAGGGGCTTGATTTTTCTTTCTGGAAGTCTGACAACATTTATGGCTGGCCAGATACATGGTCCAGGTGATATATGTGAAAGCCTCCATATAAAATCAATTACACTGTGAAAGGCCAAGCAAACAATGTATGGGAAATGGCTTTTCTCAAAGTGCATTGTGTACTTGAAGAATTGCAAAGATAATATCTGGGGCAGATGCTAAACCATCACACTGAAGGAGTCCCATGGCCAAAATCTAACCTAACTGTTAAGAACAATGAGAGTATGAGAGAACATAAGAGTATGAGAGTATTAAGAACAGTGAGAGTATGTTGTGATCTAGTCAGATGCTTTCTATTTGTCTTTAACTAGGATTAGATGTTTGTTTGTACCTTTTCTTCTTGAGATAGATTTCTTCTATCTCATTCTCTCATATCTCTTCTGTCTATTTCTAGTAGACATTACAGGGGGTAGGAAGAAGAATAGAGGAAGTACTGCCAAAAGGTACTTTTGAGGTGCAAAATCATGGTGAGGGGATTGAGATAAGGATCTAGGAAATTTCCTTACTTCAGTGAAGGTAGCTAAAGCAGACAATTCAGTTCTCCAAGACTGCCATTCTGGAATGCACAGGGCAAGTGTATATAAACTATAGTTGATCACATATGGTGGAATCACAGAACATGTTCACCCTTCCCTGATTTTAATTTATACAAATCTCTTCTCCATATCTTATTTCTACTGTGTAGGATAGGTAATGAAATGACAGCTAGTTATTAGTAGTTGTTATTTCAGCTAAAATGTATTGTTTATGAAGATCTACACAGAGCATCTTCACCTAAGGACCTCATGTAGAGACAGAGTTGATTTCACTATTGGGTAGTCTGTTCAGACTGTGAATTGCTCATGCTTCAAATGAAATAACCAGCTGTGTTTCTCCAACCTACAGCCCTTTATTATGGTAAGTTCTTCCCAGAGAAAAGCTTCTCTTCCCAGGCATTGTTCTAATCTTTGTTTTGGTGAAACCGAAGTGCTTCCGTTCTCCTGTCACTTCTGTAAAGTGGCTTTTCCAGATGCTGAGTTTTTCTTACAGTCCTTGAATGAATCTTTCCAGTTTTGTCAAATTCTTTTTCAAGAACATGTACCCTTTTTTAAGAGAAATTGGTATTCCATTTTCTTCACCTTGAATTCAAGCAGGACTTCAGCATACAAAGTGATATTTCTTAATTTATTAGCAAACCATTACAGTGGTGGCCTGTAAATATATAGTTTATTTTTCCCTTTAGAGTTATCAGCCTCCCTCTTGTCACAACTTCTGCTTATCTGGCTTACTATTTCACCATCCTCAAGGTTCAGTGGTGTTTTTTGAACCCACTTCCCACTGTTTCTTTTTTGGTTGCATTAATTACTGCTACCCCTGGTTAGGTTTGATGTTTTTTCCTCTTATCCCTTCCTGGTCAAAATAAGATTACCACGCACCTGCAGGTAGATAATTTTATAAATATTACAGGATGCACTGATTTGGAAGTTTCTAAAACTTTTGGTTCATGTGACCCTGACTATCAATCAATGCAGACCGAGCCCTGGATAAAATAAAGGCCATGAAAATTATACACTATTTTCAAGTTTTTTCACCTGGAGAATCTAGACTTAGTCCAGATGTATTCTAAAATTCAGGCTTTAAAGTCCATATTCTCCTTTTAAAATATATGATTCTAACTAGATATATTTTTCAACAAGTCTATGTTCTTAATGCTTAGTGTGTAACAGTTGTTAAATTTGCAGGTTTGGCATTTAGTGAAAAACAAGACATTTTTTCACATTCAAGAAAAGCATTGAAGGTGAAAGATAAACTGAAAATCTTCTATTTTACTTCCAACAAGCTTCATACTCAACTTCAGTCTCAATTACGTTACGATAGGGTTCTTGAACACAATATCTGTTGCACTTGAAGAATCCGAGACTATCTTTTCTCCATCAGGTTGCTTCGAATATGGTTCTTGTAAGCAATGGGAGTGAGCAGTCAGGGAGGATGTGAACATGCTCTTGGGGATGTTCCCTCACTTGCAGATGATATTGTAGGTGTCTGTGATCTGAGAGCACTTCTGAACATGTAGCAGAGATGTATCCTGATAGCAAATGGGTGAAGCTATATTTCAGCACGAAAAAGGGGAAAAAGCTCCTTTCCCATTCTGTTGCAGCTTGTTTATGAAGTTTTGTCAAAGTTCAAATTGTTTGTTGGTTTGTTCCTTCTCCCCCAGGTTAAGTCTAATGATTTCTCCCTGTTGTTATTCCCGCCCACATCCTGTCCATCAAAGCAAACCCCTCCCTTCCTTCTTGAAAGTTCCTTGTCTGTCACCCCAGCCCTGCCCCTACTCCCTCATCCATCATTGTAAACCCCACCCTGTCCTTCAGATCCTTCCCTGTCAATCATTTGTCTCTCGAGGTCCCACTGGTTAGTGTATCATGCTCCCTCCCTCTCTGTATTCCTATTGGCTCTAAATTTGTGATCCCCGCCCCTTACTCCTCCCCTCAGGATTCCCTATTGGTTCTCGGTTTGTACCCTCCCCTGGAGCTCTGGCTGTACTTAACCCCCTGCACACCGGTGCTCAGGACTCTCTCGGATCTGACCCTTTTCTAGTGTGGGTTCCTTGTTTCCTTGTCCCAACAAACTTTTACTGCGAACTTCAATCCAAGAGAGGCTTCTCTACTTTCTTGTCTTCACTCCTGATGCCGTGCACCACAGAGCTTGGGGCGGCCCAAGACTCCAGGGGTTTCGCTGAGGGGAAAGCCTGCTCCCCAGTGATTCCCCACTCTCGGCGCTCTCCTGAGCCAGAGTGCAAAAGAAAACTGTAGAGCTAGCCAGAGCACTAGAGCAGAGTAGTGTCAGCATTCCAACCTTTGGAAGTTTGGAATGGGATATTACACCTTAGTTGATAGAGAAAAAGTAGTGATGACCCATTTCCATATTGTATTTGCATCTCAGGAGAAGAATTTTATCATAGGTTTCCAAAGAAGTCCAGGGGAAAAATAAATAAAAACTTGGAGGTGCTGTTCATTTGGTTTTATGAGTAGAACAGAATTGCATGTAGCATTTGATAGGTAAGTAATCTTTCCTTTTTCTTCCGTCTTTACTACACAAAAATACAGGACTCAAATCCTTTTCACATTAATAGAAGCTTTCAAAAAGATTAGGATGTGTGTCCAAAATCAAACTCTGAGAGAGCACATATCTTTCCAATACAAGCTTTTCATATGTCTTCAATCATGGTTATAGATAAAAATGTCTTCTTTGGTTTTTTCATTCCAGCAGCACTGTGGGATGTGAAGTTACCTTGCTCATTTTCACGCATATGCAAAAAGACAAGCAATTTTTCTGGCCTATTTCTTTTCTGAAAGGGCAAGTATGAGACAAACTACAACTTAAGGGGTCTGAAAAAAAAGGTTAAAGTTAGATCAGATTCTCTCTTTTTCCTGGCTTAAATGTCTGCCTTGAAAGTCCACTGTACAAGGTATTTCAATGCTCAGCTTCTTCTTTTGACATGTTCATGCCTCCTGAACAGATAGTGATATGTAGCTGGTCTGTGTCTTACTGGGTATGGAGCTGAAGATTTTGTTCACTCAGACAGAATTTCTATGGAAGATTTTCTTTATTTCTTTAAATCTAAAGGTATTTATGCAAAGTGTGTCTGTCATCACATTTAAGTTGTTCAGAATAAAACATCTGGAGCAGCGTGCATTCAGAGATCTCAGCCTTATGGGTTTTGCATAGAAGACAGGCTGCTGCACTGACTGGGACAGGCTAGGAGGGTAGCATCTTCTGGAAAGCTGCCTTAAATTCAACTGAGCTGTGTAAGCTTTATAGTTACAACAACATCCTGCCCTGGAGTTTTATTGAGAAGTGAGAGTTGCTTGACCTGTAGACTTACTAATTGCCCATTTTCTCCAGCTTGTGGAGGAGTGACATGTAAATAGGCCAGGAACAGGAGATACAGTGCTGAGAAGAGCCTCAGTGACTCGTGGTCAGTTATGCCCATATCAGGCTATGGTGAAGCCTCTCCAATTGCATGTGATGACAGCATATTCATCTCTCTCAGCCACATTAGGACGTGGAAGGCTACTGTGTCCTCTACTCTATGCTGTGGACCCGCCTTTGGTGCTTGATTAACTTGTGTCTCTGTGGATGGAAACACCATACTCTATCTCTTACGCCCCCCTTCAAGTGTGGCAATCAAATCAAATCACCCAAACTAGAAAAGTCAGCCTGAGAGTACTGGCCATGGTGAGCATGAAGTGGAGTGGCTGCTGGAGAAGGGAGTTTGGGATGGTTTATATGGAAGTGAGAGAGCCAGTTTTGTGCTCTTCTGGACTATCTGCATGGCCCTGATGAGATTGTAGATACCATGCCAGTATCTTACGATGGAGAGATTGGTTCAAGTACACGTTTGGGCTGTACCATTGCAGTATTGTGCTCAACTCATCAGTCCTTTGGGAAGTGTGGCATGGGGCACAACATTCTGGAGCTGAGCAGCTCAACACAACAGGCTGGATCAGAGCTGCTTTGGGTGTGCCTGCAGCCCCATCTGTAGCCTGGTGGGGACATGCCTTCAGCCATCTGCAAGGGGTCTGCTTAATGATTTTATAAAGGTTTGGCATTTTGTAGGCTGAGCATTGGCACACATGGGCGTCTTAGAAGCATTTGTTCCAAACACCCACATTTCAAGTGTGTGATGAAAGTGTTGTGAGGAGCAATACTTTGGAGAGAAGGGCCACTCAGACACCACTTGCAATGTGGGGCAGAGAAACTCATGGACCTGCAGTTTGAATACATAGTTTTGGTACTGAACACACAGGCGATTGTGCCCTTAGAGAAGGTGCTCTTAAACATTGAGAAAAAGGCATCTTGATTGACGTAGCTCCCCTGGAAGAAAGAAAGAGAATACCAGAAACATGGGAAAATGAAAGTTGGTTCCTTTTTCTCTTTTACACAAAAGCTTTTATCTGATTCTGTTTTTTTCTCCTCTCGAACAGTTGGTAGAGTGGGTGTTACATCCAACACCTCCGTATGACAAATCTCAGCCTACAAAATACTGACATGTTACATTTCATTAACCATATGGGACCTAATTATGCTGCCAGCTAAAATACAGGTGCAAGTCCTAAAGGACCTGTTTGCTGTATGTGCATGGGCCCTATAGAATTTTACAGTATTTTTGTCTACACAAATCAGAGAGTTCATTTGATATTTACAATATGGATGACTTCATCAAGCTGTATAGAGCCTAAGTTTTAATATCTACCTGAAGTAAAAGGTAAGTTTTTACTCACAAGATTGAAGGGTTTAGAGGAGAAGGGGCAGCATCTATGTGTGTACTGAAAATAAACAATTTGTCAGGGTCTTCCTGGGAAGTAGTATTTTAGCATTTTGCAGTCATGTCCATAAAGAAAACTGGCCAAAAGTAGCCAGATTCCTTAAAACAGCAGAGCACTGACATTGCTCTCTCAATTGTTGCAGACAACCTGGAACAAAGTGGCCCAGATTTGGCAGTGCTCTCCCTGCCCTGTCTGTCCTGCTGAGATGTTGGCTCAAAGACATGACACAACATAATGCCACTTGCAGCAATTTCATTACAGATTATTTTATCAGGTGGGCTGTGGAAGGGCAGGAGTGAACTCTGTGCAGATTGGTTGTGAGTGCTAATAGGACTCTTAGCAAGAGGAAGCAGAATATCAAAGGTCTAGGTGAAGGAGAAGCTCAAGAGTACAGGATTAAGAGAAAGAAATTGCAGAAATGGCAATGGTGCTTAAGATAAATTGCTTCACTGAAACAATTTCTAGACATGAGTACTTAATACACCCTAGTTCCTATACAGAAAATTCCACCTACAAGCCCTGAAATGCTTCATGAAGTTAATATAATTTTATTGCTAGGAAACCAAAGGCCTGAAAGCTGGTGTGCTGTACTGGAGGATAAACATGGCACCTATTTTGTTTCTCAGACCTCTGTTCTTCCTTGAACTGGGCTGTCTTTCATGGTTGATGGTCATGACCTGTTACTATACAGGAGGTGCCACATTGAGTCTTTCAACTGTTGTATGTGTAACACAAGCTCTGAAGTAGATCTTCAAACCAGAAATGAAAATGCAGTGAGGTGCTCTCAGTATTCCTGAAGACAAAGGTAAACTTCAAGCTAAAGCAAACTATGGAATACAGTAGTAATTCAGAACAGTGTTTGCTTTTATGAGTAAGTGGTTGATTTGTCCTAAATAGATCAAGTAGAAATGACTGAATTTTACTTTATAAAATGACTCTTCAATCATGTTAATACTTTCTTATAAGATGATGGCTTCTCTCTGTCAAGACATGTCATTTTGATATGATCATGGTAGAGGTGCTACTAGCTTCATTGCACAAGCAAAAAATTAGTAATTACTTCACAGTTTTCTAGAGGTGTTTGTAAAAAAATGATACCTAAAACTACG
Source organism: Cyanistes caeruleus (assembly GCF_971803275.1). Classification (NCBI taxonomy): domain Eukaryota; kingdom Metazoa; phylum Chordata; class Aves; order Passeriformes; family Paridae; genus Cyanistes; species Cyanistes caeruleus. The sequence goes on from NC_141703.1 coordinate 80,293,243, forward strand.
ATAATATTTGAGAGGTTTTTGTGTGTATTTGTTCTCTACATTAGTGTGAAAACATATTTTTATAACATTTTCCTTATTTTTTTTTCTGTTGAGAACAGATAAACATTTTATAGTGAAAGGAGAGGATTTTTTTAATGGAAAATGTTTTTCAAAATAGCAAGAATGTTTGTTAATTTTCATTTTCTCTTGGTGGAATTTGCTGTAACCTTATCACCCACTGCCCACAGTTCTGGACATCCATAGGTGAGACATAATATGCCCAATGGTTATTTTTACTGTCCTCTAAAAATAGCAACAGTGAATTTGCAGTGAAACTATTTTGTTAATCTGCATTGATATGTGAGAAGATGCTCTGATTTCAAAGATCAGCACTTTGCCATGCATGCAAAATTTGCTGAATAAATAATTAGACTGATTGCTTTGGGTTTAAATATAATTTAAGAAGTATTTGGGGCACCATACCAAGTAATTACATATCTCAGAGGCAAAGAGAGTTGGTCAGATTGTGAAGATGATCTATTTATGGACTTTGCTTGAAATGTGCTACATATAAAATACATTATTCTAAGGTCCACAATGACGTTATTGACTCAGTATAATCTTCGCAACTGAAAAGTCTACAAAAAGTTACAAAGCGTCAGGAAAGGATATTTACTGCACTCTTTCTAACCACATTTTACTTAAAGTTATGAGCAGTTTACAAACAATCAATAATTGTTTACCAATTACTTATGAACTATATATTATTTAGATATCTACTGTTTCTAACAGAAAGTCAGTAGTACCAAAACACCCAGTCCTGCAGTCAAAAAAGTTACCAGACCTATCTGTCAATAAAAGAGCTGTGGGAAAAGCACCCTTGGGTGCTCTGTCTATTTTTCAGTCTGAGATACATTGCCTTGACTCAGTGCTGTGCTTGTATGGTGTCCTGTCCTGCATTTCTTCACCACACAATTTGCAAACACATGCATTGCCAGTTTGTTCAACAGGAGCATGAAGATTTCTTTCACAGGCGAGAATTGTTTTATGGTTTTTTTTCCTGCACCTCTGTCTTTGCTCTGATTCTGTTGTCTACCTTATTTGCACTGAAAGTTTTCCTCTCTCTTGCTACGCATTTGAATAGAGTCTAGCATCCAGGCACCGTCACCTTAGCTGGTGCTCATAATCATCATTATAAGTAATTTGTTAAAAGAATTACCATTCCCAAACTGTAGCATTTTCAGTCATGACTTACTTTACTGTTAGAGCCTGAGTCCTTTCCTTTTATCAACATTTTTATTTCTGTAGTCCTGAGAGTGCAGTGGAATTGGACTAAAAGTGATGGCAGTTTCAATCCATCACGTACTCTGCAGGGTTCTGGTTCAGCAAGTGCTCTGAGCCCTTTTGCTATTTTTACTCTGAACAAGTGAGCTGTCTAAGGAGCAGCAAATCAAAAAGCATCCTTTTCTGATAGACAATAGACTTCTGATTCTATGTTTGACAAATTTTTAATATTTTCTGTTAGAACAAGAACAAGAACTGTTCCTGCTGATGAAGGAATTGCCTGCTTGCCTTAATTATATGTTTTGTCAAGGACTCTTATTGTGTGTGGCAATCAGTTTATTCATTTTCCGCCCTGCAATACTTTTCTCTGAGCAAACCCATTTCACCCTTAGGACTTGATTGAAGCAGAAACGGGTATATTATTGTAAATTCTGTAAAACCAGAACCTTGGAATAAAATTGTTGCTGGGGAGTATTGGTAGTTACTGAAATGCTTGTTCTGCATATTTGGGTAGTTGATAAAAAATGGTAGTTGTAATATGCTGGTGGCTCAAAATTGTAGCTGTAAATTATACCCTCATGAAACTTTGGGAACTACTCCAGTTCTGAAGTCAACACCTTATGTTTCTCATATTTCTGTGAGTAATTGTAGACTTTTTGAAACAGATTAACCTGCAGTTGTTTGGAACAGGAAATTGAATCTCCTTGAGCATGTGTATATCAGAAAATAAAAAAGACCAATGGCTGTGCTTAGTCACTGCACTTCCTAACAGTTAGCTCATCCCTGCTTTGGTTATGGACTATTGCAATGACCCCTATACAGAGCAAAGCTGCTGCAATGAAGGCTGGAGCTAAGCAGTGCATGCAGAATAATTTGTGTTACTTGTCCTTGTTCTGTCCGTTCTCCCATTGTGCAGAAGCCCCTTCATAAACATAAAAAAGCAACATTCTTTTTACAGGAGTAAATGTCATGGAATTCTGATTTTTCTGTTGCTGTACCTGAAGAATCTCAATTTGCTTTTTCTTGAAAAGCTGGTTAAATCTGATAATACCAGACCTGCATATTTTGAATACTTTGTGATTCATGCTGTCTCCAACTGTGCCTGGAAATTATTTGGGACAGTTCAGGCAAAAATGATTCCAGGGACTCTTATAGCAATTTAATATTGTAGAGAATCATGTTTCCCTGCTAGTGAGTGCTCTCTGATGATGAATATACCAGTATAAATGTTACCTTTTTTCTTGATAAATACCTTTCTTAACCTGCAGGCATATATTAAACAAAGCAGTTATCAGTAGAAGCCACAAGCACAGTTTTTTTATTCCATTTGAATCTTTGCATACTCCTCTTTGTTTTTCAAGGTTCTTAATTTCTTTTCAGCTCTCTACAGCTTGTTGAGATATTTAGTAGCTGAAAATGTATTATTATTAAATGTGCTTTGTTTTATTGGAGTGAATAATGAGACTCTAAAAAATGCTGTGAACTTACTCAGTTTTAATTAAATGAATATATTTTGTATAAACATTATCTTTTATTTAAAGAGGCCTCATTTCAGAGGAAAAGGTGTTTGAGAAATTAAAAAAGATAATGAATTATATAAATTAGACTAGTCAGGATCAAACAGTTGAATACAAAGTCAAAGAAGAGGCACTAGCAAAAATGGTGATTATGATTCTGTGGTTCTGACTTTTTTATGCCTGTTAATGATATCTATTGGAATGGGATCTACTGGTAATGGATTTTCCCACTGGGAATGGAGGGAAGAGCTATGAAACCCTTAAGGAATTTTATTTAGATAATGTGTCCTGGATATCCAAAATAATAATTAAGTAAAAATTGTAAAAGTCAAGATGAATTAAGTCGCAAAAAGTAAATAAAAACAGATACCTAAAGTCTACTGTTGATGTCTGCAAAGTTATGAAGATGAACAAGAACAGATTGAGTCAACATTAAAAGTAATTCAGTCTTGGTCCTAGGCCAGAACAAACATTTCTTGGCATAAAATTGGTAGAAAAGATGACTCTATTTCATTTTTTCAAGCTGCTAACTAAATTGTCCCAAAGACCCTGTTCACACAATGCAGAGTCACTTCTGAGGGGTGATTCAACCCTTAATTTCAGTTAACTCTTTGTTAGTGATTACTGCCTTCCTAACTCAGGTGCTTTAGATAAATATTTGAAATTATGTGGGCCAAATAACAGACTTAATAAAGATGAAGAGTTTAGAATATGAAGGCAAAGGCAAATTGATTGGCAGGAAGGATAATATGGAAATAGAAATGACTGCAACTGAAGTGGAAGAACAGCTCTTCAGTAAAATTAAAGGCAGTGTCAGATAATTGTGATCCCAATGGATTAAGACTTGTTATTTGGAAAACCATAAATCTGGCAGAAGGGTTTTATCTAGAGGGACTTTATCTTTTGGATGTTTTTCAAAGAAAACATTATTTCAGGAGTGGCACTGTAACACTGGAGAGTAACATGGACAATGGATAAGATTTAATACTTATTTGTGTGAGTAAAATGACTTCATTATCCACAGATCATGTCTCTGTAGTATGTCTGCTTTCAAGAAAAATTTGAAGAGAAGGGTATGGAAGTAAGTGGAAGATCCCAGATATGCATCACCCTTTTTTCAAGTGATCATTGATTTTAATTGTTTTCTCCATAAAGGGAGAAAATGTTGTTTTGATGTCGTTTGTTAAGGCTTGTTAAGTGCTGATATAATGCTACAGAGGAAATTAGGGTTAGGGTTTGGGTTTCATAGTAGCTGGAAACTATTGTGAAACTGAGATGGACAGGACAGTGGACGAAATGGGAAAAGAAGGTATGAAATTGCATAAGGTTATTGTCAGCAGTCTTCAGCACTGCGGCTAGTTTCATGTAATGCTTTTGTAACTGATGTATTATCAGCCTACTCCCTGGGATTTTCTGATGATGTAAAAAATACTAACCATCAGAAGGGAAAGGAGAAACAATTGCACAAGAAGAATTGGGTGGTTTTTAGGCTAAAAGAAATTGTACCAGGCACTTAAAATCTTCTCTATCCTTAGGTATCTAACCAAAATAGTCTGAGCAGGACTGTAGTCATCTTGAGCTCTTCATCTTAAGTCATCTTTATTGACAAGAAATTCTGAAACCTGCCAGGGAAGGTTCAGATTTTTAAGTGGCTTCCAGAGGAATTCTGAGGTGTGTCATGACCTCAATTGACTAAGTGTGAAGCCTAGAGTGATGAAGTTCCTGTCTTACCTTCCACGAATGCTCCTTTTCCTTTACTGATTAATGCTCATTTCTGTTGTTTCCCAGGACCTCAGCACTTAGGAAGAGAGTGGAGGGGAAAAGATAAGCCAGTATGATAAAGACATGAAAAAGGCAAATGGAAACTTGGAGTGGTATTTTCAGAAAAATAGATTGTTTGTCCTGATGTACAGGATACTGTAAATTATCTTCTGGTTGTTGAAGCCTGGCAGTCATTATCTGGGGAGGAGAGAATCAAAGTGGGGACAGCTGTGGAGAAGAGTTATTAGTGAAATCTGAAGAGTCTGTCATGAAACCAGGGCCTTAAAGATTTGTCTTTATTTAGTGCATGAAAATGAAGCTTTGATAATACAATCAATGTTTTTAAATACAGCACATTTAATGATTATTATGTCTGAAAGAAAAATGCTAAATAAATCCAGGCTGAGTATTAGGAGGATTTCCAGCTCTCAGGTGAATGTGGCCTAGAATAATCCCACAATGGATAACTTTTTTTTCAGACTGCAGCTGGTTTTGAGTTGCAATGCATGCCTGATCTTCAACAGTATGTCTGTATGTATTTTGAAAGAAAAAACTGGAGGTGTATCTGAAACCATACATCCAGAATATTTCAAAGCAACAGCTAGGGAAAGAAAATGCATATAAAAAGATCGGCTCCGTTATTCTTGATGGAGACTAATAAAATGAATTTTCAGATTACCTTATTTTTACTTCCCTGAGAAAAAACACTGGCATGAATGATGATTGAAATGGGCTGAGCTGCATGGCTGTAAGTGGGAGAAGAGCAGATGTTTATAAACTGGATAAAAATCCTGATAAACGAAACTGAGGTTATAGAGATAATGTTAAAACTGTACCATCATTCAAATAAACCTATAGCTATGCCATGTTCAAGTTAGATAAGGAGGCCAGAAAAAAAATGGCCTACTATTCAATAAAGAGGTAATTCCTTTTAAATAGAAGTAATTTCTGTGTCCTGTTCTTCATTCTCCTGTCCCCTTCTCTTTCTATACTCCAGTGTTCAATAACAAAAGAAAGCTGGATTGAATGGAATGTAGTTTTGTGCTTAAGAGTAACCTAAAATTTCTGAAGGAATAATTTAATAGATTTTGGGCTGCCTAGTATGCTAATTACAGCTCAGAGAGAAAAAAAGAATTGATAATAAGGTTTTCTCAGTATAGGAGAAGGAAGGGAGGGAGGCAGGAAGCAAGGAAGGAAGGAAGACCCACACAATTGAGTTTCATCTCAGTGTATTCTCAATGTTAGGAGAGAGACTGGATTTTTTTGCATGCACTTCAGAATCCTTGAAGGCTGGTTCTGGTCTGGGGTAACTTCATAGCTGGACGTTCTCTTGTTCAGATGGGAACACAAGTGTTAACAAGAGGAAGTATTGTTATGTCTGGGGATTTTAAGAAGAGGGTGGTACATCTTGCAACAAGTTTCCCAGATGGGTTGTAAAATCTCCATTGTTGGAGGTACTCAAATCTTGCCTGGAAAATGTCCTGAGCAACCTGATTTAAGTTTCTCCTTGGAACAAGGGGTCAGACCAGAGGACCTCCAGAGACTTCTTCCAACTTCATTCATTCTCTGGTTTAACTGCTGTGTGTGGAAAAAGCGAGGAGATATATACTATATTGAATTTTGATTTATCTTAATCTTATTCTCTTCTCCTAATCCACTGTTTTAGGGATCATAATAGTCTCTCAAAAGTCTTACGAGACTTGGTTTTGTGGGAGGGAGGAACACAGGATGAGAGTGGTCACGAGATACTCCTAACCCTTGCTTTTGAAACTGAGCTTCTGAATTCCTAACAAAGGCTGAGTCAGCCTTTGTTTCATGAATGAGATATAACTAACAGAAACCAGAGACATGTGGGGTACTGATCTAAGTGACAACCTGTGGGATGGGCATGGACATCTCTTACTGATCTGGGCCAAATTGGGGTGGGGCTGTGGGTCCCAGATCCTTCCTACTTCCTACTGTGTCTGAATTAATTTGGCCAGCAATGAATTTTCTACATCAGGTACAGAAAACTCTCCTTAGAATGTACTCTGGGCATCTTGAGGAAGGTAGGTGGAGGAAAATGAAGTCTATGTTCCATATTTCTTGTCAAGTAATACAACATGTTCCTTCAGATCTGAGCACGTGAATATAAACAGTGCTGAGATTTGTAGGCCTGTGGTATCTCTCCTAGGTATAAAACAATAGTTTTAGAAAGCTGAAAAGAACTTCAAGATGGGAGGTAGGCATATTGGCTGTGGGTTGGTATGTGATGCCAATCTGTTGCTGTTATTTTTAAATTAACCTTTTATTATCTTCTCTAACACTGGAAATTGAAGTAAAAAAAAAACCCTTTTCTTTTAACTGTTAATTTTAAATAAATTTGTGTTATGACAATCTGACTTAGATTATGTGTTTACAGACACTGTAATTAAACTGGAGTAGAATGGGATTGTTTCATCCTGACTTTCTCAGGAAAACAAACCAGAGTTTATATGGACATTGCAGTAGGACTAAAGAGTTTTCTTATCCAGACTGCTTTATATCCATTTGGAAATCTGTGTGCATGCATTCACATTTAGATGTAATTGATCCCCATAACAGTGTGGAGTGACTGTGTGGGCACTCAGGGTCTGTATTCCTAGGTGACACAATTATCAGGGCTTGTACTGGGAGCTGTATTGAAGTTTTCTGCTGCCCTTGTTAATGCTGCAATGATTCAGTGCTGGTGAATTATTTTTTCCCTGACAAATGCAGTCAGACAGCAAGCAATATTTCTCTGTGTCAAAAGATCTTAAGTGGATTCTACCTTGATTAACTGTCATTCACAGAAAAACAAAGATGGTTTTGGATTTATCTATGGTGAGTAGATTTAAACAATCCAGTAGATGTAAACTAATTGACTTTTATGAGTAAGAAGTGGGGCAGATCTTTCTAAAGAGGCCCACATATCTACATGCTTATAAATAAATATACACATATCAGCTACATGAAATGATTAGGGTTTATTCCAAAGCTCAAAGAGGCTGCATGGGACTCTTATACCAAATGCAAATATGCAAAAGAAAGTAAATGTGCATCAGGAGAAGGAAGTGCAGAGGAAGTAATGATCAGGGTTCTGTTTGATTTTCCTGTCCCTTGTCTGCACTTACTGCCCTCTTATCCAACTGTAAGGGCATCCTCTTTCCTAGGTTACCCACTGCTTGTCAGACAGGAAGCATAAGGTCAAATCTCTACCCACTCATGAGCAGAACCAAATGAATGATGTAGAGAGCATGTTAATGCCTATTTTCTGTGTATTGCTGAAGATATGGCTTCTTTACCTACTCACCCTTAGACAGGCTTGTGTGTTGTGAGTTTGTGAGTGTTGCTCCTCAGATTTAAATGCCAGAAGAAGCCGATCTGTTGAGACAGTCAGACCTTTTGCATAACACAGGTCATGAGATTTTACCCAGGAAATCAAGCTGTGGAAGAAATTGCCCCTTCCTTTAATTTGAGTGTCATCAGGCCCATGAGCTTGTGACTAAACCTGTGTATATGTAATGGAAAGATATTTGGTTTAAATGTAAGGCCTCCAGGAGATGATTAATCAGATACATCCTTTAATTATGTTGCAATGGTTAATTACTCTTGCTGTTAAAAGTTGTCTTGCTTCCAATCCAAATGTGTCTGTCTCCATGGAGACATTCTTCTCCGGAAGAATAGGGTGCCATGACCTCTCTCTTCATAGAGGTTTCCATTTATTGCCTTTTTTTTGTGGATTGTTTGTCTTAATCTTAGGCTATAATCATCCTAACTGATAGATGCATCCTGATAGCTTGGTGTAAATACAGATCTCCTTTAATCAAGGCAGAAAATGTGCTTTCGATGTACGTGAGTATGAGGCGTACCAAAATCTGCCTCTCACAATTCACACACTGCTCTCAATAGCTAGAAGAAATCATTATCTGCAAAATGTGCCTCATCTTGGCTTCTCCTGAACAAACTTAATCAAAGTTTCTGGTTTTGATTTCCATTCAACTTGGCTATCAGCCTCAGGGAGGTGAGATGTTTTTGCCAATATCAAACATTTCACCTTCATAAAGACATATTGAAAAAGAAATTAATCTCTCTCAGGGAGAGGCTTTCCTTTTACTCATACCAGCCTGATTTTATCATGCTGTGGTGTCCCAGATCAATTACTCATTGGTCAGTACTTATGGCTTGAGGTACCTGATAAAAATAGCAATTGACCCCTTTATTTTAATAATTTATTTTCTGCAGTTGATTTCTTTGTGTAAATTACTTCAGGTTTTAAAATCTGTGTTTCTGAGCCAGAGATTATTCAAGGTAGTCTTTGATATATTTCTGCCTTGTCTTCTGTTGTCAGCATCTCCTAAACACACACTCACATTCTGTTTAGGCTCAAAGCAGCTACCTTATGTAATCCAGCATTTGGGAGCTTTGACATATGTCTGTCTCTGACTAAGCTTGACTGAAACAATCATATTTGGCTACACATATTTTTCTTCTTGATAAAACTTGTTTAAAATACCAGAATAAATATAGTCAGTGATTTAAAAATGCTATTGGCATTGCATACACTACATAGAACTGGCTAGTGACGGAGGTGCTCAGAACCACTATATTTTGCATTTACTCTTACCCAAATATCATCCACTGTCCAGCATACTGGTTACTGGGTCCTGTGCTGGAAAGGGTGTGAAGTTGTTTTCATTTATTATGTTTTTTAGATTACATGTTTTCTCTCCATGGAGATGAGGGCTTTAAAATTACCTCACATGGGCAACATCCAGGGAATCTGTGAATTGGAAAGGGTGGAGAGTCTAGGCTGATTTCCACTGACTGTGCTTATATAGCATCTTAATTCACTAATGGTTTCACAAGCATTGAGTAAGACATTACACCTTGGTAATAACCCAGTCTGCAAACTGGTCAGCTTTAGCACAGCAGTTAAAAAATACTGGTTCTAAGGGGATGTCTAGAGAAACAAAAGTAGCCTCACAGCTTGTTCATAAAATTCTATTTGTCCCAAGGTGTCATGTGTGATAGTGTCTCACAGCTCATGTTTCAAAGGGATCCTGCCACTGGATGATTTGTACCTTTGTTGGTCTTCCTATAGCTTTTAAGGGCTAGAAGTAACCTGATGCCAAGGTTTACCCAGACACAGCCTGCATGCAAAGACAGGGCTGGAGAGGTTCAGAAAGTGGTGCTAAAACGTGGTCTGAAAGAACTGGGATGATCCCAAAGTCCTTGCTGGCTGTCAGTTCATCAGATAAATCTATATTTTACTTAATGCCTTCAGATTTCTGTCATTATGACTGCTAGTTCTTGTACAGGCATTCAAACTTTATCTTAAACTTGAAAAATTCTTGTCCACAATAATAAATTTTTTGAGGGTTTTTAAAGTTTTCCCTGCTCTTGTGTAAGGCTTCAGGAAAGTATGAACTTTCCCTTAACTCCTCCATCCTTCTGGCTCTGGTTTGGTGCATAAGCTGGTGTCATCTGGCTCCTCCTGTTTGGCAAGAGGCTGCACGTAGAGTGTTACCAGCAGGTGCTGCTGAACACAGCAGAAAAAGCTCCAGCTCTGCCTCCCTTTCACTCAGGAGAGTGACACCAATTTTTGTTCTGTGAAATTTATTGCAATGTAGCCTCTTTTTGACTTCCATTTTGTATTTTGCCTGAGGTGGCTGAAATTATCTAAGAGGTAGTAAGAATGGGATTGACAAACATACTGTGTTCTGAAGAAATCAGGCTATAAGTATTAGGAAATCTTTGTGGGAACACAATAAAGAGTAAAAGGGTTCATCGTTTCCAAAAATCCCCCCAAAATTGAATTTCAAATACAATTGCTTAGGATGGGAAAAATTAAATTCTTTCAGTATTTCAATTCATTTAATTATAGTGTGGCTTTTAAGTCTTAATCACATTTGAGTTTTGTGGTCACTTCGTATCAACCTTGGGTATCTGTAGGAAAAATCTTTATATTCACAGTCTCTGCATTGAGTCATATAATTTATCAGATAAAACAAAATTAGTCACAGAAGTAAGATAATAAACATTTATGTGGTTTTTATATCTTGAAAAATTTCCGTGTCTCAAAAAAAAAATAAAAATTGCAATGCCAAAAGATTACTTTGTTTCTTAACAGATCTGAAAAAAAGATACTTGGGGAAATAATCAATATATAACTGTAATTCATTTAAGTACTTCAGAAATTAAAAAACATGAAATTAAAAATTTTCTACTTTTTAAAAAAAAATTTAAAAAATGTTACTGTTTTCTTTTTATTACAAATTAAAAGAATCTGGCTAAATCTTACAGTGAGGGACATTCTACCACCTCTCTGGATTTACCTATTCCAATCTTTACTTAGTCACATAGTGAGGGTTTTTTTTATGTGTATGAAGATGCAATTTCCCCTGAAGCTGAAAGTTCTTGTTGTCCCTTGTCCAATCTCATGGATAGATGTGCCAAACACAGAATCTATTCTGTAAAGATGTTTAGGTGCTGGAAGACAGTGATTTGATCCCTCTCAGCTTTCTCTTCTCCAGGCTGAATGCACCCAGTTCTTACAACCTTTCTTCACATATCAGGTTCTTCAACTTCCAATCACCTTGGTGGCCTGGATCCATGCCCACATCCACTGGATGTGTTCTGATTTCTCACTTTTTCTTTAACTGCAGGAAATCAGCACCGTGTAGGGCCAATAAGTTATCTCCAATCTCTGATGTCATCCATCAAAGCATGGGCTTTTTTGGACATGAAAATGTCACTTGTGTTTGAACCTAGGGAGGGACAAGAATGATCCACTTTTCTTTCCTTTCTCACTTTCGTCCACTCCTGTCTTACTCTACTTAAATGTTTTGTGGCCCATTTTGACTTTTATTTTATATCAGACTCTATGAGAACTAGAAAACACCTACAAATCTGAAATTTTACCTTATATCTACAAATTTACCTTTAGAACCACTTTCATTTTACTTAATAAAAACAGGGACATTTTCCATACAACTAATTTCAACTTATTAAACTGGTATTTATCACTTTTTTTTTTTTGTTTTAATTACAGTAAATAATTGTACATCTGAGGTATTTTCTAATTTGTTCAGAGATTGAAGATATTATTTGCAGAGGAAGTGGTATCATAATGGTCTAGTCTTTTTTGGATTATACTTAATGAGAGCTGAAGTATTTTTCAGACTTCTGGGGTAGAATGTATAAGAATTTTTTTAACAAATTCTTGCCCATTGTAGGCTTGTAAAACATATTTTCCTGACTTCTTGTCCATCCAGTAGCATGATGCTATTTATAAATATTATTATTGAAAATATCAGAAGGCAATATAAATTAAGTCATGTACAAAAGCACCCTGCCTGTCATATTACATTTCAGTTGTGGCTTAAAATAGCTCTTCTATTTTCAAATCAAAAAAATCTTATTCAATTATTTCAGTTTTTCATGATAGAAGAACCTGTATTTCCCCCCAGCTATTCTTACCATTTCCCAGTAGAAAATATTGGCTTCAGTGAGTTTTTACATGCAAGTTCCTTGCTGGAGCTCACTTTTCTGTAATTAGGAATTATGCTTAACACATCTCTTGATTGTGTTTAACAATTGGCAATGTACTTGTCTTTGCAGAAGCAGAACACATGAATTGTTTGTTGCTTCCTTCTCCACTTAAATACTAGTAGTGACACAGATGTGGAAAGCAAATTAATTTTTTAATTTCAAGATTTTTGCTTGATTTAGGCAGTTGTGTGATCTGGCTGTGTGCTGTGTGAAGCAGGCATTTCTCTAGCTTCCCCCTGGACTACACTGATTTTGATGTGTACGTCCACTATTCATTGAATCCATGAAGAGATATTTGATGATGTTTGGATGATGGCAAAGAGTGAATCCCAAAGATGATGTAAAAGATTTTGTGAGCAAGATGTGCACCCACAGGCTGATGCTAAAAGGGACTGAGAGCTGCTAACCTCCTGTGAATGCCCTGAGAATGAAGAATGCAAATCTCTCCTCTGCACTGACCAAGACTTTGACAAGGCAGAGTTTTCCCATCACTTTTTCATGCACCTATTGGCTCCTGTCATGTAGATAATGCTGACATGTCCAGAAAAATATAATGTAAAAAAGAAAACTACTTAATTTTTCTGATAATTCAGGTTTAGATAGAAGTTTGAGAAATTCCAGACACACTTAAAACTGCTATTCTTATTCTTTAAAATGGATTGTATGCATCCATCCAGTTCTCAAGGACCAAAAATTGCATTTCTTTCACGATTCTGTTTGAAAAGACTCTGTACCTTGAAATCAGCGTGATGGTTTGGTTCTGACGGTGCTATGATATTTCACACCAGACTTCTGCCTTAAATAAGGTCAAAACGAAAAAGGGTGCCCTCTGCCAATACTTGACATGGGAATGCAAGACTGCTGTCAGCACAGATGCCAGTCCCAGCCGTTTAGCTCAGCTGTTCTTGCTGATAGCTGCCAAGTGGTGTAGTGGAACAACACATAAATCAAGGTTCTGCATATGTGAATTAAGTATCGATGAATTAACCATCCCTATGAAGCTCACACATCAAGAAGACATATCCATTTACATTTAAACAGTGCTTAGAGTTCAGCTTAGACAGATTTTAGAGGCTTTAAAAATCTGTTCATGCTGTCCCAAACAATATGATGTGGACTTTTTGGGGTACCCTTGTTAGTGGTCATAACAACCAGGTCTTTTCTAGTCCCAGCCTAGTTTTAGCTCCCACTCCAGGAACTCCCCTGGCTCGCAGCTGGGTAGTGGAGGAACTGGTACCTGATTTCCACTGTACATGGTGAAAAATTGCCTGAGTGTTTGCCTACAGGGCAGTACTGCCAGGTATGAATTCACAGTGCTGCAAGCTAAGAGAGTCAATAAGATGTTGCCATTACTTGCTGCTGTGAGTAATTGATGCCAAATATCATCAGAATGATGTTAACATACTTTTGCTTTGCTCCAGCTTGCTGGCACCTGTCTGTAAAACATCAGCAGTTATTGGTTGCTGTATCAGTCAGCTCTTTTTTCCTTTATCCTCTAGGGTTTAGTTAAACTCTGCGTCTGCTCATGGATACTCACACTTTTTTTGCTGGAGTACTGTTCTGACATTCAGCAGCCACTCAAATGTCTGGCACTGAACAATGATGCAGTCCTGGGCACTGTTGGGTATTTCCAGATAAAGGAAAACAGCTTTATTTCATTCTGGAGTTGTTAGGGAAAATGCTACTGAATGCAGGGAGCTTTGGAGAGCCTTTAACATGTCCCTTACCCTGAGGTTGCTATCCATGCATATTACACATTCTTTTTAATGGGTACAGTTCTGTTGCATAATTAGAATTTAAAATAGCAAAACAGAAGCTGAAGGACTGGAGAGGAGAAAGAAAAGAGATCTGAAAAGCTTGGAATACTTCCACTGACACAGGACCGAATGAGATGAGATCTCCAGCAGCAGGGACGGATGGTGAGAGCAACACTGCCATCTCCTGAATACCCTTGGCAAGATCTGGTTTTCCACTGATTTCTTTTACTTTGTGGAGCACAGCAAGGGCTGCAGCCCCATCCCAACATCCCCACGTGCTGGATGCTCCAGTCTCTCTCTCAAAAGGTAAGTAATCTAATTGGAGTCCAGACATGCTGAGAGAGAAAAACAAACAGCAAAGAGACAGCCAGGAAACCGGAGGAAGCTAAGGGTAGTCTGGTTGCAGTGTTATGAGAAACAGAGTTCATTTCTCAAATTCTTCTTGACAGGTTTGGACTTTTAGAGCATTTAAGAGTAAGTTCATTGCATCATCTAGTCTGGATGCCTGCCTATTGAAGTATGTTAAGGTTCTTTTGTTTTACACTGTGCCTCAAAGCTTGTTATTAAATAAAGATGAGTTCTAGAAAGGTGTTAGCGGCTGAAGTGAAAAATGAACAGATTGAGGAGCTCTTGGTGGTTTGAGTTATGCTCATTCTTAGAAATGCCTGTGTACACTGCAGTTGGAGTTTGTCCAGCTACAATTCACAGCAACTGCCTCTATTGCTAAAGTCACAAGTTCCTTGTATTTTTACCTCTGTGAGAGTAGGTAACGCTAGAGCCATGCTCTCAATCTACCTTTTACAAAGGTCGAGCATCCATTTCAGACAAAAAGAAAAGCAAATAAAGCAAAACCAAGCAACAGATACAAATCTGCTGTATTATTGAAGCAACCTCATGGCATAGCTTCTGAGATAATTTTCACCACACATTTTAAGGCTGATGTTCTCCAAATGATACTCTCTGTCCTTTGTCATATAGTCTGATCACAGTAAAATAATTACTGTGATGGTACTTAAAATACTGGCATATGAATTTAGCACATCCTGAAGAAATGTCTCAGTTTGACACTTCAAAAGGTTATTCCTTAGGCTTTGTGAAGATTCAGGAGCACATTCTGAAAATACTGTTTGAGCCTTAAACAGCTGGAAATTATCTTTTAAAAATTAAGCAAATTTAAAAAAACCCAGGACCATGGCAAATGACTGTAAAACTTCCTGGAACACTTAACCTCAGGTAATCCCTGCCTTTTCCAGCAAGGGCAGAGTTCTTAATTTGGAATATGCGGTGTTAGCTAGTGTTAAATTAATACCACAGTGTTTCTTTTTACATACAAATGAACCAACTAAATCATCTGTCAGATTTCTCTAGCCTTAATTTGTCCTCATATAAGGAGACTAAGGCTGTATGCTAAAGGGAAATCTCATGCAAAACCTGTCAGCTTACTTCATCCAAGTTTATATTGTTTAGGAGGCTTGGGGAATAAAAAAGTCAAAATACATTTCTCAGTTAATTGAACTGCCACTCTTTAATTCTCAAATTCATATGATTTTTAACATCCTAACAGTTCAATTCACACTGGTTTAAGACTTCATCTGGTACAGGTTTTTTCCTAAATCATGAAATAGCAGGCACATTCTCCATTCTACAAGTCACAAAAGCGTGCCAAGCAGTTGGTTTTTTTTTAGCATCATCCAGTGAAAGAAAACCAAAAATATTGCCAGCAGTTCAGATTCTTGAATTTTCCCTCAAAAAAAAAAACAAAACTCACTTGTAGATAGCAAATTTCTAAAGTAGTTATTCAAAACACATAAAAATCCCCTGGAAGTAGCACAAAATGCACAGGTGTATGTTAAAGCAATATAAATCCCTTCAGTGGGCTTTCTGGCAGTAAGAGGGCTAAATGATCTTGTTATTTGTACTTTCTTTATCTGAATCCACATCTTCTGTTCAAACATTTGCATCTCTTTTTTGAATACATGGATAGTCTGTTCTGTCCCTTGACTATAAAAGCACAGCTACTCAAAATCCCAGTCTCCTGGCCAGTTTTCTCTGTGGTTTTCATCCCTCCAGTCACAGTAGCATGTCTACCACACACATACATGTTTCAAAATTTATTCCATGTAACAAACTGTAAACACTTGTATAATTGATCTGTGTTGATGACAAATTTTACTGTGACTCACTAGTCTTCAGTAATATCATCACTCATCATTTACATCCATCCATTGCTCAGGTAAAAAGTGAATAGGTTCAGTAACTTGTAGAGCATTTAATTTTCTTTCTGAGAGAGAAAACTTACTAAAAATGTAAGCTGGTTTTTGATAAGCAAAATCAAACTTTGAGCAGTTTGTCTTTGAGGATTTTGTTCTTTTCCCACATGAAAGGAATTTGGAAAGTGAAATAAGCCAAACAATATCATATATGGCATTGGAAAAATGAGGTTAGCAAGGGAGAATTGCTACTGACGATGTTATGCACCAAAATTCTCTTTGTAAGGTAGCTCTTGAACATAAAACTGATGTTTGTGTGGACAACTCATGCACTATTCAGTGGTACATCCATGCCTCCCTGTAGTGCAGATGAAAAGATGCTGAAAGCACAATGAGCTGCAGCTCAATTTCTTGTCAAGGCAAACAATTGTTACTGAGTCAAACTGTTCAGCTGGTGTTGCTTGTCAGAATTCTTTGTAGTATTGCTGCAGTGGTTGTATTGATGGAGTAGGGCTACAACATCTGTATTGGTAGAGGAAGACTGCTAGTACTAAGGACTGCAAGTCACCACCATAAATGTTGGTTTGTTATTTGCTTTCTTTTTACTTTTACCTTGCCTGTAGCTCTCTCCTGGTCATCAAGTGTTAGTGCTCGTTTGTGCTGATGTACCATAGGTGTGCTTTTTGGAGCAGATCTTCCAGGTTAGTTTCATTCATTAGGAACCTACCTGTCATGATCCCTGAACATACCACAGAGTGAACCAGACCACAATAAAAGGAGAAAATTGTGACAATTACTTCAGAAGCAAAGTCTAAACTAAATGTAGATGCACCCATTATTTCCTGAGAAATAGTTGCTACAGAAGGAAAAAAAAATATCCTTTTATACGTATTAGAGCTGTTATTCAGGCAGCAGGAAATGAGAGCCCTGGACTTCTTTTGTAAGCTGTCAAGCCAGTCTGGCCAGCAATATCTATTCAGATGACTTTGGTACCCCAGCTTGACAAGTTGTAGGCAAGGGAGAGCAGTACAGAATAAATATCAGAGGATTTCTTGGCCTTATCCCCAGACTGATCTCCTTCTCAATTGGCCTTTTTCTTTTTCTCTGAGGTTCAGCAGATGTTTAACACAGCAGGACAAATGCAGGTATGTAAGAGAATTTGGTTAGCAGTAGTTATACTGATCAGTTCAAGTTTGCTGTGTGATGGTTTATCAAAAGATGCAATAAATTTATGTGGCAGACTGCAAAGTCAGCTTTAAGTTCTGTTGTGTATTCTAACTGCTTTCAGTTTTATTTTTATTTTATTATATTAATAACACCCTCTTGCAATGAAGTCCTTAAACATTTCCATGTGGATGAGTCGTCTACCACCCTGGTGCAGAGTTTCACCACCTTTACCATGAAAAATTTCCACCTAGTCTCAATCTACCCTCTTACAGTTTAAGACTGTTACCCCCTTGACCTATCATTTCAGGCACTATGAAGAAGTCTGTCTCTTATCTGTCCTATAAACCCCCTCCAAGTATTGTCAGGTGACAACAAGGTCTCTCCAAAACCACCTCTTTCACATGCTGATCAAACCTAACTCACCGTTTCCTCACAGAAGAGGTGTTCCATGCTTCTGGTAACTTTTTAAAGTCACATAAAGCGTGTTTGGATCAAAAAAACATACCAGGTTTAAGGGTGAGTATCTGCTGGACTGTTACCACTTTATAATGCATAAAAACTCATGTGCTGGATCAGAAGGAGAATGCAAGTACAATAAAGCCCCCCCAGTTTACTTATTACCCTCTTACATATTTTTTCTGTCCTCTCCAAATATACAGCTAATTGATATTAATCAAATACTTCTCTGTAGTTCATTCTCATGAGGCAGAACATTTGCTGGACATTTGACATGCCAAAGTGAATGGAAAAAATTATACTAAGTTCTCTTTTGGTACTTTTTCCAGAGGAGATTCAATCAGTGAAGGGAATCCCATTGTTTGGACACAGGTCTTATCTTTAGTCCTTTCCATTTTTATTTTTTTTTTTAATTAAATCCTTGTTTAATTAAGTCCATGAACCATGGAGTCCATGTTATGAACCCTCATTAATATAGAGTTTGTTGAAGCCAGTTAAAACCCATAAAATAAGCACCTGAAATCTTGTATTCACATATGGTGCTTGTAACCTGTTTCTGTCCTCCTTGCATGTCAAATATTTTATATTGCTTCTTCCTAAAGGTGCCCTATACTGTCTTGCCTTTTCAAGCTCTATTTTATAAAGGGAAAAATAAAAGGTTAGATAATAATATGATAGGGTAAAGAAAGTAATTTCATTGCTGGAAAACAGATTTTCTCCTGAACTTAATCTGTGATATTGAAGTTTCTAAAGTAACAAAGGAAAGCTATTAGGGAAATAAATAAATGAGTATGAACATTGCTCTTAATGAAAAATTGAACCATTATTTAAATTAGCTTAGGAAATTAATTGAGCCAAGTTTATCGCAAGTCCTGAGTGATTCTGGGATGGTTGAGAGACATGAGTGGGACAGGGAGGAAGCTGGGAGGAAAGAATGGGAAAAACAAGTACATTCTGTACCCAAAGACATCAAAAACCTTTTCATAGATTCCCTTGTACCAAAATTTTGGAAGTACTGATCAGCAGCCATAGGAGCTTAGGTTTTTTTTCTTGAAAGCTTCATTAGAGAATACTCTGGAGTCCTATGTCCTGAAACACTCTTAAGACTGAAACCTATAAACAGGAGGGATTTACCAGAAAGTTACATATTTGTAGCATCACTGTCTTCCTCTGAGTCTCGACTGGTTCTCTACAGCCAAAAGAGAAATATAGTTGCCTTCAGAATGAGATTTATTTCATCCTAAGGTTGATATGTCAATGACATCAATGAATCTTGCATCAGAAACATCTATTTTCCACCCACTGACCTTAAAGAATCTCATAGGTAACAATCATGGCTATAGTTATATCCTATTTATTGAATGTCAGGTCACTGTTTATGTGTATGTCAATAACATGGTTGACTTCTTGAAAGAAAAGGTGAGAAGCAGCAGAAAAGTTGCCATTTTCTCCTCAATGAAAAGAGTTCTTCAAGTCTGGCATTCATTCTGAGTTACAAGTTCAACTTTCCTTGCCTATTAACCTTAATTGCCTTGATTGGCTCCAAAATGAAGCCTCACGTTTGACAAGCAGAAGGGAAAATTCGCTTGTTTTGGTGGGTATGTTTTTCTTCATGATCCCAGGGTATGACTAGTTTCCATCACTGCAAGAGCACACTTGATGTTTAAATCTCTCCCCTGGACCAGTAGATCTTTCCCTGCAGAGCTGCCACCTAGGCTGTCAGTCCTCAGCCTGAATTGAATATATGATTCCTGGTTACCCATCCTGTTAAGCCATTAGCAAACTCCCTGGCCTGGTAAAATGCCCATTTTTACAGAAAGTCCAGGCCAGCTGAGTAGTTGGGATAAGCAGCCAGACTGCAGCTCCCCTGCTTTAGAAGGTAAAACATAGGGATGAAGCCTGTTCTGTGATAGTTTGCCCAGTGAGAAATAATGATCCAAGGCATAGCTGTTTCCTATTTCACCATGAGCCTGGGTTACCTTCCAGCCCTGGGAGTCTGTGGCACCAACCTTGGTTTCCTCACTTTACTCTCAGCATGTTCTCACCTCCTTGTTACAGCTGATCCCTGGAGGTGACTGACTTACTGACTGCTTGACCTTTGAGCCTCTTTACAGAACAAGTTGAGGTTCTTGAACTTCACAGATACAGATTTCCCTGAGCCATCAACCCCTTTATAAACTCCCAATCTCTATTTTGCATATTTTAATATCTTGAGTGTTGTTCCCTTTCTGCTTTATTCTTGACCCACAAGGGAAAGATTCTATTGTAATTCAGTCCAAAAGAACTTAGTTTCCTCCTTTCAGTTCCACAAGGATTTGTAAGTCCTTTGTTTTCTTTATATTTTTTTTCAGCTAGACAAATTCAAGCAAAATGTGTGGTATAGATACTAACATGCAACTTTGATAACACTTTGCAGAATCTCAGACTCTGAAACTTACCTAGATAGCAGTCTGTTACCAAAATTTGTCCAAGTTTACAAACATTTTATTTTACTGAATTATAGCAAAATGAGAAAATCAGTGTTGCTAGTTTATTTTGTCTGTGTACATTTTTCAGTTTATGCTTTTGATTCCACGAGTTTTACATGAGGAATTTACATCAAAGACACTAAATTTAGAATTGTACCACCGCATTTCATGCAGTTCTGCCTGCCTTCCCTGCAATTGCATTGGCAATTTGCTCATCATTTTCTAATTTATGAGTAACAATTTTTTTCCCCCTAATCTGGA
The DNA here is from genome assembly GCF_971803275.1 of Cyanistes caeruleus. Classification (NCBI taxonomy): domain Eukaryota; kingdom Metazoa; phylum Chordata; class Aves; order Passeriformes; family Paridae; genus Cyanistes; species Cyanistes caeruleus. Next base: position 80,313,654 of record NC_141703.1, read on the forward strand.
TGACATCTAATTCTCTGGTGTGTAGAAATTAGACTTGCAACATATGGAATGATAGAATTGAGATATGAATGTGCAGTGGAGATCACACTGAAAATTTGCAGGAAATGAGCTTTATATACTATCTCCTCTCAGACTTGCCACTCCCAGCCTCATCCATCAGCTTGGCTCTCTCCTACAGCAGGAATTGCACAGCAATTTTGATTCTCCAGTTGTGTTTGGATGCCTGTCTTTGTAAGGATGTTGTGTCAGTCTGATCTTTTCAACCACAAGAGAAATGTACTTGCAGGAAAAGATATAAATTCTCTTTGTCACCAGGATGTTACACATCATTAACACTGTTTAATCTTTTTCTTTGAAGCTTTGTATGGTACACAATCAATTTAGTCCATAATTTTCACTTTGTTCTTGCATTCATAGCAACATTTAATCACAATTGCGGTAAGAAAATAGCTATGTAAATACTGTGTTACCTAGGGAAAAGAATTAGCTGCAAGAAAAAAAGAGGTAACTTACTTGTATCCAGTCAAAAAATGCTTTGATGTCAAAAGTCTTTAATGTTAAAATATTTAGTATGGGCAACTCATTGTAAACCAGATTTGATGCAAACAAGTTCAGGATCTTGAAAGCTGAAGGACATTGGTGTGTTTGCAGCATCGACTCTGATCTAAAAGGTCTGACAGCATTTTTCCCATAGAGTTAGATATTTAAAAAGGAAAATTCATATTCTGTCCAGCCTGTATAGCATAGCACCTTGACTAGTACTAATTGGCTTTGGGAATTATTCTCTTCCAGAATAAAACAAACTTCTATTATTGTGATTTGTGGCCAATATGAGAAAAACTTAATGAAAGGATTCAAGTTATAATAGGTTTGATGCTTCCATTGGATACTTGTTTAAGTTGCTAAGTGCCTTCATTATTAAAATCATACATCTTATTTCCAATTTTAATCTTGGAAATAACACTGAGAGACACTGGAGTTTGCCAGGCACATGATAACTAAATGGACATGACTTTTAACAACATAGTTTCACCTTGGTACATAATTTTGAACTTCTGAAGTCACCTCTTCCTGGTAGTTATTGCACCCCAGTACAAATTTTTTCATAGTATAATCTATAGAGCTTGATATTTCAATCCAAATCCTTAAAAACACCTACTTTTACAAAACCTTTTTGGTTTCCAGACCTTACTAGTTCTATCATCAAATGAGATCAAGCTGGGAATTAATCTTTATATGCAAGGAAATTTCTATTGATGAGTTAAGGGAATAAAGACAGTGCTAATTGGTTACATAATACGAAAATGTACAAGAAGACTCAGGCTGTTAATTGAGATAAATTGTGAAAATAGTCACACAGACTATAATTTCCATGTAGTCTTTAAAAGTAAGAAAATTATCTCGGTAAAGGAGAAAAATATGATAATATATTCATCTGAGGATCTGATTGTGCTCTGAGAGTTCCAAATGATCTGCTAGTGGCATGTGCATTTTGTGTTTTCAGATTTCCTCCTATCTCTAATGTCATGTCTCTGTTTTCTACACAGGTAATGATGCTTGCTTCTAGATATAATTCAGAAAAGTAATCATAAACAGTGATTACATTCAAACTTGATAATTTGTTAAGAATCTACCATTCTCATGACCTATATGAACTCATACTATGAATATCTGAGCCACTTACTCTTTACTCATGAGTGGAAGGTACTCACTGTTCTCAGACAGACTGTTAGAAAGCATCAATGCTTTGTTACTTTAATGTGTTCAATAAACAAATGCTGAAAAATAAGTAGTATATCACAATACAGGATCAGAAGAATCCACGTGCTTAAGTCTAGTCCATTACATTTTTCTTGGCTCTGTTTGTTTCTCACCATTGATTTTTCTCACCTCTTCCTCTGTTTCTTTGGGAATAAGACTTCTAATACCTCCCTTGGAAATTTATTCCATCGACAAGCTGTTATAACTAGGATACATTTCAATGCCTATACAATTGCTAACCCTTCCCTGAAACTTTGCACATCACTGATATTTTGTAATGACTACTGACAAGACAAAGTTGTATAAATCCCACTGGGATTAAGGAGCTGCAGTATTAGATGGTATAAGGGTAAGAATAAAACATCCCATGCATCCCTATTTAAACCTCAAATACTTCACTGTAGATCTCATAATATTCTTAGCACACTTAAAAAATGCCCCCCAGCTTACATGTATCTACTCTTCTAACTGATAGGCATTTATGCAGCTATTTCATCTGACAGTCTCCAAGTGGTTCAGAAATTAGGCCTGACTGCATGCCTGTAGGACAGATAGAAATGATACTGCTTTTAATGTAGAAATGAGAACCAGAAAGCACTGGATTAAAGTTTTACACTGGCCATGGAATGATTTCAGTAAGCTAAGGGAGATTTCAACTGAAGGTGATGTCATTCATCTAACGAGGTTCAAGAGCTCACTGTCTCGCCTTGTCTACTCCAGGAAGAGAATCAGGGTGTAGATGCAGTGTCTATCTCCTTCTATTCAAGTAGACAAGCTGAGGAATTCATTGGTTATTACAGGGAAAAATGAGTGTCCCAGACTATAGTTTACGTCTGGTGAAAATGGATGATGGTACATCAGTGAATATTTTTTTACAGGTAAAACAATGTTTTGTGTTCAGCTAAAAGCTGAGGAAGAGTCTTTACCATCATGATGTCTTGGCCACTTTTTAAGTGTGTTCTTTCTAAGCACCATCTTTTGACTCTTGAAGATGCAAAGCTGCAGAGGATGGGTAGATGGATGTTTGGTCTTCAAACCAAAGATATATCAAGTATATCTTGATGACTATATATATCCAAATGTTCAAAAATATTTCAGAATGGATATTCTGCACACATCTTCCTGAAATTTGAAAGTTTACTGCTTAGATATTTAAATCTGTAAATACGCAGAACTGAATTACAAATTAGTTACTGTCTGTCCATACAATTGAAAGAAAGGCCAAAATGGGTTGAGAAGGTGAATATTGTATCAGTATGTTATTTCTCCAAGCAAACTTCAAGGGGAAATAGACTTTATGAACTAAATTGCTAGGCACTGAAGGCAAGAAGTGCTTGGCTAAAGAATGAGCTGAATTTAGATGAGGGGATTTTGGTCCATAACTGAGAAGCTGTACAGTGAGCTTGTCTCTCATATTGAAAGTGCTTTGTGTGGCAACCTGTGGGTGGTCCATGATGAACTGATTTAATTAATGCAGAAACAGGAAGACGAAGCTATCATTGTGTTCTCCCATAAAAGGTTCTATTAGTGGAAGGAATAGCACTCTCATATGTTGGCAATATAGGCAAATTCTTCAGCCAAAGTCCCAGTGAACTTGGTGGCAACTTTGCTAAGGGACAGCTGAGAAGTGCAGTTGCATGCTGTCTCTGACAAAGATGTGCTTACAAAGAAAAGATAAATCAATCACTGTAGCAAATTCTGTTTTACCCCCTGAGGGTTCTCTAGTGTACAAGGATGAAACCACTGTAGAAATCATGCTCCTCTTGACGCATCTGTGCATTCCCTTTTGCCCCACCCCTGATCATATGAGGAGAATGAACTGCATGATTGCTGGGCCAAGAACATTTCTTGGGGGACGTCACAAATAAACTATTCACAGCCAATAAGTCCTGTGATGTGTTTTGAAGTCTTCTTTCTGGTTTTGTTGAAATTATTGGCAAGCCTGCTTTTGATGCTGCTGATGCAATGCAACCCCCAAGCACTGTACATGAGCCATGTCATATGAAAAGCAAGAAACCTGAGGAGTAACAGGGAGCAAAACAAGGAAGGAGATATTTTGAGTTCAAAACCTAATGTCTCTTTCATTATGCATTGATTAAACATATTTGTATTACAGGTGAAGGATTGAAATTATTTTCTTTGATACCTGCTTTTGAATCATTGAAATTGCTAATCTCAGTCTGCTGTGATAACCATTACACATTCTGGGCCTACTTCCCAAATTTCCCTCTACTTGATATTTTGCATACCTAGAAGTACCCACCAGCTAGCTAACTTTCACCTGCCTGGCTTCCTGCTCATATATTCACCTGCTGTCCTTCATTTTTGGCCTGCTCATAATTTCCATCTGGGTCCACAGTAAAACAGGAGGAGAACTAAGACACAACACTTTGCAGTGAGATTTTATGTACAGTTCCCTTTCACAGGACTTAGGGAGGTTGCCAGATGTAGCTGGCAGCAGTCCTGTGCAGACAGAGCTTGTGTGACTGAAAGGTACATCCATGGTGATTTTCCTCTATGACTGAAAGGGTGGTTTGGAAGGGAGGATTAAAACCTCCAGATATTGACAATGGGATTCAGCTGCATAAACAGAGATAAGCAGAGTTTTGGTTGCTACTGAGGCACCCTACTACATAAAATGGACATCCATGAGACACACAGATGTATTGCAAGACTACAGGGAACCCACTTCATTCTAATGCCCTAATGACCAAGCTGGATACTGTCATCAGTTTAATACTGTGTTCTGGGCAAGGAGAGAGCATACCTGATAAACAGAGCCCTAAGTTCAAAATTTGTGCTAAGTTATTATCTGATCTTCACTGAGAAGTGAGAATATGTATGGGCTTGTGGGCATGGGGGTGTCCTGCTGTAGAGTATCACAGCACGCGTTCCTCAGGAGGAGGAGTATGATGGGAATGGCTGATTTCTTCCCTCATATTTCTTCCAGCTGTATCTGCTTAAAGTTGTTTAATATATTTTTTAACACAATCTGCCTAACAGCCCTTTTCTTACTGAATTGCAGTTCCATATAACATTTGTATTTTTGTTCTGTTATTACTATTATTACAGGACCTACAAGCCCGTAATCACTCAAGGTCCAGTAATTGTCCACTGTGTTCATATTTTTCACCATAGATAGATTCTTCTACATAGGAAAGGTACCAGTTTCTGCTATATTAGTTGGCACTAGCAGCTACACCACACAATTTTACAAATCATAAAATTATTTGATTGGAAGATCTTTAGTGACCGTGTTCTTCCAACCTTCTCTGTCAGGGGCAGTGACACCTTCCAGTATACCAAGTTGCTCAGAGCTCCATCCAACCTGGCCTTGAACTCTTCCAGGGCTGTGACATCCAAAAATTTCTCTGGAAATTGCAGTGTCTCACCACCTTCATGATGAACAATTTCTTCCTAATATCTAATCAAAATCTACATTGCACTTGGCCTTGTTGTACGTCATGAAGTTCGCATGGACCAAGCTCTCAAGCCTATCAGGTTCCATCTGGATGCCATCCCTTCTCTTCAGCAGAAGTGCCATCAGCAAACTTGTTAAAGGTGCCCCCAGTTCCACTGTCCATGTCACTAACAAAGATGTAGAACAGTGCCAGTCCCAAGTACTGATCCCTGTGGAGTGACACTTGCCACTGAGACACTGAGCAGTTGACCACAACTCTTGGAGTGGGGCAATCCAGACATTTCCTTATGGATTAAGTTTAGCCAAACTAAAATAAAACAGAAACAAATTCAGGCAATAGAGAGCTGACTGCCATGCTACTGCTGTCTCAACTAAGACAAGGTAGAATTGGCTCAAGCCAGGGAAGACCCTACACTGTTAGGCCAAGAGAAAAACTGTGGCCTTTAACCAATAATGGCAAATTTATATGTATGTGGCTACATTTTCACAGCTACCAAAAGAACACCATGAATCTGCACTCAGGCACCTGCATCTGCATCCTTTTTCATCCAGGAAATTAGCCCAACTACATGATCAGAGAAAGGATGAGAATGTGCCTTACTTTGTGACAGGCAATTCTGCATCAATTTGCAGGCCAGGCTATAATGAGGAAGGCAACAATATGCTAGGAAGAATTCAGAAATGGTTGGGTGTGTTTTCTTTATAAATCTTACATACACCTTATTCTGTTAGTCTGATATCACCCTGCTTGCATTCATACAGATAGATGAAAGGAAATTGTCAAAATCAGGGAAAAATAGTAAAACAGTGGGAATATAGAGCACACTTTTAAACAAATAACCATGGAGGTGACTGATCCTAACACTGCTGATGACAGCTGAGAAGAAAAAAAAGCTTAGAGGGCAACAAATTGATAAAACATAACTCTCAGTTTTTCCTCTGAATCTTGTGTTCCCTTCAGCATGATGAATCTGCTTTTGTTACGAAGAAACAGCTTCTATTGCTCTACATTTTCTTTGTCCACAAGATTCAGAAAGGAAATTTTGTGGATGCAACCCATGATGGCTGAAAAATGTAATAAATGTTTTTGCTGAAATTAGAAGCTAGCCAAAAGGAGTGTCTGAACTCCGTAAGTTTTTGGATAAGGAGAAAGAGATGGGTGAAGAGGTCTATTACAGGCTATGCCAGAAAAGATAATTAAAGTTAGTTAAAGGCTGAAATAAAAACATAGCACATCTCTCACTGTCTTCTCTGGATATACCATCAAGATTGGTAGAAATACCACCAAAATCTTCACACAGTCTAATTCCTTTTTCCACTTACCTTGAAGACATATTTCAATTTAATTTAGCTTTTCTTTATACTTAATCAATTTTTATTTAACAAAAACCACAATCAAAAATGCTGTTGAGTATCTGTGGTTTGAAAGGACCTAACTGAAAGTCAGCGGGATTCATTTAGATAAATAAACAGCTTTTTTAATTTTCTTGCACTACAGAGGTATAGCACCCTATTTTCAAACTGCCAGCATTTTTTTTCTTCAATTGAAAGTCTGCTGAGCAAAGCAGAACTACCTTCAATAATACTGCCATCTACGTATTCAAGGACTGGTATATGCTTCTTTAAGTAATTCAAATGAAGAATGAATAGAATGAAAAGTCTACTGTCTATATTGGAAGTAAATAGCATTTTATGGAGGATTTGAAACATTTAGCTTCTATGGCAACAGGCATTGGAACAAGAAACCTTGACAGTTGACTTGTTTAAATATTAATAATAATTTTGTATACTTTCGTAAAAGTGCATTTTTTGAATCTGAAGATCTTAAAATGCTGCTGTTCTGAAGAGAAAAAAGCAGCAGTATTCTTCAATCAGAAAACAATTTACCTCTTCTTCAGGACAACATAACACACATGTAGGTGTGGCAGGATAAGGGAAATGTTGAACTTCCACAGTTCCACTACTCCCTACCCTTTTCAGAGCCAATAGATCACAAATGGTTTGAAACTAGCAAGATGAATAAGTATTAATACCTAAAAATCTTATTTTTAGTCTTCTGAAGACTTTGCATAATCACCCTGAAAACAGAAGATAGTTTAGGGTAAAACTTCTTTCCTTAGACTTTTCTATTCTTGTGAAAATTAGGTTATTTTATCACTGGACATCCTCCAGTTCTCGTCTACTCATTGTACTGCTCCATCAGTCTTCAAAAGTTCACGTTCTGACAGACAAAAAATTGTCACATCTAATTTTCTTGATCTCTGAAAGACATTTTACTGCCTTCCATCAATCATGGGTAAGCACAGAGCCTACTAATATCCATGATGGTTAAAACAAATGAGTGCCCTTGCCAGCCCTAGGTGCAACCCTACTGCATGGCTTGGAATTTTAATAGGGTTAGGCACCTCTGCACAAAGGAGTCACATGCTAATAGTTTGTGTGTCACCCTGAAAATTAAGCCTTCTGATAATGTTTTCATAGTTTTAGTTATTTTCCCATGAAAGTTCTATAAACATAAGTTGTTTATCACATTCCTTCTGAGAAACATCTTTTGATGGATGTTTCTCATGACCAGTGTGCTTGGGAAGGTGGTAACTTAATTATCCAACCCCTGGTCATTGTCGAGAATCTATAAATACTGGAACCAGAGAATAAAGGGACAGGTTTTGTTCTGACACTGAGAGTGGTCATGTGAATCATTCTGTGTCCATCAGCAACATTTGTGTGCCCTTTTCCTCCCCCACAGGAAATCCAAAACTTCCAGCCAGACAATTCCAAACCTGCGAACTTCTGTCAAGTTATTTGATACTGACACATTTATTTCTCCCTATAAATCACGTGAATTCAGGACATGGGACTTAAAAAAAATTAGATGTGATTTGCACTAAATTGTTAGAGTTGCTAGCACTGTGATCCAGACAGATTTTTATTTGCAGATTGTTATCTCCAGGTCTATGACAGTGGTAAGTAGGGGTACATATGCTAATGTGCTGTTAGAATTAGACTGAAAGAAAGCATACTGTTGATATTAGCCTCAAGGCTGTAGAAAGGAATAGGTTTATGCAAGACATTCTGTCAAGACATAGCTTATTAGAAGTGTGATTAGTATCAGCTGGCAACAGGAGAGTGGTAGTGTGAAAAAACATTATTTATGCTATGAAATCTATTTACACCTATTTAGAAGTGTTACTGCAGTGTCTTAGAAACAGGCACAGAATTTATTACTGAGCCATCAGCTTTCCTGGGAAGTAAATAAAAATGTGTTTAAAATGGAAAAACACGTTCCAAACACGAATGGAAGAGGAAAAATTAATGAGTGGCAATCACTTTGTTTTCCTCTGTAAAGAAGCATTTGACTAAAAAATAGAGAGTATCTCTCTTAGTATAGGAAGACAAGAGCCTCTAAATAACATATAGCATCCAGATATTATTTGTTCATTTTTTTCTTCTTATGTTTTAACATATTAAGAAAGAGTTAATATGATTCATTATTTTGGATTAGGTTAATTTCATGATCAAAATTTGCAGCATTAATTTATTACAAATGAGTTTGCCTTTCTGGGATGTGCATACTAACTAGTCCTTTTTTAATCTGTGTTTGTAAAAATAAAGTTTATCTGGTCGGTTCAAAACTTGAGATAAAAGGAAATAAAGTCATGCGCAGGGTATTCAAGATTTTCTAGAGATAAGAACTCCTAAATTTGATCACTGCCAGCAGATTCTATTGCTATGGAAATCAGTCACAGTTTTGCAAGAGCTTCTCACATCATTTATTGATTGAATATCACAGTCCTAAGGAGATTTCCATTGAAGTGTAACTGGAATAGTTAGATATTTGTGATTTGACTTTTTTTTTAAAAAGTTGTGTATTTGCCACTTTTGGACTGAGATCTTAATTATGCTTTTGAGTAGAAAAGTAAGTTCTCAACCTGATTCCTAAAACCTATGCCCTACTTTGTGAAAGATCATATTCAGATACATTCTTAGGCTTCTAAATAGCCTTTAAACTCCTTTGCCATCCCTGTCTGTGTAACTCGTATATCTGCCCTGTCATTCCATACATAAGGAAGATGTTGAAATTTTCAGCATTTTCTCTCTGACCTTTGTCTTTGAGGAACATGCAGTGTTCCATGCAATGAACTAAGTTGCTATCTATAAAAACCTGGTGCAGTATTCTTTGAATCTCAGACTATGTATACTAATAAAAGTAAATCCTGTATTATATCTAGAAATACTAAGCAGAGGGAGACCCCATCATGTCAGATTTATCATAAAAAGTCCATCTTCATCATGTAAGACCTCACTATGGTGAGGCGTTCCCTGGCCCATGCTATCTTGTGAATCATTCCTGCTTGAATTGTTGCTGCCTGACCTAAGCAAAGCCATCGAGGGAATGTGGTTGCATTTAAAGGCTGTACTCAGCAGCTGGCCTGTGTCTGAGTCCATGCTTTAACCCTATTTTATACAGAGGTATAGAGGAGCTCAACCAAAAGGTGCTGAGGGAGAGAAAATGTTGCTTGGATGGAGGAGTTTCAGTTCTAGAAATGAGTGTAAAGGCAGAATTCATAAAATAAAAAGTATTTTCTACAGGACTTTCCAGACATGAAGCAACATGCAGAACAAAGAACAAAAAGGCAGGAAACAAAAAATTCTGATTTCACAATAACGATGATCAAAAGGCAGAACAAGCTGCACAGAAATTTTCTGGAATTTTTATCCCTGATGGTGTTTCAAGGTTGACCAAACAAGGAAAATCCATGTCTGGGAGGGGCATTCATCTAGAAGTTCTACCTTCTAGCCTCTATGGTTCTCCATTTTTATGAAACAAACACTGATATTACTGGTGGAAAAAAGCTGAGTTTTACCTCCTGCTGCTCTTTTACTTGTTTCAAAGGTCTAAAGGCATGGGTTGAGACACTTGTAGATACACTCCAGCTCCCACCTCCACAAGATCACAGGTACAGCACAGGGGGAGAACACAGCCTTGTGGTAAATGAAGCAAAGAGCTTGGCCTTAGATAATCATTCATAAAACAAGGCAGCTTGTGCAGTGGAAGCAGGAAATCAGTGTGGAAATAGGCGTGTGCAGAGTTTCTCTTTGAAAAGCTGAGTCACACCATGAAGGTGGCTTTTTTATGACTCTGCAGGATGTTAATTTTTTCGCCTTAATCAATTGCCTGTGCTCTCTGCATTCTGCTGATGTGTCTGCTCTGATCTGCCCTCCAGTGTTTCTGCCTTCTGCTGTACTCATACAGTGTTGAGTCCTTTGGTGACATTTCCTTCACAGAATTTATGGTGTCAGGCACTGTGGGGTGTGTACAGAGCCGTTTTGAAATTCTGTGTTTACTGCTTACACCAAATGCCACATCTCATTTTATATGTTAATTTTAGAATCTAATGAAATTTTAATTAAAATAATTTGAGTTGATAATCACAGTTCATGATCTTCAAAAAGGAAGGAGAGTAATGATAATTTAAAACAGTATGTTTTTACTAGATGTATGAACTTTTCTTAATATAACTACCAGTTATATTCTGGTTAATTAAAAACAATGAATATTAGAAAGTGTTGTAAGGGAGCTGAGAAAAGAACACCCATAATTTTTTTTCAGAGAGAGTGAAAGGACAATTTACTTAAGCTCTTGAAGACTAACCAAGAATAAATTCTGGTCTGTCTGTTTGCTGAAGGTTTAAATAAGCTTGTGTCATGGTGGCATAAAATGAGTATTGATGACTGTCTCTGTGACCTTGATTCAGAAAGTGAACTTCTCAGTTCCATTATAGATGAAGAGAAGGTTGCAGTAATTAACTGTTTTGATGAATTGGGATTTAATAACATAATTGCTTTACAATATAAAATACTGACTCAGCTGATTCAGCTGAATGTTTAAGTGCAGGCCTGTTTGGATTTTTTTTAAGCTAGCTTTTAGAAAAATAAAAACCTCATTATTTTATGTTTTTCCTGCTAAAAAGAAAAGAGATGAAAATATGATCAGAGAACACTGTTTTGGCTAGAAAATGTCTTTCTTCCAAATGAAGTCATGACTGCTGGATCTAAAGATCTGAGACCTTGATAAATATTTTAGGATTAAAGAAGAAAATTTACCATGCAGACTATGATCTGTATTATTAGCATCCTGCTGTCTGACCTAAATAGAGAAGCGAGGAGAATGCTGATTGCCGACAGACCTCGAAGCCTCCCAGCTTAAATGTGCTGCGACATGTGGAATGCGTTGTGTATAACCTGTGTACAAACCTGTAACTCAAATTCCTTTCAGAAAGTATTGTGATAGACAGGTTTACTGCATTTTAGAAGTGAAAGCAGGAGATAGCAGGCTGGACTGCTTCTACTGCTTTTTTTTTTCATTTTGAATTCTAAGACTCTTCCTTCAAATATTCCTCAGTATGTAAAGCAGAAGGTTATGATGAAAAATACATAATGTATTCTATACTGAAGCTATTGATCCCCCACAAAATGAATATTAATGTATAAACACCTTATGTCTTTGTCTCAGTTGTCAGTGGAAATGTGGATACTGAACAGTACTGGAACTTAAAGTAACTATTAAAGTGATCATGTAGGAAACAGGACATATAAAAATAATATGTTCTGCTTTAATAAGATCTATTCAATGAACAAGGACTTCTGGACTACATTAACTACTAATAGAAACCTTCTGACAACAACTTAGAAACTCAGATGTAAGGAGAAGCTGATTTCACCTTTTAAGTAATAGCACTGAATTATTTAAACATAATTGCCTATCAGATGATTTGCAGAGTAGGTCTGATTTTTCTCCACAAGGCTGAATATTTTAAGATATTAATCATATCCCACTCAACAACCCTAGCAGCTGACTGCAATTTTCAGATATGTGGGGATTTTTTTGATTTATTGACTTGTGCCCTCTTGAATCATGCATGCTCATTTCTACTGTGATTCATATAGGATGGCATACTTTGGTTAGGATAGCAGATAGCTATGTCTGAAACTTATAAGCCTTATGTGATTCTGGCTTGATGATGTGGGAATGTGATATCTCCCTACAAATTCTCTGTTCCCCACCCTTGTCAAAACAGGCTTTGTCTCCAGAGCATTTTTTTCTCCATATGAGAATTCAGCCTGAGTTTCTATTTTTGAGATTGTCAGATTCAATTCTTTACTCTTCTAAGATGTAAATTATGCCCCTTGTTATTGGTGGCACATAAGTAGAGTAGTTTAAACACTGGGCCTCCTCGTGTGCAGTGCTCTCCACTACTCTGTGCTGTTGAACTCAGACTGTGCACTTAGGTCAGACAGACCCTGGGGATCTGTGAGGATCATGCTCAGTGGCTTGTGTTGTGCTGACAGTGATATCAGAGGACAGCTGTAATTTCTGGTAATTTCTGGCCTCAGAGACCTCTGAGTTCTCCTTGTTCTGAGCCCGAGAGGCTCAGCTCAAGGGCTGCTGGGGGAGATGTTCACCTTCTCTTCCGCACATTGTCAGCTGCAGAGGTTGCATGAGAGATTTAGAGTCACCAGAATATTCCTTCTCTGTTCATTTAGAACTTGGTAAAAACTCAGTTATTAAACTACCAAAGCTTTTGTGACAAGAGGGACTGAATAGAACTGACAGGTTATCAGTGTGCAGCTACTGGGTTTCTGAAGCCATCCAACAGAGAGAGAACCTGAATTTTAGTGTGTATACAGAAACCCCAGTGGAAATGTTATAATTTTGCTTCTCTTCTCAGTAACCCAGAATGAAGCTAAAGGAAAACTTATTTGAATGAAATTCAAATGTTGCAATGTTATAGGAGCCCTGTGAAAATTCACATAAAACTTTCATCTGCTTGTTAGAGGATTTTTTTTATTTAATGAGATTAATAAACATTATTTTGAAATTAAAATATTAAAAAAAAAGAACTTGTGGGCCTGAAATTTGTCAGGAAAACTGTGCAGATGTAGAGAAGAATGAGGAATCTCTATCATCATAAAGCAGTGAATAAAAAATAAATTTCAACTTTAATTTTCACTTTTGTATGAAGAAGGTTTGGTAGATTTGTTTATACCCATTCCCACATTCTTGAGTTCTATAGACACATATATTTCTGCAGGAAACTCCATATCAAGACACACTACTGAAGTCTGCACTTGATTCTACCCATAATAAATGTAAAAAAAATTATTTAATAATCATAACATGACTGCATTGAAGGAGTTCTTTGTATGGCTGGATGTCCTGGTTTCAACTGGGCTTAAGCAGTGACACTGGAGCACAGCAGGTTTTGCCTGTTAATACCTCTTCCTCATGATTTACAGGTACAAACCTGACTGGAGTACTCATTTACTCTCCAGGGACACTTGTTTAATAACAGATGCTTTGATTCTTGGAAGAGAAAATACAGGTTTAAAATGTGCTAGGAGAAACTACATGGAAAGTGTGACATGTACAGCGTACAGAGATATTCTGGTAGCTCTTTACTGTGGCGCATTAATTGTTTTGATGGAATTCCATGTTTCCTCATGAGCAAAACAAAAAATAAAAGGACAGTTCCTGAGCAAAATTATTAGTGAACTTGGAGAATTTGAAGAATAATTTTGTTATCTCCAAATCAGAGAAATCCTCAAATATTCAAAGCTTTAAATAGTTTATTTAATGTTGTTGCTGATGATAATAATAATATTAAACAACAACAGCAACAGCAATAATAGGGATTCAGATAGTATTTTTAGTAGCAGCATTAGGGATTATAGTTGCCAGGGGAAAGGAAGCACCACAGGTATATCCTGATCACAGTAATCAGCTGGACACCCATATTGTCAGAGAAACAGCATGTTTGCTATCATGCTCCAAGCTGTGGTTATCAAGATCTAAGCTGCCTGGCTGTGAAAGGCCTTTGCCAAGTGAGTCATTGTGTCTTACATTTGCTTTTTTGCCCTCCAAATTTCTTCCTATTCACTAATCTCATCTCCTCTGTAACCAACAGCTCATCCCTGTTTTCTCTTTCCACACTTGCCCTGATTTTGCTGGCTTGATACCTTTGTTTTATCATCATAACACTACTGTCCTGGTCATTTCCAGCTTGGTTAGCAATGCCATTAAGCTAGTACCTTATTTCCTACTCTTACTATCTCTCATTTCTACCACTTTCCACCTCACTATCTCATTAATGTCATCGCAGCAGTCAGAGTTGACAACCTGCACACATAAAATTACTGTTTCTCTATCTGTAACATCATGAAATATCTTAGTGTAGCATCAGATGCGCAGCTGAACCTCTGCATCTGTGCCCTAACAATCACAGCTGATAAAAACTGGTCAAATAAAAAGGAAAACTGTGTTTCCAGCTTGTGTTTTGCCACTTGATTTCTTTGCAATTTCATGTCCATATAAAGGCAGTGGTCTGTCTACCATTACACAGTCACAGTCCTCAGGAAAAAACAGGAATGTTATAATGGAGTAAGGGTATCCAAATTTCAGAAAGACTCTCATGGCCTTTGTAGTATAGAAACAGCTTCCACAAACATTTCAGCTTTGGCATACACAAAGGTAGGCTTTATTTTTCTCTAGCTATTCCCTCTCTTTGAAAGAAAGGTTTTTGTTTTCCCTTATTCTGGAGTACCCCTCAAGAATGTGTGTGATTTATTGGCTATTGCAGTTCCTTTCTAAGTACACTACTGTGGGGAATGGGAGAGGATATAGAGTTCTTCATTAAGGATTTAGAGAGGTAGGTAGCCAAATGTATACAAGATTTCAGAGATTTCTCTCACATGTGGAGAATCTTAAATTCGATTTACAGTTGCTCCTCTCTGCAAAAGAAAAACTGTCTCTTCTTGGACCTACATCAGGTTGAAAGGTCCCATCTGATGAGGTTCTTTAACAATAATATGGACAAGATATGTGCAATAAAGGATAGGAAATATTCCAGAAAAATGGACCACCACAGGACATGGGAGAGGAGAGGCTGTTGGGTCCTCTCTGGAGGAGCCAGTGAAGGTACTGAGCTACCCAAAATACGGCCTTAATAAAGGTACTGAGAGCAATCCAGCACTCTGAGCAAGGAGAAAGTCACCTTTTAGGGAGCTTTTGGCAGCTACCATGTAAGGGGAGATGCCAGACTATATATGGTAAATCTGACTAACTGCAAAGAAAAATAGGCTTTCCAGAAGACAATGAGGAGAAATCTCTAGTGTCAGGCAAAATTAGGGAAGAAAGAGGGGAAAATAGTCCTGTTGCTTCCATAAAACTGATATTTACCTAAAAAGAGATGTATTTGTAAGCACTGCTAGGCAAGAAAAAATTCTGAATTTGATAGACAAAGCTATTTTTTTTCCTAATCCTCTTCAAAAGTGTTGAGTACTTGTTTGGTTTGGTTTTGTTTTGTTGTTTCTTTGTGAGGTTTTTATTTTGTTTTTCTCTCATGGTGTCTTGGGATTTATTTATTTATTTTTTGTTGTGTTTTCTTTACCTCTAGTGTCATGGGTTTCTTGTGGGGTTTTCTGTTTGCTTTTTTTTTTCTGATACATGATTTTAGTTGATACCTCTTTTTGTTCTGTGGAATTTTACAAATAAATAAATGTGTCAAAGGGTAAGGGCAGGAAAATAAAGAGAAACACATGTTTAGCCACTGAATAGGATACAAATTGTTCCTGGTCTAGTGACAATACTGGTTTTTAACACTGTGCATCATCAACAAGGGAGAAAGAGGATTCTTAGGTATTCAAGATATCTAGCTGTAATCTCTCACAAGTTATATAGATGGTGGCATCTTGGAAGGGAGATTTGCATTTATTAAGTAATCGCCGATTGGAGACTGATAAATTATCATTACCATTTGTGCAAAGAATAACAACAGAGAGCACTGATTTATTCAGTTTGGTTTAGAAATGCAGACTGAAAACAGAACCTATCAAAATAGGTGCCAATAGGGGGTGCAAAGACTTAGGAAGGTGTTCACAAGCCAGCTATATTTGTAAAACATTTTGGTTGGTTTAGAGTAGCTTGAAAGAGCTCCACTAAATCCTTACAAATGTTGGGATGTTGTTGTACTCTAGCGTTTAATTGATGTGCTGCAGAATACAGCCCTAACTCAATGGGTAATTGCCTGATAATTTATATTTTGTTCTTAGAACAAAAGATTATCAGTCTGGTTTTTTGGGGTTTTTTTTTTCCAGTTTTTGCCCTGGTATTGATTGACAAGAAACAACTAAAATTCAGTTTATATCCTTGTGTTATTCCATTTTTTCGCTGGTGAACCTGATCCAAACTGTGTCCTAAAGGAGATAACTTGAATTAGTAATGATTTTCAATCACTCTGTGTATGGACATTAAAAATGAAGGATTAGAATAAAGACTGATCAGATTATCAGCTATGATTTGCTGTGTCTGCACAACCTTTACCCTTTCTGGAAGAAAACAATAAAAACAGAAAAAATCAGATTAAGTAAAGTTCACTTTTAAACAGATGTTTTTGTCCTGTCCTTTTAAAGCTATTATGGGATAGCAAGCAGTCCGCTTCAGCTGTTACAGTGATGTGTTTTGAATTTGGAACAAGAATGGTGTAAGATCTGTACTCTAGCAAGCAGAAATTTACCATTTCTTGCCTTCTCTCCATCCAGTTTAAGACCTATTGTATTACTGGCTGCAAGACAAGATTATTAAATAAGGCACAAAGTGCCCCCCGTCAGCTCCAAGCTGTTGGTAGGTTTCACATGTAAGTTTCTGACGTTCATTATCTGGTGAACTTTTCACAAACAAGTGAGATTTGTAAACTCTATCCAGTGATCTAACTCTTCTGGCATCAGCTGGAGCACTTCCATCCCGAGTATCCCCAAAAGATCTCCTCACTGTTAAAGTCAGTCAGAATCCACTTACATTCCACACATCCTTAGCAAGAAAAGAATAGTCATGTGTTGTAGGGTATTCAGATGGCCAAAAAAACTGGAAACAATGAGCTTCCTATCCACAATATTTTTCCACCCATTATTGACCGTTTTGGTCTTCTCCAGTGGCACAGAGGTTTCTCCTTTGAGGTCTCAAGGCCGTCATTCAGCCCAGAGGCTGGAAAAGGATCATGAATGGTCCCTATGAGCTGAGGGACAGGGTGTTCTCTGACATTATCATTTATGAAACATGAAAGGGAGGCAGTATTTGTAAGACTGTTTATTCACAAAGTTGCTTTGTTGATATGTAGAACATTTTTGTGAGCACTTTAACACTGATTGATGCTTATTTGTGAAATGGAAAAGAAGATTTCTTCAGGTTTTATAGATAAAATCTTTAGGAATAAATATCATGAGACTCAGTCTAGGAAATTGTGCACCAGTATAAACATGTAGTTAGATAAAAACAGAAGGAAATAATGCCTACACTGAGAGGTCACATTAATGAGGAATTTGTTTGTTTTTCTGAAAAATCATACAGTTCACTTATTTACAAACTTATAACAAAATCCCTTGTGCCCACCAATCATTTATCAAAAAAATAATTTTCAATGACCCTAAAAAGGGCCATTGGTTGTATAATCAACACTAAAAATAAAATTATTTACAATAATAAAAATATATTAATTTTCAAATTACTATCTTCAAATGGCGATCAAAGGCCACGTTTTTGTTGTTAATTTAAATACTGGTGCCCACTCTTTACTCAAACCACCATAGCTTGATTCTGTTTCCAAAATAAGGAAGAATTCAGAGTTGACTTGAACCTTCAAGCTTTTGGCCTTTTCCAGTTGTTACTAATGCATTTATGGACAGATGAATTAACACATGCTTCAGGCCATGGACACTGATTACCATAAGTGGCAGTCAACTGATTTTTTTATCTTGGCATTTCGAATCCCACGCCACTGTGCTCTAGATTTATTTTCATCAGATATTTAAATTGCAAAGGAGATTGTTTATAGTTGGGCAGTTTTGAATTGTCTGTGTGGTGAATGGGAAACTCTCAAGAGTCTTTGAGGTGTTAGCAACTGGCATAGCAATGCTCCTAATTTATTATTACTAAGAACCTACAATCATTCATGTCAGTCTTCCCCCAGATTTTGTCTCAAAATGTTTGTCTTAAAATTTTCATCTTTGGGGTTAAGACTATTGAACACTTTGGACATAAGAGGCATCAAATCAAACCCTTTTATTTTCCAGGTCTATCACTGGGTTTTGCAACATCTTGACATTGTTGACTGTTCTGGAAGACCATCAAATCCCTTCTCCTGTCAAAGGACAAAAGGATTAGTTGTAGCCACTGAGAAAATTATAAAATCTACTTAAAACTATTTCCTTATCCTCTTGCCTTCCAGGACCTGTGAGAGATGGCTTCTTATTTGTAAATATTTAAGAATATTTTTTCTATTTTTGCCAATATGTCACATGAAAATTTTCTTTACATTTGCTAATTTCTTTCCTTTTCCTTTTCTTCTTTGAGGCCTGTATTGCAGCATACTTTTCTCAGAAAATATAGATATTGCAGACATTGATGTTTAAATTTTTTCAAATACTTAATGCCATCACAACACGCTTGTATTTATTCCTTATATTGGAAAGCTCACAGATGAATGACTTTAGAACTGTGTTAAGCTGACATTTATCTGAAAGGCAGAACAAGAGAAGTGCTAACTAAAACAAAAGTCAACCAGCTTACTTCAACAGCCCTACTCTGAAATATTTGTTTCATTCAAACACCTTTTAAAAAAACAGATATGAAAGCTGTCCAGGCTTTTACATTAATTGTTTATCTCATATTTTAGCTATTCTTTCTGGAGAGATGTCCTGACTAAACTTTTTCATTATCTGTCTTTCTCTCAATTTACGTCCTTGGATTTGCCACTTGCACAACTAGCTTGCAAACATTACTCTTCATTTTGCAGTACTGTATATTAGAAAGTATAAAGCAAAAGTACTGATGTTTACATGGTTTTCAACTGTACAGTTCTCCTTTGTGTTGAATCACCTGCCTTTGCTGCTGCTGGTTTCCAGGGCCTGCTGATGACGGATAGCGATTGTAACCTTGCAGCTGAGAACAGCTGATGGTGGGGAAATCATGAAGGTTGTTTCACATCAAGCTCTGAGCCCTGTCCTGCTGTCAGCAGCACTGATGCTGCAGGAAAACAGCTCCATGCTGGTGAAATAGAGTATTATGAGTTTTGTGACTGGTAGCACATCTGCCAAACATTTGATAGCTTCACGCTTTTTATCCAAGCATTTTAAACAGCTTAGTTGCATATTTAGCTCGCAGATTATGCTAACATTTTTTTAGATTTAATATAGTAAAATCAGTGTCTTGGGAGCCATGTCCTGTGAAAAATGTTTTGAAAAAGATAAAACCAGGGCTATTTTCTCTGACACCACATCCCTGCCAGTGTGTATCAACCCTTCCTGGGACCCAGGCAGCAAGAGAACCTCTGTTGTGTAAACAGCTGGTCTGAGAGGTCTCACAGAATATCATCAGTGAGATCCCATGACTCGTGTCTCTGGTTGCATTTTTGTCTTTTGCTTATCCTCCATGTCCTCTAGGATGAACAATTTAAATCTGTTTAGCTAATTTTAATGTTTAAATAATTTTATTTTTTCAGTGCTATCTTTACTATTGAAATGTTTTCAAGAGCAGAGTCTGAGCTCAGGAATACTTATATCCAAATGCATGATAAACTTGGTGCATTTCCAAGAACCCATCTATTCAGTGATTCTTTTCTGCTTCCCCTAGCACTGTTCTGTTTTCTCAGGTGATCCCAATGTCCCTGACTGTCCCATCGGATGTTGTGGTTTGAGGTTGCATAAATGGAGACTCCAAAAATCAGCATTATGCTCACAGACACAGATCATCCATACATGTTCTGAGTGGAATAATACCTGTTTCAGGTTTATTTTTATCAAACCTTTCAAAGTTTTATGCTAATATGTAAAATTACAGATTCCTTAAAAATGTTCCTGATGTTGTTTTAAACATCACCACACTCCTGTTTAAACTGGAAAAACATGTGGTCCTCTGCACAAAGTTAAAAAAACCCTATCAACAGAAACCATCTGTTATTCTTTTATTTGTACTGTATTTAATTGCAGAAATGCCCACTTAACTGGCAACTGTCTGGCATGAAGTTGTCCAAAATTTATTTGGTTTATCTAAAAGCTGCCTGATGTCCTGAAACCCAGAATGAGTGACAATGTTAGTGTGTACAATACCATTCTTATAAACCACATAATAATTTCCCAAGTAAGCATCTTAAAATTGGTAGTTGAAATAAAATAATCAAATTAGTTGGGTTTGGAGAACAAAAAGCTAATTAGATGTGGTCTAAGTGAATGTCCTGCAAATCAGATTACTTTTTATAAACTGAGGCTTCGTTCTCATCATTGGGTCTTTTGTAATATGTTTTATGAGATTAATAATTTGTCAGATATGAAGGAACATGAAAGCTTTACTGAACTCCTAAAAAACTTGGCTTTAAGTAGTCTAGTTCTTTTGTTTACATATAAATAGTATGGGTGGTTTTTTGATTGTTAATTTGATTCAAATATAACCAAGAAACAAACAATGGCTTCATTTAAATTAACTGGTATATTAATTTCTCTTAAGTGTTTGTTAGAATAGGTCCACATAAATTTCTATACAAACTGAGGAAAAAACATAGAACTTTAACTAACACTGAAGTATTCCATTCCTAGTGGGTAAACAAAATATTACTGTCTTTTTGGAGATTATCATGGTTTATAGTTGGCATATCCCATTCTTATGAAGAAGGTCTTAGCAAGAGCTGTAAATGTCACTGCATAAAACTATTCTTAATACAAATGTGTCTTCAAGAACTTTGATCTACTTCATCTATTCTAATTATCCAACCTATTTCTGGGACTGTCAACAACAAAGTACTTGGAAATAAGCATTAGAACCATGGTTTTGTCTTACAGTGTTACTGAGCTGGTTCACACTAGCAGACAGGATCTGAGAGAACGATGTAAATAGGATAATTCACTTTTCTTATTCTTATTGGGCACTGAAGTATGAATTGCTTTAAGGAGTTTTGCTATTCTATTTCACTCAATATTTTTGCCATGATTCTTGTTTGTTTCCCTGCACATATTGATTACGAATCATTTGCTGTGAACGCTTTCCACTGAAAATCGCCGAGGGATCAGTTAGTTGTGGGAGGCTGGGGAGGCTGGGCTAAGGCTTTACTGCTCTCCAATCCCTCATCCAGAGCTGCAGTGTCCGCTCCCAAAGCACACAAGGCTACCACAGCTGCACAGGTCTCCCTCCTTCCCTCGTTTGGGCTGCCTGTGTGTCCCGCAAGAACTGTTGTGAGAGGAGCTAGTGTAGTTTGTAATCATTGCCTCTCTTCCCAGAAGAGTAACTTGAGGTATACCAGGAGAGCTCCCTTTCTTAATCTGGCAGCAGAACATATTGCTAGAGAGAGCAATAGTAGAAACAGGCTGCTGCTGGGTTGATCAGCAAGATTTTGTTATATTTAGGTAATGTAATGCAATCACAGGTGCAATTCACCCAAGTTAGATAAAAAGGGTTTTTACAGAGTTAAGATAGCATTTAGATTTTATGGGCTTTACACTTAATTATTGCTTAGAATGTAATTAATTTCCAGACAGAATCAGGATGAAAGGTTTTTTTGTTGTTGTTTTTGTTTTTCTGGGGTTTTTTTTTGGGTCTTGATTGGTTGTTTATTAAATTTGATGGACCTGCATATCCTTCTTCAGAGCACAGGGGAGGTCTGAAAGAGTGGAGAAAATGAATGCTATCACATTGAGTTAAATGAAATGTCCCTTGAAAATTGTGGGTCTTTGTTTCTTTCCAGGAAAATAATCTTTTGAAAAAAGTAAAAAGTAAAATACAATGAATATAAAATACATAACACTATTTTTGTCATGTAGCTTTACTTGTTTTCCAGAATTTCAATGGTACATCAACAGTAGTAGAGCAAAATGATGTCACATCACCTCAGAATATGATGACTTGTCATATGTTCACAACTACTTTTCCTGCAATTTTTCAACACATTTTGGTCTTTGTGCATGGTGTGAATTCTATCTCAAAATCTCATATATGATGACGCATCATTTTGCTCTACTGCTATTTCCACATTGTGAAATAACATGAAAAAATTAGAACATAAATCCATGCCAGAAGAATATCTAAAGCCTTAATTTCTATTTCCAATGAATTTTTTCAAACTAACTAATTTTGAAAAGTTTACAAAATTTTAATTTTATGGTAAGCTCTGAATTTTCATTTTCCATATCTGTCTGAAAAGTGTTGAAATGTTTAATTACTGTTTTTATAACTGATCACCTAAATGTTGGCAACCCCTGTTACAATCTCTGAGTTTCACAAGAAGTTCTTTTATTAAAACATTTTCGGTTTTCCACATTTCCAGGTGCATCCATAATATAATAAAACCATTATAATTACCATTTTGAGCTCTGATCATTTCCCATTGAAATTTTCCTATTAACCTTAAAAGGCTCAACATGTTAACACCGCATAGTAAGGATAGTTTAATAATAAATATTTTACATTATCACTGCTATTCTTACTTAGTTGTGTATTGTTGGCAGTGTGTGCACCTGCACATTCCACCAAGTTTTCCATAAAATTATAGGAAATTGTGTGAATCCCATAGAAACTAGAAATAGAGGTTCTGAAAGTGGGAGAGTGAAAAGAAGCAGGGATGCAAAAGTTCTATAGCAGTTTGAACTGATCTTTTCTCTGATTGATTGGTCAGCTTTGTAATTTTATAACTATCACAAAGAAACAGGGAAGAAACAGTGATATCAATTATTATTGTTTTGTAGCATTATAGAAAGGATTTAGCTGAAAGCAGGACTGCAAATTGAAGTGTAAAATAATGATCTCATTTTACCTTCAATGTGAATATTTAAATCTGCTGGTTTATGTCCTATCTAAGAACTGGAGAAAAGTTTAATGAGCATGTAAGACAACTTTGAAAAAATAATGATCTAACTGTTTTCAATGTCCTGGAATGTCATTATGTTCTTGAGGTTCCAGCTGGAAAATACTTATCTAAATTTGAAAAATCTGTATATTACACCTTTAACCAAAGACAATCTATGTAATTATTATCTTCAAAAAGCCTATCAGTAGGGATTATGTAGCATTTTTTTTTCACTGTTCACTCTAAATTTTGAGAATTATGAAGTTTCACTTTGCACTTAATCTCTAGCAACCTGTGTCTTGTGATTTTTATTGATCCAGAAAAACACATCTCTTGGTGATTATGGTAGCTGTGGATTTTCATTGCTGTGGATTAAACCTTAAATTGTGAAGATTAGGCTAAAAATCCAAGTAGCTCATTGGACCTGACTGAGAACCACCAGAATCACAGCAGTCATATCCCAAAACTTTCAAACTGCCCCTTAACACAAGACAACATTGTTCATTCCATCTCTACCTAACTAGATTCTCTGTCAAGTCAGCTGCAAGTCACCTTTAAACCTACAAAGTCAAGGAATTTCCAAATTAAAAGTTAAGCTCCATCATTAAATCACCCGTATAATGTCCACATAATTTTTTTATGATGGATATCCAGCTAATTTGGAGTGCTGATGTTTAATGAGATCAGGTAAGGACTGTATGTCAGCCATAAATCCTGATTTCCTTGATTCAGTCTGCATGAGTCAGGCCACAGTATGGACATTTATTTCAGTTTAAATCCCTCATTATCTGCTGCAAGTACACAGTGTTGGAGCAGTTGAGGAGGCCACAAAAACAATCTTAAACATAACCAAGAGCACTTTGAAAAATGTTGTTCATTTGATAGTTATAGAGTCATTCAGCCTCTTCTTCTGAGATTCAGAAATTCCTTTCTCTCTTGAACCAGAATACATTTGTACCAAAAGTCATGCCTGGCTGAATGTCTCCCTGGCACAAGCCTAATTTGAAACCTGGTAGTTTGTGCTCTCTCTGTGAACCTTCTCCTGTCCTTCTCATACAGGAGAAAATTGGTCCTCAACTAGAACAAGTGAGGTCGGGTAAAGCTGGCCACTGGCTTTCATAACATTATCTGCTGCAAAAAATTATTTCCTCTCCAAGGCAAACATGAAGGTTGGTCAGTTTTATTAAACTAATTGTTTGCAGACTCCTCAGCCTGTCTAAATCTAAGTATTTATTAATAGAAAACATGATTTTATGGAATAGTGGTTGATTGAAAATTCTGGAGAACAAAAAATGTTAAATAAAAACAGGATAGATGCAATAAATGAAAGCCAGTATGATTATCTGTGTCAAAATATGTCATTGAGTATGGGCAACATGACTGAGATGATGCCATTTGATTTTTCAGTCTTTTCTTGAAGCTACCAATATATCCAAGTGGCAGGCTACATGTAGTGGGAACATCTGTAAATGATTTATGCTCAATAAAATTTTCTCCTTGAAGTCAGCCCAAAGGACTTAGAAGATAATAATGTCTGTGAGTTGCTGCACCTAAAACTGATTCCTGGATGTCCAGGAGGAATAAAAGACTTTGATTTCCTTTACCTTTAACAGGATTAGAATATAAAAACAAAACCAAACAAGCCCAATACAAAGCCTCTACAATAACTGAGAAGATATAAATTCAATCTTATGGTAATTTTATTGCCTGAAATTGAGTACCTTCTCTAGACATACTTTTTACAGTGTCAATAGATCTCTATGTAGGCACAATATTGTTCTAGGAACAGCTATTTAGAGATTCATTTAGTTTGGGGATTGTTGTGTTTGAATGGTTATTGACGACAATCACTCAGAACAAGGTCTGTGAAAGCAAGAAAGAAAGGTTTTCTCCTTTTTTTGAGCCATATTCTAGTCTTATATGTATCAGCATAGCACCAATATAGCACCAACAACTTTGCAGTGGAAAGAAATATATGTATACAAGTGTAATATACACAAGTATATGTACAATGTTAAAGTTGTGATTTCCTATAAACCCCTGTGATGGTTAACATCGTCATTATTTTGTTGCCTAATAACAAAAGGAAAAAACAACAGAGTTAAAGTGGTAAGATAAAAAAGCAACTCTTTAATGGAAGCTTTCAGGTGCTCAAAATGCAGCATTGCTCATAGGTGATACAGTATTTCTATAACTTTTATAAGGTTGATGAATTAGTATATCTGGCCCGTGTATCCAATAGGAAATCAGTTACCTCAGTAACCCACACCCTTTTTTCAGCCCCCTTGGAATGGGTCCAGGAGCTTCTTTTCCCTATTTGCTTTTTATGTCTCTTAAATTCTGATAGAAAATAAGATGTCCTTGTCAGGAATTCTCTTCTGAAAAACATTAATAAACAGAATTTCTAGAATGTATTAGTAAGGGTTTTTTAAAGTGTGAGAGGTGACAGGAAAAATATTAGAAGCTACAAAATACATACATTAAAAATCTACAAGGCTACAAAGATATGAAAATTATATAAAAAGCTAAAAAAATCTTTAGGCCTCTATTTCATGGTTCAATTTCCTATAATTGAAACAAATAAATTTTGTGTAAGATGGGTTTGAATTATTTGTATAAATGCACTGTTATCAGTAGAGTCTGCTCCCTTGTTAACATGTCCCCTCTGTCAAGAAGATATTACAGATGCTTACCTCCCTGGTGCTTGGCAGGGACTGCTGTGGAAATCTTCTAACACAGGTTGCAGAGATTCCTTGTGTTCAATCATTTTTTAAGCTACAGAGACCCTTTTATGTCAATATTAGATAAAGTTACCTGCATGGTAGACATGTGCAGTTAAATGAAATGATTTCCCTTTGCAGGTCCATTTGTATCTCTTACTCTCTGTTAAGTAATCAGGCAGTAAATGAGTCACACAAGTTGCTCCTCATTTGGATGAGCTGAACCATTGATCTCTTATACTCTTGATGGTTTTTGTCTGAATGATCATCAGTTTTCTCTGTTATTTAATACAGAACTAACTTAACAGAGCAGCTGTACCAAAGCCAAGCACACAGATAAGGTGACTGTTTACTCAGCTTCAGTCTGCCTCCTTTTCTGTAGAACCTCTTGAATGTACCATTGCCCAGAAACGTGTGCTCAGATAAAGAATTATTGTAAGTCCTTTTCAGGAGCCACTGATTGTCCAAATAGAGATTTCCATTCTTCAGGTACAGACTTCTGTTTCTAAACTTACAATTTCTCATTTTGCTATATTCAAACACTTCTGTAGTTTATGTCCAGCTTGCTGAATCACCCAGGATGTTCCAAAACTTTAGTCTATTTTTTTGTTTATATTTTTCAGTTCATCTGCCTTCATATGTTTTTGGAATTGCTTAACACTTCTTAATTTTTTCTCTAGGCTTATAATAGAAATGTTAGATGCCAGAAGGTCCATGATTACTCCCTGCAGGATCTGGCTACAGTGTATTAATTAATTCCCCTTTTACATGATTAAGAAACTATTGGTCAGTTCTTAATGTGATGCTTAGACTCTGTTAGACACTTTTTTTCAGATCCATGAATTAAAATATTAAGAATTACTAGGCTGAAAGGAATCTTACTGATTATTAATTTTATCAAACAAACTTTTAATTTAATTCCTAAAATCATGTTGCTTTGATAACACTAATTTTTTGTACCACATTAATGATGCTAATCAACTTCTTTTTAATTGGTTAACCTTCATATTTACTTTGTTTAGGATTTATATCAAACAGTTATGCCTATTCTACCATCTTAGCTTTGACTCAGCCAAATGTTACTGTTTTGAAGTCAGACTGTATGGGAAACGGGAAACTGACTAAATGGGGAAGTTATTCAGCTGCAATGGCAGAATGAGATGTCCCTTTCATTTCTTAAAAAAAAAAAAAAAAAAAAAAAAAAGGTATGTTACTGAACAGAAAATTCTTATCAATAAATGATTTTTTGTTGCTATTGTTATAAATCCCGGGAGCAATTGTAACTGCTTCTATGTAATAACTAGAGTTTGAAAGAGGGATTTAAATGAGAACTTTTAACTCAAGTTTACAAGGTTTTCACATTACTTGATCCATCCATTGTGTACTTGTGCTTATTTTGGGACCAAGACACATTAAATTTATTAAAGTTTATTTTATGTGTCACTTGGCAGCCTAGTTTCAAAGCAAGCTGCATCCTTTTGAAGGACATTAAGATCTTGGCTTTTTAAATTCTTTCTCGTTATTTTGGTATTAAAAGGGATTATTTCATGCTAACTTAAATCGTCCTACTTTTTACTATTTTGCATGTCATGGATGTAATATTTATCAAAAGGTGGCCTACTTTAAATACATATCCTAATTGCTTATTTTCTGTAAGCGACTGACTCATAGAACAGAGACATCCTATCCGAACTCAGTGAATCAGGGTGTACTTCTTGCAGATTTAAATCTACTTCCATCTGGGGAAATTTCAGCTGTCCAAATAATCCTATTCTGGACTCCTGGATACCCCAGAAAAGATGATCACAATGCCCATTTTCTGTCTAAGGAAGGGATATCAATATATCATCGTGGTTCTAAGCTCAAAGTCATACAAAAGCTCTCATTTCAAAGACAAATAAATACAGGTCATAAACTATACCAACTAAGAATCAGGAAAAGATCAAACTGTTGATATTTGATATTATTTTTATACTTTCTAAATTGAATTTTTTTCTAAATTTTAGGCCAAAGTTTTTTTTTCAACATCTCAGTGCTTAACTCCTGTTCAAGATAAAAAGAAATGATGAGTGAAATAAATCTGGGTATGACAGGAATTTGTTCTTTTGCTTAGCTGTTTCCTTTTGCTCCTAGGGATGCAACTTCATTGCCTTTTTCAGTTCATACACAGTTTCAAGTTATTAATAATTTTCCAAGTAATTAATTTCCCCTTTTAATGAAACTTTTTATCAGAGTGAAATTTGCTGCTGGATATTAATTTAAAAAAAAAAAAAAAAGTCCTCTAGAGGAGTTTAACTTCAGATAAAGATGTTGAAATGTACCAATGTGCATGTGAACTGTGATCTAAATCCCCATGATATTCAAGAGAGATTTATTCTATGGAGCCTAGAGGCTATTCATCACACCAGGAAGTAGGCACCAAGTTTTCTACATTTTTCTACAGATTGTTCTCCAGCTGCCAGTCCCGAAAGATAAATATATCTTGTATGTCCCAAATCACATTTGTATAACCCTGCTTTTAAGTCTCAGCAGTACTGGTGCCTTAGATCTTATCAGGCACCTCCCAAACTGAGGCCCTATGTGCTGGAGCACCAGAGCACTCGGGGATGTGACACAATGTGGATACCTAAACTGGGGCGCCTTGGCTGAGTGTCCTGAGCTGGAACTCTCCCTGGCTGTCACTCAGGTTGTATTTCCACTGTCAGGTAACTGATCCAGCTGATCCAGGGCCTACCCCTGAAGCCCAGCCCTGAATCACGTGCAGTGCAGTGTGTGCCATGCCATGTGTGCTACTCTCCAAGCCAGCTGTGGTGCTGGGGGCAGTTTGGTCTGGGGAACGGGATGCATTCCATCCATCCTTCTTCCTGTCATTAGCACTATCCCAACACTATCCCCATGGACCATGTGCTGCACAGCACTGAATTCTGCCCTTATGCTTCGTCATTCTACAAACATCCTCAGTATCAATCTGCAATAACACAACTGGGACGTGGGCATGTGAAGGGAAAGCATTGCAGTGCGCTGTGGACACACAGACTGGGATTCAGCTGCCTAATTCTAAATATTCAGTGTTAATTTATGTGTTGATAGATACCTCACCTTTCTTTCAACTGCAGCTCCAGAAGGAGGTGGGTTTTCTGTAAACCTGTCCTTCATGCCATCTCTGTGCAGATGGTTTGGATACATTAGGGCATATAAATGGCGCTAGGAGCCAGTAATCAATTTTTGTAGTGGTTGTCTTCAATAAAGCAGAAATATCTTTTATCATCTAGTTCATAATGATAATTATAGTATTGGCATGTTTTCTTTTAAATATTCCAAGTCCTTCCATTGCATAAATTGAGGAAAAATTCATATTTCACTAGTGAAATTAAAATTCTGCCTTTATGTTTTCAGGGAACAAGCTGGAAATGTCAGCCAAGTACATCCTAGATTCTGAGGACCATAGGGCAAATAAGTGGAGCCCCAAATTCACTAATGATGCATCATATAATTTTTTATCAACTTCATTCTTGCTTTAATTTTAGCAGACAGTACACATAGCATTCCTGCTATTTTTGTATACTAATAGTTGATGATATTACATTTATTCAAAGAAAGCTTGAGGGCAACCTCCTTCCTTAGGGAAAAGAGCCAACCACCAGTGCACTGTGGGAAAAATTCATTAATTAACAAGTTATGGAAAGGTTGAAGCGAGAGAGAATATCTCAGGATATGGAAGCTTTGGAACAGCTTTTATTGGCGAGGCACCATCAGCGTTCCTCTGTGTGAGACAAAAAGTCATTTGTAAACAAACTTTGGGACATTAATGATGACATTTGCTAGCTGAAATCTGAAAACCTGCCCTGGTGAAACCAAGACAGAATAAATGATTCCCAGTGAGTCAGAAAATAGTTCAGAGCTCTAAAGAAATGAGTCAGAAACTAAATATACTGAGTAGGCTAAAGGCATGAAAAAAAAAAACCACTTTAGCAGTAGAAAGAAGCTGCAGGAGACTCAACCTAATTCAGTCAGGCTAATATGATCAAAATGTCGAAACCAGTTCATTTGTATTAAACATGGTATGAGGTATTTTGCTCACTTTGAGAAAAGCAGAATTGCATAATCTGTTTGCAAGCTGTAGGAGTTAAGGGTTTAATGAGAAAGGTAAGAATTCTAAGGAAGGGAAGAAAAGGGAAAGCAAGTAAGGAAACAGAGGACCAGAAAAGGAATAATCACGGAGGAGTGGTAGAAGTTTCATTGCTCCACACTGGACAGAGCCTGCCAGTACAGCCTGGAGTCAAGGAGCAGCTGCAGGCTGGAGGGCTCAGAGACCAATGCTGTTGCTTGGACAGAGTGAGCACTTCCAGCTGCCCTGATTACTGTGGTGTGCATCCGTGTAATTACATCTGCCGTTCGTGTAAATGCGACCGTAGCAATAAAATGTCCTTTCCCAAAACCGAATACTTGGACTGGAATTTTGCGATACTCGCAGCCATTTAAGAGTTACACATAAGCATTGAGGGCATGTGACATCACTATTTGCCTGTGGTTTAGTCATTAACTGATAGTAAATCTGCACATAAAATGGAAGCTGACTGTAGAAAGAATTTTAATCAGTCTTTTCTGTATTCTAAATTATATTATCAGGCTGGGGAGAATTATACCCTCAAAACAGAGTTGTATATGAGATCATACTGAACACCTTAGAACAAATTTCCTGATGGCTGCATTCTTTGTCTCTTGTTCTGCTAACATGAGGGCCTATGCAGAAGTATTCTTGCATGTGATAAAATATTTCCTTATGCTGAAAGTGTGGGTGTTAAAGAGGAGGGAAATGTACTTTATTCTCTTTGTTAGAGCTACAGTAATCTCTACAAAGAGGGTGACCAAAAACCACAAAGGTTAAAGGCAAGAAGCAGGTGGTGGTGCCTGTACTTTGATTTGCATAAACAGTGTAAGAACAAGAGAACAGTATGGAAATGTAGAGGGCATGAGGGAGAAATGAAAGAAACAACTGAAGTAAGTAAAAAGCAGAATAACAGAAAAGAAGCTATATTTGAGAGATACTCAGATGAACTCTTTTGCATCTATTATCCAGGAGCAGATTCGTGTTGCATCCAAACAAGAGGTTCTAAATAATTCAGTGTTATTGTTTCCATTCTTACCATAGACAGTATCAAGGCATGCAAAAGAGAAAAAATGTTTAATTAGACTTCTTATCAGTTTTGTGGTTAAAAATAGCAGTTGGATTTCTCAAATTTACATACAGGTTTGTTTTTTTTTCCTCTGAAGATAGTATAAGCCACTTCCTCTACCTTCTTCCACTGCAAAATATTAAAAAAGGTAAATCAGATCTTTCTCAGTCAAAAACAATTCCAAAACAGGTACAATAAAATGTTTAAATGGCTTTGAGAATTCTGGAAAATTTATCAAACAGTATTAGGATGATGGAAAGACTATCAGATAGTTTACTTTGAGCAATAAATTAGACATTATAAAGTCTAATCTTGAAGGAATTCTTGTGGAATTATTCAAAGCTCTTGGACTGAGTAAATCTTTTCACAACTGGTATGCCTTTTAGATAGAAAGGTAATGGTAGTTCTTAAGGTTTTTTCAGAGTTATTCAGAGATACTGTGCACTTATAAAGAAAATATATGTGTCTGGCTATATGAAATATGAAGTCCAGGGTTGTCTGAATATGCTGTGGAGAAGGCATCTGCCTTTTTGCGTACTTTTTGGTAAGTAATTGCCAGGTGGAAAATAAAGGGGAAAGGAAGGCAATAGGTTGGTCCGAGGTTACCCACATTGCTCTTTGCTGTGTCTCCCAAAACTTCACTTCTAGAGAAAGGAAGACAAATTTAGAATAACATTTATTTATTTTGTCCTTTGCATGCCCACTGACATGTCTCACCAAGAAGGATGTTCCCAACATCCATCCATAGTGTATGACCTGGAAAACTTCTGTTATCCCTCTTCATCAGCAGTAGCTGCAGGTTCAGGTCTGTCTGTTAGAGGAGGCATCAAATCGGTCTCCCACATCTGACACAAGTGGTTTAGGTGAGGCATAAATATAGGAGTCAGCACTGCTGCCACCAACACTGAATAAACTCTTCCTCACTGTCCTTGAGCCCTCCAAGTTGTATGACATGTGGAGACAGAATAATTTCCAAAATCAACGTGCATATACATACATGGTATATTTTATGCTAGTAATCCAACATCATGTGCAGTTTATTTTTTTCAGATTTTCAAGCTAGACAGAGTCACCAATAATTATTGTCTACATCTCATCTCCTTACTTGATATGTTCTTGAAACACAGAATATATATTTGTACCCAATGTGAAACTCATTCAAAACCTGCAGAGCCCTTTTTTCCACATTTTCTTCAACCAGTGCTAAATATCTCCTTTCAATTGGATGGATTTTGCCTTTAGAATGCCTTTATCAATCCACATTGAATAGTCCAGATGACAGTCTGTATTTCATCAGCTGAGTTCCATCATGTGTCATGTGGAATTTCCTTTCCAGCACCATATTTCTAAGTCTCAAGGTGAGTGGCGTAGCAAAGAGCATGGCACCAAAATGCATCAGCACTTCAGCAACAAATTTTGAAAGTAGGTACAAAGTAAGTGTGTGAAGACTGTTGTACATTCTGTTTAAGAAACTTCTCAGCTCAAAAGTAATTATTTTTGAAGAGGTAGTTACATGTGTTAAAATATTGAAATATCTCCTGGGTTTATCACACCTTCTTTCACTGATCCTTAGAGTAACATCAGTGATAATAATAGATAATGGCTATAACACTTGCCAATTAATGGTGACCTCTTTTCTGGAGATCAAATACAAATTTAGCTTCCCAGTCTTGTGAAGTCATATATCCATTTACATCAATGGTGAATATATAGTAAGCTCCTATTGTCATTCACCACTATTTTATTTTCCCTACTTTAGAGTTATGATCCAGCCTTACATCTTCATTTAAATTACATTGTAAGCCTTTGAGAGCATAATTACTTCTTCCTTTAGATTTTTCATTGGCAAGAACTGCATTGCAGGACACTGCTATTATGTTAATGATCCCAGGGACTTAAAAATTTGTCACTAAACTGTCAGCAATAGAGTATGAGTGGGGACCAAGTAAGAATTCAGCCAACCTACACAGATTTTAAAGAATATTTCAATAATGACCCACACAAGCTGCATTTGGATCATCCTGAATGCAGGTGCTTCACTATTAAAAAGCATTCTATGTCTTCTTTCTGATGTCCCATCAGCATATTGTGATGGATTAATGTAGAGATATGTTAGGTACCAAAATATCTTACTGAGATGACCTTATGACAAATAGCTTACAATAGTGTAGGGATCAGATTCTTACGTAGTTTGAAACCCAGGGCTGAATGAATATGAAGAAGATTTTGCTTTATTAAAAACATTTATGATTTTAAATATTAAGTTTATCTCAAGCCATTTTCTTTCAGGTAGACAGACAGTATTCCTCTTCTTTCTTCTTCCTCTCAACTGACTTGAATGTACTTCCAAGAGTCAAGACTTCTGGCAAGAGTAATGGAAAAGGAATTTACATTTGATATCATAAGAACCCTGAGAATCTAAATCTTCCTCATCTGATACAAAAAAGCTATAGAAAATTTTTGTCCTAATTGGGCAGTGTGCTTTCTGTTAAGAGTTCCATTTCAATAATGTATTTTGTACTGAAAATCTGAACATAAACATGGGACTTGAAGTCTTTCATCCTGAGGGGTGTTTCACATTCAAGTCCAAGTCTAGAGGGCAAAATTTGGTCTTTACTGCTGTAATAGGTCAAACTAAAATTAATTATCTGCGAGTGTTTTGCTTTGCTCTTCTCCAATATGATATTTAAATGTAGGTGTTGTCTTCTGGGTTGTCACATCCACTGTGACATAAAAACAGCGTACACATTGATGAAACTCAAACTGCTAAATATGTAGTGGTGACCTTTCTGTACTGTTCCTCCTGAAAGCTCATCAAAGAGGTTGAAAACTTAAGGCTCACAGCACAAAGGTCACCCATCACTTACTTATGTTTGGAGGGACTTTGGTCAGTAATTGATTCATTAACAAGTCTGTGCTTTGAGAAACTGCTTCCTCACTAAGGTAACAGTCCAAAAGGTGCATTACTTATAAACACAATGTGATCTGAGTAGAAGAAATTATTTCATCTCAAACAAATCAACATTAATAAGACTGAGTACTCAGTGAACAGTCTAATACGGGTGCAATGTAATCAGCAGAGAGTTGACACTTCCATTCCTCCAGGTCTCATTAGTAGCTGTGTTGCACCACTACTTTTTCAGACTTGGTGCTACAGTCATTACTGGTGTTGTCATGCCAAGTGTAAGAATAGGGAGGGTTAAGAGTGGTGTATTTATGAGGAAAACTTTAGAAACAAAACTTTCCTATAAACTGTTCCATGCCGTCATTCTGTACACCATTCTTCATCTTTATTTTGAGTAAGCTTTTGTGGACATTATGTGTTAATTTAATCTACTTTCCTAACAATTATAATCAAAAATGTATTTGTTACCTGTGTTGTGTTACCTCTGACATAGTCTTTAAAAGCAGCTATATTAGAAGAAAATCAGTTTCAATTTACAAAGTGCATGTCGGTCTTCCATTTACTTTCGGGTATAAACCATGATCAGTCTGTTGAATCAATGATATACTGGCTCAGTGTCGTCATTTGGGAAAGTAAAGGTCTTTGGTTATTCCAAATAATTCAGTTTCATCAAATGAAATTTACTTACAAATTGTGTATTTTGTATGGCAGCAACTATTATTTTCATATCTTGGCCAAGACTAACTACAAATACATTAAGTGGGTGGCTGAATAATGATATGATTTAACTGATACTTTGGAGATGGGTATTTGTGACCTGGGACAGCCTTGTTTATTTGTTTCTTGCAACCAAGCTTACCTGCTGACTGCAATTTACTGGCTATAACACAGTGCTACTCAGCTTTGGCATAGAGATCTGGGTTTGTTTGCTTTGCTTTGTTACCACATGAAGAAATGTACTCTGAGCTAATTCAGAACAAATATCTATCAAACAGCGGCGGGTAAAAAGAAGATAAGAATGTGAGACTGTAGCATTATGTAGATAGAAGACTATTTCAGGTTGTCAGGTCTTTTTTTTTAATAAATAGTCAGTCATTCACTGATTTACAGATTTTATAGAATTTCCTGTTTTTGAAGATATTGTAACAGAAGAACTCCAGCTGTGTAGTTCAGTCGCACTGATGAAAACAGTAATTCACATGAAGAATTAAATTTGAATTTTCATTGTAACAGAAATTATTTTACAATTTTGACATTTATTTTTAGTTCAAAAGAATGAAGTTTTGGCTTTTATTTTGTTTTAAAGATGCAATCTTAAAAAGAATTGATTTTGAGTCAATCAAAATTGTTCGTGTTGATGACATTCTATGCATTTTTTTTACAACTTTAGATTTCAAACTAGAATTAAAATCGCCCTTTAAAAATGACAGAATTTTTTTTAATGTAATTAAAAAAACTATAATTTTATAATGTGATATTTTGTGTCCAGTATAATAATAACAACTATGTGGCAGGCATTGTGAATGTGGGAGAGTTTTGGAAATTTGATTCCAGGCAAGGAAGTCATAGCCAATGTCTTCGCTATCAGGGCATGGATTGGCAGACAGGCACATGTGTAACTTGTCTAAGAATCCCTGATGGAGCCAGCAGAACCACTCACACAGATCTTGATTTTGTAGCTTTTTTGTCAGGTGATTAACATTGCTGCTTTGGGTAGTAGTGGGTTAAATAAAACCAGAAGGGCTTGCACAGTTCTGGCCATAAATAGCAGCAATACCTTAATCAAAGTAACAGTGATAGACTAGAAAACTGCCTGGTTTGACTGGTATTGTCACTCTGAGTGTGGTCAGCTCTTTACAGAAAAACATGAGATGCCCTTCCTTGACAAAGAACACTCTTTTTTTTACATACTTCCTCGTCTTTTATCAAAGCTCAGCTCAGGACCTCCTGGTCCTGCAGTTACACCTACACTTCTGCCATTCTCCAGTCCTTTTCTTCCATTAGAATGTGTAGTATGTTATTCCACAATTGAATGACATCATAATGAAGGCCAACCTTCATTAGCCACCAGTTGCCTACTGAGGGAGCACAGACTTCTCCAGAATGGGTCCTCTGTCAGGCCACAAGTCCTGCCAGCAAATCTGCTCCAGTGTGGGCTCCTCTCTCCCTGGAGCCACAGGTCCTGCCAGGAGCCTGCTCCAGCACAAGCTTCTCACAGGGTAACAGCCTCCTTCAGCTCATTCCCCTGCTCTGGAATGAGGCGTTCCAGGGGCTGCAGGTGGATCTCTGCTTCCCTGTGGATCATTATGCAGAGGGACATCCTTCCTCACCACAGTCTTCATCACAGGCTTCAGGAGACTCTCACCTTCTGCACTGATCTTGGGGTCTAAAAGGATGTTTCTCTCACATATTCTCACTTCTCTCTTGCTGTAGTTGTGAGGGGTTTTTTTTCCCTTCTTAAATATGTTATCACAGAAGTTCTACCAATGCCACTGATGGGCTCAGCTTCAGTCAGTGGAGAATCTACCTTGGAGCCAGCTGGAAGTGATCCAGTCCAACCACTTGGGAAAATGCTTCTCACAGAAATCACTGCTGTGGCTTTTCTGCTACCATAACCTTGGTAGCAACCAAATACATTTGTGGACTCTGCCACAGTCTTTGCTGAAGTTCTGCTGTCTATCACATTTCTGCTCGTAATAAAAACCATTAACACAAATAATATTCAGACACTTCCACATTTCTCTTTCTCCATTTTTCTACAATAGGAAGATTTTTGTCTGTATTTTCATATTTTAAAAAACTTCTTCCTTTCTTAGATTTGTAACTGATTTTCTCAAGTAGTGTAATAGTAAAAAGCATATCCAATAAACCCTGTCAAACCCAGAATTGATGTTTAC
This sequence comes from Cyanistes caeruleus, assembly GCF_971803275.1. NCBI lineage: Eukaryota > Metazoa > Chordata > Aves > Passeriformes > Paridae > Cyanistes > Cyanistes caeruleus. Next base: position 80,350,417 of record NC_141703.1, read on the forward strand.
TGAACCCAGAGAAGAAGACTTAATATTAAATTGTAGAAGAATTTTATTTCCATTCAGAGAAGGATATTAAACATTTTGGAGCGAGAAGATTCTGAGATTAGAGGAATCTGTTATACAAATGAAGTACATATTTATTCATTCCTCTTTTCTATCATGATGTGTTTTATTGATCTACTTTGCATTCCTTAACAGGGAAACTTGAACAATAAATAATGTTCTCAAAATATTTTTGTGTCAAAATCCCTCATTGACTTCATTATACATAGTTGAACAAGAGAAAAACAAGATAGAAAATCTCTTTGAAAAAAGTATTATAACAAGCTGTTTCGAAGCAAATGTATGATGTCAACTTTGTATGTGTAATTTTATATATTACTACATTAATTCAATTACAGCAAAACAATGAGAGTAGTTCATAAGTACTGAGGTTTGCAATCCCCATGCAAGCCTTTTGAGTCTCAGTTCATGCCATGACTTCTTGCCAACAGAAGTTTGCTATGGAGGCCATAAAATGTATTATGTGAAGGTTGGTTGCATTTTTAGTCAGTAAAGTTAACATAACTTTTAAAATTAGCGTTTTCTGGGATGACAACAAGTTGCCTTTTTGCAGATGCTGGGAGGATCTGGTTGACACCTTGTCACAATTTTTAAGGAGAAAAGGGAGGGGAAGAATCGCAAGGTCCCTGTGCCAGCTGGGGAGATGGTGATGGGTGCAGTGGGGATTTCAGATCTACAGCATAGGAGAGGGAATATCACTGGAGTGCAACATCAGCAGTGTAGGAGGGATTCTCCAACATTTTAATTTAAAGGAGAATCAGCCCTCACACTTTTCCATTTTGCTATGCTCTGAAGTTATGCCCGTGCAGATTACTAAATTTTGGGAACTAAATTATAGGTCATTTAGTATATTGAGTGAAGTAGGAAGCAAAGGGTCAAAGGGCTCCTGTGACATCCCTTTGTCTGATTTGTTTTAAGGTTTCACCTGAAAGATGTCTCCTCAGCACAATTGGAAATTATGCTGATTTTTTTTCTACAAGTGCATAATATTATTTTATCAACTTTTTTTTTCTCTCAAGGGTATGGCTTAAAGAAAAACAAAACTATTTGAGAGCTCAAATTGAAGTTGACAAATAAAAGGGAAAATAAAGGTAGAAAACAGGCTGGTTCATTTTGGTGAGAAAAATAAAAAAAACTTTTTGTTTAGGAACAAGTCCACTACGAACCTTTCTGTCATTGTGTCTAAATAAATCCATGGTGCTCCATGGATCTCTCTACTTACCTGTATATGTTTCCAGCTATCTGGCATCTGGTTTCCTTTAAGGGTATTTTTCGGCAGAAAATTACAGAAGAGATCCTCTCCAAGTCCTTAGGATATTCAGGATTATAGAAAAAAAATAGAATATTGACTGAAGTTCATGGCACATATAAAGACATTTAAGTTACACTCTCATGCTCACACACTTGCACACACATGCACACATTCATCTTCAAGTTCAGCTTATACTGCTGAAGAATTTGATCCACTCCCTTTTTCCCTCCTGTGTTGTCCCATTGCTGCCTTGCTTCATAAAGAGTTTGGGAAAGGAAAAAACAATTAGATTTTTCTTGTTGCAATGTAATGAGTGCTGTAGGGCTGGGAAAAAATGAAGGTGTGACTAGGAGAGGTGGGAGAGAGTTTGACTGATGCTGTTGAGAGCAGCATTTCTGTAGATTGACACTGCTTCTCAAACTCACTAGTTAGTATTTTTACATGAAGGAGCAAAGCCAGCCACCATAAGTTACCCATGGTGGAGGCAAAGGAGACTGACAGCATTTTTTTCTTGTGAATGGCTGTCACTACAGCATTTTTTTATCCTTAATTTTTGCATGAAATAAAAGATACCTAGGGAGAAAGCAGGAAATTAGCTGTCCTTTACTATGGAACAGAGCTTGCTACAGCTAAATTACATCTGAGTAAGCTGGGAAATTTTTAGAACCTAACCACTCTTTCAACTACATAATGAATATTAACAAGTTAGTGATATTTCCTAGGACTTGCTTTTTATTGTGTTGGAAAGCTAAAAATAATCCATTTCAAATGTAATTTCAACAAACAACTTATTCAGCTTGTTTTTCTTTACATATTGATAAGTTATGTCAGATTTCCTTTGCTCTGAAGCTATTCAAGACTAGAGACTGTGTTAGACCTAAAGCTTTTAGAAGACCTGATTTTCTGTCCCATGATGAAATTTGGGATTAATATGGAAAAAAAGTGCTAAGCAAAAAATCCTGAAAAAATATCCCTAGGTGAAAAATAGGAATAAAAAGTCCATGGGGAAAAATGTTTTAAGATATGTTTTTCACAGAAAAGAATTTTTTAAAAATGATTGAAAAACATAAATTTTGCCTTTCCATTTACCATCATAGCAGAATCTCATCCAACCCATCTACTTTGGTGCAGACTGCTAAATGTTGATAGAAAATATGAGAAAAAAAAGACCATTTTTATTAGTGGAAGGTTTCTCCCAGAAAGTCTCTCTGAAAGAAAATTATACTTTGAAGTCTATATTTTGTGCCTTATCAAGACTGGATCTATGTTACAGCCTGAGAGATAAAAAAGGTCTTTTGACTTAGGCAGTTTAGAGATTCCTGATGGAGAAAAGGAAATTAAGATCAAAGAAAGAAAAATCAGCTCCTTTGGTTTTTAATTGCTTTAAAATTGATTGTCTAATTGTATGAAATGTCACAAATTAAATCAGATGACCTCTTGTTTTGTTCAGTCTGTGACACAGCTATAAGAATAATTGAGATGTGATGAGTTCTCCCCAGTGTTTGACTTCAGTGACTGTTCAAACCTTCCTACACAAATCTTGGTAGATATGATATTTTTTCTTTACCTTCAGAATAAAATGAATGAACTTCGAAGAGTTTTCAGTCAGAACAAACAAAAGCAATGGTCCATTTTAAGGAAGAAAGTGATTATATGGAAGTCAGCTGATATTACATAGGTGAGGCCATCACATATTACAACACATCACCAATTTGTTTTGGCAGCTACAGGGACTGTAGGATACTTTTGGGATGACCATGGAGGCAACTTCTTACTGGAAGTATCCCCCAGCTTTTTTCCCAGCACATAGGGGAGAGGAGAAATGCTCCACAGTCCTGTCATGTAGATGCAGTGCCAGCCTGCATTAAAAGTCCTAAATGTAGGGGCAGGAAAAAAAAAAAATGTTGCTCTCAAGAGAGAGGTTGTTGGTATTCCTTACATCAAGCTTCAATTTAATGTTATCTTTTTTGATTTTTTGATGTTGGCATGCCTATTTATATGCTTATCTATGTTTCTCTATTTGGGTTTTGCTTAATTCCTTTAGGTTCCAATCTTCTGAATATCTCTTGAGTCCCCTTAGATATCATCCAGTCCATCTCACATACACTTGCTTGGCTCAGTAAAATTTATCCTATTAGAAGGGCTCATATTTCCAGTCAATCTCAGGTCCATCTGTATCTCCTTCTGACCACTTCCATCTGTTTTAGTTTCTGACCAACTGCCTTTGTCACTGATGAGTCTATAAATCACACAGAAACCAAGCCATGTGGCCTTATTTGTGCTTACAAATAGGAAAACACCCAAAGGAAACCTCAAAATTTCTTGTATGGCAAATAATTTCCTTACATGGAAGTTTGAACTCTGAGCTTCTCGATAAACTGGTTTTGAAGCAAATATTGGAATATAAAAAGGAAAATTTCTAAAATTGGAAAGATATACAAAATAATTCAGGCTTTTCTGTGATTGAATATACATCTGAGTGTTCACTTTGAGAGCAGTCAGGAGATTTAATCAGCTTGATAAGTTTATCATTTGAAAAATTTGCTGTGACTCCTAATAGAATGAAACTATATTTAGTTGTGCTCTTTTCCAAGCATGGTAGAAATCCACCTTAGATTTGGAACTCTGAATAACCTACTTGTCTGTTTGAAAAATGGTTATGTTGCTGTAGAGAATATTAAAAACTAATCCTACAGAATTTATAGAAATGTTTTTGAAATACATTTGTAAATACTTGATCAGCTTGGGTCAGTTATTTGTGGGATCATGTTACTCTTCCCTTAAATGTATTTTGACATCTCTCAATTAATGCAAATTGTCGTTAAACCTGGGATGTTTCACCAATGATATAACAAAATTGTATTTGACCCTCCTTAAAAAATGTTTAGGAATAATATTTTTGTGCTATTTTATTTGTGTGATTCAGTGAGGACATAAGCTGATGGAATTTGCGTTGATATCATAAGTAGAAAAATGGTTAAGCATCTTGAAAGTTTCTTACACAAATTCTTTAGAAGTTCTTTAGAATTTCTAAATTTAGAAATTCTTTAGAAAGTTACTTTCAAAAATTCTTTAGAATATTTCAAGCTCCTGTTTTCTAAATTCAGTTTATGTTCACAAGAAACATAAGACTAGAAATTGTGCTGCTTTTTCAGCTGAATTTGGTGGCTCCTATAAATGTTCAGTCACTTTGTATTTATATGGTCTGGTCCCTTTTCCAGTAAAATAGTGAAAGTTTAATTGAATTAGTTGCAATCAAACTCACAGTCTGGCTAAAGAATATATTTGTTAGTTATATAGTGAAAGGTAAAGATGATGTTTTGTTTGCTTACAGTGCTTATGTCTTATTTACATGACGCCCTTCAGCATATCAGGCTGCTAAAAGAATTTTTTGCTGTAAAGACTGCAAAATTTGATTGTAAAGTCTGGTCTGCATCACATTATGGCACAATATCCTTAAATTTTCTTTTTTTTTTGGTATGATATGCACTTAATTGAAAGAAAGACCAACTCAGTCTGCACAGTATGCTTACACACACACAAGGGAAGAAGCAGAATCCTATGAAGTATAGAAGTAAGCTATCTATTCCATTTGTTTCACTGATCCTGGTTTTTGCTATTGCCTGAGTAGGGAAAGTGGATGTCTCTGGCAACAGTGCTGGGGTTCCCTGTTCCACCAAAAGTACAAGTCCACATAGCTGATACTATATACCTTCCTACCCTTGTCTTGTTTGCTCAGCATCCTACTGGCAATTCCAGGATCTATTTAAATTTCACCAAGCCTGTCTTTAATGCTCAGCTAGTCAACAGTTTCATAGGACTTTTACCCTACATTTTGGTGTGAGGTAGGTGAGAGCCAAAAGAGGATCAGAAGTGATCAGAAGTGAGAGCCATGAAGAGCAGAGTGGACTTCTTTCAAAGGCAGGGAACTTGCCAGGTGAGGGGAAATGAGATTTTCTTCCCTGAATAAATTATATTTATATTCCGTTGAAGTATATAATGTGCACACTCAAGGAAACTAGAACTTGACAACAAGACAGGCAATACTGTAGTCTCAGTGCTCCAGCAATGAAATAATTATTGAGCTTTGGGCGCGTCATGGAATTGAAGAGGTTTACAGAGTGCAACAGAGTGAGCTTGAAGATTTCTATGAAGCATTTCCCCCAGGTGTGACAGAGCTCAAAAAAGTACCTATTTAAAAATGTAACAAGCAGGTGGAAGAGGCTGACATCACAGCCTGAACAAAAATGAAATTGGTATTTCAGGACAGTGAGAAATGATAGAGTGAGGGAGGAGAAGCTGCCTTAGGAGGGAAAACAACAAGAAGTGAAAATAAGTACTTTGGCAGACAGACAATAGAAAGATGTAAAAGCCCTAAGCAACCCAGACCAGAACAGTTCCTTTTAAATTTGTTAGAATTACTGATCATCTGTTAGTGTTTGGAACATAAAGTTATATATCCTTCTGCGGAATGTATTCTTTTGCACTTCTAAAAGGCAAGCTGTCCTTCCAGAATCTCTCTGCATGTGATAAGCAGAAAATCACTCCCACTGGAACGTGTCGCTTTTTCTAAATCTCTGTGATGCAAGAGAGAAAGAGATACATTTAGCTATGATAGATAGATGTCTGCATTAATAAGCAGCATCTTTGCTGAGGAGACTCCCTTGAGGATGCTATGTCCACATCAATGAAATGCCATCAGACTGAGATGTATTATCCTGGCAGCTGCTCTGAAGTGAAACTCACAAATATCTGAGATGGTGATGCCTGCCAATATGTATTAACAAATAACAGAATGAAAGGATATGCAACTGCAAAATCTGAGCTGATATAACACAGAGATTTGAGAGAGCCAGTAATGCAAGACGGCTTATTCAGTTTGAAGGCTGAAAATCTGTCCTGAATTTACTAGGTGGTCTGTTATTTTAGAATTTTTGCTGGTAAGATAGTCAACAATTAGAGAAGTCTATAGGGACCAGGTAAACTAGACTTTCATATTGCAGAGGTGATTGTCTCTTTCACAAAGTGGTTTAATATGACCTTGAACAAACATATATAGGATGATTGAAACAATTTAAAACCTTATCTACTTTTCAGGGTTTTAAAGGCATAAATAATAGTTTAAAACCTTTCATAGTTTTAAATGCAAGAATCGTATGTGTTCTTAAACGCACATACAAACATTTTCAGGAAATAATCACCTATTTTTAGACTGAATTAACATGTAGATATAACATGTTTTGTGAGTCCTTATCTCTTTTTGCTTTTGTAATGCACAGCCATGAAGCAATAGTGATTGACACAATGTTGTCACATCCTTGGGAAAGGACATATTCTGCCTGTATCATGGTATAAAGAGGCCTGAGACCATAATCCATGAGCTAGTCAAGAATAATGTACTGTAATTTAACCAATTCCCAGTAGTCTCCATATAAAAGTGTATCAAACTCTAGTTTCAAAAGATTTCCAATATGAGATGAATGTCATGATAAATTGAGAACTTTAATTATCTACTTTTCTATACATTTGGGTACTTCTGTCTTTATAATTCTAGAATTATCTTTACCCAGAGCAGTTTTCAGACATCCTAAATTTTATCTTGTATTTTCATATTAAATCCAATGTTGATGCTTGAAAGTGAAGCACAATTTTCCCTTCATTATACATAAAATCTGGGCTCAGTATTCTACCCTAAAGAGAAATGTGGTACAACTTTGGTCACAGCATGCAAGACATAAAGTTTGAAAAACAAAAATATTGAGGGTCTGTGGAAAGAAAAGACCTCATATGTTGAGAGTTTAATCCAAAATATCTAATAGTGGATTTCTCCTCAATGATAAAATCATTTGAAGGGTCCAAAACCCTCTATAGCCCCAAGAAGTGAAACATAAAACTTTGTGACAAAAGAAATCCAGAAAGGCTTTCCTGCTTCAGTTTGCTTGTCAAAAACCAGGAAAATATTCCATAATCATGTTTACTTTGTTTATGGTTAACAATTATCTCTGGTACTTATGGTTTTATTAATCATTTAAGGGTGCTCTGACATGTTCTGATTAAATCATGAGATTATATTGGAAGTACAATGAGCTTGAATTTTGCCAAGTATAATGTTATGCTGGAAGATTACAATGACTTTTGTAGCTCACTTAAATACTAGTTCAAACTGAATATTCAGCATCTTCACTGAAAATATGTGGGGTTTCAGGTCTTATATTGCAAATAATCACATATTTTGAGACACTTGACATATTTATGGAACATCTATGACTTTTGTCAGCTTGTCAGGTTGTTTTCTGTCACATCTGGAATTTCTCATGCTATATCTAGTAGCTTCTCATGGCCTACTCAGATAGCTAAACCTCAGGATAGCCACTGACCTGCACATAGCCAGGGATCGGAAATATAGAATTTAAAAGGAGGAACACCTAATTTCTGTTCCATATATTTCTGAAATGTGTGAATTTCCAGTTTCTGAATCTCTGGTCAATTACATGGAGAATAGAGAACTGAAGGTAGCATATAAAGCAAAAGATTTTGCCAGCTTAAATTTCAAGGCAATCATTATTTTCATTACTACAAATGAGTGAATTCCAGCTATATGATAATCGTTACATTGTCACATAAGTGATGTATTACCTGATCATAACTGACCTTTTTTTTTTCAATAAAATTTATGTTATTTTAAATGGAATAAGTAAACAATTGGGGCAGTAAACAACAAAAAAGTTGTATCCGCATTTCTCTTTAAGTGGTTCTGTTTCTGTTATATATCCATGGGCTGATTAGATAAATTGACAGAATCATAGAACAGTTTGAATTGGAAGGGAATGTCAAAGATCAAACCGTTCTAACCCCCCTAGCAAAGACAGCAAACCCTTCCACTAGGCCAGGTTGTTCAACATCCCACCCTGTGAACAAATAGTGGGGCATCCAGAACACCTCTGGGCATCCTGTGCCAGTATCTCATCATCTTCTTTATGTCCAGTCAAAGCCTTTTTGTTCAGTTTAAAAACATTGCCCTTTTTTTCTGTCACTGTAGGCCACAGTAGAAATTTTTTTCGCTGCCTTTATTGCAAGTCCCCATAATAAGCTGAAAAGCCACAATAAGGTCTCCCTGGAGCCTTATCTTCTTGAGGCCAAACAACCTCAACCCCCTCAGCATTTCAACAGCTATTGCCAAATATTCCAAAATGTTTATTACCCAGTTTTAAAAGGTGTTACCATTTTAATAAAATTAACTTGGTTTCCAGATATATTAATTTGGGTTTAAAGGTAGGAATTGCTCCGAGAGGATATTATTAAAGAGTCTAAGGGGAGTAGCCCTATTTCTACACACCTATGACTCATTCTCCCAAAAGTTTTAAGCAAGAGTTTCACCATTAACATGATTCAACAGAAGCTCAACTATTCCAAAACCACTTTTTACATTCTTCACTACTTAAAGCAGGAAAGAGGGTATTTTACCAGGGCTGGCTTTGTGTGTAAATGAGGTTAAATCTCAGGGTAAAAAAATTTTCATGTCAAGAGTTCTTCCTATATGGCTATTTTCAAATACTCTTTCTGACCAGAGAATTGTTGACTAGTAAAGCAAGTACAGAGCTACATGGTGCATACTGGACTGTGTGTTTTCAGCAATTTTTTTAATTAGTCCTTAAGCTCCTTAGGCATTTTATTTTCTTCTCTGTTTTACTGCAAAACAGTTTAGCTTCATATGCATTATATGGTTGATCAATTGATTAATTATTTAAGGCTTGTTGTCGTTGATATTTTGGAATGGCCCTTAAAGGCCAGCTATGTGTCACCTGAATTGTGAGCAGAAATTAAGCAGTGATTATATTCAGTTTCTTGAAACCTTAATGCTGCCCTTGGCTTTCCATGGTGCCATGTGCTTTGAATAATCACCTGGATCTCCCTTTTTGCCTGTTTCCAACTTCTTGGATGAATATTAATGACTGGACTTTCAATTCATACAAAGACATAAAATTCATAGGGCATAAAAGTCAGGTAGGAAAAAGTGTCCTTCTCAAGTCAGAACTTCACACAGCGCTCCATACCAGCAAAAATATGAAATACAATGCTTCATTTGCCTCAATGCAACATGCATCTTGTGAGCATGATCATTCTCAAAGATCTCTCTACTTTTTAATAAAGAAAAAGCACTGACAACTGATTAGATTTATAATCTGGGGAGCAATGGACCGCAACAGTTGTTTGTATGTTGGAAGTTGCATAAAGAAGGAGTTTGGAGCATTTACTTGATCATATTGTGTCTCAGGTACCAAAGCAGAGAGCATGAGGAAATATGAACATTCAATTTTTTAACTAGCACTTAGAGATCCGTTGATGACTCATTCAATAAGAGGCAAAGTTATTACTACTAATTATTATCAATTTGAGGAAATAGATTTAGTATTGTTTTCTTCATGATTTAATTCAGCTTCCGTGTTCCTCAGTGTATTTCTTTTTTTGTCTCTATGTATTTTGTCTCTAGTTTCAGTATGTTTTGTTTCATTTTAAGAATATTCTAATTTTATTCTGATATTCTTAATATCAGGTTTGTCACATTTTCTTTTAGAGTCCTGTTGATGCTTACAAGAGGTAAGCACCAAAGGTTCTTGAGGAATATTAAATAAATGAAGTTGGACCAAAACCCCATTAGCTTTTCAACCTAAATAAACATCCATGTCCTCCTGTGACTGATGGGTTTTTAGCCTACTCAAAATTAAAATTAACCTTTTTTTATGGCCTACAGAAGTGATAATTTGGAGTGTCTCATCTCTGCTCCTCTGTGTGGACTAGACTCTGGAAGCTGCATTATTTGGATGAAAAATTGCTAACCAATGCTAAGGTTAAGAAAAAGAAGTGAACATACTGGCACACCGTGGCCTTATCTGTTTTCAGGGAAAATTTGTCTGGTAGAAATTCTGACTTCTATGCAAAATATATTTTGTTTCTCTCATCTCCCACCCCTTTCCATGTTTTTAAACCATTGTATCTTTCTCTTCTATCACAGTTTGAACATTTTGAGACTGAAAATATCTTTCCTTTTTATTTACAGTACTTAGTACAATGGATCATGCTCCTTTGATCCTGGTTTCTGCTCGTTAGAGTGAAGCAGAAAATGGCAAAGCAGTTGTGAATGGCAGCAAAGAGGGAACAGTGCCACTGGATTCTGTGGACATTAATCAAGATCTATTTGCAACAGATGACACTGACCACACTTTCCACAGACACAAACTAAAATCTTCAAGGCACTAATATACTCATTTGTCCTCTTGATATTCCCTTGGTACTTAGTTGCTGGGTACTACATGACTATTTTCTGACACATCTCAGAATGCTGGAGGCACTTCACTGCCTCCCTTATATCACAGGTTTTGGAGAAAAATGAGAACACATGATGCCATATTCAAGCAACAGAATATTCTAGCTCTGCAAGGTCAAGACACCATTGCAGATATCCTCCTGGTTATTTACCTGAACACTAGGTTAAAGACATGATTTTACCTTACTAGTAAATTGATTTTATTAAACTTTAAACAAACAAAAAAAATATTCCTTGCATTTTTGCTCTTCTTGAAGAGAATTCTGAAGAATTTGCTTTAATCAAAAGCAAATAACTGATTTCATGAAAACACAAAAAATGTGTTTCTTTGGTTATGAAAGATAACATTGAGACGTTCACAGCAAGTTCATCCTCTGTTTGAAACCTTCAGATACTGAAAATCATCTGCTGAAATTTCATGGGAAAGTTTGAATATCTAATATTTCTGAAAGGAGAGAGGCATTGGAAGTAAACAGACTTTGTTGTCAAGCAGGGTATTGTCACATAACTATATATTACAGCTAAAATGGTTACAGCTAAACAAAGATATTGGCAGATACCTAAATAAATCATGTAAAGCACATAGTATTTTAGAGGTAAATTAGAAAAAAAATGTAAAGAATAATACAAAAAAAGTAAAATTATTTTTTTTCTGTCATACACTACAAAAATACCCCAAAAAGACAGAGAAGTGTGCAGAACCTCAGTCAGAATTGTCTGCCTTAAACTGCTATACTGAGAAAAAATCAATATAATGTCATTAACTTTTATGCAGGAACAATACCCAAATGCAAAAACCTGTCTCAAATGAAGTAATGAAAAGCTGACAAACATTCAGGAGTCCACCAACACAGGAACACATATAGGGAGGAACGTGGTCATTTGGAGACCAGAAGGCATCATTGCTGATTTCCACCTGTCAGCCTTGTTAATGTTATTTTTTATTAATTTTTACAGCTTATTGCAGACATTGGATAAAATTACCTACATTATTCATGTACTTTCCTGAATTACAAGTCATACACATGCTTTGGGGATAGGGATCTTTGCAAAGCAGTTTTTCATGTACATACCAACAAAGCCCAGTGCAAATCTTCTCAAACGTGTTTATCAGAGAATTAAAGCTGTTTGCTAATAACAAATTGGAAATCTGTGGTGCAGAAATATTATGCATAACCTTGTAAATCAGATTAACTGGTGTTCCTTCTTTCATACAATAAATTCCATAAGGAGCATCTGTTCAAGCCAGTGCCTGATGACCTGGCAGCAGATCAGAGAGCTTGCTGCTTTCTGCACTAATTTTGGAATCTGGTCCAAGCAGGAACATCATTACTTAGAGTCAAATCTATTTTACGCTGAGATTAACATACTGTGATACCTGCTCACCGTGGTCCATTACTCCTTGTGCCATCTGAGCACTCAGCTGTGGTGTGTTCAGTGGCTCCTCTGCTCACTCTTAGGTACTGGTACATTTCATAACATCGACATTCCACACCGCTTTGGCCTTTTTTAAGCAAACACACCATTACAGCTGATGAGGCAATAGAAATGCAAAGAGGTATGAAAAATGAGAGAAGTTTGTCACAAGAATTGATCTGCTTATTAACTAGTATTTCATTGAATTTGACAAGAAAATTATTCATATTATGAAGACAATGTAAAAGCTATTGGAGACATATCTGTTTAAGACAGAGGATGAATAACAGTGAGGGCAAATTGCAAAGGAAAGTGATGAGTTCATAATGTCCTCAAATCAGAAGGGAAAACAAGTTATAGACATAACTGGCTCTTGGGAAGGATCCAGGGTGAAATTGCACATGGTATGGTAATGTATGGTAATGCACCTGTAATTCTGTTATGTGTGGCGATTCTGTTTTTGTGGTAAACTTTTGTTTGCAAATGATCCAGACCTGGGCTTGTCACGATGGAGTCACTTGAATGGAGGAATGCTTAACTGACACAGGATCTCCACACGTGGATATAAAGGATTAGGAAGTCAAAAGGCATCTAAGCCATACTGAAATAAGAGGCAAACTTTTTCCCTAGCTGCTTAAAATGAAAAGTAGTTTTGCCAGGTCATAAATTTCAAATAATGGAGGATTGATTCCATGCTATTCCAATGGTCCAGATAGTCAGTAGTCAACAGCTTTGAGTGTCATGCCAATAATGAAAGGCATATCAGCCCCTCCATAACAATCATGTTAGATTTTCACAGCTGATGCTGAGCCATCTAAAGAAGATAAAGAAAGTTCGCTATCACCCACAGTTTACAGAATATTCTTTGAGAGAATTTTTAATTTTTATTTAATTTCTCCTGATGTAAAATCATCCAGTTGAACCAAAAAAGCTCACAGAAATGTGGGAGGAGAGATTTCCCAATATATATAAAAATTTTCTAAATAACCCAGTTCTTTTCACCGGAACTTAACAGTATAAAATTTCCTAAATCTAGTATTTGGTTCCTTCTCCAGCTTAGTTTCCTACCCTTATGTGAAGGACTAAATCATTTCCATGATGACACTCTTGCTAGAGCTGGCAATTTATTTTTAAGGGTGAGAAACACTCTTTTTCAGGTCCAAAATTACATTGAACACTTGATGAAAAAATACCCTGCAGATCAGGAAGATTTTCCCTGTGAGTAGAGTGAGGGAATATTTTTTTGGGATTAGATTAGTGAATGAGAATAGGAAGGGTCAATGTGAAATTGGAAGGAGCTTTGAACAATATATCAAGTGGAAAGTGTCCCTGTTCATGTCAAGGAGGTTGAACTAGAAGATCTTTGAAGGTCCATTCCAACCCAAACCACTCAATGATTTATAATTCTATCATTTAACATATTTTGGGTGGGTTTCTTTGGATATCTGAAAATAAGGCAATTAAGCAAACCAAATTATGCACTCTGCAACTCTAGTCACCTCATCTATTAAAAAAAAAAAAAAAAAAAAAAAAAAGGAAAGATGCATAAGATAGGTAGGTGTATCATCTCCCATCTCCTGCAGTTGCTGGTTCCACTCCATCTGCTATAAATGGAACAGAGGCAGAGCCCAGAAGGACGTCTCTAAAGCCCAACTGACAGGGTTAAGATCACAATTAGCAAGTGTTACAGTGGGAAATTCATCTAGCCTTCCTTTATAAATAAGGAAGGCTAGATGAATTTTTTTCTTCCTTTTTTATTTTAATCTTAATGTGACTTTATTTCCATTCTTATTCTTTGCATTTCTTGTATAAATAGAATTATGTACTTTGGAAAAAGTCTTACCCTGACTTTGTGTCACGCTTAACATGGTGAGGCTAAGACCTTAACAGGGCCTGATAACAATATTTAGTAGTAGTTGAATTTATAATCATAGTAATTATTAATACACTGTTTGAAGGTATAAACACATACCAGTTTATCTATCTGTCTACTCAATACTTTGCTTTAGCAACAAAATAATATATAAAAAATATTCCCCTCATCCCCTTTCTGTCTCCTTCCTTTCTGACTGGTACATACTGTTATGTGTCTATGGCGCCTTAGCAGGAGAAATATTCTTTAGTTACTACCTCATATGGACACTGCCTGTTACACCTGGTACACCATGGTCAGACATTTCTGAAAATCAACAGCTCCTGTGGTGTGGGTTGATTTTTATGATCTTCATTAATATTTGAAGTCAATACAATGTGCCAAGTGCATACATGATGAAAAGGACTTTTACTTCCCCAGTCAGCCTTGAGCTTTGCACTTGATAGGGATCTCAGATGAAATTTAACCTGAGGCTAAAATCATGAGGAATGTTGTCATCTTTTTATACATAGTAGTTAAGAAAAAAAAAAAAAAAAGTAAATCCAGGGTCTAAGGTTGGTTTTGTTTTGTTCTGTCATAATTTTAATTTTATTTCTTTTCTTCTTTCTCCTGATATTTACCCTGGTGTTTTTTCATATTATAAAATTACATTTTATATTAAAATGCTTCACTGTTGATGAGCATTGCCACTAAATGCAATATCAGATCTTTAAACAGGTCCATGACGTTTGCTAGAGCTTTGTAAGTTAGTGTTTTTGGAAAGGCAAAAAATAAAATGAAGTTCTGAGAGAGCTTTAAATATGGACAGAAAAAAGCCCATTTGATATCTCAGTCTATTTCCTGCTTCTTCTATCTGTGTGCTCCTTAGTTATACTTTTAATTGAACTAAATCCAGGCAGGTTTAGATTTACAATTCATTTGTAAAATCACACAGGGAAGGTCTCTTGCCACAGCCTTTCAGACCTAGTTGTGCCTTGTGGGTATATGTCTGAAAGGAATGTAATATTAGGTATCTTTCCACCCCTTTTAAAGTATATATCTGTTCTGGAATGAGATAAAAAATAGCCTCAGAGTTTGTTGGGAATGCAGTTTCTAATATCCTGATTTTTTAAAATTGCAGTGCTGAAGGAAAAGTAATGATTTTTTATTCCTAGCAAATGAAAATTCTCTAAAGAAAAATGCTTCAAACTATTCAAATCATTTAAATATTTTGCTTTAGCATTACAGGAAGGAATGCTTTATTTTACAGAATAATTTTGAATTTTTTGGTTAATTTTCCCATAATTTTTTGCTCCACTATGACAAAGAACCTTTATATTTTGCCCAATTTCTAGTCAAGTCAACAATATCTTTAGAAAAGTTTACAGTTTTTTTGTGTCCTGTCTGGCATCCTCAGCACTGTCCAGTTAAAAGCCATTTGCAAATTTCATTAACACTGTTTATTACCTTTTCAGATCATTAAGGAAAAAGCTAATATGATGGATGACAGTGTTTAGTACATCACATGAGACCTTCTTATTCAAACTTACACATGTTGCAGTCAAAAAGAGCTTCAGGTTCTCTGGTCACTTTGACCAAAAGGCTTTTACTCTGTGTCCTTCTAGAGGACCTCAGCACCCTGTATGTATTTTTAATGCACTCTTAAGTAAAACCTATCTGAGGTGCATAGTCTTCCAAAAAACTGAAATGTGTTGGCAGTACATCTTCTTGAAAGAGAAACTGAGAAAAGAGCTCAGCCAATCATATTTCACTTCTGCAAAAAAATAACAATTTTTTTTGTAAGAAATGAGTACTCCCCTTCTGGTGTCATAAAAAAGGGACAATGTATTCTTAAAAATAAATCATATCAAACCAACCTAATATCCAGTTCAGAACATATAGGTATGATGAGTGACTTTATCTTAAAATCATATACTAAGAGGCTATGAATCTAACTCCCCTGTGTTAGGTGCAAAACAGAACTTAAATCATTGTTCCAACTATATTTCTCACTTTCTAAGAAGAGACATAAGCTCAGTGGCCTTCTCACAGATCTGTCTTGATTCCGTTTTTAATTATATATCCAGTGATTTGAATTATGATAAAGAGAGTATGGTTATTAAATCTGTAAAGAGTAACATGTTGGATGACACTGCTCTTAGAACAGAATATTCTAAGACTTAAATACTGGATGAAGAATGACTGACTGAGAAACAGTTCTGCAGAAAAGAAGACCTAGATAATTAAAATGGATCACAAGCTATACTTGAGTCAACACTGTCATTTCATTTTTAAATAAGGTAAATATCCTACAGGAAATACACAAAGAGGTAATGAGTTTCTGAGGCATGAAACAGCCTTTAAATTCTACTCTTCCCAGGCAAAGTACAAAATGAGAAAGTATCATATCTTAAAAAAACCTGCATGCTATCCTGTCTGGACAACATAAACTAATTGGAAATCATCCACAAGAAAACCAGAATACTGGACTTGTTTAATCTTTAAAAAATTAAATGGACATGTGGGGATTGTCTTAGAATCAGTTGAGGGCTTCTGAAAATATCAATTTGAGAAGCTATTCTCATATTTGATAGAAAGTGTTTAATAGGGTTAAATTCAAAGAGAATATAGAAAAACAGTTAAGAACCAGGGAAGAAAAACTTATGACAAAACTGGTTTGGCTTCGGACAGATCGGTCAAGGTAGCCATGAAATCTCCACTACTACTGAGAGCTTGAAAAACAAATATTATTGTGCAATTCTTAGTAACTAATTACATTTTTGCTATAGGGCAATTTAGTCTGAAATTCAGCAAATCACAGCATCACAGGATGGGTAATGTTGGAAGGGACCACAGTGGGGTCATCTGGTCCAACCTCCCTGCTCTAGGGCATCCTAGAGCACACTGCACAGGATTGTGTCCAGATGGTTCCTGAATATCTGCAGTGAGGGACATTCTACACCCTCTCTGGGCAATCTGTTCCAGTGCACAGTCACCCACACAGTGAAGATCATATTCTGCCATCAATCCTGTTCTGTTCCTATTTTCTTCTTCAGTTTCTGCATCCCAAAGCTGGGGATCATAGTGTCCTAGCAATATCATGTGAAGGTGCATTTCAAAAACCACCTTTACTCCAACAAACTCAAATGCATTTTTCAAATATTCTCGTAAGAATTCAATCTTTGTTATACACCAAGAAGCAACAATTATCCAACTTGTTCCTGAAATGAGAACATCTGCAAGAAAGTAGCTGGTCTCAGAGTATTGGTCTTCATATCCTACACAGTATACTCTAAGAACTATGAATATACCCCAATAAACTTTACATTACCATCTTCAAACCCTTTTGACAAGCATTCCCAGGAAACAGAGTCAATAGACCTGCCTTCCCGTTACCATACTAAATATTCATGGATTCCTGATAGTCCTCTTTGTTCTCCGAGTTCACACTGAGAAAGTCACAAAACTCACTCTTGTCCCATATGAAGATTCTGAATATGAATGTGCATAATCATTTAAAGTGAAAATAAGGTGTGCTCTTTGGAGTAGCCTTTCCATCATCTTCAGCTTCTGTTGGGAAACTTTAGTTATTGTTTCTTAAATGAATGTTAGACAAAGAGTGATTGTTATGACAATAAACACGGTGCGATCATTATTACAACAAAGCAAAAGTGAGTTTTTATGAGGCAAAACTGTCATGTTTCATTCAGTCTGACCAATGTAGATGGTGTTCTTTTACTGCATTTGCCTGAATTTTTCATAATATGTTTATTCTTGCACCACCACTGTCAGGGAAACATTTTTACCTTCATTTCACATATGAGGACAGAGGGCAGAGACAAAGGCATTTAGCAGAAAACTCAACATTAATTTCAGGCCTTCAGAATCTAATAATCTCTGAATTATGCTTTCTTTTGCTGGATGAGTTCTGATATTGCTCGCCTACTGCATCAGCAAAATAGGACATCATGCGTATTTCAGAAAAGACCAGATGCAAACCATAGCAGAGTTAAGAATTAATATTACATGAACTTATGTTCCAGGTTGTGAGTTTACAGAAGAGTAATGTTGTTCATTTGTAGAATGAATGAACTCTTTTGAGAAATATAATAATTGATAGCCTAAATTAGGACTGGGACTAGATCTAGATGCCAGTGAATAAACCCCTGGCAGCTGAACTCCTTGGGAATTCATACACCCACAGTGAAGGATACAGAATCTTAGAGTCAGGTAGATAGAAAGAGCTATTTCTCAAACAGAACATACAGAAAAATCTTAATCTCTCCAGTCTGAAAACAAGGAGAGCAGTCAGAGATGGTAGCATGTTTCTTCTGGAGCTGTCAGACTTTAAATTCTCTTGCAGACATTAGCATCAGGTAGGACTTCAAACACTGCTCAGTGGACAAGAGTCACAAAGCTGCAGACATTCCAGTCAGCAGGAGGGATCAAAGGAAACATACAGAAAAGGCTGCTTCCACACTGTTCCCTTTGCTCACATAACAGTAGTGTTTAAATGAGTTTCCCTTTTAAAGTTATGAGGTGATAATTTAAAAATAAATAAAAGTGGGGTGCATTAAACTGTGAAACTAGGTCATCATTATCTTGAGAAATTAATTTATTATTTCAAAATAGCTCAGAGAAGATGAGAGAGAAGAGACTTATCAAACTGATAGTTATGAGCTCTCTTAGATGAGAAGATAATCAACAGATTTTTTTTAGATTAATCAAGTACAGTTTTGTTTGGAGTATATTATATGTTACTTTTCTAGAATAATTTAAAAGTTGGTTAGTTAAACAAATACCTTATGAATAGACCTGGTCTAAATGCCTTTGGATGAGAACTTCTAGTAAGAAAATACCTAATAGCTGAGAATTAACCTTACAGAAAAAAAGTTAATTATTTTCCTAATGAAACATGTTAAATTTGTTTTTAAGTTTTCAAATATTCTAGCTAGTTACTTTAGAAATAAAAATAGTCTACTGATTCAAAATATGTTAGATTTTATTTTACATTGCAGAAAGTAATATGAGTCTCATATTAAATGACAAAATGCTCAATATCTTAATTAAATACTATAATTTCTACACATTATTTCAGTGGATTGAATTTTAAGAAGATTAGAAGGTGGGGGGTTGGCCTTGGATAGCTAACAATTTTGTGATTATGAAAATATTTCACATCCTCAAATGCAGAAAACTAAAAGCCTCAAAACTCTTTACAGAAAAGGAAATTAGGCTAATTGCTAGCATGATATCATGGTAACAAATGTTTTTTTATATTGACATTAATTGTAGTAGACAACATATAGGGATATAGGCATTTTGAGTCTGAGTTTTATGAGTATTTGGTAATAGATAAATGCTGTTGGAATGGCTTTCAGTTTGAGCAGATAAGATTAACATCCAAGAAAAATGTAAATGATTCTCCACCATCATATGGACAGCCACGGATAAAGTCCCAGCTGCAGCCATCAGTCCCCTATGAGGCCCCAGATGTTAGATGTGGGTCTTTGAATCTCTTGGAGATTGTCTGTGCTTACAGGAGGCAAATACAGCAGTTTTAAGGATGGAGTAAGTAGCATTTCTAATTTAATCCCTTATGGAATTCTTGTCCTGTGCTGCTACTTTGCTGAGCAGGGCAGGGAGAAGGTTTCTCCAAGCCCAGCCAATATTCCCTGTCTGCTTCATTAGAGAAGTCATTTCTTTGGAGAAACTTTCTGTCCATACAAAATTGTGTACATATTTATTCTTTTTTTCTCCATGAAATCCAGATTTTCATGATTAATATTTTATGAGGAAAGAGCCCAAAGGTCTTGAAGTTGCTATCTAGCACTCAAGGTGATTGAAGTGGAACAGCCCAGTGTCCAAGTGATTATTAAAGAAAAGTCTAGTTAGAAATATTTAAGTGTAATATATTTAAAGGAACTATTCTCATTTAAGTTGTTTTAATGGGTTGCTTTCAAAATGAACTTTTTATTTTTTTATTGTTTTACACATATATATTTAATATAGAAACTGAAATCCCATTTAAAAATCAATTAAATAAAGTATTTGGATCAGATGAAAAGAAGTTGGGTTTTCTTTTTCTTTTTTTTTAAAACACATATAAACAACTCCAGAATTTCAGGCATATGTGTTTTGATTTAATTTGATTTGTACCCTTTAGAATAAAATGGCGCTCTATTGTCATGTTCTATTTGCAGATATAACTACACAGAAGGCTGTGATTTTGATCATTTTATATCAGTGGCATGTGGTTGCTCCAGCAGCTCTAAAGTCTTGGTTTGTGCCCCTATTCTTGGTAGTGTTAGGTACTTTAAAAGACCCATAGTCACAAGAGTAAAAATGTGGAAAATAGCAGGTAGTAGCAGGTACCATTGGTGTTTTTCTATGATTAATTTGAATTGTAACAGCCAAATACACCTCTAACATTTCCATTTGGGAAACACCCTCATATCCTCAAATTTTGGGAAGATCATCCTGCTCATCAACCAACATGTTGCTTTTCATGAATACATACTGCATTACTCCCACATGCATTTTCAGAATTATACCAAAGCTATGCCTTCTTTCTTTATATTTCTGGCAAAGTTCATCCTCTTGGTGCAAATGGAAACTAGTAAAAATGAAGCTCTGTGTTCCCTTTATTTCTTGCAAAACAAGTACTGCAGATTTTAACCTGACTTGACTTCTTTTCCGTGGCTCAGATATAACATAGAATACTATTCTGGTTTGCTCTTCCTTGTCTAGAAAAATAACGAGAGCATTTCTGCTTTAATAAATATGCTTTGTGACAGGTAGGATTATTACCAGCCTAATGAATGACATAATGCATTTCTTCTGTTTCACTCAAGGCTCATCTTCTTTAGCTTTGTGAATTTTCACTGTGACCTGCCAGAAACAATCCTACATCTTAAATCTCTCCTAAAGGTTGATGCTCATCTATGGTCACTGAAAATCTCTTAAACAAAAGAACTATCTGATAAAAAATTTTATGTACAGCTACTGATAAAAAAGCTCTTTTATGCAAAAAGGCATACATGACATCTCAAAAATTCCTGGGAAGGAGAAAACATTCTTCATTTGGCAGTAGGGAGTTTTCATCTCCTATTGATACCTTTTAATATGATATGGCAGATGTCAGTACATTTTGCTAATTATTTTAAGAATTAAAACATTGCTTTGCTGGGTAATACATGTAAGATCTTAATGGTTTATGGTTAGATTGTTTAATTGGCTCAATTACTGGGCAGGAGGGGAAGCAAGAGCTGCCTGGAGTTTGCCTGACCCTTTTCTATCAGATTGAAGTATTATTATGTGCTGTACTATATTAAGCTTCATCTGGAAAAAAAGCACAATCTGTTCTTTTTAAGCTTCTTAATAGTTTCTAGTACTGATTCATGGGAAGTGGAACCAACAGATTGTTATAGTTAGACTGTAGGTGGGGATACATATGCTTGAGTTTTGAACAAAATTCCAACTCTGCAGCAGGGATAAGTCTTTTGCACGATGATGTAATTGGTTTTTTAAAAAAACATGAAGAGACATATGGGAGTAGCTTTTGACTGGGCTCAGGGCCAGGCACTCAGGTAGGCAACATGCAGGGTCCAGGCCAGTATTTTAAAAGAACCCAGCTGCCACTTGTTGCCAAAAGGACACATTTGAAAACACTGTCTACCGCTAATAACTCTGATTAAAGCACCAAAGACAAAGTTTCAAGAGGACAGGAACATCAGCTAATAAACTGTGATACCTCCTTCAGCAGAACCAGTTGCAGTATAAAGGTACCAGTTTCCAAATACTGAGTTGGAGTTTGGTGGGGCAAGAGGATCTGAATTTATATTGACTGTACTTGAGCTCCAGCTTGAGTTTGTGGAGTCTTTTATGATCTGGAATTAGACAAGCAGGAGTAAATCAATCCCTCCCTTCTGCTGAACATTCCTTCAGAATTTTCTTTAAATTTAGAAGTGGAAACAAAATAGCTACATGGATAAATTCCTAGGCTGCAGGCAGCTTTCATCACATGAGATACACTGAAGAATGTTAGTTTGTTTCCTGTTTAGGAGAGCTGAATTAATTTTCACTTGGAAGTGAAACTACGAACTGCATAAGACGTCACAATTGTCCATCCATTTGTGCAAATCCTGAAGCCCCTATATCCTCTTTCCTGTGTCTGGGCAGTGGGACCTGCCCTATTGGTGTAAACTTGCTCTTGCTGTGGCAGTTTTGGTAGCACAGCTATAGGTGTATATATATATATATATATATATATATATATATATATATATATATATATACCAAAGAATCACGTCCTTGAGGAGGCCAGTTCCATACAGAGAGCATGGAGATCCCCTTCCACTGTGAACCTTAGATCTCAGTCTCAAGGATATGAAAGGATGTACCTTACCTGCTTTCCCACTCTAATTCCTCCAATGCTACATGTATATGTTTATGCACATATATGTTTTATTCAGAAAGAAAGAGAGCCCAGCGGAAATTTTTGCTAATATATGGTGCAAAATAATTTAACAGAAAAGATTTTCTTTTTCCATCAAGGAGTGTTCATTATCCCCACAGTATAGCTCATACAAGATATACATACCTCATCAAACCACTTGCACAACAGGAGAATTCACTATGAATAATTAATTGCATCGAGTTTAATCAGCAAGGCAGGAGCACCACTGGTGTATGCGTATGAGTGTCTTGAAGCAAAGCTGCTTTCTGTTTTCATCAAATCTCCCTTGAGCTCATGTCATACAGCTGTAGTTTTCCCAGCTGGAAACCTCAGTGACTCTCAGATTTGGACTGCCAGGATGTATTTTCTTCCAAATGTTAAGAATATAACATTTTCCTAAGTACCCCTTGTAGTTTAACATGCTTCCTATGATTTTGGATGACACATAACTTTTTGTATGGTTTCATAAAATCTCCCTGTCTTGATGCTTAATGAGACCATGATGTTTGTGCTTGAGCAGACTTTATTTGATTGGAAAAGAGTTAATGCACTTTGTGCTCTCTAAAAGACCTGCTATTTTTCAGTACTGTAATTAAACCTATTCTCAACTTTATACCAAGCCTCAGGATAACAGTTAGAATGCTAATAACACTTTCAAACAAATACTGCAGTATTTGGAACATAGAAGATGTTCTGTAAGTCAACTAGACCTAGCTGGGAATTTTCCACTGAGAGTTTTTTGACAAAGGATGAGATCTTCAGAATTTCAATGTCTTTGGGTGTCATAATTTAACCCCAGCCAGCAATGAAGCACCAGGCAGCCACTCACTCACTCTCCTACCAGCAGGACTGGGGAGAGAATCAGAAAGGTAAAAGCTAAAGAGCCCGTGTTTCAAAATAAAGACAATTCAATAGATAAAGCAAAGGCTGTGCACACAAGCAAAGCAAACAAGGAATTAAGTCACTGCTTCCCACGAGGTGTTCAGCTGTCTCCAGGAGACGAGGGCCCCATCATATGTAATGGGGATTTGGGAAGACAACCACCATCACTCCAAACATCCCTCCCTTTCTCCTTCTTCCCTGAACTTTATGTTCATGCTGTCACATGGTTTGGAACATCCCTTTGATCAGCTGGGGTCACCTGTCCCAGCTGTGTCTCCTCCCAGCTTCCCACTCACCCCCAGCTTCCTCTCCAGCATGAGAGCATGAAACGTAGAAAAGGTCTTGTCTCTGCGTAAGCAACAACAAAAACATTTCTGTATTATCAACCCTGTGTTCAGCACAAATCCAAAACACAGCACTGTACTAACCACTGTGAAGATTAACTCTACCACAGCCAAAACTGGCACATTGAAATATACAGTTTTTCCTCAAACTTTCATCTTCCATGGAAAAGATTGACAATGTTTCCTTGTTCTTTTTATTTTCTTTGGAAAAACTGAGATAGAACATTTAATGTTGATCCAGAACGACCTAAATGAGAATACTTTTAGACAAAGCAGTTTATTTCCTGTCAGACAGCCTAATTTTATTTTTGGAGGCCTCTGGGTCTGCTGGGAGTTAAACATGACTGACCCCCATTTTTCCTTCAGACTGACTTTGGCAGCTATAATACATATTTCATGAGACACCATGGTTTTGACCTCTAGCAGAACTTTTTCATCATCCCAAGGGAATCACTTGATGCTCATGTACCACAGGAAACACAGTTTGCCCTAAGGGCATGACACAGGGACTCCCGATTTACTACTCTCAGGAAGCACTGCAACAGCTGAGTTTAAATGACATTTTGTCCAGGCAAAATTTGCATATTGTGGCTTCCATTAGGCCTAATCACAGCAAGGAAGAAAATGAAAGCCCCTTTAGGTAGAGGACCTGCATTCAGGTTGCTATTCTTGTTGGGTGCAATTTGAAAATTTAGTGGTCTTGAGGTCTCTGTGATTCATTCCTGATGTGAAAAGAAGATCATGTTACTTCCTGTCTTCTTGTTCTTTGCCTCTTTTGACTTTTTGGATGGTAAGATCCTAAAATTGAGAGCTGTTTTTGCATTCATATTCTGTGCTGAGTGTAACAAAGCCTCTGAGCTGTAACACCAGAGTGATAGGGATGACTCCCCAGGTAAGCAAGATGAATGTTTGATGGCTCCAGTGTCCAAAGGAAAAAAAGCAAAAACAGATGACTGTCCAAATCCATGTCTGAGCCTCACTGCTTCACATACATTTTCACTGTCAGCCCTCCTACCTACTTGTAATTCTGCTGGTAAGAGAAAGAATTTTTCTTACAGATTCTTCCATTTGCAAGCTAACAAATTCGTGAAGGATCAGCAGTTTATTGCAACATCATCACTTTAAACTCACAGTTTTATTGATTAATTAACTGATTGCATTTCTGTGGAATATTACTGGGGGTTTAAGACATCACTTTTGAGAAAGATTTCCTGCCACGGAGGTCTTCTTATTTATATGAGACATGAAACAGATTTCAACAGCCAGATGGAGGAGCACAGGGAACCAGACACACAGCCCTGGTCAGGATGACTGTCAGTGGTATCAGTACATCCACTGTTTAAGCACTGTGACTTTTAGGTAGGCCTGGCAGAGAAGAAAGTTTGTGTGGTGAGACAGAAAAAAGGGAAAAGGGTATCTGTCTGTTAATATCTATTACCAGTTTATCCACATAGAGGAAGCAGATATTGAAAGAAAATATGATTTTTTTTCGCACTGGTAGAAACTTAATTCAGAACAAACAAACAGGAAAGAAACCAGAAAAAATATTAAAGCACATTGAATTCACCTGCATTCTAGTTATCCCTGTAATGCTAATCCTCAACTTTACTATTCATTCTCCAGTAAAAGGTTTTCCTTCAACAAAATAAATTTTACTTTTCACTGCCATGAAAAACAATATTGCTTTTCAGATTGCATTATGTATTAGGCGATGTTATGAGTTTTTTTTGCCTATATTTGAAATATTACACCTAAAAATTAATTCTTAATATTTAATTAACAGAAGTAAATCACAGAGCACTTGGCCACATTTAGTCAGTTCAAGAGAATCAGAAGAAAATGCCATTTGTACATATATTGTTGTAGACATTGTAGACCAGTTCATCACAGGTAATGAGGTACACAACAGCCTTTGGTTTAAGCAGAGATGCAGTCTCTTGAAGAGTAGTGAATTTTCTAGGAAAATTTGTTGACCTTGTCTTGAAAAATTGATTAAAGATTGGTACAGTGATCTGCAGATTTAATATGTGTTTAATACATGCATTTGTGTTTCTGTTTGTATTTAGGAAACTATGGTGAAAGTGGAATGGAAGCTTTCAAAGATATGGCAGCAAAGGAAGGGATCTGCATTGCACACTCCTACAAGATCTACAGCAATGCTGGCGAACAGAGCTTTGACAAGCTGCTGCGAAAGCTTCGGAGCCACCTGCCCAAGGCAAGAGTGGTTGCCTGCTTCTGTGAAGGCATGACTGTAAGAGGCCTCTTGATGGCTATGAGGCGCCTGGGACTCGCTGGAGAGTTTTTGCTGCTAGGCAGGTGAGTAATACTGTGCAGTTATAGCCAGACAATTTAGTCAGCAGGGCAAAAAAAAGAAAACGCTCCAGTTTTCTGGACATGAATCACATGAAGCACAGACTCATGGCCTCTCCTATACCTGTGCACATATCAGAGATAGGAAGTAATGTCAGCTGTGTCTTAGCAGTACAAACTCTACAAAGACATGCATTATACCCGTGACATGACAGCCAAACACAAGTCTGCTTGGCCACTCTTAGCAGCAGTGTGTACGGGAAAGCTGGCACACAAATCTTTGATCTATATCACCCGTTTTGTTCACAGCAGTTCAAAACACATGGTGTACAAACAGCCTGAGGCTGTGTCTCATTCCAGTTACTCTGTATTGAGAATTGCTGATGTGGCCTCCCGGTGTACCCAAAAAAGAGCTTCCCAAAACAAAGTTGGTTAACTATCCAGTGATAGTTTAAAAGATCACTTTTTCTTTGTGAGCCAATGTGCTGATTTGCATACTGTCCTAAGGGCAATATATAGGTAATCCTTTTTCTTAGCTCAATGATATCAGTGTTTCCTTTCCTAGCTACCAAAGGAAGAAATGTAAATTAGTGTGTGCTCACCCAGAAGGAAAATATCCTGGGCTCATAAGCAGAGAAGTCAGTCACTGATGTGAACCTAAAGGGATCTTATATTTTCCCCTTATTCAACAAGACAAGATCCCAAACAAGACAGAAAAAACAATGTATTGAGAAAAAAAGTAGTATACTGGGAGTCAAGTATGTAACTCACTGCCTTTACGGTGAATTATTAGAGGGATGACATGTTGTTGTCCCGAGTGTGAACCCTACAGGAGCACAAGTAAAACAGTTTCAGTGAAACAAGAAGTCGTGGTAAGACCTCCAGTCCTTTCAAGGACTGCCTTGGCAGCTGGGAGACTGAGTCTGTCACACTGGTAGGACACCAGTCTCTGTTCCCAATCTGCCCTGGGGCACACAGCTGCCCTTCCCCCTTGGCCAAAGGGGAAAGCAAAGAGGCAACAAATGTGGCGCTTGTCTCTGCCCTTACTCTTTGACATCAGCCTACGTTTTGGCAGTTTCAGATGGGAATTTCTTAATTCTTTCTCTGATAAATGGCAACTGTCTCCACCATTCTTTTCAAATACATTTAATCTGTAGGGACTTCCATGAACTGTTGTGGTCCTTTTCTGGACAGACCTCCAAAGGGACCACAATCCTCAAGGTGAGATTCACCTAAACATTTTTATATGTCTATAATTTAGACACTTCCATGTAGTCATCAGTAGTCTCTCTACAGATAATCAAGCAGAACAGGACCTTTTTTGGTCCCTCATTTGTAATGTGAATATTTCAAGTAGCTCAGAGAAATCATACTTTAGAAAAGGCTTGTACAAAGGCTCTCTTGATCACTACCTTTAGTGGAAAAGCCTACTTGTATACAAATAGATTGGAGCAAATGTCATCTCCACCATCTCTAGCTGAATCTGGTCCCATAGGTTGTTTGTTATCTTCTTCTGTCTTAAATACAAGAAATTGTCAAATGTCTTCAGCAGTATCCAAATTTAGAATCACATAAGCATTGTTTTCAAAAAATGTGTTGGCCCTTAACTACTTCAGAGTCCAAACCATACATAATTTTGTATGGGATTTATATACAACAGTGCTAAATTTAGCCTTCTGAGATGCTTTTATGAATAAGGACTTCAGGAATTGCTGATTGTGAATAAGAGTAGAGCAATTCAGATGTTCTCTTAAAAAAATGCAAGGTCTAAATAGAAGAGTTTTTGGTTTTTTTTGTTTGCTTTGTTTTGTCTCTTTGTGAAAAATACCTGCTTCTAGCTGCAGTGGGAATTGTCATGAGCAATAATAAGAAAGCTGTTATTCGGTATATGACTTCCATTGAGTAAATTGAAAGTGATAGCTTCTCTTAGAAGCCTAAACTGTAAAGTCTTTCCAATTGAAAAAAAAAACTTAAATTCCACCTGACCATTTGGGGTGTATCCATGCCTGTGGCAGTACTACACAATTTAATTGAGAAAAATGCAGCATGAATGGGAAGTGTTTACAAAGAACGAAAAAATAAAGTGTAAGGGTTTTTTCTATCCTTCTAATTTATTATCAGAGATTCCAAGGTAATGGCTAAGAAGTGGCTACTCAGACATAGGGTAATATGTCCCCAGCCAGTAACTGCTGCATCAGACAAGGATAGCTGGAAAGATACAGTCTCTCTACATTTGGCTCTGTACTTCAGAGATCCCAAGGATCTTGGAGCATCCCGTATTTTTCAATAGATTTGTTTCCAATTTGTTATCAAAGCAAAAACCAGAGAAAAATAAAGCAAAAGAGCAAACAAACAAACAAAAACTAACTAGTTTTGCCAACTGAGGACTTTGGTTAGGCTTTGAGTCACCCTTAATCTGTAGAGCAGTGTTTTATGAAGCAAGAATCATGTGTAGGATGTGGGAAGTTGTGGAGTGACAGTGTTCCACAAAAATGTTAATTCTTACAAAAATGCTCTCCTTCCACTATGGGCTAACCTCTAAGTTTTGAGGCAGAGGCAAAAGAAAAAAGCAAAAGAAAAACAGGAATTTTCAAGAAGACTTCTTGACCCAGATGGGGTGTGAGACAAGGATAACATTGTCCAGTGATAACCTGAGTTCCTGTAGAGATGTAAAGCTCTGTTTTCCAGGACCCTGATGTACTGTTTGCTCTCTTGGTTTTGACTGTTTGGCTCTGTTGTCTGTGAATGTTTAACTGTTGGTCAGAAGTTATTTGGTTGGTTGGTTCTGTAGAGAACAATGTAAGGCACTGACCTGGGATGGATATGTACACCACTACAAACCCAGATCTCATACAAGCAGATTATATTGGGACCTCTTTGTACATCATTTGTAGGGGGAAAAGACAGTAGGCAAGATTTTGAGAAGAACAGATGGTTCAGAGTACTCTAAGGGGAAATAGCTACATCTGAAATTAAAGAAGGCTTGTGAAATTAATTTTTCTTGCAATGATATGCAGGAAAATGGACTAGGATAAGATTTATACTTTCATTCACCATCTGATCCTGGAGTAACTCTGGGATACCCATTCAACTGAGAAGGTTATAAAAGGGCATTCCAAGTGAAGTGAGAGTGCCTTTCACTGGAATGCAATGGGCTTACAAGAAAAACTTCATCTATTAATGAATACTTTTTCATTCCTCCACAAATTATTCCCTCCTGTTTTGTTAAGTGAAGAATTGTTTTGTTTCTTTTCCAAATGCACAGAAAGAACTAAAAAGTCACAAAGCCATAGCTTTATGGGATACCATAAATACATCAGCATTTCCACTTCCTCTCTGATTTCTTTTATGTTTCATTTTTAATTTGGATTCACCCCTAGTGTTTTCCATCTAAAGCCTTACAAAAACATTGGGATTTTTTGAAGCTGTGGATTTCTTGCAGCATCTGATTTATGGTCAGATAAACAGAAAATGGATGGGCCAAGGGGAGTCCGTATCACATAAATTACCTTATACAGCCATAAGGGGAGGAAAAATATACCTTTCAATATGCTCTCCACTTTATGCACTTTCTGAAGTTGCATTGCCTGCCTGTGACAGATATGCGAGGTGGCATGTCATTAGTGATTGTAACATTCCAGAGCTTTTTGATTCATGGAAAACATTTCAAATGCTTGGCAGATATTTACCTCATGCATCTTGAAGAACTGGACTTAACCTCAAATATAAAGGTGAGTGTGCTGACTTTCAAGTGTGAAAAAATAGCTATTTTGTCTTAACCATTACTCAAGTTAATTGAGATATAGATACCAGGTTTCACCTGTTTGTCTTCACTGCTTCTGTCATCCACAGGTCATAGGCCAGGAGATACCCATACAGATAAATTAATTCTAGAATAAATAATAAATAAAATCACATAGCAAAATAACTTTGAAACAGACTTCAGAAGGAGCCATGGAGTATTAACTGTGTAGATAAAAACAGCTTGGCTGTACATGATTTTCAGCTGTTCCTTGTTTTATGTAATATTCAGACCCAACAGCTGAAATTTTCTTTTGTGTTGTACACTCACCTTCATCTTGCTCCTCTTGACCCCTAGTTTCTTATCTTTGGACAGAATATCTATGATATTTCTCTACATTGATAATTATATTTGATGGTTTTCATCTGCAAGGATTCCAAAGCATGTCGTAGGATGGCAAAGTATCCTAGTGCTAGGTCATATGATTTTCATAATAAAACAGAAACTATTAGTTGCAACAGAAATTATGAGTATTGACTATTACTGTCCTAAATGAATATAGGTTCAGAAAACACTACCACAGCACTGAATAATTATATTCTTTTTTTGCTTGCTGCACTTATTTTATGTTATATCAATTAACACTTTTGGGATGGGACTCAGTGTGGTGTTGGTGGCAGCTGTTACCAGGAGATTATTACCAAGAAGCAGCTGGGACATAAATACTCTGTTTTGGGGGAAAGGAACTTGAAGATTCATGGATGCAGTCACTGTGTATCTTTTACCTCTAGACAAGAGAACTTCTCTGGTTGTTTTGTTTATTATTACAAAATAGTTATTCTACAAACCCAAAAAGAAAAAGATGGAAATTTTGCAAAGCATTTGTGATTCCAAGTACAAGACAGTTGGACTTTTCCTACCTAAAGAAGAAGAAAAGGAATAGAATAAGGGCATTGGAATGGTCAGGTACTGGAACAATTCCCTGCCCAGGAAATTACCATCCCTGGAAGTGCTCAAAATGTGTGTTCATGTGGCACTTGGGGATATAGTTTAATGATGAACAGTGGACAAGTAGGCTTGATAATCCTTAAGGTCTTTTTCAACCTTCATGATTCTGTGATTCTAAAGGGAAAGTAGAGGTGTATAAAAATGGCTTGTTCAATGTCTCCAGCTTCCAAATGACATTCCACGAGCAGTCTTCAAAAAATTACTAGGACTTCCATTTGCTTCATGCATGCATATGGTGTATCATATTTACTGCTGTATTCACTATCATATCTGATTAAAAAAAAAGAGTTAATTAAGATTATCCAGACATTATTGTTTTAAATGACAAAATTATACAAAATTAATAAAGAAAGTTTATCGGGGGTTGAAATATGTCCTTAGGCTCTATGACTGATTCTGATTTTCAGCTGTCCAGCTGAAGAAACATGGCCAAATTTTATCAGTCTGATTTAATCTCTACATGACTCTTAGATACTTAGCCAGGATTTACAGCAATAATAAAAACCTGTGACTTTGCTGCAATATCTGCAGCAAAGGAATGGGAAATCTAGAGCTGCAGGGCATCCTTCAGAGTTTCCATCTTGTTTGAAGCAGTGAGGACTTGATGACTACATGCTGTAATGTCCTTGCAGAAATGAGGAACCACATCCTGCATTTTCAGGATTCACTCTGTTCTGTGATCTGTGAAGTCTGTGCCTCAGGATGCCTCAGGCCATGCCTCTGAAGTATGCCATGGCTGCAGAGCATGTCTAGATGAAGATGGGTAAGGGCAGGACACCACTTCTAGCAGTGTGATGATCACAAGCAATTCAAGTGAGGCTCTGCAAGAGGGTAGCAGGACCACTGAAGCAGTGCCCATTCTTCTCAGAGCAGCACAGATATTCTCCGTCACTAATCACCTCTCCTAATAATGTATCTGCTTATCTCCTGAGGAGATGGACTGGAGGAAATTGTTATTGATTCTAGGAGATGTTGCAGCAAATGAGCTAAGTAGAAGGTAAGTAGCAGAGATGAGGATAAGGAGGGAGAATAAAATGTGGAGAAGCATTAGTTCCAGGAAGTCCCCAGAGTAATTCAGCTGATAGGGAACTCAGCAATATATATAAAAAAAGCTGATTAGCATCTAAGAAGGGCAACTGTAGCTGAAGGAAAATTAAAGCAAGATAGATGATCTGAGGGAAATGAGATTTTTTTTTTTAACAGTTTAAAAATAAATCTTTTGTGAGATTTTAAGAGTTGTCTGTTGGACGAAGAGAGATCTCACTGCAAAGGATGTAGTGATTTCCTCCCAGAAAGTACTCAGTGTGGTGTGGGTTAACATGCCTTTTTCTATCTTTGTGCAAGTCCAACTGGTGAAGAAGTTCTTGTAAAATAAATTGGGATATGAAATTTTGTAAACCTGATATGTGCTCTAGATTAATTTTTAGTTATTTCTGCTGCTTCTGGGAAGTATTAATCAGATAAAATTATTCTATCTAGAATAGTTCTTACTGCTCAACCTGTGACAAAACTTTGGAAGATAAATGCAATATAAATGTTCAGATCTCTCCTCCAGGGACAAAATAAGCAGGTGAAAAGGTGCTTTTAGAGTACAGTTGTACAACACCAGCCTGTATGAGCAGTCTGATCCTTTTTTCTTCAATCCACAGTAGGCAGGAGTCTGGTGCAGCCTCACCTGAAAGCTGTTTCCTCTAAGACAACTTTCTGCTGCCCACTAATTATTTATCTCTGTCCTCTTGTTCAGGCATCAATGTGTAGACCAAGGAAGCAGGTATCATCATATATGTAGTAATTAAATGCACTGTAAATAGCAGGATTAATTCAGAATCTTCATTGTTACCCCCAAAAAACAGGAATTTAACAGCTAAACAAAAGTTTGCTTTCTAAATCTGTAAAAGAGATTAGGGAAGTGAGAAGCTGTGTTCCCTCCTATATACAGTCTTTTAAAATAAAACAGTTTAGAGTGTAAAGAATAACTTGGTTTTGAACAGTTTTGTGGTCACCATTTGAGGTAGCCTCATGGCTCAGAGACCCTCAGGGTGAGCAATAGCAGCAGTGTCTTGCTGCAGATGGAAGCAGTGAAGTGGTTGGTCAAGGCTGTTGGTGCAATGATTGAAAAAAGTATATTTTCCTTTCTGTGGTTCAGACTCCCCAAACTATGCTTGAGGATTTTAGGGAGACAAGTGAGGCAAACATATCAAACATATACACTGAAAGCCAATCAATCTGCCTGACTTTTTAAACTTTCTGTGATGGATGAGAGTAAGCTCTACAACTATTTGGAAGAATGTCTTCATTTTTCTCTTTCAGGAATGATATGTGTTTCTTGGAGTGGGTGGTGCTGGTGGTGTGGGGGTGGATATCTACCATGGCATCAAGAAAACAAAGAATTTCCAAGTGTGCATATTGGCAAGTAAGCACACCTTCTACACATCTGAGAATGTAGCATTAGAAAATACTCTGTCAGGTCAGATCAAAGGGCCATCACACCAATGTGTTGTTTCTGGGAATGGTCAGCAGCAAATGAATGGCAGAAAGTGACACCAGACCAGGCAAGTTCTCATGGAGAATTCTTGGTGCCTTTGTAAGGGAAGCCCTTGTGGTCATCTTAGTGACCCTCCTCAGCCACAGCCTTCTATGTTGGGACCCCAAAGCTGGAAGCAGCAGTCCAGGGTCTCATGAGAGAAGAGTAGAGAGGGAGAATCTCTTTCTTCAATATGTTTTTTCATGCATACCTCTTTTGATGCAACACATAATGAGTTTGACTCTCCAGGCTGGCAGTTGACATTGCTGGATCATGTTGAACTTCTCATCCACCAACAACTTTAAGTCCTTCTCCTCAGGGCTGTTCTCAATCCATTCTTTGCCTGTACTTGTGTTTGGGATTGCCCCTTGAACTTGGCCTTGTTTATCTCCATGAGACTCACACGGATCCACCTCTCAAATCTGTTAA
The DNA here is from genome assembly GCF_971803275.1 of Cyanistes caeruleus. NCBI lineage: Eukaryota > Metazoa > Chordata > Aves > Passeriformes > Paridae > Cyanistes > Cyanistes caeruleus. The sequence goes on from NC_141703.1 coordinate 80,384,016, forward strand.
ATTCCATCTGGATGCTATCCATTCCCTCTGTCCTTGTTGTGACATGACAAATCATGCGTGTCCAATTGAATTATTTATTTCCTGTAAGTAAAAGTCTGCTCTTTCTCACCTAGAACTAGCATTAACAGCCAAAGGAAGGTACCTTTGTTAGTCAATATGTTTGAACAGAATTGTGCCTCAGCACTGTGGAAAAAGACAGTGGCTCAGGATGTCCTTCAAGCCTTTTATTTCTGCACTGGTTCACCTCAATGAATTCATGCTTCATCCATCTTTGGATAGATCTGCTTAAAGTCTTTCAAAGACAAAAATTACACTCTCACTCAACTTCTTCCGAAGCTTAACTAATCCTTATATTCTTCCTAACGTCAAACCGACAATTTTAATCCATTACTCCTTGTCCTACCCATGGGAACAAAGGAAGCAGTTTCTAAGACTACAGTTTCTATATTTGAAGACTTATGCTTACCCTTGTTCTGCTTTGACAACTTTCAGTATGAACAGAAAACAGTTTTTGCACTTTGGAATAGCATGAGATCTCTATTATCTCAGTGGAAATGAGGCACGAGGCAAAGTAGAGAAATAGAGATGTCAAACAATCCTGAAGAATTATATAAGGTTTATTTTCATTGCTAAATGACAAATTCATGAGATGACCTACACGGTTGAAAAATAGACAGTGTGACAATCTCAAAAATAACTCCATATTGCCAACAGACCTGTGCTTGCAGTTCTGCATAAAAGTAAGTCAGAGGCATTGCTGGGAAATTGTGTGCATTTGTGGGTGCCTCTCTGTTCTCACACAAGAGATGTATGCCTCTGATTTTATATTTGACTTGGAAGCTCTACTTTATCCCACAGCTTATTAAAATTCAGAATAGGAGAAGACTATGGGTGGCTGACTTAAGACTGTTCTCTTCAAAGATGTCTTCTGAGAGTGATAGGCAGCAATCACAGAGAATTTTCTGGTGTAAGCCTATTTTGAGAATGAGAGAGACTCTTCCGATTCTAAGAAAAGGAACCAAAAACACCCTTTGAACAATGAAAACATTTTCTATTCAAGCTTGAGAAAAGATGAGATGTTTTCTTCTCAAAAACATGACTTCAAGGCATAAAAATAAATTAAGATGTTAAACCCCAGCATTGTTATTCCACAATTTGCTGCAGGCTAAATGGTAAAATGTAACTTTCTAAAACATTAGATGAAAAATGTGATCCAATATACATTCCTAGAAAAATTTAAAGGCAGTTGGAACAGGATGAAAATTAACATTATGCATGAGATTTTCTGATCTTTAGAAAAACTACAGAATTTTGATCAATGAAGTTAAGAGAGCCTAAAATGGTCATTTAATTTAAAAAAAAATAATAAAATACTGTTCCTTCTCTAAAATTAACACTGTGACAAGTCAGGTTTTGCTGTAAGGTAACTGATAAACCCTTACAATCTGCTTCTTTTCTGTTGTCTTTTCTGCAGCAAGTGGGTATGATATTTTCCATGACTTCTTTTTAACTCTTTATTTTTCTGATTTATCTGCATCATCCCAGAGTCTACACTCAGGATTAGTGACACACAAACCACGTACACATGTCTGTATACAGAGAAAGTGTTTGTGAAAGGGGAAGTTCCAAGGGTTTGTATCTCCATATTACTGTGTCCAGATAAAGAGAATCTGTTCCAAACCATGGAGTCCAGGAACTGTCTCTTCTCTCAGCAAATCTGTCATCAATTCTGCTCAAGTCTCAGTTTCTTAGGTACAGAGATCCTTTGTGTAGGTAAGCCATAGAAAAACATGTGGCACAAAGGGGAAGAAATGCTTGACCACTTGGACAGCAATTGTTCACTTGTCCCAGCTTTGCAATTACTTTCACAAATTTCACACTTTTTCAATTAGAGAACAGTGGGACTCGGAGGGGCAGGTAGGTTTTTTCTCCAAATTACCATTTTACTTGATTTAGTTGTACTCAAAACACATGGAAGATCTGAACATAAAAACATTACCCACACAGCAGAGATTTATACAAATGAACCTATCTCACTAGTGATTCTGGAAGAGGGTTACTCAGAGTAATGAAAACTTCTGATTTGTATACTTGTGGTGTAATTATTTTTTCTATCACTCTATTGAAGTGACAAAGCACACATGGCAGTGCATTTCCCCCTCACCATGGCTGAATTATAGTTTCTAGTGCAGCCATTGTCTCTCCAGAGGTTATGGCTGAAGGCAACTGACAAAGTGAATGAAATACCAGAACTCACTAAACCTCATTCTGTTGGAATTTATTCCACTCCTGCCTTGAAAGGATATTATAAATCATGGCAAGAATATACTACTTTCAAGAAGACTAGATAAAAAAAGCCATTCCATTTCAAGGAATAAGGCCCAAGCTGAACTTCGTTGATGATTAAAAGCAAAAAAAAAAAAAGAAACATTCAAACATTAATTAAAACATTAAAAACATTAGAAAATTACACATATTAGAAATGTGCAATAACAGAATTGATTAAAGGAATTTTAATTAGGAAGTTAAAGTTAATAAAATAAGATTTATATATGCTAAGGGGTCATACTGTTCAGCCTTTATTCATGTTGGTTAGCGATAGTGAAGGATGTGAAGACTGACTGAATTATAACGAGCAAATCATCTCTATCCTGGGAAAATGTATAGTTATAAAACATGGTGATTTAATAAATTTTAGCTGGTATGTTTTTAAGCATTCCGTGTCTTGAAGTGCTGATAGGCACAAATCAGTGTTGATCTTGGATGCTGACTATTTTGAAATATGATTGGCTGATATGATTTTTAATATAACTCTACTAACACATGCAAAAAAAGCATTATTCCTTGTATCCTAAAAGTTAAAACTAAGTAAATTAAATATATTTCTGAAACTCTTTGTGTGTTCAAAGGTTTCAAGCCTTATCTAAATCAGCTTTTCATAGCCAAATGTGAATCATGTGGATACTACCTAAGTAAATAATTGCATGTTAGCCACTCAAGATCTGATTTTATCTGAGCATTTCAGACATGAGGAAAACTATATAATGTAATGTCAAATCAGCAATATGTTGATGAGGATGACCATCACAAAATAGAGGGGCTGATGTTAGTTTTACACTTCATAGAGATTTTATGGGGCTTCAATCAAAAGTAATAAAGAAAAATGTGTTATTTAGCTGCTTGACCTGACACCAGATATTTATACAAAGAGCTACAGACTCTTGCTAGAAAGAAATGTCAAGAAACCAAAATGACAACAGTAGGTTTTTTGCCTAGTTTTGTTGATAGCTCATTACTTGAAATTGCCTTCAGTGAAAGACATTAATGAATGCACAATTGATTTTGGTCTTTAAAAGAATAATCATAGACAGAACTGCTTCTGAAGTTGTCATCTCCTAGCTGTATTTTTGAGAAACTTCATGTGAATTTTTTTTTTATTATAAAATGTATAACTGATATGATCTAGCAATAAGAAAATAGCTTAATTACTTGTGCAGCAATTTCTCTGTCAGAAATCTAATTACTTCTTGATGCTCCATAAGTCCTTGTCATGGGGAATCTCCCAGTTCAAGAGTTGGGTAAAGGTAATTAGTGTTTTCTAATCACGTCCCCCCTTATTTTGCACTACATTGAACTTAATATGCCAGTTTCACCTCCTGTCACCCAGAAGCTCAGTGGCAGTTTGTTATTTCATTCTAGCTGTGCTCTTGTGACCAGAAGAGTGATTCCAACAAAGCATTAGCTCCTCTCTCCCAGCTGAAAACAGCAGGGCCAAAGGAGCACCCTGAGAACTACAACAAAGAAATAGTGCAGGTACCACAGAGCCTGCATTTTGTTCAACTGCAATAATTTGGTTGGGAAATGCAGAAATTCCTAACCACAGGAAAGCAATCAAGGTGTTTCCAACCAACCAGTTGAAAATAAATGCCTTCCTTCTGAAATGCTCAGGGTCAGAGCATAGATTCCAGGCAAGGAAATGGATTTTGGGCTTTATCTGAGGCTTTCTTATAAGCAAGTGGTGACTTACATTTCTCTAAGAATGATGCTAATCCTGAACTCAGGTTGTATCTTCTTTGATTCTCTGAGATGAGTGTTGTCTGAACCTCGTGCCATAAATATAAGAGAAAAGGAGATAATTGCTTTTGAAAATATACAGCAATGGTTTTATATCATAATTTCATTCCTAATTTAAACAGATTTTTATCTGGCCATTATGTAGCACTGATGGAGAAGCACAACACTTGCCTTAAATAAGGCCAGTGTTAAATTGGCCTGAGCTTAGTCCAGTAATCAGTAGCAAGATGTAGGCATTGTACACAGTGTGATTCAGACCAAGAGAAGGAAAATTCTCCTCTGCTGGGGGTTTGGGGTGAATGCCAAGCATCCATTGTGTGCTGAGAATTAGGGAAGATAAAATTTTCACTAATGTATCCCTCTCTCAGACAGGAATATTGGCTTTCTAGGAAAACAGAGATGATATTTTTCTTCAGGTGAGTGGACAGGTGCAAAATCAGGGAGAGGTTTAGCAGGCATCTGTTCTTTAAAAGAAGGGTACATCTATGGTGGGAATCCACTCAAGGGTAGGAATTTATACACCTTCAGGAAAGAAAATTCTTCACCTTGAATCCATTTTTTCCAGAAATGGCATAGTAAATTCACATCCCTGCATACCTCTGCACCTTCTCTCTTTGCTCAGAGGCAGGTTCTGGCATCTTCTGCTGCCTTTTACCTTAAAAAGGAGCTCTCAGTCAGATGTGCCAAGGGACAGCTGAGCCTACCAAACAGACTGACTCTGACTACAAAACTCCTCTGACTCTGAGGAAGAAAATGTCTGAAAATTCTTCCAGGTTTTGGAAATCCTAGCTAGGACTAACCTGGAAGCTACAAACTTCAAAAGCTTAAAACAGTTATTCGTGAGAAATTTCAAGGAAGAAGTTTGTTTCCTGGCCTTGATCAGCTCTACTGATTCTGTCTGAGGATGTTTCACGCTGACATTTCTAGTGATTTTGTGTCTGGGAGCTATCAGAGACAGACCAAGGTGAATCCAGATGCATAGATATGCTACAAAATAGTTCCTAAGATTGCTTTCTCTTCTACATATGTAGCAGGTTTAATGGTGACCTTCTCCTTCTGGCCTCTTAAGACAGAATCCAGAGCCGCGTGCAATGATACTAAAACTTTATATGCTTGTAACAACTGAGAATTTACTGTTAGAAGAAGGTAAATTATTTCTGAGATTAGTTGTATTCTCCTGCAGATTATCTGCAAGGGTATTTTTGAGCTGCTGTCTTTTGAAAATGAATTTTCTAAAAATGACTAAGGCTGTATATGTTTGTTTTTTTATTATAATCTGTAACAGTGGTCAAGAACCAGAAATTTCATCTGATTCAAAAAAAAAATTATCTTAAAAATTTACTGATCAGTACTAATGACATTGCTGCATAAACTTTATTGAAAATTTATTACAAATAATTTTTCTTTAAAATATTCACTTAGAAAAAATGTAACTTTTATTTTGATAGATGAAAAATTGAAAAGTCCTCATCTATAATAATACCTGTTCTTTCAAAGTTCTGAAAAGAAAATATCTCAAGAATTAAAAGAATCTTTCTAGAGTTCCAAAATTCACATGATTTTTGATCCCAAATTACAAAACTTTGCAGCTAGAAAATTTTGCCTTTATACTAATTTTTTAATTTATTTTTTTTGGTGAGCATTCCACTCACTGTTATTCGATTCATTATAGTTGTATTACCCTGGGAATGTGCTTCTTACACAGTAGATGTAAGGAGTACCAAAACCCATTTCTTTGACAGTTTGGCAGGTGTGTTTTGTTTTGTTTTGTTTTGTTGTTGTTGTTGTTGTTTTACATCCCAGAAAACAATTAATTTTGAAATTAAATGCTAACATTATTCTGTATCAAGTCAAGAGGAACAGTCAAAAAGTAATGTGAACTATGAACTGTGTTTCTGCCCATAGGTATTTCAGGAAATGATTTCTGCAAAGCACTCCTTGCCCTGGCAGCCTTTAACATCTGAGACATTCTTCCTCTCAGCATTCACAAGTGTCTCATCCTCTTTTAAATCTCAGTTTAGATATTGTCCTCCATGCTCCGTCTAAAAACATGGCAGTAGTGAGCAGAAAGTGAATATCATATTATCTCATGATGCTATTGATTTTATTCTCCTATCTTTATGTATTTTGTGTTGTTTTTTACCCTTTTGTCTGATTTTATTTCTAAGTATTTTATGTAGACTCTTCCTGCACAGGTCTTAACACCTCAGACTCGTGGATTGTGCCTATGAATCTTAAATTCCAAAGTAATATGAATGATAGATTCTACTCACTGGTCCTAGTTAGGTAGCTTTCCAGCTATTGGTTTCAGGCCTTAAAATATTTTAATCCATTTACTCCCTGTCTGAGCCTTTTACAGGCAAATCCTCTCTCACATACTTACAAAGACAGGAAGAGTTTGATCATTCAGGAGAAAACAGGTAAATCAGTCATTTAAATCAGAGATTGTTCTCAGGCAGTCCTCACAACTCCTAAACTCAGAGACATTGTGTAAATCACAGGGTACAATTTGCCTTTTATTTCATAATTAGCATCTTAATTGGCTATCTTGTTATTAGATCTTGAGAAAAAAAAAAAATGTTTCAATGGTCTGTGACATTTAATTAAGATACAGTAAATTGTTTTCTAAATTGAATCTTGTATTCTTGTGGATATGGTTATTGGAAAAATCACTTGAATGGAAACAACTATCTTCTTAATGCTTCTGCATTTGAAGCAAATTCTGTTCTTAAATTAATGCTGATAAAGGAAAATTCTCTAGAGCCTTGAATTATCTTTACCTTGAACTAAATTATTTGCACACACAAAAACCTGATTTTGCTGTATTTGCCTTGATCTTTACCTAAAAATTTGTTTAAGAAATAAAAAACTCTTGTTTATGAGATAGTCCCAGATTTTACACCATCCATTCAGCTTGTCTTTGCTGTGTGATGTTCTCTTAAGTGTTTAGTAAGGAAGACTAATTACTGTGCCTTAAAGTCCCACACCAGATTAATACTGAGTGTGTAAGAGGAATTTATAATTCATTGATTCCCATTTCAAATTCAATGTTCAAAAAAATGTTTTGAGAGTAGATAACTCTGTCAGTCCTGAACATTACTTAAGTTACTATTTTGGACAAAGTAATTTAATTGACATTGTTCATTACTGGGCTTTTTTAACAGCTGCTCTATGAGTTTTTACTTTTATTCCTCCATCCAGCTTTATGTTCAGCAACACTAATCCAGAGATTATTAATTATCCACTGCAAAAGGATGTGCTTAACAAAATCATTCCCTATCTGTATAGAGAGAAAATTTAACCTGAAACATTGTTTTAAAAAAATTGCTACTCAGCAAAAACAAAGACATCAGGGTGCTTCAGCATTGTTCTCTTATAAAATCTGAACCACAACACTGGGTACAGCTACTGAGAAGGAAATTAACTGTATCCCAGATAAAATTAGGACAGCTTTATAAACCATAACATTAATGATCTACTTCAAGAAGATCATTACGTTCAATAAGCTCACATTAAGTATGCATGCTTCCATCAAACAAAACCTCAGTTGCACCAAGGAAGTTTTAGGTTAGATATTAGAAAATATTTCTTCACAGAAAGGGTTGTCAAGGATTGGAACAGCCTGCCCTGGGAAATGGTGGAATGATTTTAGAGATGTGTAGATGTGGTAGAGCGAGCACATTTCAGTGGTGGAGTTGGCAGTGCTGTGATAATGGTTGAGTCAGATGATTTTAATGGTCTTTTCCAACCCAAATATTTCTATGATTCTATGATTCTTATTGGAAAATAGGGACATTTTCAAGTGTTGATGAGACAAGAAATTCCACATTTAAGAAGATCCTGGACTGCAGATCCTAAGAGACAGGTTTTATTGAACAATCAGATTTTTTTCTCTATTATAAAAGTGATTTTCTTTTTCTATTTTGTAATTCTGTTAATAGTGCTATTCTTGGACAGTAGAGACATATATGTGGTCTATGCTTTTCCTCACTTTTGATGTTTTTCAATCCTTTGATTTTATGTTTATCTGCATCATCTCTCTTATTACTTCACCATCCTGTAGGAACAATAAGTAAAGTAATTAGGAATTATCATGGAAATCTATGTGAGATGTTAAATAAGCACTTTACAAATGAATATCTCATGATGACACTAATTTAAAAACAAGCTCTTTAAAATTGTGCATTTTGTTATGGCAGCTGAAATGCTGTCATGCCAAGGAGCTCACAACACAGAGGAGCTTCAAGTAGGCTGAAAAGCCCAATGAAGGAGAGTCACTAGGTTAAAAATACCCAAGTGCTTTATGCAGGCGTGATGTATCATTGTAAGGGAGATGAAGTGTGTTCTGTACCAAAACTCTTGGCTGGCTGTTGGTTGTGCAGGGTCATTGAGATGATAACAGGAAGGGAAAAGTTGCTCGGTTTTGTGTATGCCAGAGGGATTTTTTGTGCCATGGTATTCCTGTCCTTGAACCTTCAAGCATTTTACAGATGTCCCAAGTGTTACCTTTTCATGTGAGAGACCATGGTTGATGTGTTGGGTCCTGGAACATCTGAGAGACAGGAGTTTTGTGCTTCAGGGTGGGGCAGAGTCTTTCATCCTCTGTGTTGGACACATGGGTTCAGTCATTCTGAAATTACTACTCTATGCCCTTTCCCATGATTAAAAGTCAATGTCTGTTTAGTTGTAGTCATAGGGTTCTTTTGGGAAGAAAAAGAAGGAAATGAGGCCTAAACAGATCTTTTATGATCAGTATGAGCCAATAAGTTTGGAAGATACAGTACATAGCATTCAAGATGTTTATTTAACATTTGCGTGGGAAATACTCTGTAAATCATCCCGTCTGTTCTTGATAGAGGGAAATCCAATCAAAATAATCAGCTAATGTTAGATTCTGAGACTGGATGCCTTGAACAGCCTAATAATAGGGTTTCTCATAATTTTAATGAGGAAAAATGCATTTCATGCATTAACTTGAATTGTTGGGCTTTCCTTAATAGCTGAAAATTCTATTTCCTAATAACCAATTGCACTGTTGTAAATGAACTTGTTGGCTGTATGTGCCAAAGAGGTAAATTCTCCAGTCCCAATTTGCGTGAAGGTGGTCTCTCAGGAAGAGTGCATTCACACTAGTTCAGTACCATTCTAATGGTCTGAACCTGGAGTGTGTTTAAACACCTTCAAAGGAAGAAACAGGAGCCCACATCCATCTGCATAGCTATTACCAAAGTCACTTGTTCCTGCTCATGCAGAAAGTCTGCCAGAGCCCTTAAAATCCAGACTTGACTTTGCATATCCTCTCCATTTTAAGTCATACTAAATACCTCTTCAGTGTCCAAATTCTGTAAGTAAAACAGCTGTTCTTCATGTCTATGGATTATTCAGAAGACACTGAGATGTTTAAAATCAATAGTAAATAGCAATTAAGATTGATTATATATGTGACATTTTTTTCTTTCCACAAGAGAGCCCAGAGGCATTTTCTTTTCCTTCCCCCTTGAAAATGTCCAATCAAACCAGTCTGGCCTTCTTTGATTTGAAAGAAATGTCAGGTTTGGGGGTTTGTCCTTCATTCTACAATTAATTATGACAATGGATTTATAGCCACTTGCAAAACACTGCCCATAATAACTAGTAAGAAAATAGTATTTCTATTACTTATATTGATGAATTGCAAACTTTAAAATGTGAATTCAGCTAGTGCAAATAAAACTAATAAGACATGTATAAATGTCATTAAATAATGGTTTAGTTTTCATTTTAGTTCTCAAGGCATTTAGAGAAAAATCAAAAAGAAACATAATGAGGAGATCAGATGCTACGTGTCAATGCACAAGAAAATTAAGGAAAATTAGGTTGCTAGTAATTATTCTCTGAATATTTAGGTGTAATGGCTTCTGACATTTAAGGATAAATGCAATATGATGAAAAATGAAATTAATGGGTAAAGGCTAGAAAAAATATTATCTAAAAATGAAGGAATTGCTATAATAGTATATTGGAACACAGAAGAAATAATTTACATACTGAGAACAATGCAAATCCTAAACTGAATGAAAAGGAAAAATGAAACTGAGGTGTTGATGAGCAACATTCTGTGATAATGAATCAGATCATCAGATGTTGACATACTTTGAAAAAAATTTCTTTGGGTCATTTCCACCGTTCCATTTCTATCAAAGAAATACACTGAAGATTGACAAATAAGGGAGTTTTTTTTGTCCATGTGTATGTCAACTCTAAACAGCCAAATTGTACTAGTGGCTTGAAATGCATTATGCTACTTAAATATCAGTCTGACAACCTCATTCCGTTTACAATCTCAATATGTGCTGATTCGTCTTGCTACTGCCAGATTTAAAAAACACCAAATTACCACACCAGATTCTAAAAACTACACCATATTTAAAAAACACCAGATTTAAAAAACATCATCAAATGCTATCTAAAAAATATGTATAATATCACTTCAATTTTCATCAGTCATTTTTCTCCCATAACTTCTAGAAAATAAATAATTATGAATGCTTCCAAAAATTTTAACTGGTGGTGAGCAGTACGCCCTTTTACAAGAACATTTTAACTCAAAGAGAAAAGGAGATGTGTCTTGAAATATATTTCCCACTTGCACATGCTTGAGGGTGTGAATTAGGTACTGCTGAATCTAACAATTCCCAGAGACCTCTCATCACATGAATTTTGTAGAAATTTGAGTTTAAAACCATCCTCAGGACTTGAAACAGGTTCAGGCAAAGCTATTACTTTTAAGATATAACATTTGTATTCATGGCAGGCCAATAACACATGCCATTTGATGACAATGGAATTGTGCATTGAACTTGTGATTATTTAAGAACCAATATGGAAGAACTGCAACACCAGTTGATTTTTTAACTGCTGTTATTTAATGATATTTGAACAGGAAGCAGAGGCAGCTGGAAATTACTTACCAAGATCAGATCCACAGTATTTCATTATCCACTAGTGGCACACAAACAAAATATCATTTGTTGGACTTGGTGGAAATTTTAAAGAAAGGAATTGGGGTATATATGCATACCTATGTCCTTCAAGTTGAATGGTTTCAAGGTTTTCAAAAGCTTCAGAGGTTGCCATGCATTAGCTATGCAGATGTTCTGTGGACACTTAGCATGTGCTCAGGTTTAAAGCCTGGCATTACTAAACTTTATCTCTGGCTAATTCAGTTCCTCGACTAAATCTGTAGTATAAATCAAGATAAACAGACTTACAGGTTAGGAGGAAAGGTCTAGTCAACACATTGCCACAATAATAGGTGTATGTCCTGTAGACTAGAACTGTTTGTCTTACATGAAAACACTTTTGATCCTTAGAAAAAGTGTGTAGCACTGGGTATGTTTGGGACAGGACCCATTTTACTTAATTGCAGCCAGATAAAATTTGAATATGTGATCCAATCTGGTAAATTAGTTTTGCTCAATGATAAATAGAAAAATATTTCTGGAGGACAATTCATCCTTCCCTAAAACAGACTCCTTTGTAATTTCATCACTTACAGAAGGAATCCAAGAGGCCAGCTTTAGCAGCTGTGATTCAAGTCAAAATCAGGATACATCTTACTCTGTCTGGACCCTAGCAGCCTTGGAAAAGCGAATATCCTTAAGTCACATTTTGCATCTGCTTGCCTTTTTCAGATGTCTCATCTGCTATATGCTGAAGTAGATACTTGCATATAGGCAACTGCATCAAATTCCAGTTTTAAGTGGATAAAAATTTACAGCTAATTTAAATTTTAAAATTTAATCTTACCCTTATGGTCTTGAAAATCTTCTTATGTTCACTGGAAAGATCTGTCAATTTGAAATAATCAGGAAAATAATAATAAATTTAGTTCAGTACAGCACAACGTCAACATCATGGCCAAGAGCTGGAATTTGGAGATTTCTTTCTCCTGCATATTATGTAAAACATATACTGAAATAAAAACTGCATAGTCCCAAGTACATAGGAATGCTCAAAGCATAGTCTAAAATAGAAAAAGAAAGGAGGAGGAGATCCATATAGCAGAGTTATCACCCATCCTAGTAAAAAGGATTTTTGAAATACATTTTTGTAATTTTCTATGGTGGGTCTTTATATCATGTATCTTGGGATAGAATCCCAGGCTAGTTATTTGATTATATATGTCTGAGTATCAAGAACATGTGTATTAATTTCCTGGAGTCTCAAAAAGAGAGTAGGCAAGCATGTAAAAACAAAATAAATTGAATAAATACATTTTCATATGGGTGCATAATTATCAGTAGCTTTAATCCAAAAAGTAAGTTTTGTTTTCCATGAAAAAAACAATGAAAATTAACATATATTTGTTTCTTTTTAGTTGCCATCATCTGTTCCCGAGTCTGGAATTTTTTCCCAAAAACTCTTGATATATATGGCTATTTGCATATGATATTTGCTCTGGGCTTTTTATTCCTCATAGTTCAAGAAGATATCAGAAAGTGTTTCATGTATGTGACAATTCATTTTTGCAACAGCTTATGTGTATGTGTGGGCTTGGGAAGCTACATGTAATATTTTGAATATATTCAGTTACTTATTTCTAAACATTTACACGATTTCAACCAAATTTTTGACACTCATCTCCAATTCTGAAACTGAAATACAGATCTTGAAAAATTTTATGCATATGCCTAATTTTATTTGGTGTTAGTTTCCTCCATGCAGTTAAAATGCTTTTAGGTAATCATTACTGAATTTTTTAGCTTGTGAGTGAGCTACCTACCCAAGTGTCCATTTTCCATCACTGAATACAGCCAGGGGAGGTGAATCTTCACATGTTCTGTGATTCTGTGATTAGATTCTGCCTATCCAATCTGTTCCAGCCATCTCATCACCTTTATCATCCTCCTCTGGACTTGCTGCAACAGGTGCACATCCTTCTTATGGTGGGGACCCCTGAGCTGGACACAGCACTGCAGATGGGGTCTCACAAAGGCAGAGAGGCAGAATCAGCTCCCTTCACCTCCTGCCAGCGTTTCTTTTATGCAGCTCAGGATATGAAGCACCTTCCTGATGTGCAAGCACACGTTGACAACTCATGCTGAGAATGTCAGCAACCAACACCCCCAAATTCTTCTTCTCAGGATTGCTCTCAATCCATTCTTCACCCAACTTGTATTTGTCACTGGGCTTGCCCCAGCATTGCCCTGGAGTATATCCTCTTTAAAGAGTGGTGAGGAGCCCTTGTGTTAGATTATGGCTCAGAATGAATTTCCATGTGCAACTTCTGTAGCCACAGACACCTTAATGACTTCCAGTTGTCAATCACATAAAACAGTTCTGTTGAACGTATTTGTTTCAGTTTTTTATTTTAACTTTTAAAATTCACTGTAAGTAAAAAGTGGAGATTGGGGCCTTGATGTGCTAAATAATAAAACGTTTCTAATCCTTAAATATTTATACATGCTACGAATATTTTTGCTTAGGACCAAAACTTTCAGGGTATCATTTCACTCTCAGTTCATCTTGATTATAATGGACTGTAATCAACTGAAAGTAGCGTGCAAATTAGCCTGAAGTGTTACTTCTTCTGAGATATTTTTCACAAGTGGAAAGGTTATTTTGTATTGGTTTCTAAAAGATTTGATTATTAAGAGTTGGAGTTTTTTGAGAAAGTGCCTCATCAAAAATTATTAAAATTAATTCTACTAGTTGCAATATGGAAAACAGTTTTGACTTAGCAGCATTTTCTGATAGAATTCTAATAGAATTATAGAATTGAGTATTAGAAGTATAACTGAGACCCTGTTAACTTGCATCAGTCTCCCAATAATTGTTTATGCTTATCCATGTCAATCTTGTATATTAATCTCTAAATCTAGGCTGTGAAGTAAAAACACTTATGAAAATAGCTGAAGAAATGTCACTAGGAAACAGAAAAGAGGAGTTAGAGTAGCAGAAGTGGTGTAACAGAGGTCCATGCTGAGCAAATAGTCCATAACTCCTCAGCATTCATGGCAGTTCTGCATTCAGGTGCTGCTGCGAGAGCCGGATGCCGCAATCTGCGGGTGGCACATGAACAAAAGGAAGAGGATAAAAAAGTTATCAGAACCTATACATCAGCACCCAGAATGTAAATTCTCTTCCTGCTTATACCTTCCCTCAGGATGCAATATCCAGCTCTTTCATCAGCAGTGATACAAATGTCTTCATTCTCACATCAGATCCTGTCTCCTTTTTATGCACCATTCTACAGCACAGTGCAGAAGTCATCTATGCAATGGGTTTGGGATGTGTGATGCACTTTGTGCATCACACACTTGATCCTCGTGTACCCAGTGTCATCATTCTCATCAGCTGCAACAGAGAAGAAGCAAGTGATATATGACTTTACCTGAAATGCTTCAAAACGTGTAGAGATGTTATCCCTCTGCAGTCTCATAGCCCAGCAGAGGAAAGATTTATTAAAGAAGCTGGAACCTGACCTAATATCTTATTTAATCAACAGTGTTTGTTCCACCTTTGCTCAAATTCCTGGTATTACATTATTCCAGGGACCACTCTAGATTACTTGATCCTTTTATTTCAGATGACTGGATTTCTCTCTGTTCATTTTCACATGCCTTATATGTCATGTGGATCTCTTTTGTTTCACCATCTCCTTGTTACCTACCTATTTGTCCCTCTACCTCTCTGCTTACAAGGCTAAACCTTCCAGGCAGTCCTGTCTGGATCTCTGGCAAGAACTGCAGCCTTGCAGGCTTCAAGGTGCAGACAGGTCCTGAATCCAGATGGAATGTGCTGTGACTCAGCAGTTCAAGTGGGCACCAGCCCTCTCCCAGGCACATCAGCACCAGCAGAAGTAGTTTAGGGCAAAAATGCCCCCAAGGCCATTTGTGTACGTAATTTGCACTACCACAGATTCTGTGTAGGATGTGGGTGACTCTGAGTGTAATGAGCTATGTAATTTGCTCAAAAAAGCTCAGAAAAACATTCAACTAGCTCAGAATATATTTGTGTTACTAAGTAACAGATGTTGCCCTTATATCATTTAAGTTTCAATAGTTATTAAACTCTGCCTACACCAGATGAAATACAATCAGTCATAAATTTACCTAAAGAAATTAAATGGTAGAAGCAGCAATTAGGTGTTTAAAACACATAGGAAAATATTAGCTCAGAGTTAGAAAGAAAGACATTCATGTCACAATCAGGGAAGACTGAGTCTTCATTAGATTTTTTTTAGTTTTATATACTTTCTTAGGAAGTAAAAGATGGATTTATTTTGTAGAAGTTTTCAGAAGGTCAAGATCTAGTTTTTCTACAGTTTTGGTAAACTTCACATGTAAAATCTTTACCCTGAGAGTCTTTAAATTTTGCTAACAACCGCAAACCATTTTTTTGTATATGTAACTCTATAGCCTTATTTACATCACATTTTTATATATTATTACAAATGAAAACAGTTGATTTTGTCACAGAGTACATTAAAAGTATTGAATGTCACCCCAAATCTTCTGCAACTGATCCTAGCATAAAATCAGTATCAGTTTGTCTATTAGTGACAGCCAAGTAATCCTGCTTGAAAGGGATGCAGCTTAAGTATTAGCAGGATCACACCATTCCACCAAGCAGTTTTGGGAGACAAATACTTTCCTCTCACTTTCCATAAAAATAGCTTTTCCAAATATAAGAAAATGGGGTTATTCATTGGTTTATTTGATATGGAACTGAAATTCAACTCTTTGAGGTGGCAGTAAAACTGAGGACATACTTTAACCCTCTGCTAAAAAAAGTTCTGAGCACTATGTCAGGACTTGAACCCGCTGTTAAGACTAGACTGACTATTAGTCTCAAAGCCAATAAGGAGTCAAAAAGTAATTTTCAGAGCAGGTGAAAGCATACCTGAATATGTCCAATGAATCAACAATCAGCTGGATGTGACAGAAAAGGCCTCTTTGTGATTGCCCAAAGCAGTTGAATGGACCAACAGAAGGTAGAGAGTAGAGAGTTCACTGTTTGCACCAAGTCTGGAAAAGCAGCTCTTTCAGGTTAGTTGAGACATAGATCATGCACCCAATGATTCTGAGGTTTTCACTCCAGAATGTGGCTGAAATTGGTAAATGATTTTATGAAGGTCATAGGATATATATTTAAGAATGGTGATGTGCTGGAGATATTAATAACTTGCAAGTTTTGTTCCAAGGTGTACAGAGATAAGCAAAAAGTGGAATAAAATTAAATAAAACCCAAGATACAAAAGGTAGATTGCACAGGAATTACCTGCTAACTTTCTTTGAGAGGACAAATAATCCTCTGGAAAAAGTGAATGGATTCTATCTATCACCTGAATTCCTGAAAGGCAAATGGTACAGTAGCACTGTAAAAAATATAAGCTGTCATAGGATTAGGGTTTTAGGGTGACCCTGCTTCAGCACAGGGGCTGGAGCAGATGATCTAATGTGGTCCTTTGCAACCTGACCCATTCTGTAATTCTGTGAAGTGAAATGAAGTATAAATATTTTGAAAAACCACAAAAAAAGGTTAAGGTTTCATGATTACTAGTTTTGTTGAGAGAGAAAATATTGCAAGTAAAGAGTCTTGGGGTCATGTTTATTATTTTCACAAAGGCAGATGGCACAAAAAATTAAAAGAGTGTGAATGAATCAAAATTCATTTTGATACATCAAAATTGAGACATGTTGCCAAAATAAAGAAGATCCATAAAATTGAAGAAGACAAAAACAGTTGTGGTAATTCAAAAGGGAAAATGTTCAGTGTTCAAAATTATGCCTCACCACAGCAACTCATTATTAGATGGTTTGGCTAAGGTGAGATCTTCCAGTATTTGCCATCTATGAAAAGACTTCCACTGTAAGCATGTACTTAAGTAGAAATATCACAAAGCAAACACATCCACATAGTAATTCGTTGATTATGTTCTATGACTATGCTCTGCTTGTCTTAAAATGAGCTGATAATATCTCCAACAGGAATTGGGCAATAATGCTATGCTTATAGAGGCAGTGTCTAAGCCACAGCTGAGACAAGATTTGCTCAGACAGCAAATCAAAAATTTTGGTCTTATCCACTGTCCTTCTTACAGTCTCATCTGGAAGACTCCATAGCACCTTCCATGTTTATAAAAATACAGTATAACTGGAACAGGCATGAAAAAGCACTGTGGTTTAGTTTGAAAAAATTAAAAGGCCACTTGAGGAACTGTAAGAGAGAAAGCTTGTTTGGTGTGGCACAGTGAAGGAAGAATGATGTCATGTTTCCTTTCAGTAAATGCAGTAGGTCAGAGTAAACACAACATAAGAGTAAAACTTGAAGAGGGAGAAATGTACTTTAAAAACAATCCCCCAACAACTAGTCCTGGGGCAAAGGTGATGAGCAGCCTCCTGGATGGCGTTAGGAAAAGCACTGCCTGCATGTTGAGAGGAGATCCTCTTGCCCTACTCAGAACTGGTGACAGATAACTGCTCTGCTGTGTCCACTGAAGGGTTCTTCTGTCTGAAAACTTTCTTACACATCTGTTGAAGATTTAAGTAGCAGCAATGAAAACCAAGCTTCCAAAACCCATTTAGATTTCAGAGGGAACCCGAGTAGCTTAAGAAAGGAATTACGTCACATTTACTTATGTCATCGCGAAACTGGTTTTAGTGATCCAGGAAGACTTGCACAATCCTACGTTTCTCTCAGATTTTTAGTGAGGTTGCTGAGCAGTGAGTGAGTCACAGACTTACCAGGAACACTATTTCTAAGTCTTCTAAGTTCTTTTTTGCAACTCAGCAGTAGCAAGCCACAGTAAAATCAAGTGCATTTCCAGCACAGTTTAAAAGGCTTTCGTTTCATCAGAATGGGGGGATGGTCATAGATTTATGTTCATCCTAAGTATTCCACAAGAAGCAGTTATGTGAACTTGTGTCTTCTGTCAAGCAATTCCAGGACAAGAGCAGCTATTTAGACAGCTCAAGAGTTCCAATAAAGCAGTTACAATGTCTGAAGAATCTTTCACAGCTAAGGACTCCAAGCAGAAGTGATCAGGTTCCACAGTGCGTGAGAATGGCATTGATACTGGATATGACTACCTTTCCATGAAAAAGTATCTTGTCATGTACCCAGAATCACTACACTCAAGTTCACATTTAAATTAATGCGTTAAATTCATTTGTCCATGTTTCCTGCACTGACACTTTGGCCAGCTATGGCCATGTGGCCAGTCTCTGCAGCCTCAGATATTCTTCTAGTACAGAGTAAGACAAGAGTGTGATATCTTAGCATTTTTGAGGATTAAAAATAGAAAAAAATGAAACAGGGGAAAATAAATGTAGGGAAAAACAAGTTATATCTAAAGGATAAATTTGATAACCTCTACATACATCAGCAAAAATGCAAGAAATGTTGAATGATAGAATAAGTTTTGCAGGAGATATTTAATGACTCTTTTCACTGTCATTAAGTTTTTTAGGTATTTAAGTGTTTTGCTGAGCTGAGGTATAATTGACTGATTTGAATGGATGAAAAAGGTTTGAAAATAACTAGAAAGAACATATTTGTCTTTGAATTTGGAAAGAATGCAAGGAAATACTAATTCAGTCATCTAGAAACTTAGAAAGTAAAGCTTAACCGGGTAGGTATCTGTGTAATTGTCCAGTAAATAATCATTGAATTTGTTTTCATCTATGAATATTTTCTCTAGTACAATTCCACATCTGCAAACAAACAAACAAAAAACAACAAAAAAATTTAGGTACAATAAGGCATGAAATAAAGCATTATATTGAATCCATTAAAGATAATTATTTGAATTTAAAGCAAATATAAAACATTGATCATTCCAACCAGTAACTAGATATAGAAAAGCCAGAATGTTAAATTTAGAATGTCTCATATTTTTCAGATGTACTCAGGGCCAAGAATTTCCCTTGAAATTATTCAGCTAAATCAAATCATTCAAATTGTTAAATTATCCATAAGGGAATTAAGAGAGAAGTCTAAATAAATGGATTTGTTTTACATTTAACAAATTATAATTAGAATGAATCCATAATCCCTTTCACTGACAACTTTTGCAAAGATTAAAAATTAATGAGTTTCTTTCTTGTCTTGTCTTTCATTCTGAAACTTTCTCTCATAAAACTCAAAAATCTATCTGCAAAGTTAACTGAAACTTTTTTATACTTCAATTGCTGTAGGAAAAAAAAATCTGGTTTTCATAAATCTTCTCTCTCTTGCTTTGCTATCAAATAATGAATTTCTTCTATGGCCCTCTTTTGTGTACTATACTGTTTACATTGTCTTGACTATTTGCTGTGCTACATTTATGTATCTTTGTATAGAGGAATTTCATAATCAGAATAGTCAGTATGACAATATACTAAAACAGATGAAGTGAGTGCCCCAGGAACAAAATCTACCAGCTATGAGTGTCCCTTTTACTAAAGGTTTTTAGTTTGAAAAAGTCAAACTATAAACCTCTAGTCCATTCTTCACGTCCCTATTCTATAATCTAAACAGCAGATGTGTGTGACTTCTGTAGATTAGATTATATTTATCCCACTTTACCTGCTTATTGACTGTTTTGTATAATGTAGTTATTTAGTCTCTCTCTGTTACATTTGTGTAGGTAGATAAATGGACTTTCAAACAGTATTTCATGTAACTTTTAAGCCCTTGAAATTGAGACAATCTCACCCTAAATGATTAGAAACTTTTTGGAAATGTGTCTCTTACAAACATTTATCTAATAGTCACATTTAAAAGGGACCAAAATGTCTAGAGAAAGTATTCAACAGATTTCAGAATCAGGGCTACCTATTTCCTGGAAGTTCATTAGATTTTCACTAGATGCCCATCTGCATTGAAGTCTCACGTCTCTGGTCTTTGAAGTCTTTACAATCCAGACTATTTTTTTCAGAAAAGTTTTCAGATGTATTTCCTGATATCCAGTGTACACAGACCTTTCCTTTTCATCTGGTTGATGCAGCTTGCTAAAGGAGCAAAAAACTCCAGTTTGTCATCCATCTCATGTTTCCATGTCATATTTTCCAAGTGGTAAACACTAGCTAAATACTGAGGGTTGAATTTAATTCAGCTGAATTTGAGCCATCTGAAACTTCTCATCCATTCTCACCTTTTTCTCATGAAGTTTTATTAATCTGTAGCTATTCCCTTCCTCGCTCCCTTCCATTCATGACTGTGTTATAGAGCAGTATCTCCTCAAAGGGTATAAGACCCTGCTCCAGAATTAATTTCTCCCTTATCCACGAGTGATAGAAAGTCTCTATAAAGAATCCCTCCCTTAAGCAAAGGTGGGTTCTGTATTTGTTATCACCTGACTTCTGAAGTGAGGAGGAGCAGCAGACACATACAGGGATATCTGATTTATCTCACTGAAATATGCAAAAATATGGATTTTCTCACCCTCCTCCCCTAGAGTGATAAACCAGGAATTATGCATCTTTGTAGTAAACAGAAGAAAACTCACTGGAAAAGAGACACACACACTTTCATTCATGTGTCTTAATGTTCTGGAAGAGCATGTGGAAGAAACTTATTTGAATCTATTCCAAACTTATTGCACTCCTTCAGTGCAGGAAAGCTCACTGCTGGTCAAAAGAGTATATCAAGGAGAGGATTCTCTGTGACTTACATTCTGATGGTTTAATAAGCAGTTTCTCTACAGTCAGCCTAACTCATATTCTGTTGAGTCAGGGGCAAGCCATGTCTTTCCCAGCATAAAACTACTCCATCAGAGCTGGATTTCAGTGCATAAAGTGAATGTCAGGGATTGGGTCTTTCCAAAATCCTCCTGACAAACCTTTAGGCAAAATTGTATTTATTTTTTTGGAAAGTAGCTTTTTAAGATCTTTAGCTTTTTAAAAAACTTTCATTGGTTTTTGGTTGCCACCCAGATAAAATCATCACATCTTTAAAACCTCTTTTCATATAGTAATGCCATCTTGGGCTTTTTTGTAGTACCTTGTGGGTTACTCATCAGTTCCTTTAATATTGAAAAGCTATGAGCCAGCTGTTAACAGATACAATAATATGTACTAAGTATCACTGACGCAGAGTGAAACGTATTTCAAGTTTCTCCTGCTCAGGTTTGTCCTCCCATAAGTCTTTTATTGGGGGAAGGGAAGGGAAGGGAAGGGAAGGGAAGGGAAGGGAAGGGAAGGGAAGGGAAGGGAAGGGAAGGGAAGGGAAGGGAAGGGAAGGGAAGGGAAGGGAAGGGAAGGGAAGGGAAGGGAAGGGAAGGGAAGGGAAGGGAAGGGAAGGGAAGGGAAGGGAAGGGAAGGGAAGGGAAGGGAAGGGAAGGGAAGGGAAGGGAAGGGAAGGGAAGGGAAGGGAAGGGGAAAAGAGAACTTAACCCTTTGACACATCATAAACCACTGCCCTACTGAACAAATATTTGTTTTTTAATAAAAAAATATAATGCCTTTTCTTCTGGTTCTGTGCTTGACATAATTGCAGCCTTTATTCCAGATCATCATATTATAACAATTAGTATAAGAATGGGCATCTGTATAAGATTTATCATTTGGTACTTCATTAAAAAACATGCAAAACTGTAGATGCTAAAAAATTAACCACAAGCTCAAATAGAAAGAGCTGTATGCCAGCAGAAAACAGGCTGGATACACAGACTACTTTATTGTTTTTCCTTGTTGCCATACTAGTATTGCCATTGACAACAGCAATAACAACCATTTCCATTTGTGTAATCACCCTTATTCCAAAACAAATGGCAAATCATAGGCCAAATGATGCTTTTGGTTATATGGCTTAATAAAGGCACAGATGCTTCCATTCCAGAGTTGCACTGGTGCCATGAAGAGCAATTCTACCTTTATTTTTCAAAAAAAATGAAGAAGGTTAATATGAAGCCCTCTTTTGAATGGGATGCAAAACATGGGAAACATGTTTGTTTTTTTTCCCAGAGCTTAAAGGAATAATTTGAAAAATCTTAGATATAGTACCTCAAAAACTGTGTTTTATCTATGAAAAGTTTAGAGCAGAAGGCTAACATTTGTTACTTGTAACAAAGTATAGCTCTTTCCTTGATGACCCCATCACAAAAGTAGCAATGCAGCCTCCCCTAAAGACTGAAAGTTACAGGGAAACCAAGAGCACAGATAAGTAAAACACAGCAATATGCTAAAAACATAAGCATTATTTGAGGCAACTACCTGCTAGAAGGTTATTGAGTCAGCATAATGTCAGAACATCCCATCCTAATCAAGCACCAAGCACTTCAACTCTTCACTAACTGACCTTTTGTAGAGTACAATGTCATTTTGCCTCCTCCACCACTGGCAAAATTTCCATATCTGGTCTCTCAAGTCTGGATTTTGCCAGCCCATGCAGTAAATCTTGCAATTATTTTTTTGATAGATTGAAAAAAATTAATATTTTCTTTCAAATGGCACCACATTTTAAATTTATTTGCCCTGTATTCATTTTGCTCTCAGAAAGAAGCTGAACAAAAGGTAATGTTTCTTCCTATAAGAAATTTTCTGGTTTCAACTTATTTTTATAATTTCACACTATGATGATCCTCAAGCCAAATACATTCTCCTGTGAAAATGTAATGTGTGTCTAGCTGAGCGATTCCAGAACTAGATTCTCCACTGTGTGAAAAGCAATCCTCCAATTCTGGAAGATAAGTGTTCTCAAATGCTGATTGAAAGTACAAATTTTCTACTTTACATATTTCTGAAACTTAAAGACTTGGTCTCTCTATATCTTAGGATAACGCTTTAAACACCACTCTAATCACAGAATAAAATATAAGTTTATGCAACATAGTACCATAAAAATATTGTCTAAACAGATTTTTTTTTTCCTGGGTGGTTCAGACCTTTCTAAAATGAGGATAAATACTTCAAACGTTTCAACCACAAACGTTTCAACCTTCAATTCACTTGAACACATGATTTGTCATGCTATCACACTAATTTGATTCTGCATAACTTGAAATCAACAAATAGATATGTGAAACTCAAGTTTCAGGTAAGAAAATATAGTAGAATGTTATAGCTATAATAATAAGTAGGGTAAGAATTAGGAAAAGGAGAAACCATTAGAAACCCCAATGATGAGACACAAGAAAATCTGACAGAGTTAACTATCTTCCTTTCAAGCTAGCAGTTTTTAATAAGGCTAGCAATGTCATACAGTGCCATAACTTGTCTGCACATTTCAGTTTGCCTCTAACTGGCTTGTGAGAACATGCTTTTATTGACTTGTTTTCTGTCATTTAATAGTGGTCATGTTGTTGTTATTGATCTGCACCTGAAGCAAAACAACATCTTCATTTTCTCTCAGAAAGTAGATATCTGTGGCCTGGGTTTATCTTTCCTAAATGGAGAATTAAATGATGTGCCTAATTTGGAACTGTTATTATTTAAATCGCTTATATAAAGAATTCTTCTTGATGATGAAAATAAAAATTATGTATTGGAATCCTCGCATGAAGCTCAGAGAGGTCCCAGGAACAAGGGCTATCTATCCTGAACATGACCAGTGTCCTGGTTTGGGATAAATTTAAAGAGGAAACCTCTGAAGTGGTTTCCTATAGAAAGCAATTCAAGTGCCTGCTCCCTCAACCTGTTCAGGAGACAAACCACCTCTGAGAGAAGTGGAAAAAGCTGTTTATTTAACAAGCAATGTATTCACAAACATGGAAAAATTAATAATATTAAACAATGGAACCTCTCATTGTTCTGAAGAGATGGCAAACTCAGAAAGTCCTTTTTGTGGGATGTGGCTCGGCTCACTCAGTCTCTTATCAGTCCCTCCTGTGCTGGAAAATGCTGCATCCTGGGCCCTGGTGGGCCCCAGGTGTGAGTTCCCGGTGTTCTTCTGGTTTTTCAGTCCAAAGCAGGGAAAATCAGTTCCAAGAAAAGAGAAAAGCCACAGTCTGGGGAAGTTTTCTGCCTCAGCTAGCTAAAAGCTAACTAATAGCAAAAAGCTCTCTCCCACTGTCCATTCTGCAAACACCACAGTCAGTGAGAAGGAATATGGAGGAGTGAGTGTCATTTCTGAAAAAAAACTGCAGCTTCTTCTTTCCCTTCTTCACTCTCAGAACCAGTCTTGAATGTGCAGAAGTTAGTATCCAGCATAAACAGAACAGGCAGTTGGGGGTACAAGCATCATAAAGTTGCCCTTGGACAACCAGTTGCACTCGAGGCTTCAAAGCCAGGAAAGCCTATAGTGTCACTTTATTTGCCACTATAGATGTAACCATACAGAGGTAACATGTGGTGATGCCAAGGTGTTAGAGAACCTTGCAACCCTCCAGATTCTCTGCTGCGTTATTAGAGAAGCTACCCGTGTTATTGTGGCAAAATTCCTAGCTGGCCACAGCTAAGTCTCACTGCAAACTCCAAGCACACTGAAAAGGGGGGATGAAAAAAGTGCATCTGCTACAGATGTGAACAATATGGAATAAACCAGTATGATGCCAAGTCTCTTGTATTTGTTTCTTTTCCTACATTTCTGTGATCTACAGCCGAGGCCCACCACCTGCTCACACAGAGCTGCCTTCATATGTATCTGGACTAGCATTCAAAATGATATCACTGCAATTGAACAATAAGATTTTCACACTGTGCTACAGGAGTGAACTCAAAGTCAGGCAATAAAGCTGAACTCAGGTTAAGGCTGAAACAAATTACCAGTGAAATTTGCCTATTACTCCACTTTTAAATGAAAACTAGTGCCAGCAATTTTTTTTTTTTTTTTTCAAAGCAGAACAAAAATCAAATCTTTTACAACCTTGCTTAACAGCAGTACTGTAAAGTTGAATTTATAAAGCATGTATGATAGGTATGTTCAGATTTATACCAGTAACTGTTCAGTAACTAGAATGTCTCTGTAGGTTTTATATTGGCTGCATAGACAGAGATACTGCCTTCAGCTGAGTTATGAAATTGTTAAGGATTCTAGTGCTAGCTTCAGAAAATCCAGAGGTAATCAGCATGAGCAGACTAAAGGATACAGTCTGTGGTACTTCTTGCCATAGTCCATGAAACCACAGTGGAGGAATACATTAACAGAGGGAAACATTTTGTCCTATTCCACCCTTTTCATTGGCACTTCAAGCATCAAGGAGCCACCAAATATTTTAATTATCTTCTCTCTGCTAACAATAGCATTTGACTTAGTTTTTTTAAGATCTTTTTTTGGAAGACAGATAATTTGTAAATGTAGGTAGCAGACCAGGACAGATTCTGATGCTTTTACTCACACCAAGTAGTAAACTGCTCTAGAAGTAGTTCTGCTAATTATCACAGAGAAAGGCTATTAGCAGCAGCAGGAGACCTTTCAGGCTTCCTCTCTGAATTACCACAGCAGATGTTAGAACCTCCTGGAATGTAGAAAAGCGTGTACAAAAAGTTAGTGTTTAAAATATATCTTTAAATGAAGGACATATTTTAAGTTTGTCACCCATTTAAAAATGACTTTTGGGCAAGATATTTCTTCCAGGAACAAGAATGAGGCTTGTAAGTACTGCTCAGGTGTGAGGAAGTAAAAGCAATCTGTGGGCTTCAATCTGTGTTGTTGCTGACAGAGTGGCACTTAACTAGTATGTTTAGGTAAATAAGAAATCAAATACTGGATTCTTCTTTAATTCCTGTTTTTCTGATATATATATATATATATAAATTAGAAAAACAAACTTCTGGAGTGCACTGCCTGATGTGTGAAAGCTGTGGGTCTTGGGAGGGACTAGATTATTTGTTCTGAGGTTTCCCTGTGGAACTTGAAGCTCTCCTTCATGTAATCACTGTTAGACTCCATGTTTTTTTATACGAGTAGATATACACATGAAATAATATCATGAATGATAAAAGTTAACTCTACAGACTTTGGCCTCTGTATCTTTATGTAAAAACCAAAACATCAGAGTTCATGTGCAGCAAAATTATATTCAAACAGTATCAGCCTTGGCTAATGATAGCAAATATCTTTCATATTATTGTCATCTGCTACACACCGTTAAACCAAGAATATTTTTCTAAGGTGACTATTATGTTCATTGTCATCAACAAAACAAGAAAGTCCAAGTCTGGTTCTCCTCAGGAAAAGAAGAAATGCAGAATATTAGTAAAAGGAAAGAAGTTGAGTGACATTTATAAAGAATGCTGAAAGCTAGAAGAAAAAGAAGACGGAGACAGAAGTCTGTTATTTTGGTTGCTAAAATATCCGTGATAAAATAGGCATCTCACATGCACATATCCATGCTAGAGAGACATAAAATTGCATTATACAGAGGTGAGAAAAATGATAAATGGCCATAAAGGTCTCCAGCCCAGAAGAATCACATTTAGTCCATGTATACACACAAGGACCCATATATAATTTAGTTTGCAATGATATTGATGAGTTATGAGCCCCATACAGAAACTGTAGGCTTGCACTACTACAGAAGTTTCATGGGACAGCAGCAACCAGCAAAATGGGACAGAACAAGGTTGTTTCCATGTTTCAAACTGAGGCCAATAAACCATGTTTAGTGATATCAGGAGAGGTGACAGATATCACATTTATCTGAGCTTTCTGAAGCACAGCTGGGTGAGAGGTACTCTTGTAAATTCAATTTCTTGGCATCTGTTCCTAAGGTAAACGAGCAACACATCATTATTGGCACAGTGCTTTCCACTTTGGCACGTACTGACTCCATCCATCACCGTGCTCTTACCTGGGGGCCCTACCTTAGACACAGAGCCACCATCTGTACAGCCAGGGGCAAACAGATGAGACATGCAAGGAACATCTAGACAAATGCATAAAAGAGCTTAGGGACTGCTCCTTGGCTTTGAGACTTACTAGACTGGCACAATTTGTGTAAACACAGACCAATTATCCCTCTCCCCAGACAGGATGGCAACAACCACATTGCTTTCCAGAATGGGCTGTTGCAGGCCATACTTGTGGAGTGACTGTCCATAGCAGAGCTGGTTGGCATGGTCTGAACATATACCAGCCTGCATTCATCTTAGCATTTAAGCAGTAAAATTGAGTGATCTTACCTCTCTTTATTGCAGCATAGAAATAGCCACAGAGAGTAACTTAACCCTTTGTCTTTCATGGTGCTTGCTTTTCATTTATTGAGTTATACCTCTGGAGCTTGGATGTGTTTCCTAGATTATTTAGATTTGTTGCATATTTCTCTAAATAGCTGGATTTCATATAATTGTAGGGAATCCTAATAAGATATAAAATACAAGGAAAGGAAAGCAAAGATGAAAAAAGTTTTAACACTTGATAAACCAGCCTGCAAAAACATTCTTTAATAAGCCTCTTACTTTGAAGTCAGCCTCTAGCCCAGTGGTATTAAAAAAGGGTTTGAACAACACTATTAAGTATATGGTTCAGGTTTTTCGTTGTTTTGCTCAGAGTCAGGAGTTCAACTCAATGCTCCTTGTGGGTCCTTTCAAACTCAAAATATTCTATAACTCTCTGATTTTAGTATATATGGTTCAAGTTCAAAGTATTGTAGTCTATTGACTTAAAGTAATCTCATTTTCATTTACATAAAACTAAACGGTAAGGTTACATATACTTGGTCTTGAATCAATATTTTAAAGTCAAAGTAATTGATAAGTATGTAAAATTGACCCATCACCTTTTATTACTTCAATGGTTAATAATAACCATTCTTCAACTCAAAAATTATTTATTGTGATTTTCATGTGCCTTGAACAGTTCTGGTTCAGGTGGATTTTTCTTTTTCAGATCTAGTTTGGTTTTTTTTTCCATTTTCAAAGAAAACTATCAAATTTTCACATTTAGGCAGCACTGTATGAGAGCTGAGGAAAGATTAGAGGTGATTATTCTGCTTTTCTGAAGGCTTTTATTGGCATGTCATTGAACAATGACATACAAAGCAGTTTCCCTGGGCAACCCTATAGAAAATTTTAATGCACAAATCCTATACTTGCAATCCAAATTTTCCAGGAATGCAGTCCAGAGATACAAACAGAGGAATAATTTCAAAATGACATTTGGGAAAAAATAGAAGCAGTAATGTCTTCCTGATCTGTAGAACTTGGTGAGAAAGATTTGCTCATGTGGGTTGGCATTTTTCATCATGTATCTGTTGTTGGGCAAGAACCAGGAGTAACATTTTTAATGTTTCTTTGGAGGTTTTCTACACAGGATGTAGTATGCCTTTAGTTGATCTGATTCTGCTTGTTTTCCACTGATAATGGGTAAAAAATCATGGTCCTCTGCCAGCATGTCAGTCTCTTGGATCCCATTCACTGTGTTGATCCTGCTGGTACATCTCCTTTTGCTGTCCCTCTAAGTATGTTACTCCACATCCATATGCTGCTGCGTGCTCCTTTATTCCCATCAGCCCCATCCCTTTGTTAACATGGTCTGTCCCTCTCTATGTCTCCTATGTTCTTCCCTTCTTTTTGGTTATGTTTGCTCTTCCTCCTTACACTTGTCATCTCTCTCTTCTCAAATAGCTTTTAGAAAGGAAAGTGATTATTACCAATATGTCCTTAGGTAAGGAGAAATTGAGAGATGGTGATATGTCCTCCAAGCTCATTCCCTCAGAAAGACACTGCTGGACATGGATCTGGTCAGCAAAACCTCACGTGGTGGCTACTCAATACTTCTTGACTTTCACATTCCCTGCTGTTTTTTGCACTGGCGTCTTCTTGGCAAAAATCAGCTCAAGAGTCTTGACAGGCTAGAGAGGTAAACCCAAGCAAAATTTATAATGTTCAAGAAAGCAAAGTGCAAGGTTCTGCACCTGGGCTGGGGCAACCCCAGATATTGACACAGGCTAGAGGATGAAGGAATTGAAAGCAGCTCTGCCAAAAAGGACGTGGGAATACTGGATTAAAAACTGCACATGACTCAGCAATGTGCACTTTCAGCCCAGAAAATTAACCACATCCTGGGCTGCATCAAAAGCTGTGTGGGCAGCAGGTCAAGGGAGGGGATTCTGTTCCTCTACTCTGTGCTTGTAAGACCCCACCTGGAGTGCTGCATCCAGCTCTGGGATCCTCAGTACAAGAATGACATGGACCTGTCAAAGCAAGTGCAGAGAACCATAAAAAATTGCCAGAGGCTAGAGCACCTCTCATACAAAAAAAAAAAAAAAGCGGTTCTGGAGAGATCTTATTTCAGCTTTTCAGAACTTAAAGGGATCAGAACTTGAGAAATATGTAAATATTTTTTTTTTTACTAAAATATGCAGTGACTATGCTGATGAGTGGTTTTCTAGATTTAGACACTAGAGTTATTTCAGGATGTCCTTGTGCTGCTGTGACACATCTGGGGCTTGGGCAGGAGTTCTTTAAGAATGAAGAAGATAGAAACAAATGAATGGAAGACACTGATTTATCACATAGAAAATATAATATTATGCAGCAGATTCATTAATATAGCTTTACTAAGTAATTCTTTGGTGTATCTACCAACCTTTATAAATACCTTACTTTATACATGTAAACCTATAGAGTATTTGCAGAATAAAACAGAAGCAACTCATGCATTTCTGAAACACAGTTACAGCTTTGCTTTCTATTTGGATAAAAACCAAAATCAAAACCAAAACCAAAACCAGCCATTTTTATCATTATTCTATCTTAACATCTTTCACAAGATGATAGCCAAAGAAATTAATTCAGTTTTGGAACCTTGGAAGAACAGAATATGGTTGTAGTTTATATAAACAACTTTCTAAATGAGCAATTTCTTAACCTTACAATAAGAATATAATGACATCAAATCTGAACCTTCTATTTGCAAAATGAGAGTTCAGTACAAAGTTCTTTGCTTTTCATTTGTTGGGGACAGGACCATCTGGAACTAAATGACATTTTAGAAGAAAAAATGAATAAGAAACTGTTTCTGAAATATTTTTGAGTACCATAATCTGTAGACCTTTAGAAAACAGATGAAAATCACTGTTGTACAGCAATTTGTAGTTGTTAAAATGATCTTTGGATAAGACAAAGTGAATTGTTAAATCACAGGCTGGTTGACAAGTCATTAAAAAAAAAATATTGCACTATGGATTGTTTGCCACAGGAAAAGGTAATAGTGGCTTCTTGTTTTTTATATCTGTGAACTTGGGGCAGAAAGGACTGGATATGTGACTGGATATGTTTCCAGGAATAAGTAGGTAAAGAATTTTCTCTCTATGGTAGCATTTCTTTGAGGGAAAGCATTCAAACTCTCCTTATATCTACAGACATGGATGATTTATGCATAGATTAGTGTAGAGACAACACTTGTCTCTTATTTTAGACTGCTAGGGTGCAGGGTGCATGGTAATTGTAGGATACATTAAATCTTGCAGTCACACAAAAGTTTTATTCATGTGCATACTGTAGCACAAATAATGAAACACTGCACCCAGCTCTGTTGCCCTCATTCCTGCACTAGTGGTGACAGCCTTTGACCAGTCTCACCAAGAGCATGTCTGTGAGCAAAGGAGTAAGGGGATGTCACACTGCCTCCACCATCCTTCCTCCATTCACCATTGTCACACATCTACCAGCAACTGAGGCACAGGGACAGAGAAAAATAGAGACGGGGAGAGGTACACATTTCGCAAAGTCATGAGTTTGTCATGAGTGCATGGTGAGGGCTGTTAAGATTGCGTATTTCTTATATGACCTATGTGATTGACTGTCCTCATGACTAATGCAATGGTAGAACGTCTGACCAAGATATTTTCATCCTTTTGAAACATTATTACTGTGGCTGACAGAACTTCCAAAATGAATCGAGGTCTTAAGGTTCTGTAAGTGATGGACAGACTTTTCTGCCTTAGAAATGAGATGGTTTCAACTAATCCCCTTGGGGCAGATATGCGGTATCATTTTATGTTTTAGTAATTGTTCTCAGCAGGTTTCTTAAGGTTGTTAAGGCTAATGTTTTTCCCTTCTTTCAAATTACTAGTGAGGGAGTCATTAATCATTGACATCTATTTTGTAGACATTTACATGCCATGTTAATCCTAAGTCATCTTTTCTTCGATCTACATGATGTCCTTGGGATCACTACTCACATAAACAAGACCTAACAGATTCTAGGAGAATTAGACACTGAAAACAATATTCTCCAAGGGTATAACTCAGCACCATTTCAGTGATGTGGATGGGACGATATCACAGCTCCAAACTGCAGTAACAATAATTTGGGTAATGCAGCAAGTATTAAACAAAAAATGGGAAAGATTAATAAAAAAATGTTTATCTGTCCCTTGTATCTACTCAAATAGATTTCAAATTAAGTCAGTAATTTTACAGCATACATATTTGCCTACTAGAAGAGAGAATTAGAGCAGAAATGCATATTATATAATGCAAGCTCACAAATATCTGTCACATAATACCTTTGCATCTGACAATTAGAGTTTTGCAATTCATGTGTGGCTTGTGAGTTCAGCTACAAGTCATCCATATATAAGTTTTGTGTGCAAGTGTGTATGTGTTTATTGTAGATAACCAGGACATCTTCACAGAACTGCAATATGTGACACAGGATTTAGTGATTCCTGCTATAGCAGCAGTTGCAAGTTGGATGGGATACCCTTGGGCATCTTAAATAGAACTAGATACTTATAAATAGGCAAATTAAACTTCCCCCGTGGATGTTTATTTTGAAAAAATATGAAAGTTAAAATTTTGGAGCACTGCTTTACTCATTATCCCTCCTAGACTCTTGCTATAATCCTTTACCCTTTCCAGTCACTAAGGGATGACCTAGATGCAAGTGCTTCAGATGTGTCTTTTTCCTGCCTGGCCCTCAGCAGCCGTTCTTCACTATCAAAAGTTCCCCACACCCCTGTATTGTATCCTCCAGTCTTTTGCAGATGTAGAGCATTTGAAATGGATCTAGACATTTATGGAAAATGTCCCCATTATTACCCTTTTTCTGGAAATAAATCCTGTAAGCCTTAGACAAGGCATTAAAATTCTCAAGCCTTGCATAACACTTGCCAGGGATAAAATAATTGCATTATGAAAGGTGTTGAGGTTGAACAGATATTTCAGTCTGCTTTTTAAGATGCCAAAGAGAAGCACATTTTCCTTCAAGTGACTAGTACTACGCCAACACCCCAGACAAGTGTCTGCATCATAACTCTTCTGACTGTCATGGAAGACGTGTAGAGGATAACCAGTTTCTGTGGCATGACCTGTTTCTGTTCACAAAGCATTAAATATCTGTTGTACTATAAAATAAACCTCACTCAATGTGCCTTTCTCATGCAATGACTATGTACAGGTTTTTTCCTACAAAACAATTCCAGAAGTAGAGACCTTTAGGCAGACTGCAATGCAGATGCCAGAGCATCAGATTTGATCAGCAAAAAAGCAAAGCTTGAGTTTCTAATTTAAGTCAAAAGTAAGACTTGAAGTACAGCATTCCATAGCTGGAGGGGATGCCTTCAACCTTGGTTCCTTTAAGACAAAGGAAAAATTCTGTCTCTGACATGAACACTGGATGAGCACCTCATGTTGAAAATGAGGTAGAAAAGTACACCCTGAAATGCCTGATTCCATTCAATCAACTACATATTTTTTTCTGGAAAAAGACCAAGCACTTTATCCTTTTCTATCAAATGAGATGATAACCTGGAAATTAACCTTGTTTCCTGTACTGGTGTTTTCTGCTCCCTCTGGGAGCAATGATGGATATAACCATCCACAAGACTCTAACAGGGGTAAAGAAAGTGATTCTGAAATCTTAAAACTTCAGACAGTCAGATTGTCACTGGAAAGTCTCACCTGCAAAGTGTACTTGAAGTTTCCAGGGAACTATGTCACCAGACAAGCCAAGACTTCATCTGTCTGTTTGCTCTTCTTACAGTTCTTTCATAGTGAAATCAATGCACTGACACAGCTTTATGTTCTCGTTATGTAACAGCTGTTCACTGACCAACACACAAGCAGTCATAAAACTACCTTATCTTTATTCTTACGAGTTTACTTATCCCCTACTACCATGCAAAACCTTTTCTATCAGCAGGCTGAAATTATCAAAGATCTGGTACTTAAAACATCTGTTAGTAAAAGCAGTTATTATTTGGAAAGTAGTGCACAGCTAGAAAAATACATGAAGTCAGAAAAGAAAAAATGTGTGCAAAATTTAGACCTCTGTTTCACTTGGAAATCTCCTTTAGCTGCATACCTGTGACCAGTTACCCCAAGATAATTATTTCACAGTCTTATGTTTATATCTTACATAACTGTTGTTTGCTTTCTCTTTTCTTTGGAAGCAGCATGTCAGAATAATATTGGCAAATTGACAGAAATGGTGACAGCACACAATTACATTTGTATATCTCAGATGTAAGACCAAAGGAAATGCACAAGTACAATAATTTCCTCTGCAGTGGCAGCCTGATTTTACAAGAGAAATAGCACAGACTAGACACAAAGTGATGTCAAAAGCACAAACTAATGCAAATACTCAAATTCCTGAGAAATAATGGTTTGCAGTTCTGATAAGCACAAGTGTTTTCATAATAGCAGCCAGTAAAACAATCTGAGACAGAAATATAATTTAAAATTGATAGTCTCCTTTGAACGTTACAGCTCAAAGCATAAAAGCTGTGTATCTCTGTGCCTTCTCTGTTTTGATATGACATCCAGCTGGGCTAAGCTTTCTCTGAGTGAGCTGTCCTTATAATCCACTCAAATCAGTACAGTCATAAAACAAATGAGGATTATGAGCATCTGCTGCAAAATGATGCAGCTTCTGTGGCTTCTAGATTATCTTTTTATTTGAATTACAAATTCTGTTGGTTAAGCAGTAACTGCAGGACTCCCAGTATTTGAAATTTAAGTACTTACAGCGCTATGAGCTTTTGATGATTTGGCACTAAGCAGCTTCTATGTGGCTTCTAACCTTTGTGTGGGAAAAGAAATGCATTTTGTATGGGGATGGAGAGAAAAAGGAAGAGATGTTACCAAAGTAACATCCATGGAATGAACAAGAGTCTCACACATCCCAACAAATGCATGAAGGCCACTTCCAGCAGCTTTTGGTCGAAACCACCAAAGTGTAGGTAGGACTGGTAGGTAGGACATTTCCCCCATAAATGAAAACCCTGCTCATATTATGCTCTCTGGAATTATGGAAGCAGAGGCAGCAATGCCAGATGCAAGTTCTTTGACTTTCTTGGCACTAGAGCAGTCTCTCCCTCCTTAGGGGAGGGGTGAGGAGTATCAGTAGCTCACATGCCAGCAGGCAGCCCTGTACTCTGTGCTGTACCCTCAGGAAGATGTCCTCCTCGGATCTGCAGTCAGTGCAGACCTCTGATCCGAGTTCTCTCTCACACCTGACGGCACAGGTACATCAGTTCTGATCTCATGAATACTTTGTAGCTCATGAGGGTCTAAGTTTTAACTCCTGAAAGTTACTGCAATAGGGAGTGAATTTATACTTGGTTAACTAAAAAACATATTTTTTCAGTGAAACTGGGGTTACAAATAGAGACTTTTTTCCCAGCCATTACTGCAAAGAGGTAATTGTCTTCAGCTGCCTTGGCAACACTTTGTGTACTCAAAGAACTTAAGACAATAGGAATCTTTATTTCCAGTGGTACTTTCATAAGGGAAGCTCCAGATAAACTATGATCCTTGTTTATTTAATGGAACTTTGTTCTACTTTAAACTCATTCTCTCTCTGTGTATTTTTGGTGCACATTATATCCATATACCTGAAAACACACATGAAAAAGGAAAAGAGCTTTATACGATTAAAATCTGAGAGAAATTTTAACTCTTTCCCCCAGTTGGCTGGTAATTTACTTTTGCAGGTGATGAATACCTGTAAGAAATATCATTTTAACTCACAAAACAGTCTATGTGTGACAGGACACTTGTTTATACTAGAAAATTAAACTCAGGGAAAAAAAAAAAAAAAAAGAGTTTTAAAATATACTTGCCCAAATATAAATATGCTTTTAATTCACTTAACCATATGTGTGTTTGTGTGTGTGTGTTGGCTTCATCTGTCAAGTTAAACAGATTTGACAGACCTGTTGGATATTTCTTTTTTCTTGTTTTTGCCTGACTGATAGGGCATGTACTAAAATGAGCATGATATTCCTGGCAGCTCAGTTTTAATCTGAGCAGTTTAGTAGATGTCTCTCAGGCATTCAGCTTTTCACCCGTTTAGGTCAGTAATACATTTTCATTTAAGGGGTCGTTAATACAATTGTGGTTTGGTAAGCAATGAAAGGATTCCACCACTTTGCAGATAATGCTCTTTCACCCATTTCCACAACAGAAGGGCAACTGAGCATCCTTACAGACATTTACCCTTCTGTTATGTTACAGGTATTTAATTTCCATTTTCTTCAGACTATTTCTAATTTGGAAATGCCCATTGACCAGCAATCTCCTCAACCAGTAAGTTCTGTCTGTGATAACTAGGTGCCAATTGTTGGCAAGATATACAGAACAACTCCAGTCTGTTTTTCTCAAAAGGAATAAGAAACTAATGAGGTGTGTCAATATAAAAGTGAATTGTATTTCACTGCCCCACAGCTTTGTGTGTGTCAGTCCCTGATCTTTCTTTTGCCCATTCATCTGCCAGCCTGTTCTTTGAGTCTAATTTAATGATAACAGAACAATGGAACAATGGGAAGCAATGGATTGCACTCATTTTTAGGAGATTTTGTGAACTGCTCACAGCAAGAAGGACCATTATTCCAATAAAAATGAAATAGTACACTTCTGATTTCATACCACTTGATTGACATGTAATAACCTCTGCTTTCTATTATTGTGAGAAGAAATTAGTATTAGAGAAGTAGATGTCCTGTGATAAAGAGAACTTCTTTTTATGCAGAATAAGCAGCAGCAGCATCTATTCTTAAAGGTATTTTATTGTCTTTTGTTTCAACTGATTAGAAATACTTCTACAGATTTTATATCATTAACAGAACCTATTGTCATGGTCCACAGGTCTCCCATTCAGCATGCAAGGGCATAATAAGCCTTCAGTTATGATTTCACTTATAAATAAGCACATTTTTTTTTCCTTCATGGTGTCAGCATGTTTTACACAGTTGTTATATGTTAATTCAATCTGAGATTAAGCTCTGACTTAGAGTAAACACAAATAGTAGGAGACAGGAAGCTGGTGCCCATCTGAGGCCACTAGCACAGTCAGCAGCTTTGGCCAGGTAGCCCCTCCATGAAAAGGTACAAATGCCTGGCCTGAAGCAGACTGGGCTTCCTATACCTGTGCCTACCTCATTTTAGAGCAGCATTTTTGTGTGACACTCCAGTGGGTACAAAATCTGAGATGGAGAGGTCTGTGCTAAAAGCATGTTTCCCCAGACAAACTCGCTGAGAACTAGAAATTCCCAAAACAAGTCTGACAACCACACTGAGCTGAAGGCCACCTATCCACAGCCAAGGGTTGAGAGTTAGCACTAGTCAGAAGGAAAAGCAGCTCTGAAGTTAGTGACAAACTGTGTTAGAGTGTACAGAAAAGGGGTGCAGGTGACTGTGCTTTAAGGAGAAGCAGAATGAGCATGAAGAGCAAAACTTTATTCAGAAAGTGCTTGAGGAAAGATCCATTTTAGTTAATTAATACTAGTTAATTTAGTTAATTAATACTGTTTCTTGGACAAAGGACTGCAGAACTCCACAGAGTAAAGGGTTCCCTTCCAGCCAGGGTTGTAGTCACAGGAACAGTTTTTTAATTAACAGCTGCAAAATTGAGCGAAGCTGCTCCCAGAGCACTTACAAGTGCAGGGAAGATGATTTTCTCTTGCGGCTGGGTCCTGGGGGGCTGCCCGACCCCCATCTTCTGCTGGCAACAACCCAGAGAGACATCCCAGGGGGACAGAGCCACCATCTGGGGTTCTGCAGGCAGCCTCCAGCCTTTAGTCCTTTAGCACAGGCTAAAGCTTCAAGGTGGCCAGCTCTTTTAGCAGTGATTTCTGCTCTGTGATCAGCTCTGATCAGCCCAGCCAGCTCCGTTAAGGTGTTACCCCAGGTGACGCAGACAGGAGACAGGAACACCATACAGCATCCCACAGAAAGTCTTTAATGCAGGCTTCAGCAAAGGGGGGCAGTGATGGTCTAACCCCAAACTGGGTAAAAGCTGGCGATTTTATAGGGAAGGGGAGAATCAGGAAGGGGACGAATAATCTGAGACCAGGATAAGATGACCAGTAGTTAACAGGGAGATAACATGGGGTCCTGAGGCAGGAAGGGGTCCACAGCTTAGTCACATTGACTAGGAATTTTTGTCTTGTCTTAGGGGCTAGATCTCCAGGGAGGAGGCCTGTCAGACTGGGCTTCCTCCACAATTTTCAGATTGTGTGTGTCTCACAGATCTACACCGCAGGGGTTAAGAGGTGACCACGCTGTTAAGGGTGGTCCAAACTTCAAGGGTGATCCCAGAAAATTTATTCTTTTTTCTGGTTAGTTTACTGCATTGTCCCCACCATTATTTTGAAAAAGTCTCAGTTGCTGTTATTTCATTTAATTACAACTTAATCTCATTAAGTATCATTTTATGATACCATGGTTAATATGGTTAACAAATTAAAAACAAAATTGATTCTCTCACACCTTTGGACATAAAAAAAAGTTCCTGTAGAGTTAAATATCATGCAGAATTGTGCACTGCAAAGTCTCCTTAACCTCCACATGTTGTACAGAAAAGTTATTTTTATTCCTTCTAATTTAGCATCTGTTTCTGCAGTACAGAAGTCCCATGCAGAGCTTGATTTAAGTCTGGAGGTCTGTGTCAGTATTAAGGTCTCTGATAACAGATTGCAGTGAAAAACTGAGAAATTATTATATACCATATTAGTTTATGCAATATAGAAAAATAGAAAAGATTTGAAGAATGTCTCTGTTGGAAATGAAAGATCAAAAATGTGCCACCGAGTTTAATTTATTTTTTTTTTAAATTGGGTAGCGGATATTTGGCACATGAAACAACCTTATAACAAAGCTTCTATAAAACGTTTTAGACCGCTGAAGCTAAAAAACATGTTCTTTTCAATGCTGTTAAGAAGAAACAAAATTCAAAGGGTAACAAGTTGTAATTGCTTTTTGAAAAGAAGGCTGCCTAAAGTGAAGGTTATTTTTGTCCATTTACAGAATGTACTGCATTTCCTAGCTAAATTATGGAAAATTATATGCCATGGTTTTCTTTCTGCCTTTAACTAGCTTTATATGAATCTTATAGTTCATGTCTAAAATTTTGTTGCATTGTACCAACAGTATTAGGTTTACAAAAATATTCTACCCAAACACTCCAGATTTCTGATAACTGGCTTTCTGCAGGGACTAATGGTGAGCATGTTATTCTCTTTGGTGCAAAACTCTTCGGGGGATCATCATTCTGTATTTACTTTTTCTCTACTACCCACAACACTGAACCAAATTTATGTTCTTGGAGGTCCATCTGGGGAAATCAGAGATGAATTTATTATAACCAGCACTATGGAACAAAGAAGCAATGGTAGGAGTGTTCTGCTACTTTATAATAAAAAGTAAAATAGAAAGTAGGCCAAGTTCTCCTTATTTAATTAAAATAATTAAAATAATTTCTCAGTTCCTGGGCAGTATATAGAAAACAAAATAAATGTGGAGATTGTTTTGTTTTTTCTCATTCTTGAATAAAATCACATAACCCATAACATGCTTTAAAAATATTATATATTAAAATTTGACTTTGATTAACCTACACTTAATTATAATGACACTGTTTCATAAAAGAGTAATGAATCCTTTATATTTAGAAACAACTGGAGACAAATATGATCATTAGAGACTGTTTTCATTATGGGAAAGAATCTGAAATGTCTTTTTGGCCTTTTTCCTCTGAACCTGGAGCTTTAAGCTCTGATATTTGAGCCCAAAATGGCACAATAAAAAAGCATGAGACAAATTCAGGAAAGGTAAACTCAGTGAATATTGAATGTCATAGGTCCAAAATCTCTCGTTCACAGAGCTGCCAAAAGAGAAGTAGTAGGAAATGAGCAAAAATCAGCAGTCGAAAGATAAATGTGTACCGATAGCAAATTCTGGCAAATACTGGAGACAGCGTACTGATCTCCGTGTCACTTTGGTCTGACCCACTGTGTTAGCACTCGTGTTTTTAGATATTTACTTTCTTTTTAAAAAAGAGCTTGAGTTTTCTTGGGAGTTGGAGCAGTGCTCTACCAATTGGTATGTGGACAGGCACTCTGAAACGGGAACCTATAGCCAAAGTAAGATATTTTCTGTGTCATTGCTTGCCAACAGTCATAATGCTTTCCAACTCAAGTTGAACAATTTTTTTGCTGTTCCATCATTTATATGCTTGGAATCAACATGATGCACAGGGTGCATTTCTGTGTCCTTGGACTTGTTTGTTACTGTGTACTAAGGCAAAATTGTAGGAGATATGACAGCCTTTATGGCTCTGTTTGATGGACATGTGTGGCACAGGTAAGTGTCCCATTATGGGTATTAGATGAACACACATACACACACACACACACACACACACACACAGATGCTGGAATACTGTCTGTGATGGGAATGAATGGTGTTATGCTCAGGGCTTATTTTAGGATCACCTGAAATCTTCAGGATCACCTGAAATCTTATCCAGAGAGGCTGGGAGATGCTCTGCAGCCCCAAGGTTTCCATCACATCTTGTCAACCTGATATGCTTTGCTTAATAGCTCAGTGCTTCTAAGATTTGTAGGGAAAATGATGGAAGGAGTTTGAAGTTTCTTCAGCTCATTCACATCTTCCAGTTTTTCTTGCTGTCTCTTCTGATAGGGAGA
Organism: Cyanistes caeruleus; assembly: GCF_971803275.1. Lineage (NCBI taxonomy): Eukaryota > Metazoa > Chordata > Aves > Passeriformes > Paridae > Cyanistes > Cyanistes caeruleus. The sequence goes on from NC_141703.1 coordinate 80,423,872, forward strand.
GATTGTCTGGGAGGCTTCCCCAGTATTGTGACAGGGTTAGTATGAGGGCAGCAGTCAGGCAGAAAAGCCCAAAGCTGAGAAGACAGAAGCAGCTCAAGAGGCTTAAGGGGAATTGCTGAAGGACACGGCTGACTTACATCTCAGTCCTTTGCTGAGGCTCTTTTCATCAGCATTCACATCTTGCGTGTCAGGCTGACAGCTTCCACATTAGCAAATAATATAAGTGAATGCACTAGCTTTTTATATGCTAGTCTGGCTCTTGGGCCTATTTGTGTCCAACTTAACCCTAATTTCAATGAGCTTTTCTTACCTCTGTACCAAATTATTTAAACTCTCATTACACTGCATACAGCTAAGACTCAAAATCATTTAGAAACCTTCAGCCTTCCGCAGCACATTTGATACAGCCTCAACATCACATGAGCAGCCTGAAGTTTCTAATCTGCTTCTTACTCCATTTTCAGCACTACATGTCAAAGGTGAGGATGAGAATCTGTTGCCTTGCAAGCCAGTGTTGCCATTTGTTGTGGTCTGAATTTTGTATCCTTGCTTCAGACTCTGCCTTTGCTCCTGAGTCATCTAAAAAGAATGGCATCGTTTCTAATATATCTGTCTACATTAACCACAGAATCACACCATCACAAAACGGTTGAGGTTGGAAAGAACCTCTGGATGGCATCTTGTCCAAACCCCCTACTCAAGCAGGACCACCTAGAGCCAGTAGCCCAGGATCATGTATCAGAGAGGTTTTGAATATCTATCAAAAAGGATGGAAACTCCACAACCTCCCCAGAAAATCTTTTTCAGTGCTCAGCCACAGTTGCATTAAAAACATGGAATTATTTCCTGGTATTCAGAAGGAAGCTCCTGTGTTTCTGTTTGTGCTCATGGCCTCTGCTCCTGGCACAGCACTACTGAAGAGAGTCTGTTTCCAGATTCTTTGCATGGTCCTTTCCAGTCTTTATATACATCAATAAGATTCCCTCTGAGCCTCCTCTTCCCAAGGATGAACAGTTGCAGATCTCACAGCCTTTCCTCAGAGTAGATACTCCAGTCCCTCATTCACCTCTGTGACCCTTCACTGCATTTTCCCCAGTATGTCTATGTCTCTCTTGTTCTGGGCTGTCCAAAACTGGGCAATAGAAAGATTATATTTAACATATTTAACATAAACATCAAGGACTATCATGGTATGAAATTATTATTTTTGACAAACAAATCCAAATACAAAAATCATTGCATAATTTTTTAACATTTCTTTATCTTATTTTGCTGATAGATAACTTTTCAAGCACTTAAAACTACAGACATATCTGGTTTAGTCAGAGTGAAAAAACAGTCCAGAGGCCTAGAATTTTCCCCTTTTCTAGGAAAGTAGGAAGCCTCCAGATGTCAGGTAGGAAGAAAAAAATATCAGTGGTAATCTTCTGATCAGAAAGGGAGACTTATTGATTCTTAAACTCAGTACGCACTGAGAAAATAAAGCTTTGACTTTAGTTTTGTACTTGACTTCAGATAAATTTAACTTTTCGAGGAATTAAGAGAAAATTGGGGAGCTATTAAGAAAATAAATCACATATTTTTAAAAGAATCAATTTGACTAATAAATGAAACCTTTATTTTTTTTTCCTAAGGATGAGTTTACAGTGCAAGGAGAATTCAAATCAGATCTTTCAGTGTATGTTCTGTTTCCAATAACTGGCATAGAGCAACAAGAATAAACTTGCTATTTTAAGGATATATATCATGTTTAATTTACAATGAACTTGCTGGCTTAGTAGGGGAAGAAACTGATATATGAAACCTGTGTGTGCAACTAAGCTGACTCTAATCTGAGGAGAGCAGGAAGTCATCAGAGAGCAATTCTCACTTGGAATCCATTCAAAATGAGCTGCTGAATCCTTTCATCCAATCCAGAAGAAACTCAATTACAAGGAGTGACATTATGCAACATAATAAAAGTAGTGTCAGCTCCAAATCTGTGAAAGCTTGTTGACACAGGGAATGACTCAAACTGATGGGACCATATGGTGAGAAGGAGTGTGTGAACAACCCTCCTCATCTTCCAACCAGAGAAGTTTGTGGCAGTGTTCTTGTCTGCAAATACATCTCACATCCTTTAAATCCATCCATTGAAATGCCATGCAGGAAATATGAATGGCAGTGAGCATATGAAGGTGCTCCACGAAGGGAGGCCATGAACGTAGCTCCGACACACCTGGGTACAGCCCAAGCTTACAAGGACCAGGATGTGCTGGTGAGCTGCCACAAGGAGCCCTCACACAAATTGGCATAAACAAAATGAATCATTACGGAGGATTTCATTGTCCCACACTGGAATTTAAAAACTATTTATTTAGTGATGGAATGTATTGTGAAATAAAGGACTCTGGATTGCCACCATCTTTAAAACACTTTTTCACAGAAAAGTAGATAGTTGATAATTTTGAAGCCAATTAGAGTCTTTCTATTGACTTTAAGTGGACTTAAATAAGCTTAAGAAGAGGCAGGTCACCTAAAATACATTATTTTCCTCCAATCAGATAAATGCTGGTATAAAAAACTCTGGTAGAAGTAGTTTATATTCTGCTCTGTTCTTAGTCTCACAGAGTTCTATTCAAATTGGAATTAAACACTTATTATTACTTATTAAGTAAGTAGTGAGTCCTATATTACAGGAAAACTACTAGAAATCATTTTGCTGAGTTGATGGAGAGGGTTGAATTGTTCCCTCTTTAAGAGGGAGCCTGAGGGTTGTGTGGGAAAGAAAGAAAATCATAAAGAAAGGAAGGAGAAATTTACAATTAAAAAGAAAAATTAGAAAAGAAAATCATGTAAATTATCTGTGAGTAAGGAAGTATTAGAAATGTGACTTTTTTTCTCTAATGGTGAAAACACTAATGGTCCTGAGCAGCCTTCCAGAGAAGAATAATGAGAAAACCAAGATAGCTTAAGAATGGAGGTTGTGTCCAATATTACAGGAAGCTGTCACCCATGAAAAACAGAGATGGTTGAATATTTTAACTCTCAAGGTGCTATTTTGTTTGTTTGCACCAGTTAAGAAACTGGTTAAGGACACAGAGTTCAACAATAATCCATCATTGTTCAGACTGCTACATGATTAGCACACTCCCGGGCATGATTGTAACCTGAACCCAGCAGCACTTGCCAGGATGGGAGAATGGTCTGGGAAATAGCACATGCCATAAATTACTCTCAGCAGGCAGTATGGGACCATATTGCCAAGGGAAGTGAGAGAAAGAAAACATTTAGTCATGGGCAAATTTAACAGTGCCATTTCTCAACAGTGCCAGGGAATGGCCCCAGAATATTTTAGGAGCAAAAATATATACTTTAAGTTATTTTTTTCCTTTCAACTAGCTAGTTATTGTGCCTGAAGTGGAGATTTTAGAGCAGGGAACTAACCCAACTGCTACTGTGATATTGCAGTGAGATTTCCACCCTACCAGTAGCAGTGACCAGTTTATGGTGTTAAACTGGTCTGCACAGTAATGTGTTTAGAATTATTTGTGAAAGTGACTTTTTTCTCCCTATTTACTTATAAAATCCACAAATCAGTCATTATATTTCTCCTGAGGGTCTTGTCAGAGACTAGAGGTCAAGTGTTGCTTTCTTCATTCTCTCACTCCTAGGTACAAGTTATCTAGCATAAGTTAGAAGCATTTTAGCCCTTTTCCAGGCTGCATTTAAATAAATTTGTAAGTCTCTTATTCTGGAAAATTGTTGTTAGCCTCTAAATTTACACAAACTATCCAATGCACATAATAAAGGACCAAAGATTCTCCTGCAGTGTAATCTCAATTAGCTGCTCTACAAGTAGGGTGTCTAACTTTTATGGACAGATAAAATGTCTTTATGCAATTAGTCTTAGGTTGGGGTTTTATTCTGTTCAATTGGCTTTTGGCTTTTTCTTTTTTGTTTGTGGCTTTTTTTTTTTTTTGTCTTTTACTGAGCAAAACTTTCAGTTGCTGCAGTTTCATTCTGGAAGGTAAAAAATAAGTTCATTGAAATTACACCATTTGTAGAGTTTACAGTGTCTTTTATTCTGCAGTTTAGGTTCAAAATACTCTTTCTCATAGATTAGAATAATTTTAAACCATTCCATCAAAGAACAGGTAACTATAAGAGGAATCAAATTCAATTGAATGCAGATGAAATTCAGAGCCTAACTTATTTGGTACTTCATCAAACTGTCCTGCAAATGCTTCAAATGGGGAAATCCTTTTTAAAGTTATGATTTGAAAGGTAGTTTATCAGGATTTTATTTTCAAAGTGTTTGGTTTTAATATTTTTAGTGTAAGTTGATACATTCCTGTCAGAATACTGACAGGAACCCAAATTTAGTCTCTGGTTGGTCTCCTTAATTTCTCTTTTGCTTTTTAAATGTTGAAACATAGAATGCTAAGCTATGTAGTAGCTTCTAATTTATTTATTTAATTTACAGCTACCTGAAGTGTTATTTACTTCCTTATTCTTCTAGATAATTCAGTATGGCCTTAATGGATGCTTATATTAAATAAATTAGGTTTGATGCCTGAATCAAAAAAAAAAAAAAAAAGGAACTAGCTTACTGATGCGGCAAGCCTAAAGTGAAAATTACAGCTCCCAAGTAGGTGATTCTGCAAAAATAGTGGGGCCTGCACTTGGGATTTTTAATGATCTGCAATGCACCAGAATGGCCCCTGGCATGTAGTTAAGCTACAGAAGGAATGTTTTCCAAACTCAGCTGCGTTCATCCATCTTCATAATTTCTATTTCATTGCACAGACTTTCTGCTCTTGAGGGCACTTGGCTGACTGTTTAAAAGTGCCACTAAGCTGGGTACCTGAAACACCCATATCTGAGAAAGTGATTTCATATGCAGAGGTAATCCAGCATCTCTACCCATGCCGACCCAGCATTCCAAAACATCTCTCTAACTATTGTCTCATCTTTTCAAAATCTTCTCTCATAGTTGGTTTGAGACAAGAACTGTAACTTTATTTGCTGGTTGTGTAGTACTTACTATGTCAGAGCCCTGGTCCTCTGCTGAGATTCTTGCGTGCTGCCAACAAGCAAGCCACAGGAATTTGGGAACTGAGCTCTGGTTGCAATCTCTTCAAACCATTCACAGATTTACTTGTTTAACCCAGTCACTGTGTGCACTAGAGGTGCTGCTTGCCAAGTTGCTGAGCAAGACAATTAAATGTTATTCCACTATTTTCTTTGAGCTGGGATATTTTTCTTTCCTTTTTCCAAATATGGGTAGAAACCCTCTTTATCTTCCTTGCATTTTGTCCAAAGCATGACTGACGTCTCCATCCCGATGTATTCCGTGTCATATTCACTATATTATAAGTTTTCATTTAGAAGGATGTTTTTATGTCCAACTTGCAGGTTTTGCTCTACATTTTTACCTCTTGCTTCATTTGCAGGAGTTTAAGTGGTGTTATTTTGGAATGGGTTATTCTGAGAGTATGTGACACGGATTGGAATCAATGCTCTTTTCTCATCCTGATGTTTTGTTTGTAATGATCAATTTGTGAAACCAAGGGAATGGGACATTGAAGAGAATTGTCACTAAGGGAATGGGATATTCCTTAAAACCTCTGTTCAGTTGACAGCCCTAACACCTCGCTTCCAGGCTGAGACTGCAAGTCCAATAATTGAATCAAGGTAGGATCCTAAATTGCTACATCACATCACTGAAAGTAGAAGATTAAAGAAATCTGAGTAGAATTCAGAGACTTTTTGTAATCTATTTTGCTTGGCTTACAGCAGGTAACTGCTACTTTATTTGACAGGTGTGGTGAATGCCCCAGGCTCATTCACATCTGAAGTGAAATCTTCAGCAGTAAAATCAACATGATTTTGCACAAGGATGTAAACCCAGGTGTCCTTGTCTTTGAGAATTATCTGAGTTAAGTCATGAATATGCTTAATACTGAAATTTTCAGAAATGCCTCATGAGATGAGGCTGATCTGGGTACAAGGATTTCAGATCATACTAGCTGCTTGAATTCCCAGACTGCTGCACAGGTCCAATTTTAGCTGTAGTTTTAGCTCTATTCTTACTCCAAGGCATAACTGCCTTCTTAATGTTGTAAAAGTAGTCGATCTTTCTCTTTTATTACTCGGTATGTCCCTTCATATGGCAGGACAAGGTTGGTATGATGGTTTTATGTTGATTACGGGCTGCTTTTCAAGGGAGAAATCCTACCAGGTTTGATCAAATCTGTGTATGAAAGGCCCCTAAAGCAGACTAGCATGGAGAAACCATGTGAAATAAGAGTGAATTAGAGTCCAAAGTTGTAATTATTATTAGCTATATACAAACAAGCTCTCTTCATCAGCTCCCTTCTGGCCTTATCCTATGGAACAATGGTTCTCTTCACACTGAACAAAGTCCTTCAGATCTCAGAGGGTCCTGCTCACCTTGCTTTCTCACTCTTCTGCCTGACCACTGCTCTGAGACATGAGAGAAGTCCCAAGTCCATGTCATTAGGATGCATGGCTCTGCTTCCACAAAGCATGGAACAAAGTCATCATATCCCATGACCAGAAGGAGGTTTGACAGCTAGACATTCATGTATCTCAGTCCTCTTGCAGGTTTAATTAGGGAATGTGCAACAGGAAGCCTAACATCTGGATTCCCCCATGAGGAGTTACCATTACCACTTTTGCTGAGACAGCTTGTTAGAGACAATACTTACCTTGCATGTAATAGCTTAATATTTACAGCACTTGGACAGGATATAGGAAGTTTGTCTTCTGGATTCTCCATGGTCCAATGGAGACTGAATTTATGTGTCTCAAGCAAATGCCCTAAACCCAAGATGGATTTAGAAAAAAAAAAAATGTTAAGAAGGTTTCACAACTCCTTGTTCATCCAGGCTGGTGTACATGCTGTGACGTGGCTACACCAGGATGGAGAGATAATGTTAAACATTCAGTAGAAAGACTATCTGAATGTCATACAAAGAGATGTTGGCTGGATTTGTGGTTTTACTCAGAACTGAAGTTGTGTTTTTTGTGAAATAATCTTTATGCAGAAGATGAAACTAAGGACCAGCCATCTTACTTTATATCATAAAGTTCCTTTTCAGATATAATTTTAGCCACATAAGGCAAGAGCAAAACCAACTTAGAAAGAAATGCAGAAATTAAAAATATTTCTGAATTTGTATTATGGAATAATACATATAACACAAATCAAATTGGAGTCCCACTGTTCAGTACTGTTGGCAGCTATTAATTATTTCATGCCTTAGAGGACACAGTCATGAGCTGACATTCAATGTACCCTACCACAAAGCAGAAACCATTAGGACTGTCTGTCCTTAAAGAGATGGGAGAGAAAATTATGCCTGTCACAAAGTTCACAGAATCTCAAGCCTTTTGATAAAATGAGACAGAGATTTACTGCCTTACATCTATTTCAATGGAAGTGAGGTTTATGTACTTCAACCTAGATACCTTTTATCATTTTTTTCTCTATTAAAAGTGAAAAATAAATATAATTCTGTTAAATTTTTCATGTAAGTTCTCATGAAGAAGAGATATTCAATTTCACCTAAGAGTTTGCACTGTCCAACACTAAGCAGTTATAGAAAAAGTTTCAGGGAATAGGATAAGATTAATATCTTATTCTTTATAAATTACTAGAAGAAGTTTAGTTTGCATACTGTGAATTAAGTTTTAATACAATAGGCAATTCTAGTTATGCTTCAATTTAGAGCAGATGACAATTGGAATTACAATTGCTTTACAGAAGACATCTAAATGAAATCCATAATACTTTTAGAACTGGTTCTAATGAATCAGCACCTTACACAGCACACATGTGCATCACTAGAAATCTTTGTCTTTCAAGAATGAATCTTTGAAAATAAAACCAGAAAGAATAGATGCCCCATTGTAAATTCATGGGTCCAAGGAATTCTCAAATCTGATAAATGCCCAACATCAATGAGAGCTTTGCTTTAATAACATGGGCTTCTTTAATGTTTCTCTAATTCAAGAACACCTCAAGGAACAGCTTAAACAAAGTGCACCAGGCAAAGCCTGGCATGTTCTGCTGGGAAAGATCAAGGACACAACACCATATCAAAGACATGGCATTCTGGCACCATGTTTTTTCATGGAATGACAGATGGCTATTGCAAAAGCAATAAATATTAGTAAAAAGCACTCTAATGGAAGATGAAACTAAAGAGAGTCACTTGAAGGCTGCTCAATGACCATAGTTAGCTAACCAAACCTCTATTTCTTGAGCTCTGCTGCATTTCATCACCTCATGTTTGCTAATATAAATAGCACTTCTGTAATATTTCCTTTTAGATTTGGACTTAACACCACTGCTACCTCTTCTTTAGAATATTTTACTGTTGTCCTTTGGAGTTACAAGCATCCTAGAGAATAAAATAAAGGCAATTTTATCCCTCCCACATAGAAACAACTAACTGCAGTAATTTTCTTATCCTTTCACCTTTACTTTTTTTTTTTTTTTTTTTTTTGTGGTTACAGTCTTTAGTTATGGCTTTCTTTCTTTTTTAATTTATGCTACATATGCCATGATATTCCAAGTTGAATAATTCTTGAGTTACATTTATTTTTGCAGTTTGGCATTGTGGATCCACTTTTGTTCTATTATTTAATTCACTTCTGTGTGTGTGTTTTACAGAAAAGACCTCCTTCAATGCAGAAATAATTTCAAGATCAGCAAACATTAAAATAAAATAAAACCAGAATTCTCTGTTGTCCTTCTACTGGAAGTGTTGGACTTTGAGCTGAGCCTAAGAGAATAAAATATTGTTGGTTGCATTGGTTAGGTTGGATGAGTAAAACTGTGTTTTACAGTGTTCATTTTTTCAGGGAATGATCCAAGTATTTTCTGCCAAACACAGTCCCATGAAAATGTCCCAAGACATTTGACAGTAATCTGCCAGAAAACACCAAGAGAGCCGTGAATAAAAGAGAAACAAAATAAAACACCTCTACTACGTTCTCCATGTCTTCAGTCTTTGCCCTGTCACATGAGCTGTAATCAAAGCCTTCTGTTTTGTTTTGCAGTCCCAAGCCTCTTGCTAGCTTGACTTCTAATTATTTTAGCCAGAGAATACTGATGCTATAGCCAAACTAAGTATAGCTTTCTGAGTAACATGGGGATGTTGTGCAGGCAATGTTCTGGATCAATTGTTCCCAGTTTTTATAGCCAAATTTCACACCAGCCAGAACAGATCCCGCTGAGAGAGCGTACATCAGAAGAATTTATTAGTTTCGGTTGTGTCCATATACTTGGCACATTCTTCATGGCTTAGGAACCTCTGCCTCAGATTAGAAAAATAACTCCTATTCAGGTATTTTCATGTCTTTCTTCCCACTCCTCTTTTCTATAACAGTTCTAATTAACATTATCTTCATTTTTTGTCATTTAAAAACAATAAAAACTTCAGGGACTTTTAATTGCATGAGTATAGAAATCTGACATTGGTTTTTTTCTTTAAGAACTTCAGAGGATTAGGCTGGATTTTTTTCTGAGAATTAAAGTTATATGTTTCTTTTTGGAAACTATGTTTATTTGTCTCATAAGTTTTCTTTTCTTTCAATTCTTATTGCTTAATTCTTTCTCATCACATAGGCACTTTGATTTCAGAACACCAAGCAATTTCAAGAACTCTTTTATCATTCTAAACTTTCTGTGACTAATATAGACATCTCAGATAAGATTTTGCTTTTATTTTAGAAACCTTTCTGGGATGAAAAATCCTCACAAAATACTTAAATTTCCTTTACAGTCCTTTTGGCAGACCTTTAGAAGGCAGTTTGGGCTATAAAAGATCAAAATATAAGAACTCTTTAGCTGTATCAGACCCTGGCTGCTCAGTCTATTTTGAAACAAGTTCTTACAAGAAAAGTACTTCTGATTTCTCTTTTTTTTTTTTTTTTTTTTTTTTTTTTTTTTTTAGGTGATAGTTAAGGCAGTTCTGTCTCTTCATGTCCCCACAGCTCTTTTTCATCTTTCTTCTTTATGAGCAATTCCAGTGGTTAAAACAATTATAAAAATATAGATGGATATAAATAGGTGTGTGACAAATAAAGACAAGCATGAGTCTTGGGTTCCTAACCAACAAAGAGTTCAGAAATAAATTTTGAAATTCAAGGTGTACTCTGATCATCACTATCACTCATTATCTTTCTCAATTAAAAAATCAAATGCATTATCCCACTAAAATTAATTCAAATCTCATTCTTCCAAAGCTGTATGGGATTGGATAGCAGAGAATTTAAGTCCAAAATAAAACCCTCAAATGTCACAAAATACAGTGATGAGATAATCTTGTTTTAGAATCAAATATAAGTGTATATAGAAGTTTCTAAACTTTTGAGAACTATGAAATTATAAGCACAAGTTACTTTATTTCATCAAAAGTGTAGTCCACATCTCTTGTCATACTAATACTGTATGGATAGACACTTAGAAGTAAAACCCTACACTATTCCAGCCTAATAGAATTAGTGATATTCTTGATTTACTGTCAGACAGAGAGAAAAAAAAATCAAAATAATTGTGCAACCTGTCAGAGGAGAGTGTCTTCTTCATAACATCACTGGCCTGAACATTAGGTGGAGCCATCTGCACGATGCCTCCTCAGACCTCATCAATTGTGATGGCAATTTGTAATCAAGAGCATCTTGCATTTAGGTATTTCCTTGCAAATTAAAGTATCCTTCCCAGTCAACTTAATCTCTGCAAACAGTGGGAAGGAATTAAAGTAAAACTAGTTTCTGTATATTGCTGGCTTCTATCCTGAAAAATTCTACATTGGCAATGACTTATTTTTTGTTCTTCATTGTATTAATTTCCCCTTTATTTTACATTTATTTTACATTTTTACATTTGACATATTAGAATTCCACTTCCAGTGTGATGTTAAGGAAATTTTAAAAAATGAGAAGTAACACAGTATGTGACCTATTTATTTAAGGAAAATGGTGTTTTGCTTGTATGTTCAGGCCAAAAATTATTGCTGTTCTCTTACACCAAGGTTCATAGAATCATAGAATCACTTAATGGTTGAGGTTGGGAGGGACCTTAAAGATTATCTAGCTCCAAGCCCCTGCCATGTGCAGAGGGACATGGTTTGCCTTTCTTTCCAGCTTTGCCATGTAGACCTAGTTTACCTCATGTGCCATGACTAGATGGACTAAAGTACAGTTTGCTTTTGTCCACCTCTGACATTTCTATTTCTATGAGGTAGCTGTGTTTCCAACAACAGCCACCCCTCAAGGCTGGGTACCAAGGGCTCTACCAGCCATCCACAGCACGTGAACTGCTGTTCTACCCCTACCACATACTGACATCATTTCAAGCACAGTATTTTTTCAAGATGAGCTTTTTGCTATTTATTTACCCAATAGTATTTCCTTCTTGCCCTTCCTGTGCCTATAACAGCCTCAAGGAAACCAAAACTATGGCAATGCAACAAACACAATACATTCCTAAATTTTTATCCCACTGCACTGCAGAAGCTGTTTTTCCTATGAGTAAGTACTCTTGACTAGGTGAGTGTCAGCAAATGCTGTAGTAAGCTTTGTGTCACTGCCCACTCACAGACCACTGAGGAGCACCTCAGTGTCAGTGGTGTTTCCTTGCATAGCATATTCAGAAGGAATGACTTCTTTGCTCTCTCCAACAGCTGGTTTTCACAGCGTTTGTTCATGTCTTTGAGACCACCATGGGTCTGTTGCATTTGCTTCAGGTAGGCTATTCATAAGTTTCCCAGGATATTGCAGAGGGTGAAGGTGTACACTGACTGATAGCACAATATTAAGAGACATATATCTCTGGAGAAACATGCTAAACAATAATTTGTGGCAGAATGTCACAGTTATTTCACCTGTGATGAGCCAGCAGCCATGAGGCTGCGGCTGCACAAACATCCATTGTGTTCACCTTCCTGGTAAGCGTGTTCAGCTCCTCTGTCCTCTGTTTCTGTGATAGAAACTGATCTATCAGTAAGTTCCTCAGAAGCTATTCTGAGCTACTTTCAGTCTCATCAGCATTTCTGTTCTTCTAGACAGAAATCATCAAAATGTTCTCGTGGCACTTGGGGATGTGTTTTAGTAGCAGTGCTGGGTTAATGGTTGGACTCAATGACCTTAGAGGTCTTTTCCCAACCTAAGGATTGTATTTCCAAGCTTAATGGTCTAACCACCAAATTGTTTAGTCATGTCCATTCACACTTCCAATTAATAAATTGATGGTAACAGCATTTTATTAAAAAATAATATCAGCTTGATACCTAGAGGAAAAGGAATGCCAAAAAGAGATCTGATGATGAATATTTGCTTCATTTTATTAAGTAGTGTAAACAAATATTCATGCCAGGATGTTGAATACAACAGGAACTAAGAATCACCATCCAATAAAACCTTGGCATCCTTACACGAGGTACTCAGAGTTCTGGCTGATACTGACAAATAAATAAGTGAATATAATCTTGAGATATATTCATTAGTTTATTAAGAATAAATAGGACAGTCTTTAACACTGAATTAAAAAAAAAATGAAATAAAGTTCTGAAAATCATATAGTGTATCTTATTTTAAGCAACATAGATTTATAAATTATAAAATAAAATACTTAGTGTAAACAGGCAATTTTTATTCAATTATCACAGACTTGCAACCAAATAAAATTATTTAAATATCTAGGTTTCATACTGTCAGCAAGTTTTGCTGAAAGGGTTATCTAGTAAAAAAATCACGACAGCTTTGTTTCAAATTGATTTGGATTAAATGGACTAGAAAAAGTATTTCAATAGATTTTGAAATGAAAATGAATTAAAATTCGCATGCACGTTCTTTCTACTAAGCTTTTAAATGTCCCTCAATGTGAAGAATTGAGAATATTTTTTCTGGTTTTTTTCTTCATATTTCTTCCTTTCCTTTGCTCCTTTTAAAGCCTCTGAGTCTGCTATTTTTGGACTATACAGAGCATTTCTGAAAAGTTCTTGTAAGCTTTCTTTGAAAAGGTCAGATATGTCCATTGATTTACTATTGTTAGGTACTTCTTAAGTCTTCAAGTAATTTATAAAACTTTTATGGCACAAAAAAATTTTAAGCAAAACAAGAAATTAAAACCTTTTAAAAAGTTCTCTTTTTCCCTCCTTGTCATAATTCTATTTAAAACAGAGCTTCTAGCACTCTAATATCACAAAATTTAAATGATATCACTGTTGAGAAAAGCTGCTACTAAGACTTGCTGTTACAACCAAAAGCTGTCTTGGTACTTATATGTTTTTGTACTTCAAACTCACTTAGGCACTATTAATTTTAACCCTTTTTAACCTATTAATATTAACCCTTTTTAATTTTAACCTATTAATATTAACCCTGTTTGGAGCCACTTCTCACTTTACCTTTTACCATGGTTCTCCTTGTTAGGAGAGCAAGTCTATGCCCTCAATCAGTATTTCTTTTAAGCTAGGGAAACAAAAGATTATCTACTGACACTTTGATTCAAGAAAGTGCATTCAGATGTTCAACATGCCTTAGTGATCTCCTTTGGCACAGATCCCATCTTGATTCTAATATTTCCTTCTACAGTTTTATATTTCCTTCTATATTTTTATATTTTCTTAGTTGAAAGCTGTTGCTTGGCAACATGGGTATGGATTCAGCACTTTAAATTTTTTCAAGATTTGAAAGATTACTTGTTTGTTTGTTTGACAAAGAGATCTGTTTCTTCAGTATTTGTAATGCTACAAAGATGTTCCCATAATATTTTATGAAATATCTAGAGTATTGTAATCACTGAACTAAAAGGAGGAAATTAAATTATGGAACTAAAAGTTCAAGATATGTAAAACAAAACTGTGGTGTAGAGACTTTGTTATTCTCTGTTCATGCTGGCCAATATCAATCAAATTTCTGGAAAATGCTCTCTCAATATATGAAATTTGGAATCAATTCTCTGGTGGAATATTCATGATAGGATTTGGCTCGAATACAGTCTAAGAAAGTTCATTAAGCTACTCTGAGAAATAAATAGTGTTTTTGCTGCCCATGAAGCTAGTGATAAACAGTTGCAATCATCAAGAGCCTTGCCCTTAAGTGAGAGCCCTGAATGAAAATGTTTTAAATGTAAATATGTGAATAAGATTTTAAGCTAGGGATATAGCCCTACAATTATTGTGCCATTTCCCAAAGAATAAATAGAAAATGTGTTATCATATGTGACCCATTTTAGCTGGAAACATACTTTGCTATTTTAGTTAGAGGTTTTCACTATAGATCTGTCACAAGGAAAGGTCTTGCTATGTATGAACTGATATAACATGATAGATTAGTCTCTATTATCTTAAGTTATCATTAGTTTAGGACATAGAAACACTAAGGAAAGCAATAAAAATTGCTGATCCAATCACCTTGCCCTATGTCTTTCATGTCACTTTGAAATATTAACAAAGTACATCTCAAGTATCAATTTTCAAACAACCATTTTTTTCAAATTTTCATGTTTTATAAATCTGTGACATATAATTGCAAGACAGAAAAGTATGTACTTTATGAAGCAACAATTCATTTTACAAAAAAGAGTCAGGTATTGATTTTGCATCACTATTTCCTGAATTTATGTCATCCACGTTATTTGTGTATGAGTTAATTCTGGAATGTATTTTGCAATGCAATTTTTGAAAGAACTTGTCAAATAACAACCTATTGTGCTATTGCACTACAGAACAGCTATTTAAGATTTTTAGATAACCCCAAAATATTATTTTCTTTTCCTGTAGTCCATTAAGAGTCCTTTATTTTCAAAGCTTTGTTTTAATGGATTTAAAGCCAAAACCCTCCAAGCCAGGTCTAAATATTTGCAGGTGAGTGAGAAGTTTTAGTATTAGACTGTGTTCTCAGAGACAGACATGGAGGTGCTGACAAACCTCACTTGCAGGTGGTAACCATAGCCACATTTCTGAAAACTAAAGCCTGATTATGATGTCTTAAGGGCTTTGCATGAGTATAAACATTGTTTTCAGTATTTTCAACAAAAATAGGTTAAAAGTACATCTTAATGCTTTCTTTGCAGACTTAAATACAGTTAGTGTGTTAAATGACACTTTTTTACTTGAAGTGTGATCATCTCATCACAATTTTATGCATTTTCTCTCAGTGTATTCTGGATGGCATCTATTTTCAACTTTACATATTGTATAGTTGTGTTTTTAAGCAAATTTCTAATGCAGAAGACAATTACACACTTAGGGTACAGCTCACCCATGGTCCTCATTCTATTTTTGTTAAGGCAAATCTCTGTTAACTACATACAACAAAGCAGCCATAAAAGTGCTGTTCAGTGAAAATCAGGCCTACTTGTACAGAGAAACTAGGCAAAAATTAATGGTCCTGATCTAATGGGCTTCATATCTGTGAGTTCTCTCACCTTATTTAAAAATGTTCCTCCTCCACATGGGTTAGCACAGTGTAAAGAGATATCAGCAATATTTATGCTGACAGAAATTACTTTTTTAATGACGTACTAAAACACAAAGAGGCGGTAAAGAAGCCACTGGCTGTGAATTTTTAAGGTTGGTAAAAAGTAGTTAAAGTGGTATTGTAAATAGGTGTTATGATTTACAGTCTTACCTTCATCCAAATTGAAATTATCCTAAAGACCACTTCAAATCAAACTTCTATTGCTTCATGTTGCTGACATAAACTTTCACCCATTAAAATGGTAAAACATGTGAGCTGGTGTTTGATAAAGTTATTCAAATTCTCCTTCTGGACCTTTACTGCATATAAAATTTCTTTACTGAATACCATTAGAGGGAGATTTCTGAGCCTCGTGAGCTTTGGTTTGTGCATAGTAAAGCAAGTTCTATCCTGTCTGTGTGGATGGAAATACAGAAATTAATCCCTCACTGTGTGAGTTACAGTCACTTACTTAAATGTCTAACTCCAAGCCCTGGCCAACTCAAGAAATTGGTATAAAATTGAGTGCAGTGCATAGATGTGCATTTGCTTTTGAAGACGGTAGTTCTAAATCTGTAGAAATGAAAATAAAAACTGCTTCAGCAAAAGAAATAATGAAAATCATAGAATGGCTTGGGTTGGAAGGGACACCTTCCACTAGACCAGGACTTTCAAAGAGACCCAATTACTTAAAGAAATATAACGGTGGAAGTAATTCTGGTTTCAGGTTACTTTGTGCCACCAAGATGTAAATGTATTCCTGTGCTCTGATTCTTGTAAAAGATTTGTGATTTGCTGCAGTGATGAATCCTTTCATCCAGAATTCTCAAACCTTGTGATGTATGCATTGCATCACAACTCTGTTGGCACATTTAACATGACACACTCTTTTCAAGAAGGTGGCTTTGAATGCTGTAGAGCAAGAGGCAGTCAGACTGCAAGGCCTTTGACACATTTTCTTCCTCTGAAGCCAATGACTGTTTAGTGATGTTCTTTTTCTGACAGTCATGAGTCCTCCTCCAACAGTTTACCAAAAAAAAAGAAACGTTTACAACCCATGTCGCCTGAATTATTCTGAGTTGAGCTTTAGAAGATGGAGGGCTTATAAAGCTGCTCTATAATTCAATTCCCTGTATATCCATGGATAATACCAATTTGAGTGGATGGGATGAGCTAGTCATCACACACTGTATTGTCTGAGGGCAGGCTGAATTAATTAGAGGGATATGTCTTGATCTGGGCAAGAGGCAGTCCTGACTGATGTCAGTGGCAAAGCTTCAGCTGATTTCAGCAGGAGGAGAATTTGGGTTTATTTACACTCTTTGTATCATTATTCTAGGTAGAGCTCGGCTTCCTTTGCCATATTTGGCTCCATTTGCTGAATTTTCAAAATTATTGAAATTACTGATTCCCTGGAGGACAGTGAATATTAACTTATTTGTATTTTTGATTAATTAACTGGGTACTAATTATTGCAATTATGGACTTGAAATTACTTATTCTTTCTCTGAAAAAAATCCTACATAACATTTGTCATTTTAAAACCTTTGCACATGAAGAATTTGCTATGTATTGTTCAACTAGAAATTTTATTAGCCCCTCTAGATTTACTAGAGTATACACTGAACTCTGGAAATTTCAGATTTTTAGAAAGTAATATTCTGCTTACCTTGGTACTATTAGACCAGTGGAACATTTCTAGGTAGGCATGGTTTTAAAATAGGTCCTAAACTACAAATAATATTGTTGACATACCATCCTTCCCTTTCTGTTCCATGTTCAAAGATTCATCCTAAAGTTTCTGATAAGTCATAAGAAAATTCCCTCCAAGATAATAAGGCTTAGTGTTAACATATGCATTGCTATTAAGAGTAACTACTGAAATATGAATGTACTTTTGCTTCTTTAAATTTTTTTTTGTTGTCCAACCTTTAAACTCATTTTTGTTTAATGTTTACTTCTCTATAAAATACCTAGATAAGTTTATTTATACTGATTTAGTCATATTGTTCCTTGTTGATACATTAAGTATATTGTTTATTACTAAAAGTGTTATTCTACAACAACAATAAGAGGTAACATCCCAAGTGTTTTCTAATTATGTTTCATAGCATGGTTTAATAACTTCACAAATGTATGTTAAAAGCACTTAATAGCTAGCGCACAGATGAGAGATTGTTGCATGCTACTTTTTTCAGGCTGAAAATCCTGTAAATATATACTCATAGGATAAAAAAATGTATGCATATATAAATAATATGAGTATATGTGTTACATTTTCTGTCAAATAAGATGGCTTCACTTAAACAATTTTTTGTGCCCATTTCTGAAATATTTTTAAAGTAGTAAGGCTATCACAGTTATCTGTTCATTCATATGACTGTGTTTAAATTTATCTTAAAGATTGTTGTTGCATATTAAAGTGGTGGCTGGATGTCTAAAGGGGATTATTCCATCACTGGCAGCCACAGTAAATTATTATCATAAGATAAGTCTGATTCAGAATAGGTTATTTTTCTCCTGGTGGACTTGATGTAATGAAAAATCCTCTGAATCAATGTAAGCAATCATGAGCAGAAATGCAGCACTGGTTTATATATCTGTGCTGCTGTAGAACAAACTGAGGATCTTCCTGCATTTAGGGTCATCCCAGAGATGCTTCCATTCCAGGGGCATGTGATATACAGAAAATAGCTTTGTGGCAGCATTATAAGACATAAGGTGTTCTCTTATCATTTCTGCCAAGCCCTGGTTTCTTTTCATGACTATTTTTGTTATTTGTTTATATGCCCTTTGTAGATTACGTAGTATTGCAATGGACACTACGTTTTGGTGCCCTGAAGCTATCCTGAAGTTTGGCATTCTGGAGGAGATAAAAATCAGTAGTTTTACAGTAAAAATACATATGAAATTGAAGTGGGTTAGACACGAACCATTCTTTTTCTTTTCCTGTTTTTCTGCGGTTGTTGACATTATGTAACTGGTGGCTTTTAGGCTGTCTCAGGGAGAAGTTTACAGTTTGAGGAGCTTAGAGTGAATTATAAATATGACTCAACAGCATTAATATTGTTCAAAAGAAAAGCTGCTGCCATATTTGGAAAATACACTTCAAGGATATGAAGTAATCTTTTTACCCTGTAAAAAGCCAGTGATGGAAGCAGTCCTGATGTCTGATGGCCAAATACATTTTAGGTTTTCCTACAGGCACATCCCTTCATTTGGTTTTACTCTCTTTTGACCATCTTTATCTAATGCAAAATCTGAAGAAAAATGCTTCCCACTACTCTTTTCAGAACATGTCATGAAAAGTTTGCTTTCTCTTCTCTCCTTGCCCCTTATTAAGAGCTTGTCAGTTTCTCTTGGTAGCTATAACCAGGAGACTGGACACAGTGTGGGAACCACCTGCTTGGAATGAGGACAAGCATTAACTTGGGATAGAACATCCATCCCTATGTCTATACAGATCACAAGAAGACACTCCATCACTGCCCTGTCATCTTTAGCCCACAGAGCTCCCATTTTGATTCTCCCTGACAGCAGCAGCACCCAAGTCACATCCGTGACTCTGTCAGCATTATCAGCATCCCAAGGTAGCACTGAGTCTGTAGAGACATGGACCAGCTGGGCACTTCAGCAAGAATGACACCCTGAATTACAGCAAACTTAGAAACTAGCTCATCAAAACTGGATAAAAACCGGGATTATTCCGTCTAGACAAACCTCAAACCTTTACAAATAATTGATCTAGAGTGAACAGAGTAAAAAAGTAAGGGACTTCAATTGTAGCACAACTTTGTATTTAACCCTAGGAAAACCACACTGTCCAGCCATCTAAAACACCTTTCTTCTTGGAAATATGTCAAGTATTTTCCTTCTCCTCATGAAAGAATTATTTGAGAATCAAGAGAGCATACTGCACAATTTAAGTATTCTTGGTGTTTTCAGGAACTTTCAGGCAAATTTTCTTTCATTTTAGGGGACACCTCATATGACTTATATGTATAGATATAACTTCAGTTAAAATGGTCAGCTTTGACACTTGGCAAGCATAAAGAAATAGGAATCACACATTGGAAACTGTATTTTGTTGTACACCTGAATACAGACAGGCTGAATTACTTTGCAGCTCTGAACTACAGATGAACACAGCTGCAAAACTCTCTGTTTTCATGCAAATGAGATGTTGCTATAGGCTACTGATCCCTCGAGTTGCCATCACAACCTATCTCAGCTTGGGCAAGTTTGGATACTCACAAGTAATTAGTACCAGTAGTCCCCTGTGTAAGGTATCTGCCAAATTCACTACATATCTACTTCTAGCTATCATCTTGTAGAAAACTGTGGGCCATCCTGCCTAAAAATAATAAATTAATTTCTTTCCTTTGATTTACCCTTAAACATATTTATCCTTATAATATGCATAAAAAGGAAGGAAAAAAAAATAGGATCTGCAATCTATAAAAAGCCAGGCAGCAAAACAAGAATTCATTGCATGCACAGTTATTATAAAATGAACTCATCTAAATGCATCAGTTTACAGCTGCTCAGCAAAAGCAATGCCACCCTCCCCTAAGTATTAACCAAATAAATTTGCCATAGTAAGACCAGTAGTGCTTTGAGAAAAGCATGACGACTCCTTAATACTTTTAGAGCTTTTAAAATATAAGGAAAAAACCTTGGAAAAGCAGAGAAATACAATTAAATGAAAATTAAAGACAGCCACTGAGACAGAAACTTCTACACATGTGGAGAAATATATTTTCAAATGCTATCAGTGAGATTTTTGGCAGAAGAGTGATTAGATGTGGGCAGAACAGCAGTTTCGATCATTATTATGTGGCCTGCCTAAAAAACAGATTTTTGCATAACAAAAAAAGAGACCAGTCTACAGCCTAATGAATGCAATCATTAACTGTAATAATGTTAGCTATAGCTTGAAAGGGACTTCAGAGAAAATCAGCTCAACTGATCCCAAGACCCTTCTGCATTTTCAGCATAGAAAATAAGTGGAACAGTTTGCAAAAGGGAGTCTATTTTTGTTGTACACATGTGTCTGTTAGTATTTTGTCTAATCTTAGAAAGAGAGGTTTAGAATGTGTGCTGCATTTCCCAGGTGGTTTTCACAGGAATCCTAAAGCTACATTTGCCAGCTGACTGGTGCTAACTCACAATGTTTTACTGATCATAATTTGTCCAGAGCCAAGAGCTGAAAACTTTCAGTATAGTGAACCATTTCATGGACCAAACTAGTAGACATCTCAGCAGATTTCTATGCTCTAAAGAACTGGTATAAAAAGACAGGTCATCAGGTAACATGGGAAGGAACTTCTGCAGGAACATCACCTCCAGCTGGTGTTCAGGATGTCCACCAGATTGCAGCTGTAGTTGGTTTAGTGTTACAGCTCTCCCTGCTACCTTCTCCTACCCAGGCCTGGCAGCAGCTAAGAGCAGACAGCTCCACCATCCTAGATAGCTAGATAGTTCCCAAAAATTTTAATATTGTTATATATATTTTTTTATCTTAGTAGAATATTCTTAATAATACCAGATAGATCTTGACAGTATATACCTGATACCTTGACAGTTTATCAATGACAACCTTTCTTTTAAAAGTGAGCAGCTAACAAAAATTTCTCAATTGCCAAAAAAATCATGTTTGCAATTCTCTGTTGCTTAATTTGTTAGTATAATAAAATTAAAATGAGTTGATTGTCAAATATTCACAAAATAGTGACTGTAAAGGGCTGCAGTAGTTTCAGGGACTTTCAATTTGCACAGTGTACCCATTTGTTCTGCCCATCTTGCATTATCCAACATATGCTCTTGATAAATTTTGAAGCAGACTATAGTCAATGGTCTTCACAGGTTGTGTATTGTTTTCTATAATTTGAGTCTCAGAACAACAAAGTTCAAACTCTGTCAGGAAACCACATGGATTGAAACAAAACCATAACAGGCACTGGCATTGTTCAGGAGTACTTAAATCTGAAGTTGTCCTTGAAGGATATTGTGGTACCAAATGGAAAAATAGTCAATTATAGTATTTCTTTAATCTATTTAATTTATTTATCAGCATAGGATTTTCCACTTTGAAACTTTTTAGTCCAGCTGTCCCTAAAAAGTAGCAGAATTTCCCTAGTTCCTTGAAAGGCTTCTCAAGAATCTGAAAGTATTCACTCAAAACAATATTATAAACTCTATAGATGAGCTTTAAGGAATATCTTAAACAGTATAAAAGACTTGTAATATTTTAAAATTAAATCTGTGTCTGTTTACTGTGTAGGCCTGTCAGTTTGTGCAAATCATGTTGTAGTTGTTTAAATATAATATTTATTGTTGACTCATTGGTTTTGGAGTTTCATTTCACATTACAAAGGTCATTTGGACTATGGAAGTCACAAGTCTTATATATAGGGCCAGCATTACAGAACTGATGCTATAGATATTTAAAATGAGCCAGTGTCCTTAAACTGCCAGACCTATGTTTATGTCAGACTGTCAACCAAAATATCTAAATTGGGGAATGTAGAATTTAACTTCTCTTTTAAAACCTCAAAGGATTATCTTAATTATACTGAGATAGTGTTATTTGGGGATTAGATGTAAAAACCTTCCTTTCACCCAACAAAGGAGAGATAAAAGAATTTAATTTTCATTTTGAGTAATTTTGACCCAGTGCAAACTCCTGCCTACCCTGACTGCATCATTGGAATTAGCTGTGCGTACAGCCTAACACATCATTTAGCCTAAATAGATTTCTCTTTCTTGTTGCTTCCCAGAGCAACTATAGAGACAAAAAAAAATATAATAATGAAAAAATAACTAAGGTAAAACATTACAAGAAGCTGGGGAAAGCTGTGAAGGAGAGTTATTGATTTAACTGTCTTTGAATTTTTTTGTCTAACATGCTGGGTTTTACAGAATCATCATTCCCAGACATATGTCAGATCTCAACTACTACTAACACATATACTAACACATACTGCATGTCAACAAGTCAAGTATCCTTCTGTCATCTCTTCACCAAAGCAGGGGCATTTATATCAGATGGATACTTGTCTGTCTTGCTCTCTGACACCCCTAGGAGTCTTCACTTCGAGCTATTCTAGATCCTCATTCTCTTTACTGTGAGGAAACTTTCCTGGTGTCTAAGATGAGTCATTCTCTTTTCAGTTTAAGTCCTGAATGCTTATCTCAATATGATAAACAATTTGTGCTCTTTTTGCTGATGCTTTTGATGTACCTGAATATAAACACCACATGTATCCCACAAGTATTGTGTTTGGTTCTTTAGGCTATAAATCTCCAGCTAATTCAATCAAGCCTGTGGTTTGATCATCTCACTTTTTGGTTCACCCTTCATGTCTGAAACTTAACAACTGGATTTTTAAAATATTCATTCTATCCTGTGTACCTACTCCACTTTCACCAAATTTGGGATAGTAGTTTAGCATTTGCTTTGCCATGTTGTCCATCTGAGGCTTTGTTATCTCTACATCGTTGTCTATACAATACACATTTTGAGTAGGTTTTATTTCATTCCTAAATGTCTTTTGCTCAAGAAGCTAAGCTGAAACACTTATTTGAATGAGAAGTAGCTCTGTTGAATTAAGAAGCTCTCCTGCAGAAAAGTTGAGAAGGAGGGTTATATAATATGAAGTTGTCATTTCCATATTTTTTAATAATTTAAAGGTATAAAATAGTATCTCTGTTGCTATTCTTAGAGAGGATAGCTAATCATAAAGTAATACTGTCAATTTTATAGCACCCTTCAGGATTAGATCTACAAAACTTTGAAAATTATAGGGAAATTAATTACAAGAAAACAGGCTTTTCTCTAGGATTTCTATGAGACAACTCACCAAGCTGGGGTACTGACAACATGGCTTTAATTCTTTTAAATTCTACTCAGTTAAAAAAAATAAATAAATAAAATCCCACACTACAAAACCTATCACTTCCTGCATTCAAAGCCTTGTCAGGTTTCATGAGGGTGGATAAAACTGCTTAAAAACTTGCCAAAGAACAAGACGAATCTTTTAGAGGAAAGGTTAAATCAGTCATAAATTTAAAACACCTTCTGTGGCTTTTTTCACAAAACAACACATAACGGGTTTTAACTCTGTCCAGTAAACATTCCTGATGGAAGTGGGGGGTGTTTGTCTTACTGAGCCTCTTGAGTGCAGTTGGGAACATTAACACCTGTGTTAATCCCTAAGATGAAAGGTAAATTTTCCAAGTGTTATCTTCAAGCTGAACAGCAATGCTCATCTTTCTCCTTTTGTGAACGCATATTTCACTCTCCTATGCTGAGTACATCAGTGCATTTGAAATCTGAAGCATGTTTACTGGTTCCTTCATTTTGATTCCAGACACTGGATATTTTATTTCCCCCTGGTGAAGCTGCTATTTACTGACATTGCAGCTCTGCTAAAAAGATGTGGTCAAGAGTCCAGGCTCTGCTGAAACAATATCTTGTGCAGGAGTTACTCTCTGAAGGCTTTTGCCCTGTGTGAGGACAGCTCAGTGCACAGCATAAGGAATGTGCTGGGGACCAGGTATCTGCAGCAGGATTCCTGACTCTCTGCAGTATAGAAGAAAAGTTTAAGGCAGGCAGTGAATGATCAAAATAGAACAACAGATCCACACACATAAAGGTCACCTACATCACTTACAGCATGACTAACTTACAGAAGGGCTAGCTTAAAACAAATCATCGAGTTTTAAAATAAGACAAGTTGAGCTTATTTTTTATCCTTCAATTATTCAACTTTCAGGATTTAAAGGTACTCTGTAGTCAAAATCAGTGACTTTTTTGCGGGGGGAAATGCTAATCTGAGATTGTTCTAGTCTCTGACTGTAAGACCTGGGGCTTTTGAAAAACTGAATTATCATGTTCATGATAAAACAGAAGGAATTTGAAGTGCTCTAATGAGATATGTACATTTTTGGGGTTGAGTGAAACTTCATAAATTCCAGTACTTCTAAGAAAATCCATTGTGAAAATGGAGAGAGGGAAATTACCCTGAGAAGTTTGTGACATTTTCTTTGAATGGAGTTTTCAGTTGCTTCTGTCTCCTTGTGGTTAGAGTGCTGCAATCTGAAAGGTTAACAGAAGGGGATTAAAATTCTCTGTGCAGTACAGCATCACACAACTCCAAAAAGCTCCAGCCACAAGCAACAAAGAAATAGGAGCAACACCTGGATCCGCATAATGCTCTGTCCAGCTTCATTAGCTGTGTCTGCAGAGAGGATTAATTGCTGCAGATGCAATGCCATGTTGTCTGTGTGCTGGTGTTTCTGCTTGAGCAGTGCCAGCCCATTCAGGACTTGCTTCTGGCTCTTTGTGCCATGCCTCATTAAGAAGTATGGACATGGTCTACAACACAGTCCTGCCCTTTACACAGTGAGAGATCCCATCCTCAACATCACGTCATCACAGGTAAGAGTAGTATCAACCCAGTGTCAGGGAAATGCTGAATCCAAGGTTTTCTCCCCACAGCTCAATGAGGTTAATTGATGCAGAGTTACACTTATACACAGCAGATTTTGGGATCTGTGATTTTTAATGTTTCAGTTGTCTGCCTTGGAGGATGTTGAATAGATAATTTAAGTAGAAGGTGCTGGTGTCAAGCAGTAAAACACTGAATTGAACAAGTAAACAAGTAAAACACTGAACTTGTCCTCTAGAAGAATTACAGGTGTTTTAAAAGATTTCAGCCAGAACCACAACTGTTTGTGTATGTGCACTTAGGCTCTGATTTTCTGTGTTAAGGAAGCTCTTTTCTAATTCCTTTGAATGGTCAACGTTGTGTTCCTTTCCTTTACCCCTGCAGTGACGGCTGGGCAGACAGGTATGATGTGACAGAAGGGTACCAGAATGAAGCTGTTGGTGGGATAACAATCAAGCTGCAGTCTCCAGACGTGAAATGGTTTGATGATTACTACCTACAGCTTCGGCCAGAAACCAACCATCGGAATCCGTGGTTTCAGGAGTTTTGGCAGCACAGGTTCCAGTGCCGGCTGGAAGGGTTTCCTCAAGAGAACCCTAAATACAACAAGACTTGCACAAGTAAGTAAATTTATTACTTCTGCTGTGTGAAACAATGTGAATGAAGGTCTGGGCTGATGCAGCATGGTCTGGTGAAATACTGAGTTGGAATGGAAGGAAAAGAAACTATAATTACAATGCTTGCTGTACTTAAAATTATGAAAAGCACAATTTTAAAAGTGTTCTGATTTCTAAAGAAATAGATAGAGCTTCAATACCTAATTTCTTTCTGTATTTGAAAAACTTGATGCTACTCCACCTCTATAGGCACGTAAACATTTTCAAAATGTTGCAACACAAAATTAAATGTGCCTTTTCTAAAAAAGAGCTAATTATATTGCTTTGGCTCACAAAAGCAATGAGAAAGCTCATATACTAAAAGTTATCTGAAGCCCTTATGGCGGTGATGATTATTTATGAACTTCATATAAAACACTAGATGATTTGAAAGATGTCTTTAGGTTTTCTTTCAGCCATGGGTCATTTCAGGATAAGCCGTTTTGAGCTGATTATTTTCATTCAATTGTACTAATTTTAGCAAAAGCTTCAACAATATTTTTGTCATTTCTGCACAACAGATAGATGTGACACATTTTTCTGGGGTTTTGCTGGGGGCTTTTTATTATTTATTACTTCTGTTAATTGCTTTTTATTTCATGAGATGCCAAGCAGTGCTAATGTCATCTAGGCTCTGAACTGGCACCCACATCTTGCATTCCAAAGAGCATGGGGACCTCTGGCACCAGCCAAACAACAAGAGACACAGCAGGAACCAAGGACTCAGTGCCTCAGCACTTGAAGGGGTCTTTTGTTCAGGGTCCTTTGTTCAGAGTCCTTCCTTTGAGGCTGAAGGACTACTTCTCCAGCCTCTTCTTATTCTCTGTAACTCTCTGGGCAAATTTTTAACAATTTCTGGCCCTTGAGTTATCAATAATACAATGGGTATTCTGGCAGTGTAGGGGATAGGGTGGTGATGTGCTGGGCATTAGTCCAACCATAACTCTAAATCCCAAGGGTTCTTCCCTCCTAAAAATGTCAATATCTTCCATACACCCATGAGACCAAGAAATGTCTTAAAGGATCAGAATCTTGGATTTACACAACACAAATCCCTACCTAAATCCCACTGAAAGTGGGATTAAATGATTTTAAAGTGTTCCTTTTGATTTGGACAAGGTCACAGAGGAAGTTTGCGAGTGAGATGTAACTTGAATCTAGGAATCCCAAAATCTCAGTGCACACCTTCCACATTCAACTGACTTTTCTCCATTATTTTTGTTCTGTTACCCTTCCAACACAGTCTGAGACAGGTTTTATTTGCATTATTGACAGGTACTGCATATTGAGCAGCAAACTACATTGATTTCCCCATGATAATGTAAACCTATTTCCTGAGATGTCAATGCAGAGGGCATAGCTGGATGCAGGCTAATAAAGACGTGGTTTCCATCAGTGTGCCATGTAAAAAACATTTCAGTTTGACTTTTGTTGGTTTCCTTTTTAACTTACCTTTTACCAACAATGTGAGAATCTAATTTTTGTTTTATATGAAAGACTGGGAACTATGAAATGTAAGTGCCCTAGAGAGTCTTTTATAGCACCTAAAATAAAATTCATCACCACAGAAAATTTTTTTATGGGGTGCAGGGAGATGTTATTTTATACACGAAGTCACCCAGTCATGAATATAAGACAATCTATTCATAAAGCTTCAATAGTTTGGCAAGGCAAACTCAAAGGCTTTCTCACAAGGAACCACAGATCAAATAGGTTCCTAAAACTTGGGAATGTCAAAGAAAAAGTTGCAAAAATACGAATGTTCTGATTAGCAAATCATGAATAGAGAAAAAGGCTTTTTTCCAAATAGATTGCTCTAATTTCCTTCCGTTTTATTGTAATAACCATTTCTGGACCATGATGCGTACAGTGAAAGAATGAAAACCGGATTATAAAAGCTTTAATTCTTTCTTGTTGCTGTAGGGCAAAAAATGTTAATTCAGTTGTAGAATTTCCCAGGTTAATGACATTATGCTCAGCACTCAGTTAAAACTGCCCATTAAGTCAGGTTTTTCACACAGAAAGTTGTTAGTCATCATATTATTACAGTTTATATTTTTGATTTTTATCTAGACCATCTGTCAAAATTCATATGAAGGAAATTCAAAGTTTGGCCTGAAAGATGACACACAGAGTTACTTAATGGCATATTTTGTGCCATAAGTGCTAAGACACCTATGCTGTTTTTATCATAATAGCTCCCAAACTAGGCAAGGGTGTATGATAAACTGAGGAAATTTGAAGTTACTCAACTCTGTGGGTTAACCAGCAAGAAAGACATATTCACTGAGAATTGCAAGAGTGAGAGATTTTGATGCTGTGACTTTAAGATCAAAATTACTTTGAATATTTGAAATTGGCATAGTAGTTGTTGTTTCTGCCCCATTTCCTATCACCCACACAAATTTGAAAATTATGCCTTTTCAATTCCTATATTACTATTTATTTATTTCAAACACTCAAAGTTGTGAGTCCTAAATTCTATCTGTTCAGACTTCACAATTGTAAAGATGATACCTGCCCTCAGTGGTCACAATCATTTCACAGACTGTCCCAAGAGTTTCTGCATGATGAGGAATTAGTTTTGGTTCTGATTTCATCTGGTAAGGAAGCAGGATCATGTTCTTTAGTATATCTAACTAAATACGTAGTCTTTTCCAGAAGCTGCATAAAAAAAAAAATTAAAAACCCAAGCACCTTAAAAAATATCAAGCTACAGGTGTTTCTTAGGATTACAATTAATGAGATTAAGTTTATTGAGAAATACTGGAGAGAAATAAAAAAAATATTTTTTACATCAAAAGTCAAGCAATTCATTACTTCTTGGAATAAAGATAAAAAGATAAACACAGAGCTGATGTCAATAGACAAAGTCATTATTAAATGAATGTCTCTATATGAAAGGCAATAACCATTATATTAATGTGAAACAAAATTAATTTTTCTCTGTAATCCAGTTGTGTTGCCACAAAAACATAAAGAATGGTTAACATTATAATCAAGTTTATTCCATAAGAAAATAAGCTCAGGAAGATATGGCTGAAATCTAAGTGGTAACTGACTTCACCTATGCACCAGCTATGAATTTAGCTGTTAAAATCTCTGCATTTGCTTTGATGAATCCTGCCTAATAAAATATTAGGCTATATATATCTCTGTGGCAGAAAATACATGAAGACATAAATCATTGTAACAATCTCTAGGGACTTGTGAGTATTTTTCTCACTTTTTAATATAATGTATTCATAGACAGTTCCAGGGCAGGTATAATTATTAAATAAT
This sequence comes from Cyanistes caeruleus, assembly GCF_971803275.1. Lineage (NCBI taxonomy): Eukaryota > Metazoa > Chordata > Aves > Passeriformes > Paridae > Cyanistes > Cyanistes caeruleus. Next base: position 80,452,742 of record NC_141703.1, read on the forward strand.
ACATGATTTAGAAAGATACATATAATAAAATTATGAAATCAGCCGAACAATGAGAATCCAAAAGACAATAAAGTTCTTTTTCTCCATTCATTTCTATTAAGCACTAAAAAGTTTCCATCCTTTCACATACACTTAGTTCACACTGAGATGAAAATTTCAGCATCCAGGTCATTTTTCATTTGCAGATTAGAACATACTTGCTTAATCCAAATGTGTGTCACCGCTATCATTGCTAAGTACATTGATTTTCTGCCCAGCTGGAGCACTACAGAAAGTGAGAAGTTCACAGGCTTATCTGAGTTGATTTTCAGTGTAATCAGTTCCATGCCACAGGAGAGCTGCTACAAGCCACCTCTGAGCAACAAGAGACAGAGCAAGGAATTTAAAATGCGTGTGTAAAAGGAGACATTTAATGGCCTCCAAAGACTAGGAATTTTACAAGGTTTGGGGGTGGTTTCACCTCTAGCACCAGTTAGAGATTTTTTTAATATCTAAGACCCTAATTCAAAGAAGTTCATGAATAGGTGTGCAAGCTGGTCCGGATGAGTGACTCCATTCAGTGACCAGCTTCAGGTCTCAAAAGGCCAATGTAATCCTTTGGTATTGATTGCCTCTGGACCTTCGAAAACTAGACGTTTATGTGATTGGCTTTTTCCAGACAGAGTTCCCATCAGACCTCTAATTCTTAGTAACTTTTCATCCTGGTGAGGGTGTTTTAAAAAAATGCAATTTAACATGAAGCAGAAACAAAAGCCAACATAAGTTAATTACGTGGTGAAGCTCTGATTCAATGGACAGTACTGGGAAAAGACAAATCACCGGGAGCAGAAGATATTTACTACATCTACCAGTCTGTTAAATTATTTATTTTGCCTGCATTATTTTTCCCATGCTGTGCAAAAGCTGGAGGCATGGATGGAATGGCATTATTTATGGTGATACTCAAACACAGAGCAATACCAGAGTACACATCCAAACTATCTCTGATCTAAGTCACTGACAATAACGAGTAAATAAAAAGTGGCGGATGCTGCTGAGGCAGTGCAGTATGTTACTTTGGCAGAGGCTACAGACTTCAGAAAAAGAAAGCAGTTTCATGAAAAGGAGCAGTGGGAACAAGAATCTGGAGGGAGGTGATAGGTCAGTTTTGCAGGTACAGCAGGGTCCTGACATTAAATACTGCGGTTCAAAGCAGAGAGGTGGAAAACAAAGGAAAGTTATAGGGGCTGGGTCATCACAAACAAAGGGCAGCCACAAACAAGACATAGAGGGCACTGAAAGTGAGGAAAGCAGCTTCTGTCTGACATGGCTGGGAGCAAAGACACAGTGACAGGGTTTATGGGGAAGAGGAGCGCACAGTGATGTGCAGGTGTCCCGGTTCCAGATCCCAGGAAAAGGAGATTTGCAGCAGCAGGTTGAATGCGTCTTAGCAGGATGCAAAAATCCCAAATTCCATTCATGATTTAACCATGTGGCTTCTCTGAGATAAAAGTGCTTTTTCTGAAGGTGTAAAAATTCTCATAAAATAAGGATGACCAATATATCTGCAAGCAATTTAGAAGAGGATTAAGAATGAATGAGTTTATTTGCAGAAAAGAAGATTAGGGAAATTTGGGATAAATACAAGGAAAGTTTTGCATCTTTAGGTACAAATGTGCACGTAAAATGAAAGTGCAAAAAATACCTACTGGTTTGCTGAATCTCATCCAGTTTCATCTACTTTTTAATGAGTAAAAAAGGACACACAAAAAGTCCAAGGTTTCAGAGGAACAGAAATTTGTTTCAACAAATGGCTCTTTTGGGTTTCCAGATAGAACGAAGGAATAAAACATGACTGTCTAGTCTTTTGCACTGCAACACGCAAATCTGTTGATTAAATGTAAGCTCTAATGCCAAAATTGGTTTAATCAGAACTCAGCCAACAAAACATAAGAGCTGTCAGAACGGAAAGGTATTTTACATATTTCAAGGAATGTGTCACATTTAAAGATCATATTCCTCAGACGTTGAAGTCCTATACTTTTATTTTAGATTGGAAATAAAAGCAGAACAAATTTAGTTAAAATTCATTTCTATTTTTTGAATAGTGAATTAGAAAGCATTTTAATTCTTCTGAATACATCCTGTGTGTCATTCAGTTTGATACTCATGCTTGGGCACTGGCAAGCTGAATTATGGTCCAGCCCTCATTTTTATGCCCTAAATTTCAGACCTGGAACTCAAACACTGTTATTACTACTTTTACAGTGATGCTGGGTCAGATCCAGAAATTTCCAAAGGCAAATCAGCTGTAAGGCATAAATCTAGATCTGAATTTTCTAGCAGCCTGATATAATCTGAGTCAGGAACCCACACAGACATGTTACTATTTTTTTTTTATTTTATTTAGAGAAAGAAGCAGTGTGACACTAAAAACTGCTGTAAGCTCTAGTTTATATATTTGAAATGCTTTTTGATATAAATTGATCCTGAATTTAACACATATGTAACTTAAACACTTTAATAGATTGAATCTTCTCATTGTTACAGAATTCATCAAACTCCTTCAAAAATCTGACTACAAAACTACATTTTTTTTTTCTTTCCCTTTATGTTCCCTAAGTTCTTCCTTCAATATATTAGATGCATGTGGTAATACATCTAATGTGACTTTTTTCTTTATATTACAATTTTTTTGCTGATTATACTGACCTTGACAAGGGAAGCCAGACTGCCACTGTTTTGTGGACACCTGGGGAAGAAGGTCCAGCTCTCATCAAATCTGCGAGCGCCCTGAGAATGTCGTGGCTGTGCAGGTTTGAATAGATGTAAAACACCAAAGTCAACTCAGTACTCTGAAAAAAACTTTTGGAAGTCAGCTGTGGATCTCAGTACGCTGAATCTGGTCTCTCAGTCACTCTCAATATTTTGGCATTGCTCAATATGTAAGATGTAACAGTGCTGATACTGGCCTTCAGTTAAAAAGAGTGAAAGTTAGAACTGGTCAAAAGCATTGGGTGAGGGAATTACACTGACTTCCTTGTCAAATTTCACAAATGTTTCATAGGAGCATTAAAATAGGTCATTTTTGTCTTATCTCAATAGCACTGAAAAGCTTTGTTTCAAGCTTTTAATTTACTTTCACATTGTTTCAGTTTTATGCAATGTGTTTTGCCTCAGCATCAAAATGACATTTTCCAGACAAAAAAAGATATTTGAACTGCATAGAGTTTAAAATACAGCAAAAAATACCACTTTTCTTCAGTCCAAGAGCCTGTAATAAATTAAAACAGGAAAACAAATAAAGAAATGAACTACTGCAATTTATTTTTTTAGCACTAAAATACACACAGAACCTTACAAATAACACAGAACTGAAAGCTACTCTATCATTTCACATTGCTTTGATACAAAGCTCTGGTAACAGATTTTGGAAAAGGTTCCAAAATCAGTCTATTTCTATATCTTTAAACAATGACAATTTAACTAGGTATGAACAATACAGTTCTTATGTACAACCTTTCCACTGTTTTATGAGACACCACATATTTCTTCAGTGGAGAGACATGCATGTTTCTGGGATGACTGACTTGGTGGCATTTCATCCAGAGCATACAGATCATGGGAAAGTCACATGTCTTCCCAAAGAGCACAAGGGGGACAACATGGACCTGCTGACAGAGTTAAAAAGCTACACACTATGTCCTGCAGAAGACAGCCACCACCACAGTTTTGTTGGAAAGATTAGCCTGTTATCCTGATTTTTTCTCAGAAATTCACTAAGGCAAAGGAAAGAACATATAGGAAAACACATTGGTTGGTGGACTTCAAGTACAGTGAGCAGAAAGTGAATGTGGGACGTATTTGCAGCAAAACTAGAACACATTTCAGTCAGTCTCTTGTCCCTCAAAAGAAAACTTAGCAGAAATAATCACTGAGGTTTTAATGGCATATTTATGGAAATTGTATAGAAACTAAGTTGTAATATAATGGGGAAACATTATGGAATAACTGGAGGCTGTAGGATATGCCTGTGGTTTCCATTGTCTCATGACTTTTTCATAAACAACCTTTTGATCACTGAGTATTTAAAAAAAAAAAAAAAAAAAAAAAAAAAAATAATTAATAATAATGAAACACTAACAATTTCCTTTCATTTCAGTGTTACAGTCAGTGCAGAGCAAACAAACTGCTCTGCAATTTGAAAAAAATATTCTCCCATATTTTGTCTCATATTTTGTTCTCCTAAGTCTCCTCAGGGAATGAAATAAGGGGGTTGAGGGATAGCCCAGAATGTATTTTCACTCTTCCTTTTACCTATTATTCATTCTTTAAAATGCAAAATATTGTCATCTTTAGAAAAGGTAGAAAGCAGAAAAAGCATATTGAATCATGGTATTTTTGTGCTCTTTAATATCCTTGCTTTATGAGGCTTTGTAATATCACAAGCTGGCAAGCAGAAAAGAATTGTATTTCATCTTCCTTGAGGGTAAAAACCTGGGGAAAAAAAAGAGAAATTATATGTTTTGTATCAAAAATCTGTAAAATATTGAAATATATTGAAGAATGCTTATTTTCATGCTTAGTACTAGAAACAATAGACAAATTTCAGAGTTTGCTGCAAAGATGTGGGTTTGTTTTGTTTTGTTTTTCCATATTTGGAAGGAGGAGGTCAGTCTTGAAAGAACTATTTTATTGGTGTCACTATTAGCCAGGACCACCAGTTCTGGATGCTGCTGGAGTATCTCTGGAGGGTGGGAAGCAGTCCAGAGCTGGCTCACCATGCACAGAGACTAACAACATCCATAAGTGCTTTATTGGATCACTGCCCATAAGTACACTAATTGTTTCTAAATAGATCCAACAAATGAACCGTTGCTAGTTGGAATCACGTTCGTGGTGAAAGAATATGTTTCCTTTCCATCATCTACATATTTGTGTATTTTGGAGACTTGATAACAGAAAAGAACAAATTTGGATGAGGAGTTTAGTGCTGGGCGTCTCTGTACAGTTAATCATACAATAGAACCATAGAATAGAACGGTTTGAATTGGAAAGGAAGATTAAAGAGATCAAAGAGTTTTAGTCCCTCTGTAATGGCCAGGGACATTTTCACTAGACCAAAGTCCCATCCAACGTGGCTTGAACCCTTCCAGGTATGGAGCATTCACAGCTTTTCTGGACAACTTGTTCCAGTGACTTACCACCTTCAATTTCTTCCTCTAAACCTGCCCTCTTTCCATTTAAAGCATTCCCCTTTGTCCTATCATTAGGTGGGCCCTTTTGAAAACTTCAGCATAGATTCATAAATAGGTTGATATATATTCCAAATGCTGTCATCCCCATCAAATTCATCCATGCCACCTTTCCATGTCATGATCACCTGTGTCAGGAAAGGCTCAACTGAAGACAGCACTCGTGGATGAGTAATAATTGTAAGAATATGTGCTAGAGCTCCATCAAGAACAATATGTAAGAAGTCTAAAGTGAACAATGTGTTTAAGGCTACCAAAATCATAATTGTGGCAGAGATTAATTTAAAATATTTTTACTTTTTTTATCCTTTTTCTTTTTTTTTTGTTTATTTGTTGAGTTAAAGACTACCTTTCAGCTTGTGTATTCACCCTTCCCTTAAAACCACTGCTAGGGTTACTGAGGTAAGTAAGGGTTACTTATATGTTTCAAGTCTGACATGCCAAAATACTTTGTGAAACGGGTTGAAAACAACTTTCAGACTTGGTTTTGATTGGATTTTTTAATGCTGGTATTTTTAAGGCATTATTACCATATGCTAAAGAGAAAAATATATATATATTGACTAAATTTTTGTGATTTTCCCTTAAATGCAGAATATTTTGTTACTATAAACTGGCATTGGCAGGTCAGATTTTCCCCTATATAGGCAAATAAGGCAATTAATGTCTCAGGTGAATGTGTTCTCCAGCTGCAGGAAGTATATTAAAATTCTCACAACAGATAAATCCCTCATAGCTCCATTGACAATTGCCACCAGCTCCTAGGAAGAGCTAAGCAACATTATTATAAATCATCAGGTGAATGGAATGAGGTTCAGTGTTTAAAGGAAATCAGAATAATAATTTCATAAAACTGAAGCACAAAGCCCAGTGGAGAGTAAGAATTAAGAAGTAAGTTATTAGATTTTTAAGCAATCATATGCAATAAAGCAGTTGAAATATTGTTTTATGATAAATACTATTGCCAATGCAAATCTGATTCATTCTAATGGCTACTATAATTAACTGCATGGTGTGTGAGCTGCTAATTTTGTGGATGAATAATTGGTTAAAACAAGTTTTATGTATTGCAGTGTAATACACTTGTACAATTTTCCACTTAATTTCAATTAATATGGGCTTTATATGTACGCCACTGTTGCAGTTTTTATGCCTATTATTTCTAATTAGGAAAAAGCAATACCTTGGTAGAACAGAACAAATGAGCAGCACTGTGTGTTTTTTCCAAGTTTGTTTTTCCTTTTCCATTAGGATACTTTAAGCTCATATTGTTTAGCTTTCCAAAATGTTAATAATCATTGCTCCTGAGGTTGACTGGAAATGGTGGCGCCAGCTTCAGCATAAAACAGAAGGGAAAAAGGAATCTCTCAGTTCTCTCTGAGAACTTTCTGAACTCTATACAGTGTTTTTCAGTTCACACTATGTGTTTTACTGCCCTTCCTGATGCTTCCAATGCTGCAATACATTTTAGTGATTAGAACTGTGGGGTGATGTTCTTGTTCACCACTGAAAAGGTGTGCTTGCATGTAGTCATGCCTGTTTTATCATAGAATTAATCACCAGCTGGAGATTCTTACCCTTTTCCACTAAGTTGCCTACACATCAGAATGGGTTCTTGTCCTCTGGATGGATATTGTTAATCTAGATAAGTGCCACCCTGTCATATCTTTAAAGAAAATAAATTATCTGTGACTCAATCCTCTCATGGTATAAAATACTTCTCAGGTTGTGCTGCCTCTGCAGCTCAGATGGGCAGGTGTGAACACCATCCCTGCCCCTCACCAATGCCTCTGTGGCAAGCAGAATCTCATGGAGGGGACAGGTTATTTGCATTCCCTTTGCTCTGGGCTGCCCAGACAAGGGACTCCCTAGCTCCTAGGCTTGCTGCTTGGTTGATAAAAGGAGAAAAAATGTTCTAATAGAACTCTTTGTTTGTCCTGCCTCCAGAGACAAATCTTTCTAGGTGTCAGATAAATACCCAGCACCATCGATGCAGTTGTTTTATCCCTCTCTTCTCACTTTGCCAGTATTAAAGATCTTGTGGACAGAGTGCAGCTGAGAAGAAAAACTGCAGCCTCCCCTTCCTTAGTTTGCCTGGTGCTGTCAGCAGAGGAAATTTGTGTCAGTAATAATAGTGTGTTATAAAAAATAATCTTCAAGGTGCTGCCGAATGAATTTTTTTCTGTGCATTTCACATATGCATAAATAGAGAATAGAAATGCAAACATAATGTTTTAAAAGCCAAAAAAATTAAGATTCACCAATTCTGGCTAAACAGAGTCAGTGCCTAACCCACACTGTCAAACCCTTCACAGATATTTTAATGTATTCATCTGTATTGCATTGTTACCCTCACTTCATAAAGAGAGAGGATCAAGAGGTGTAGGAGAGATATTGGGGGAAACTTTTGGTACAGCAAAGAGGTGCTGCCTAGGTCAGTCTGTTCCATGTCTCTGACACAAAAGTGTTTTCATAGAATTACAGAATGGTTTGGATTGGAAGATAACTTAAAGATAATGTAGTTCCGATTCCTCTGCCATGGGCAGGGACACCTTCCACTACACCGAATTGCTCTGCGGCCCCACCCAACCTGGGCTTGAACACTGCCATGGATGGGGCATTGACAACTTCTCTGGGCAACAGAGTCCACTGATTTTCCAGAAGTGGAACTTTTTTATAAGGTTTCTAGAGAGTAAACCTCTTGTTAGCATTTGCACTTCAACTAATATTTCTGAAGGTTTGAAGAGATTTCTTCAGGTGGAGAGAAGTTTCTGGGTTCCCTAAAATAGTATATTTTACATTATTATTATAATATCCATGGTGTATGCTTTAAAAATACACATGAAAGAGTAGCACTCTAAACCAAACCTATGTGAGGTGAGCTGATGAGCTGCAGAGAGAAATGTATCATCTGGGTAATACAATATTTAAAGACAACCTCTCATTTCTTCATTTTTATTCTAACATGGTCAGTGTGTGTACCAATAAAAACATATTTCATGAGCTTTTTAAGGCACTTAAAATACTTTTTCCACTGTTAATAATTAAGCCACCAGCAGATGTCTGAAGATCTGACTGTATCCCAGCCCTATTCACTAAACCCTCTTGTTGTTCCCTGACAGGCCAGATGACTCTGAGGACGCAGCATGTTCAGGACTCCAAGATGGGCTTTGTAATCAATGCAATTTACTCCATGGCCTACGGGCTCCACAACATGCAGCTGTCCTTGTGCCCAGGCTACGTGGGCCTCTGTGATGCCATGAAGCCCATAGATGGTCGGAAACTCCTGGAATCCCTCATGAAGACTAACTTTACCGGGGTCTCTGGGGACATGATCTTGTTTGATGAGAATGGGGACTCACCAGGAAGGTAATGCTGACATTTCTCAAACTGTTTAATAGCAGAGATGCTAACTGCACAGAGTAAATATGTGCAGACTTGACAACAGAACTAAGATCTCATACTCCTAATTTTACATTTCCTGATTCCTGTGCTTACTTTGCAAAAATAGATTATTTTTTGGTTTTTTTAATGTGCATTTTTTAAAGGCATTTTGGGTTAAATTTGTGGACTTTCAGGTTAAAAAGTTTCCTGCATGAATTTTCATTTTCATCTGTACCATTTAAAAGTATTATTATTGAGAAGAAACTATCAGACCTTTATGATTGTAGACCATGATGTGCACCACAGCCTATTTCTCTCTTTATGTAGATGTTTAAGTGTACATGTTTGGCTGGCCTATAAAAAATCATAGCAGACTTAGTTCTTTAGTTAAGAAAGATAAAACAATATCAGAAATATTGTACTGATGCATCTGGGATTTTTTTAATCAGAATTATTAAAAACCTGTTTACATATATTCCAAATGAAAACTTTCCACTTGCATAACACACTAAGCTATCAATCCATACTGTGCTGCTCTAAAACAAATTGAATTTAAACAAAGCTTATTTTGCTGGTAACATGCATAAATATGTATACATACATCTTGAAATATAAGTTTTTCTATGACACATGTATCCATAGAAATGCACATTAGAAACAGTAATGAAGTGGGGATTTTTCTGGGTTTCTGCCTACTGAATTTTCAGAGAATGAGCAGCAATTATGATAGTATTCAAAGTATACTTATTCCCCATATTTCAATGTATTTCCTGTCTCAATCACTGCTTTTGCTCTAGTATTGTTTGAGATAACCCCTTATGTCCACATTATTGGAAGGTTTTAAACACCTTTGTTATGGTGTCATATAAACAGAAGATTAGAGTGAAAATTTTTATCCTATACACCCATTTAAATTTTGTCTTCTCCCACTAATGTGAACTGAAGGGAAATCATTAACTTCCTACTAGAAATGAGTTGGAAAATTTAAACCCATTGGTCAAAGTATTTTGACATTTCCAAAATTTCTGCAGTTTCAAACCATATTTTTTTTAACTCGTTCTATTTGCAAATCTGTAAAGCCAGCATCCTCCCCAAACCCAAGCAGGACAGCAGTCTGTGTCTGTTTCTGGAGACACAAATTTTCAAATTCTTCAGACTTGAGCTCTAAGGAAAGGCACTGTGAACTAGTAGGAGAACGCAGGAACAAACTGACAGAAATGTAGGAAAAATTCAGATGCAAATTTGTTTTAAGGGTTTTTTTAGCGTGAACAAGGTTCTCTTCTGCTAAATGTTTCTATTTTTACAAATAGCTGAATTTTGAAGGAAGGTGTTAAGTCTGAATTTTTCTGGCCAAATTTTTTAAAAAATATTTATCTCAGACTTCTTTAAAAGGATTTCCTTTTTGTTTTAAAGGTGCTCAGATGCAGTGGGCTGCATCCTACCCTATTCCAATCAGTTTCTTGTGTAAAAATGACTGTGATGAATGAGTGATATGTGGCCTGCCAAAAACAAATATGTGACATGACAATATCAATAACAATATCTAAATATTGCAAAGAGAACTTTTGCTTTACCTTTTCCTCACGTTGGCATTCTTACCAAGAATAATTTAACACTATTTGTTGCAATGAATATAATTGAATATCTTGGACATTTTTAAATTCTAAGAAAGATGATGAAGAAATTAAATCATATGCAGTCATTTGCTCAGTCACAACTGGACATAAGTATTTTCCTGAAGAGCATGGGGACACCATGTTGAATGGGTACCTCAGAATTGTCCTCCTTTAAGGAAGTCCATCTTCCCTGGATTTGTGTGATATTTGTGTCTACTCAAACTAACCAACTGCGTGTGGTTACCTAGTGCTGGACTTTTGAATAATTGTTCTTTGTTCCCTCTTGTCCAACAATAGTCACATCATTAAATCCAGCCTATGTGCTTAAGTCAGAAAACATTGAGACAAGATGTACCCTTTCACGATTAAGAAGATTTTGTAGGCAGCTGCATTTCTAACTTCCAGGTTTTGAGTAGTGTATAGTCTTTTAAGCACTGTCAAACACTATTTGCAAGGTCTTGGAGATGGTGCAGTCATACTGGAACAACTCATCTGCCCTGTTCACTTGCACTGTCAACTGCATCTTCACTTTGTAAAACAGGAATTTAAATCCTCACAGCTGTACGGTGGTGGTGGTGTTAAGCAGGAAATCAGAACATAAAAAGCCTTTCTGACCTAGATAGCTCAGGATTTCGATGTATAGCAAAAAGGTTTTGATATTATATAACAGATGATTAATCCTACAAGATGCTTTGAATCCTGGCCCTATTCCAAAGTCCTTTATGTGTATGTTGAGTTTTAAGCGGGCAGACAGTCTAGTGTAGGGCCTGTTTTATGTGAGTCAAGAGACAAGGAAAATAAAAAAGTGTATGGAAGCCATGATTCCTCAGGAAGATAACAATTATCTGTAAATACTATCAAAACTTTAAAGAAGAAATTGAGGAGGGAAGAGCAGGCAAGAAAAACTAAGATGCTGACATTTTGACTGTGCTATCAGTAGAACATATATTCCCAGCAACTTCATGGCACTTCTGTTTTGATACAAGTATTTTGCACAGTGATTAGAGCACTGCTGGAAATGTGCTATTTTACCGTCTGGTCTCTCCTATCCTAAAGGGACAAATTGTCCCTGTATTATCTCAAGGAACCTCCAGGGAACCAGTGACTCATGAGCCTCCACTACAGCAATGGACTTACTGAATCTGACTATTTCTACCCATCCATCAACGCTGTTCTCCACAGAGAAGAGAGACAAGACTTATTGAGACTATACTACATTAAATTTGTTAAGTTCCCTTCCAGTATTGCACTTGTGATGTATACATGGAACTCCTACTGGGGAGATCATTGGTTTTGTTCTGTTGCCTGTCAAGCCCTGTCAGTACTTTTGCTTGCCTGTCCATGAAACCCTAAACTGAAAGCTTTAACCAAGTTATACTCATAGGTGTGTTGCAGTATCTGACGGTGTTGAATAAAGGCACTAGTGTGGCTTCTGTGCTTTTTTATTAGACTGTTTAATCCTCAACAAATGGTTACTATGGCTGTGAAACTCAGAAAAAAGTTAGTTTATAACCATGAGCAAAAGTCTGTTTCTTTGGGTTTGTGCTTGTGTTATCTGGATTCAATTATTTTGTGTCAATCTGGCATTCATATGATCAACCTTGGGCACATCATTGTTGTAGGAAGCCATGGACATTTCCTTCTTTATACAATATATAAAATGATACATTTCAAAATCCAGAAATATTTTTCATTCTACATGTGCTTATTTCTTCTTTGTAAAGATTCAAGAACAATATAATGTGTGTAATATCACATTGTCCATTCAGTCAGACTCCACTTTAATTTCCTCTCAGAGGCTGCTACAGTCCTGATCCTGCCCTGGGTGTAATTTTGGCATTCAATCCCTGCTGTACCTCACTGTTACCTCACTGTGACAGAATTTTTCATGATGCAAAGCATCCTGAGATCTATGGATGGACAGTATTATAAAATACTTCTCCTGTAATATTTTTTTATGTCAGCATGGGAAAAATTTTGATGCTAAATATAGTATGACTACTGCTTGTCAGTCTTAAAAGCATTTCCTCAAAACTTAAGAGAGATGTCATGTGGTGGTCATGGTTTAACCCCAGCCAGAAACCAAGTACCTTGAAGCTGCTTGCTCAGTCCTGCACAACAGAATCAGGGAGAGAACTGAAAAAGCAAGAGCTAGAAAACCCATGGGCTGAGATAAAGACAGTTTAACATGAAATGCAAAAGTCATGCACACAAGCAAAGCAAATCAAGAAATTCTTTCACTTCTTTCTAGGTAGGTGGGCATCCAGCCATCTCCAGGAGAATAGGGCCCCATCATGCAAAACAGTGACTTGGGAAGACAAATGTCATAACTCCAAACATCCCCTCCTTCCCCCTACTTTATATACTGAGAATGATGTCATATGGTCTGGAATACTCCTTGGGGGACTTGGGGTCAGCTGAGACTACTCTCAAATTCCCATTCATTCCCATTCATGACAACAAGGGAGTGCAAAAAGGCCTTGGCCCTGTGTAAATCCTGCTCAGCAATAACAAAACCATCTCTATATTATAAACTGTTTCCAGAAAAAATCCAAAACACAGCCCTATACCAGACACTGTGAAGAAAATTAACTGTACTCCAACTAAACCCAGCAGGGCCTCTTACTTAAGAGGTTGTTTGATTTAATGAGCAGGTTATTTTCCTCATCTGTACATTGAACTTCATAAATTACACTCTTACAGTACTACCCTTAATGCAACTCTGTCTCTGTCCTTTGCCTTCAGGACTATTTTGGTGGCCACTGAAAAGAAAAAGATGTGTCCTTGTTTATGAACAAGGCAGCTTTTCTTAGGCAAAGATTGTCTTAACCTTCTTGGTCTGCATTGGTTTCTTATTTTCCATCAGTAAATTTCATATTGCTTAGACATATTAATTCCAAATCCACTAAAGAGGAAGCACAGAAAATCATGGCATCATTTCTTCAGGAACTGCCCACCTTTTCAAGCATTAGTTACAAAAAAGTGCTAAAAGAACAGGCCTGTGTGGCAGAAAGGTGGGCTGGTGTTCAGCTGTAGGAGGAAGTGAGTCCTACATGGCTCCACAGACTTTCTGCAAGAGTGGGAACTGAAGAGAAAGTAGGAGGAAGAGGAACATGAAACTGAAAACTCTGATGAGCTCTATCTTTGACCCAAAAGCAGCCTAGGACTGAGTCATGAGTACTTTTTCTCTTCCACACCGTACTTTATAAAGAATTAAATGTGTTTCAATCACTGATGAATTACATAAAAATGATTGTATGGATGGGAAAGACCAGAATTTTCTGATGCAATGCTGGAGAAGTGAAAGGGGAAAGAAAAAAAAAAAATTAAAAAGAAGGAAAGAAGATTCCAGAGTCTGTGTCTGAAGAGTGATGACTGATTCCTCTCTGAATGCCACACCAAATTTCATCTTGCAGCCTAACAGCACAGGAAATTTCCTTTGATCACACAGAGGTTGCTCCTACCTCCCTTGGAGAGTTTATATGTCGTCTTCTTCTGACAGGAGGGGAATAGGCACCTGCAGTCAGTGAGGAGCACGTAGTGTTAGGAACTGGCATTATAGGTTTATATTACTCAGCATCTGCTATAGAGGGAACTGGGGCTCCATATGCAATTGGCTTCCAGGGCTGGAAGTTGCACAGATTAAATTCTGTTTGACTAATTTCATTGTTTTCCTTAAATAAGTAGTCATTCTCAGAAACACAGTCACCTAACTCCAGAGTGTTCAGGGAACTTTTTATGGTGATAGAAAAAACACTTAAAAACCCCCCAGAAATAAACCCAAAGCAAAACTTATAAAAAGCAAACAAAGAAAACACCCCAACCCCCAAATATAACATACAAAGTAAAAGCATGATTATAATATCACAGAAACTATTGTGAGATACTCAAGGGCAAGCATAATTCTTTAATTTTTTTTCTTTTCTCATTTCAACATGCCCAATTTTTTGACTGCATGGTGTTCCTTTATTTTAAATATTTCATGATGTTCTCCTCAACTCAGCTATGTCTCTCCTTTCTGTTTCCAAAGATATGAAATCATGAATTTTAAACAAATGGGGAAGGACTACTTTGATTATATCAATGTTGGCAGCTGGGACAATGGTGAGCTGAAAATGGACGATGATGAAATATGGTCAGAGAAAAGTAATATCATCAGATCTGTGTGCAGTGAACCCTGTGAAAAAGGCCAGATAAAGGTAAATCTTCTCTTTGTTTGCTTCAGTCTTGCAGTATGCATAGCCTTGAAATTTGAAAGCAAATTTTTTCCTTGACTGCTACATGGAGATAGTATCCCACACTTTAATTTAAATGTACAGACTTATGTATTTAGTTCTTACTCTTATTATAATCATCTCACTATTTTAATAAGCTGCCATTTTCTTGACTCCTATATCTGTGGACTGCTGACTTTTTAAGTTAATTTTTTTTAACTTATTCCAAAATAAGTTTAGCATATTCCAAATGCTTTCAAACAGATATTGTTTGGAGGCTTTTTGCTGCATATTTTTACAGCATCTGATTCAGTGGTGTGCAAATCCCTGACTGGGACTTGTCAGTACAATTGCAGGTAAATTATAAATAATAATTGGTACTATTTCAGTGGTAGATATAGTCACCAAGACTGGAACTTTATTAATCAGACCTTAAGTCTGTGATACCATCAGAGAACATCAACTACTACTACTACTATTTTGAATCTCAGGAAATACAGGCAACATATTTTTTAATCATACCTGTTTTACTGCTTCTTTGTTTCCCAGGTTTTTATTTTTCCTTCCTCCCTTTCCAAGCTTCAATAAGCAAAGATCATAGATTAATCTGTCATATATTAATTATACACTATTTTCCTTCAGAATTCCATGATGCTTCCTGCAGAATAGTTAAAATACTGCAAGTCCATAGCTTACCTTGCAGTCATTTATATAAAAACTGGTGGATGAGGAGATGGGCATGTTCAACCATAAAAAATCAGGTGTAATTTCTGACAAGTTTCACTGGAAGCTCAATTTTCTCATGTGTTAAAACAGCATGACTGAAAATTGGAAAGCAGCTGCAGAGAGGGGCTGATGGGAGCATGACCAATCTCTGAAACACAAGGTGAATCTTTTTAGTCTGAATTTTACAGAGTTTTAGGACACGGTCACCCTGTTTAATTCAGTAATTAGTCTTTGGCAGAGTCATTTAAGTGAGTTTCGTCAGACCGATTGTATTTGTCTCCAGTGTAAACATAAAGAATTATGTCAGACTTATGAATAATATGCTATTCCAGGTGAGGAGTCATCCTTGTGTAGGCTTTGAAAACAGTTAAGATCAAGCTTGGTATAGAATGACTTCTTTCTCTTCATCGATGGTAAAAGACACCCAGATAGGACAGTTGGTTCTGATGAGAACACACCTTCTGCAGACACATAAATGAATGCAGGTGGGATGAGTTACACCCACAGTCACAAAATTGGGTCTGTTAGCCTGCTCCAGGCACAAAGTCACACATGGGGAGGACAGAGGTGGACAAAGAGCTAACATCTTCACAACTGCATGTGTCTGAGTTCCTTTATCATCTGCTGTCACAACACAGGTGAAGGGAAGTATCTTGTGATCTTCATTAACACAATCACCTTCCACCTTCTGCCCATGCTCCCAAGGATTCTCTCAAGAGGATTCTTCACTATGAAACCAAGTCATCACACACTTAGATATATATAAATGCTTGAAGTCTGGTGTCTGAAATGTTCTGTTTGCTCCTCATTAGGTTATTGATCATAAAACTCAAAGTTTGCCTGACAGTCTTTATCTTCATGGTCTTCACAGATAATGGTGGGACCTTGACCCTACCAAGCTCTGTGGTGGTTTTCCTGCAAACTTCTTTGTGACTGAGTTATTATGGAGGAATTTGAAACATTGAATGTACTGCTACCCAACATTCAGCCACAGCTGGTGAATCCATCCACAGGATTTGATAAAATCCAAATACAACCCAACTCTATACATTTGAAATAGTGTGGACATATTATTTAAATAAATACAGGTTCAAAGGATTGTCCAGATGACAAGGGGAAAGGAAAATAATTTTTGTTCTGAAGAGAATCATATATTTTAAAAGGGACAGAAAAATTAGTTTACAGTTAAGTTATACAACAAAGAATTATTCAGGAAATGAAAAATAAAAGGATGAATAAATTGCTGGCTAAACAATTTAACACAAAAAAAAGTCTGACTTTGCCCTGAGTCTTGAAGAACGATTATCTTGATTTCTAGAGGAGGATACATAATCCCTCTCTGGTAGTGCTGGATAACAAATTATCAGTGTACCAGGGTCCTGATTGATTAGTCAAATTCCAAGTATTTTACATAAGGTCTTCATTTGCTGGAAAGTTACTTGGAGAAATTAATTGTTCGTATAGAATTTTAGGTATTTTGATAATAACCTGTGGGGATTGAGAGACACAGACCATGCTATGCAAGCAAAGCCATTTTTTGCACTCAGTCACCAGTATTTATAGGTCACTACGTTCTGTACACTATTTTCCACCTGGACCCCTTTGCCCCTGTTCTGTAGTATCACAATCTTTTTGATTATCAAGTCCTTGTTACATCCCTGTGCTAGCAATGTCCTTGTTGCCTTCTCTCTCGGCAGAGTGGTCAGCATGACCAGACATGATGTCTTCACTTCTGCTCTTGCCTTGAATTTATCTCTCCCATGGCTTTTGCTGTACCTGGGCCAAAAGTTTTGCTCACTACCCAGCTCAGCTCCTGCAGCTGTCTGCTCTTCCACAATAACATAGGGCTCTTATTTTGCCATTTCATTTTCTTGACTATTTTATTCAAATAAAGTTACGGATTTTTATAATATGTCAAGGTAATCAAAATATGTCTCTAAAAATTTATACAAGCTTTCTAAAAATTGGTTTTCCCAAATCAAAAAATTCTGTCATTTCTTCAACTCTTCTTTCTATTTCAAAATGAAAGAGATCCCATGATATGATTTATTCTGGAGAACAGATATTCTGTTTTGCAAGTAACTTTGGTCTCAACTCTTACAGAATAAATAACTTATGCTCTTCTAGCCTTTCCAACAGTTTAACTGTTTTAGTGTTGCTGTTTTTCTTTTCATACTCTATGATTAAAAATTAAAAAAAAAAAAAAAAATATAAAACCAACCAAACCACAAAATTTGAAATTTTTGAAGTCCCTATATTGATGGTTATTAAAATTAGATAATATAACTTTTTTTCACTGCAGCATTACAAAGAGCAATCCCACTCTTTTTGATTATGCTCCTTTATATGTTTGGTTTTTAAACTAAAATTGCAACAACGACATTTGGCTTTGAATACACTTTCTGAATTCACTGTAAAAGATAAAAAAGTCAACTTATTTCTTGTGCTATAATTGGGAGTATTTGTTTATAAACTGTTTGGGAAGAGCAGAGAAACTGGGAATACTTTATTTCAAAAGAAAGACATATTGACAAGATGCACAGATGTTCCCAGAGATGATAAATAAGGATCTTGAAAAATCTGCATTTCAATCCTAAGCATGCAATAACATTTGGTAGTAAATTATGAAATGAGAAATCAGGTCAGATGTTAGAAAGGAGAAAGATAAGGTTCTCACCGTTAAATGGTAATTAGAAATGCAGTAATTAAATAATTCTGGAAAAGGCATGTTCAGATTGATGTTTGGAAAAATCAGTTTTAATAAATCACTCATTATTGGATGAAAGATAAGCATGCAGAAGTCTTTGGGTAACCAACCATTAAGGACATAATAGACATGTTTCTCTGTATGGACCACTTTGAAGTGAATTACGTGTCTTCACTATCATGCACTGACTTCTGTAGGCACATTGACATCTATGAAGCTTTACAAATTCTAAGAGGGAAAAAAAAAGTATTTTTTGTCATTCTGTTCTCTGGGATTAGTGGATACTTTCTTCTTTGTCCTGGGGTGATTCTGGTACCTACATGATGGAAGAACTGAGAACTTTTTTCGCATATTATCTTCAAAAACATATCATAAAAAGGAATAATAAAATTTAAAAAACTCTTCTATTGAAAAAAAAGAAAAAATATATTAAAAAATTAAATTAGCAACTGGGTCAGCATGGATGTATTTTATGCTGCTAAAACCAAATGCCAATTTTTATCTCAGGTGATCCGTAAAGGAGAAGTGAGTTGCTGTTGGACCTGCACTCCTTGTAAAGAAAATGAATATGTCTCTGATGAATACACATGCAAAGCCTGCCAGCTCGGCTCCTGGCCCAATGAGGACCTCACAGGTAAATGAGTTGAGGTTGTGCTTGTGTTGTCATTGAAAGTGCTCATCTAATGAGAGGAAGGAACTAATGGCTGATAAAAGTGAGTATGAGGATGGTTTTGGTCAGAGGGAATATGGGGATAAAGCTAAAGTTTGAACTAAAGCTGATATTTATCTTCCTGATCCAGGAATTATTCACATAGTTCACCTCCTTTCTAAAGACCTGAATTACTAGATCTTGAAATAAGAAGAAAAAGTCCTTGTTTTGTATTCAATCGTGTCCTAACCTATAGCTGGTAATACAGATCTTGCCCTTCCCCAAATAGATACAGAAACTAAGTGCTTATCAGAGAAATTATTAAGAAAGACTGAATTTAAGAGTTTTATTATCTCCCCAAGCAGAGGAATAGTGCACTACCTTCTTTTTTAATCTGACAAAGTTCTGAATTAGTTCCTGTATTTACTGCTGCTAAAAAAGTGCTTCAAACAGATTTTGGTTTGCTCTAGTCTTTTGTTCATCAGAGTCTCCTGGAACACACTGCTCATCCTTGCCATGGTGTAGACCTCTATGCTCTTGCAGAATACCAGTTAGGCTTCTTTGGAGATAAATTACTCCAGCATTGTATCCCACAGCCTCTCTTCTTTATGACTAATAAACAGAATTCAGGTGTTCAAATGTTCAGAGCACAAACCACTTCAAAACACTGTTCAGGGATCATGTTCTTGCTGTGCCAGGCTTTGTATAGACAAGGGGAGAAAAGACAGGTTTTTTCCAGAAGAGGTCACACATCTAATTTGCATATAGTTTCTATGGATGAGGGGAAAAACTGAGGTGTGAGGGAAGACAAAAGAAAACACAGTTTGCTGCATGAATTTATGTAAGCAGGAGAGTGTAAGGTAAGGCTTGGCCTCTAGGCAGACTTTTATTTCTAAAGCTAATCCTTTCCTGCTTAAGGATGGTTGCATTACTGTGATAAATGAGCTTGACTACCAAATTATTGCAGGAATATCATTTAACCATGAAAGTGATGGGGTATTTTTCAGAAAATGTCAAAATGATGCTTTCACTTAGAAGAAAAATAAAAATTTTTCAACTGAGAAAACTGAAATAGCAGTAGAATAGACTTCTAAGATCTGTTGCATCTATGCTCCCATAGCTCTGCTCCCCCAGTTCTGCCTCCCTGGGCAACCAGCAACCATCCATCAAAGTCTTCTTCTCTCAGGAAAAGATTTCTTGTGCCAGGAGAATGGAGAAGGGGAGAAAAAGAGAGCAGGCTGCATTTGTCCCCAAAAGCAGAGTACTGAGTGTGTGGTTACAATGTGAGATACATTTCTCAGAGGCTTCCAAAGGCCACGTTTCAGGGACCAGGTTAGTGGACCAGGCTGGTCAGCTCAGGAAGGTCAACAGGTGCAACTGGGCAGCTCTTCAGCCTCCAGGGATTTTGTCTGAGATGTTGTAGATCCCAGCTCACACCATTGTTTAGGTGAGCACCTGAGGTTTTACCCAGCACAGATCTGCTAAAACAGGAACTGCTACATGTCACTTGGGAGGGCACTTGTTCCAAGTGCCAGCAGAGAAGCCAGAGAACCGGTGGTGGGAAGGAACTGCCCACTGACATGGTGAAGTTCGTGTAGTGAGACACTAAGCACCACGTGTAAGGCAAAGTAGAGTGACAGGGCTGCCAGGCTGACCCTCATGCTCTGTGCTTTGAGCTGGCTTCCCAGGACACACAAATTTTCATGTTTCAAGCATGATACAGTGTTCTGGTCTCGTGGGAGGATTCACCCTCTGAAATTCTCATTTTGCCTTCAGAATGGAAGAGTGGGATGGGTTGGCCCCTCAAAAGCTTTTCTAGGTTGAGATAATTGTTTTCCACCTATCAGTGATTTTTTTTTTTTTTAAGGAAGTCAGTTATATTTTTATTCAAGCCAACAGATTTGTGTATTCCATGAGCAAACATTTTGTGTTTGTTTGTAAAACTACAATTTACAAACCATTTGTCTGGCTTCAGATGTACATTTTATGCCTTTATGGGGACCAAAATCAATCTGTACACGAAGGAACCCTTGACATCAGTGCCAAGCAATGTTCCTCAGAAGATCTAACACTTGTTCCTCAGCCAGGCACAAATTTGGCAGGCTCTATTTGGAAAACAACCCCCCGCTCTTTGGCCTCCATGAGCACAGCTGGTAGAACCTGCCCTCCGAGTAACAGGACACACATCTCCCAACTTCAGAGTTGTCCAGTCTCCACCCATTATAGGCAAGATGGCTGGATCTTGTCTTTTTTAAATTTGTATCACAAAGAGATTTTAAGAAATCTATTCCTAGCTTATCCATGCCAAATAATGAGTTGTATTTTTAATGAATCTTATTTCTAGTGCCAACTTTTGCACTTACACAAAAAAAAGTGCCTCTCAATCTTGTTTACAACATAGGATTTAGTAATAAATGTGCATTAAAAGTAAGGAGAGGTTGATGTATTTTGTATTCTGGCAAGGAAATTTCCTTTCAGTTTATTAAAGTATACAGCTATCTCCTTGAAATGTCCCTACATCTGATATTGCAGCATACTAAGTCTCTTTGCTGCTTGATAAAGCCATTTCCTAGAGAATGTCAGCTCCACAAGGCTACACATATAAAAAACTCATTAGAATAAGTCTTCCCTGCATGATCACCTTCAGATGAGAGTCCTGTAAATTTATCAGCCACACACCTGAAATGGTTTTTAACATGGAGCTGCACCTCACTGTTTGCCAGTGATCTGATCTTGGATAAAAACTTGTTTTGAATCCTTTCTTGGCTCACATAAAAAAACATTGCTTCCATCTTTCTTATGCTCAATGATCAGCATCAGTTTTGTGCCACAAACTTCACTAAATAAAACATGTAATGGCAGGGATATTACTGACAGAAAGGAAGACAGATTAATGCACTTTTTCAGCCACCTATGGAATATTGGAATTCAGATGCAGTAGGGGGGAAGACAGAAGGGATGCAATATGTGTAGGAAAACAAAGTTATTCTCAGAATAGAAAAAGACATTGAAGTTCTGAAGTACAGAAAGGCACAGAGAATTCAAAGGTAGTGGGAAAGGTAAGTGGGAACCAGAGTTTCTCTTGGTTGGATCAGTTACTGGAAAATGTCTCCATCTAGATGTGAAGCTGAGACAAGAAAGGGAATGTTAACTGCCCATATTTTATTTCGTCACAAATTTCAGATTGCTTTTGCATGCAATATTCCCCAGGTATCAGGCTCCTCCTTGGACAGAAACCTAGTAAGTTGCTTCCTTTTCTTGAAATTTATATGTACTATCCCAACATGTGCCAGAAGTAAATTTCTTCCTCCTGGCTTAGTATCAAGTCACGCTTCCCAGTAGCTCCTGTAAGTCCCCGTGTGTTGTATTGGCAACATCCATATAATACACACCAATTTACACATTAGTGTGGCCAGCATGGCTGAGCCACAGATTCAGCTACAGCAGGGGGAACTCAGTGGTTTAAGTCCAGAAGTATATGCCAGTCACTCCACTCTTCCTCAAAGCTCTTCTTTGCATTGTATTCATAGCAGGTGGAAGAGAAATAGGTGCCACACAAGCTTAGATACAAGTGGAGGGATTTTCTTAGTGCTGATGACCAACACTGAGGCTAATTTTTCAAAAGCTTTAGGAGAATCTGAGGACGCGGCCTTCTGCATTCAAAAATGGTGCTCTAGAAAGACCAAATAAAATTTGTTCAGTGTCTCAGAGTTTTTCCAGTGTATGTAGGAACATCTTAGTTCTGTTACCACTAGCATTTAAGGACCTTTTGAGGTGAGAAAGGAGCAATTATTCTCTCTTTCTGACATTCAAGAACAGCATGCAACAATACCAAAAACAAAGTTTTGTCTAGTGACCTCAGGAATGACAAGAAAATTAGATTCTATTCATTTCAGTGACAATTGGATTGTTTTCAGGTTATATTGACATTTTTCTCAGTCTCTGTGTATTCCAAAATATACTATTTGATTTTCTTAATTGGATTCTCATTAAAATAGGAGTCTAACTATTTACACCTCTTGAAATGCTTTCTCTCTTTTTGCTGTTCAAGGGTGAGAAAATATATCAGAAATATATATTTTTACCATAGTTACAAAAATGCTTTCACCAAATAAAATACAGTAAAGCCAAGATAGCAGTGTCATGATTTTGCTGCCCATCTGGAAGTGACAGATAAGAGACGGATTATCCAAAAAACCCTTGGATGAAAGAACTGAAAAATGTGTGTGGCTGAAGCCATGGGGGTATGAGCCTCAGTTTTCTCATAAGGCTGAATTCTGCCCCTCACCCAAGAAAAAGGTAATTCATCTCTTGCCCAAAATATTTTCAAAGGGTAACTGCTTGCTCCCATCAGGCTGCTTTCTTGTGTTCCCTCTTGCAAAAATGTTGCAGCCATGGGTGATTTCAGCAATTGTCTGATGCAGGTCTGAACACAATTTAGTCTGTGTTGACATTGATTTTTCTGCTGAAACTAGGATCTTGCTTTTTATCATAATTGTTAAAGCTGTAATTGAGACTGAGTTAGGAGAACACAAGTTTCATCTGGTTATTTCTATTGTTATAAATGAACATCAGCAGAGATTATGCCCAGATTTCACCCTGTTTTCTGTGCTCTTTATTTCTCTTTCTGTTTGATTTCTTACTCCAAACAAAATATAACCATTGTTGTAAGTCACTTTCACTATCTTCCTGTGGGAAAAGGTATATCTGGATGAGTTAAGGGTTCAGGTGGTAATACTATGACCAGGACCTCATTTTCTTCTCCCTTGGTTCTGGGTTTGCACACTTTTCTCCCCTCAATTGCTTGTTCCAGGTAAGGTGTAAACTTTAGTTTCCAGTGCAGCATGAGCCACACTACTTCAGGCTCAAATGAGCTCATTCAGTATTGCTGAGCTCAACAAGCAGTGCTTGGAAGCTCCCAGGCTGGATGAAGGGGAACTCGCCAACAAAGCCAGAAGGACCCACTTGTAATTGTGCCTTACATTATGGAAAGTTTATATTTGGAACAAAACATTTAAAACACACAGAGCCAGCACTTTTTAGTGAGACTTAAATCAAAACAGTAGAGCTGGCATAAGGATAGACCTGATTGTTGTAATTCATCTGTTGTTGTGTCATTCTGCACACTTGTGTAATTAAGGAATAATTTCCCATATGGTCACAAAGTAACGTTAATGTACTATTCTAAGATTCATGGCCTTGCCTCTTACTGCAATGCACAGCTAAATCTACATATTCCAGTTACTGAGGACCCAAGCTCCTGAGCTACAGATGCTCTAGCTTTCATGGTTTAAGATGTGGCCAATCCCAAGTCCTGATCTGCAGAGGTGGCAGAATACACACAAGCATAGTCATCAGCTGCCTCTGTTTCCTGTACAAAGCCACCTTTGCTGATAGTTTCAGTAAATGTGCCAGTCTGGGAGCTGCATCAGCTAAGAAGACACCTCTACATTCCCTGCTATTGTAGCAAGTTTAAAAGGTCCCACCAGAGTAGGGCAAAGGACTGGTGACTGGAGTATTTTACCATAGGACCTGAACAAAGTTCTGCCATACTCGTGTCCTCTCTCCCTTCAGATGGTCCAGATTCCATGTGAGGGTCAGAGGCCTGATATGTCCCTCAGGTGTCTGGAGAGTGTAAAATGAGTGCTAGATAGCATATGAAGACACATTCATTACTAAAATATGGCTAGGTTGCTTGAGTTTCAACCTTGTGTTTGGGCTTCTGATAACCTTGGAAGGATGTCTGAAAAATTACTAAGAAAACCAAGTCTATTTTAACAAGTAAAACTTGCTAACCAGGATGCCAAATCCAACAGAAAAGTATTTAGAACTTACTAAACCAGAAACCATTTTCTGCCAGTTTTAGTCTCCATGTGCATATTCAGTGAGCTTTAGCTCCTGATGGTAACTTAACAGAATTTATTGAATTAGCTCCACTTTTCAGAGTTAATCCTATTCTAAATCCCTATTCTGACAAGTTTACCTTTGAAAATAGTTTAGTTATGTATTTTATATTGGTTACCATGGAAGGGATTTCTCAGTGCTATGCTAATACATTTTTATGGATGCTGAAGATATTTTGTAGGTGTCTAGGCTATAATAGCAACACAGTGCTAAGAACAAAGTCCACAGAAAATATGGTCTATAATATAGTGCTTTATATCTGTAAACTCTTCTCCCAGATGAACTAATTGTAATGCAGTATGAAAGATCAGAAATAAGGGACAAAATTTCCTCTACAGAAAGAGGACAGTGTAATAATAGACCCACTAATAGATCTATGGCAGTGGTTAGGCCTTCAAGAGCATTTCCTCTCCTTGTTCATGGCAGAATATAGTCCATCCATGAAGTAGCTAGAAGCTTTTCCAAAATAACAGAAACTACTTTTTTTCTCAGAAGATCCTTAGACATCCTTATCTTTATTTTCTTGGTGATCCTTTCTTTGGTGGTCCTTTGAGAAAACCCTCCCCTAGAGTGTTAAACAGAATTCTGATTTTTTTTTATCTTTTAATCTTGCTATTCACATGTGTTTCTGGCGTCTTGCTCCACACTGGCTATCTTTCTGGACAGAAGAGCGTAAGGGTGGTTTTATGCCAATTTTGCTTGGGCTTCAGGCACCCCTTAGCACAGAACAATAAACACCTGCTCCAAATTGGACTGGCTCCAAACAGCCCTTCCACAAGCCAAAGACCACCTTAGTGCCTCAGCACACTGTGGGCACTAGACAAGACTGCTGCTCACCTGTTTCTGAGCTAGCTAGGATAGAAAATTTTCCAGGTGCTTGGAGGCATTGATATAGAGTAAGAGGTAGACTATGGGGTGTTGTCATGGCCACTGACAAGAATGAGTTCTTTTTATGGTACCATTTTTCAGCTTTTGCCTTGGTATAGTCCTGGTCATCAGTCTAACATGAACACTCACAGTGCTGTTTTCCCATCTTTCTTTTACTTGATCTAGTTGTCCTTTTCTAAAATTGCCATTGTCAGAAACCATTACCTGCAAAATTGTTATATGAAAACTTCACCAATCATTGTTTCATGAAGATGATCCAGTCTTTAAATCCTAATTGTGGAATAAATCATTGCAAAGTTTAGCAATCTCCTTGTAAAGTGTACTCAGTGATGGGAAAAATGGGACAAGTTTTCAACTTTTTTCTCAGGTATTTTATCAAGCAAATGTAAAGAGAGTAATAAAGCAAGGAAGGCATGAAACAGTCTGAAACTAATGAGAAACATTTGGTTATGATTCACCTCTGCTACAATGTTAGAAGTGAGGCAAAATTTAGCCCCTATATCATTGTCTGCATGCAAAGGCCAGCTGCCAGATTAAGACCTTTTCTCTTCAAATTTCCTGTCAAGAATACCTAGCAGTGTTAGAAGCTGTAAACTATTTGTTTAGAAGATTTAGAGGTCATTTACTTATAAAACTTCCCAAGGAAGAACCCACAGTGGAATACCTGCACACAACAGAAGATTCTTTCTTATTTCCACCCTTTTTCATTACTCTCACTTGTGTATAATATTAATTTTAATGATGTGATTACTGTGCTACTTTAAACTTGAAAGTCAGAAAGAAATACAGTGTCTCCCTCACAATGAATACTGAATAAGTAAATCCATAAAACCAGCAAGATTTATAAAGGTATCATCAACTAATGCAGTGATAATGTTTCATAAAAATCTAATGTCTTTCTTACATTTAGGTGGGGTAATAATTTTGTTAATGAAAGAGAAAGCTTTTCACATCAAAGCAGGCTAGTATGGATGACAAGTTAATCTGTATTCAGTAAGGACCTCAATTCTCTTACACTAAAGTGACTGCAAATTTGTATACTTTAATTGCATTAATCTCAAAGACTCATTGACCCCAATCCTACTGATTCTTCTACTCTCTTCAAGAACACAGAAATATCTGCCTTGTACTTTTCCCAACTGATTGAAGGTATTACATCTCCAAAAATATTATTTCTGTAGAGATACAGAATGCAAAAATACTTGCAGAAGAAAGGAGTTAAGCCTAATATCTACCCATATTGCATCATGAAATTATTTTTACTACTAAGAATGTTAGTGGCAGATTTGGAAAGCTCTAAGCTCCACTTAAAATACAGGAAAGGCATACAATAGACTTCTCATGTAGAAATTCCAAAATTATAGTCCTGATATCTACATTTATTCCTTCTCAACAAGTCTTTGAGATCCCAGGTTCCCTAATTAATTGAAATTTCTTGGCATCCATGTACCCATATCTAACTACCCTCACTGCAGAAAGTACAGATGTGAGCACCTGGAACTCCATCTTCACAGGATGAAGTGCCTTGTCACGAGCCACAAGTCATGATGACACTCTCCTACATGATCTAAGCAGCAACATAATTACAAAAATACAACATTTTGAAGTAATCTGGATTTTGCAATCAATTCTACTCAAGCTCAATGCAAGTATAGTTGCATTTTCTCCATTCCATCATCTACTCCCTGCGGTCCTGCCCTGGCTGGCAATGCCAGCATGTCCGCTGTTTCCAGGAAGTTACACTCCAGAACATCAGGTTCCTCCCCCTTTTTATTACTGTATTGGGTCTAGTTGAGGTAGAGTTAATTTTGCCCACAGCAGCCCTCACAGTGCTGTGCTTTGCATTGGTAGCTAAAGGCACGTTGATAACACAGCGGCCTTTTATCAAGGTGTCTCTCCAAAATTCCTCCCTCACCAGTGTGCTGAGTATGAGCAATATCTTGTGAGGGGACACAGCCAGGACCCAAACTGAACAAAGGGATAACCCGTACCATATGATATCTCTTCAGCAATAAAACCTAACAGAAAGGTGTGGTGGGTGTGTGCATATTTTTTGTTACGACATTTTTGTTCTGGAGCAACTTCCACATTTTCTGAAGCCCTGTTTCCCAGGAAGCGCCTGGATAACACCTACTGATGGGAAGTAGAGAACAAATCTTTTGTTGGTATGCACTGGTATAGTATATTTTGGTGCCACAGGGCATAGAACCCATCTGCATCTTGAGTGAAAGTCATGAAAAGAAGCCAGGTCAAAGGACCTGAACGGGAGATTCAGTTTTTGGGAATAAAATGCAAGGATGGACGCCATCATGTGCCTACAGCTGTAGTCAGCAACATAGCAACTATGTCTGCCTGAAAAATCCTGAAAGAGATCATAGACTGGCCAGAAAGCAGAAATACCTATCTAGCCTCGACAGTGCAAACACAAATGAGGGAAGAAGAAGGGATGCCAACAAGTTTTCTGACAGCTTTTACTCCTGTCTATCGATCTGTACACTGCAGAACTAAAAGCCTTTTTGACTTCCTGTGACCCAGATGCATAGAATAATTTACTAAAACCTATGCAAAACTGAAAAAAAAGTTTCCTCAAATGAGTTGCACTGCTAATTCAGCTTTGTTGGTAATTTATTAACTTCAGTTGTATTTCACAAGTTAGATTAGCTTTTAATTTCTCAGAAATTTCAGAAGGATGAATGGTAAAAAAAGAATGAATATGGTGAGCCATTCCAAATTACCTCTTACTTACAAGTCTAATTCTAGAAAATTTTTGTTAGAAAAAAAATAACCCATCTGCGAAATACTCTCTTTTTTTGACAGAATCTGCAAGATTTCTCTCCACAATCATTAAGCAAATACCAATATCCTTCACGGTGTACAGTATAATTAGTAGGACTGACATCTAGTCCTTTAAGTGCAATAGTATGCAGAGAATTATGAAGTACTTTGTGCTGAGGTAGTGCAACTTGCTGTGGAAATTTGTTCATAAATTCCTATATTTCATAGAATTGAAGAGGCAAATTTTCACTGTGAGAGGTGACTTATCTTAATCAGCTTGGTCATCATGTTCTATTCCAGATAAAGTGTATTTCTGAAATAAGCTGTCATTAAAATGTACTTATTGTGCCATTATATTGACATTATTTTAACACAACCTAAGCCTACACTCAATACAATGGCAGCTTCCTGGAAGACGAAAAGAAGAGAGATACCAGGAAAACCTCTAACTACCATTACAGAATCTCACATCTGCATACTTCAGTGTTTACTTTTCTCTTTCTCTGCAGGTTGTGACCTCATCCCAGTCCAGTATCTCAGATGGGGTGACCCCGAACCAATTGCAGCCGTTGTTTTTGCATGCCTGGGTCTGTTGGCCACGCTGTTTGTTACAATCGTATTCATAATGTACCGTGACACTCCAGTGGTCAAATCATCCAGCCGAGAACTTTGCTACATCATTCTGGCCGGCATCTGCTTGGGTTACTTGTGCACTTTCTGTCTGATTGCAAAACCTCAACAGATTTACTGTTACCTTCAGCGAATTGGCATCGGCCTCTCACCGGCTATGAGCTATTCTGCTCTAGTAACTAAAACCAACCGCATTGCAAGAATCCTGGCTGGAAGCAAGAAGAAAATTTGTACAAAGAAACCTAGGTTCATGAGTGCCTGCGCCCAGCTGGTTATCGCATTTATCTTGATATGTATACAACTAGGCATCATAGTCGCCCTCTTTATAATGGAGCCACCAGATATAATGCATGATTACCCAAGCATCCGAGAGGTCTACCTGATTTGTAACACCACCAACTTGGGTGTTGTGACTCCCCTTGGATATAACGGGTTATTAATTTTGAGCTGCACCTTTTACGCATTTAAGACAAGAAATGTCCCAGCGAATTTCAACGAAGCAAAATATATTGCCTTCACCATGTATACCACTTGCATCATTTGGCTGGCTTTTGTGCCAATATATTTTGGAAGCAACTACAAGATAATCACCATGTGTTTCTCAGTGAGTCTGAGTGCCACTGTGGCCCTTGGCTGTATGTTTGTGCCCAAGGTCTACATCATCCTCGCTAAGCCAGAGAGGAACGTGCGCAGTGCGTTCACCACATCGACGGTAGTCCGCATGCACGTGGGCGACGGAAAGTCATCGTCAGCTGCCAGCCGCTCCAGCAGCCTGGTGAACCTGTGGAAAAGAAGAGGATCATCTGGTGAAACGCTTAGGTAAAGTTTTCTGATGTGGGAGTGTGGGGAGGCAATTGTGATCTTCTGAGAGTTACTAATAGTGGAAAGACAAAGAGAAGTGTGCTAACTTCCTTTGCCTCTGCACTGGCAGTGGAGTGAGTCCTCTGTCCCACATCTTTTGGGTTTGATTTAGTCAAAGTGCTTTGCAAAAACAGAGGACGAAGCAATGACAAAACAAAGTTGGAAGTACTGCCTGTACTGTCTGTACATGAATCTAAAGTACAAATGTACATGAATCTAGGGAGAAAAACAAGAAAAAAACCCAAGAGAAAAAAAAATACAGCTCATTGCCTTGTCCTGAACAACTGTCCATTTACAATGTCTTTCCCATAAATGAACTTCATAGTGCCTGTATTTTGCCTCTAGTGACAGCAGTAAGACAACAGGGTTGCTGCTAGAGCTCCATAATCGAGGTGGAGTGTTAAGCACAAGGGTCATTGTGAGCAGGCACTCTAAGGCATCCAAGGATTTGTTCTGTATGACTCTTCTGTTACACCTTTTATCTCCTGTTCCCTTGATTTTCCTTTCTTATACTATCTCTTCCTAATTTATTTTTGTCCTCACCTCTCTTCTCTTCCTTACCTTTTTCTGTAAACATTCTCCTAACTAACTCTAACAAATTCAGCTGCTCACAGGCCCTGCTCTGTCTACCCTTCCTGCCACTGAACAGATACTCCCTTATGAGATATTTCTTTGTTTCTTCCTGAGGTATTATTTTAATTCAGCAGTCACAAAGACAACTTGTATGTTCAATGTATAAAAATTACATTAAGTGAATACTAAACAGAAAGGAGAGCTCTGAAGTGGAAATTACCTTGGTCCATAGACAGAACCTGTAGATGAGCACCTTGCCCAATGGTTGGGTTTCATCCTTTGACCCTTTCACTTTTGGTATGGGTGCTATGAGTATAATTTAGGTTATTTAACTGCTGGCATAAACAAAAATTCTGTCAACATGAAACTGCAAAAAGGTAATTTTGTCATTCCTCAGATATGCATGTCTAGCCTGGAAGTGACATGTAGCTAGATTTTTCTTCTCACTGAAACACACATGGATTTTAGGATTGATAATATGAACATTTCCAGACATGTCATTGTTCACAACTGCAGTTGACATGGAACAAGGACAATTTGTACTTCCATTTTTACGTGAACCACAATTTAGACCTGAAGGAGGACTTTATTAGTAATACCTGCAGGATATATTATGCCAAAGTGATTTTTTTTTGTCAGAATATTACTAATGATTCTCTTTCAGAGATTTTGAAGTGGTACAAAAATGGCCAGTCTATTACAAGATATTTTGTATTTATGATCAGTTAATGATGGGCTTTTTTTTCCAGTTCCTTTCCAGGTGCAGAGTAGGATGATATTTTCAAATGATAAATCAGTTTTCAGATGAAGTGATGGTTACCTGAAATATCCCTTTCTGCAACTTCTGTCTCTATGTATAAATGACCTGAGGTATTCAAATTAGAAGCCCTATAGCAAGGAGAGTCATTCTTCAAAATATGTCTTCATTAGAAGGCATTCTTCTTTGAGGTTATTATTTTCCCTCACTTTTGCTGCCGAACTCATTTGCCACCTTGCAACCTATTTACTCAACATGATGAAGTTATAGATGACAGAAAGATCTCAGGCTTGGGGAAGAATTGTCATCTGTTCATCCTGGTTTGGAAAGGTGCTACTCTAAGACCTTTGTTTTGTTTTAAAAAGCAAAGAGCATACCCCATTATTAAATATTCTAAATGACAAGATGCATTTTCTTCTTCTTGAGGACTCATTTTCCATTTCTTTATATCTCTCAATGCATAGAAAATATCTGCAGTAGGGAGATATTAGC
The DNA here is from genome assembly GCF_971803275.1 of Cyanistes caeruleus. NCBI lineage: Eukaryota > Metazoa > Chordata > Aves > Passeriformes > Paridae > Cyanistes > Cyanistes caeruleus. Next base: position 80,484,152 of record NC_141703.1, read on the forward strand.
AGAATATAATAAATCATCATTAACAAAGATTTCTTTTTCAATAGCACTGTCTTGGGAATTACTTCAATCCAAAAGATCTTTGAGAGTACCCAGTATGTATGTGTAGGGATGAAAATGGCAGCAGAAAGCTGATACATTGACATATTTTCCTGGATACAATGAACTTGAACTTTGCATTTGACACTTGGAGAAAAACTTATATGTCATCAGCAGTGTTCATCAATGCACAAAACCATAACAAAGATCCTCCTGACACTTGTGTCTGAATCCCCAGCCCATTAAACTGTGATCGTGCCACTGAATTTAGTAGCGTTCACTCAGTCAGTCAGTGTTTGCCTGAAGGGTCTAGGCATCCAAGAGCAATGTGATCCCATCGATCCTGGGAAATTCTCTCTAATCAATTTGATTACATGAAAGAGAGCCCTAGAACCTGATGAGTACATTTAAAATGGTGCTCAGGACTTCACCTAGGTCTCCAAGAAAGAGCAGGAAACCACTGTTAGCTTCAATTCCATTTAGTTTATATGAGAAAACAGAGTTCTACCATTTTACTTGATAATCAAACACATATTTGAAAAAGATCTGGTTACACAAAGGAATAGGTTTCAAGGTATTATTCAGTACAATGCTCAAAAGATTGTTTGGATAGTTATTCAAGTAAACACCAAAGTGTTCAGAATCAAAGGAAATATGCACTAGAACTTCATGGCATCATTTAAATAGCTCAGAGGGGTTTTATTTAAAAGAGAGTGAGTCACTGTTGAATTTTAAAGAAACATGCTATTTAAGTCACCAGTGCATAGTGGGGCCTCTATCATTAGCATTTTGCTTCTTGACACTAATTTATAGCACAGTGTAGTATTGCATCAAATCATTGTCAAAGAGATAATGCCAATGTGCCATTCAGAGCTTTCACATCAGCCACAAAATGACAAATAACAAGACTGCTTTTGCCTAAATAAAGCAATGCATCTGTTACAGTCCTAAATGACTTTTTGCATGGGATGTTCTTCAATTAAGAAAACTCAGGCAAGCTGTGCTTGTGTGTTGGAATGGATCTTCACATACTCAAATATGTAGAAGGAGAGAGCATAACTATTCATTACCCAGTGTAATGAAAACCACTACATGTAGGCTATTGTGATTCAGCAGTACTCACCAAAAGATATTCTGCCCTCATTTAAAGTAGGGCTAACGAACCTGACATTATCAGAGGTGACTTCACAAAGGAGAGCACTACATAGCTGGAGTCAAAGCCATATAGCTGGTGTAGAGAGGCATTTGGAACTTCTGTTTCCAGTCATCTTTCCAGTTAGTTTCACAGAGACTAGGAAGGCCAAAAATACATTGAGTAAATCTTACCTTGAGGTACCAGTTGTTACCACATATGCTACACAGTATTTTTGCAACGGAGCTAATTTATCCTCTCCTCACTCTCAACTCACCATTACATGTCTGATAAAGGCTGTATATTTCTGCTTCAAGAGCTGCTATTATGGTATTTCTATTATGATATTTCTAGTCAGGACAGCATATCAAAGGGTCTCAGTCATGTTACCCTTACCTGGAGAATAGTGCAGATGTTCAAAAGCTCCTCTTAGCTTTCTAATGTCATTGCCCTGGATTTCACATAAAAAATTGACCACTAGTTGTTTATGTCTTCTGGAAGGTGTCTTTAAATGGCCCAAAGCACACATGCTCCATTTTCCAAGCTTCACACTCATCACCTCACAACTACCTGAAGAACAGCAAGATTTCTTGCCTTTAAAGCAAGTAATAAACTGTTCTGAGCAACTAGCAATGTATTAAAAACCTCCCTAAATACTGACTTTCACTTATATATGTGCTACTTAAGTGTTTATAACCATACCAGTATTTTTCTCAAAAGAGAGAAGCTTATAGATGCCCAGTACAAGCCAAAAGTACTCTCATGAAACAAAACAAGACATATTATCATCTTCTTAATGAGTAACTAAGCCAGAAGGTTGAGCAGCACTTTCAATCTGCAGCCCAGGCAGGTAGCTGTGATCACTCTAGAGGAAAGAATCATCACCAGCTAAGCCAGATAATGTTAGGCATATTCAAGATACATTGACCGTGTTTTGTGCCTAATTACTCCATACAGCTGTGAACAGCAAAATAATAGACAACAGAAGAACTACGCACATAAATTTCTGCACCTTATCATAGACACCCCTCTTACAAACCTTTTTGAGACTAAAGCTTAATAACTCAGTGTGGCAGTGATACTTTATGCTACTTGAATTTATTTTATAATGAAGTATTTTCTAAATATTTAAACATAAGCTATGTCTGTCAAACTAAACAGATTACTCACCTGTTTTTTAATGTATTGTCTTGTCCACTTAAGAAGTTTGTCCTGCACTGTATGATTACAGAAGTGAGCATTGCTCTGTATGCATCTGCAGAAGTGACAGTACTGACAGCTTTCATCCAGGACTGGGGATCCCTTGTCCTAGTGAGCCAAGCTCACTGTTAGGGGAACCACAAAATTTTTATTAAATCGCCATAATTTATTTTTTTTTTTATCTTACTAAAACAGAGATGCTCACACATCCACCTCAGAATCAGGTTTCTCTCCCTTAAGTGCTACACTGGTACATCAGAAAAAGCCATCCAGCCTCACATGTTAATTGCCGTTCCATTTCTCCTATGAAGAAAACATGGTAAACAAGGTAGATTTTTTCCATTGAACTGGATTCAGTCCTGGACCACCAGTGTCTATAGTTAATGTAGAGACATCAGGCTGCCCCAAATTGTGCCATAATGATATATTTTGGAAATAGGTGTCTACCATCACACTGCATGTTCTGTTTCTGCAAAGAACATCCGGTTTTCTCCCTTCTCTATTCTCTTTTCCTGCTTATGATTGACTACAGCTATTTCGTTACAATTCAAACAGCACTTTTTTGGACCAGAAAATAGGAAAATATTCTTGGATCAGCCTAGAAGTTGTCATTCATAGTTAGAAATATTCCAATCTAAGTACTACATCAAGCATCTGCATGCCATATTTCAGCACCGAAATCTTGCACTGATATTTTTCAGAAATCTGAATTGAATTTCTCAAAATGTCCACTCTTTTTTCCACAGAAAATTTTTAAAACAGTACTTCTAATATTGCATATGATTGAAATGTACATAAAGTACTGAAAAAGACCAATAAATGAAAAATGTGAAAACTTCAAGATTTTACTACTGCTATTTTGCATTATGAAGAAAGTTCTGGGAAAACATTGATTTTCCACACAAATGAGAATCCCCATCAGAATAAACTTCTGCCACTGTTACAAACACCATGCCAAGTTCCCCCAGATGCAACCCATGCAATTCCCATTGTCCAAATATCAGCTTTTCACTAGCTGAAAGCCACATACATGAATACGTATATGGATTGAAGTCATGGCCATCAAGTTATGATCAAATTTTTTTTTTACAGTATGTTTGTGCATTATCAGCATAGCATGATGATTTGGAACATAAATGGAAAATATTCAAATTCCCTATGCCTCAGCAACTTGCCTGAGGTATGAAACAGGCCTGTTGTTTGACACAGAGATTTTAGTCCTGTAAAGAAGATGGAGTACAAGAAAAACAGATTTTTGTGGAAAGCTGAAGCTGGTTCTCATTTGTCATGTGAAGACCCATTGAGAAAGATAATGATCCTTAGTTTCTGCCACAGCATATCCTATTGAGTCACATTTTTATAGATACATTTGTCTTCACATATATGCAGCTTGAACAATTTCTCTGACACGTTTTAACCATGATAAAAGAATACTACACATCACTTCCTAACAAATTTTTAAAAACTTTTTACTTACCAGACTTCTTCAGGACACAGCCTATAGGTTCATACTCAAAATTTTCATAACCAAAGGGCTCAGATACTCCTGGTGATCTAACTGGTCATACAGTACACTAAGACTAACATTCCATCAGATCCATTGCCTGTCAACATGAGGCAAAACACAACTTTCTTAAACTTTAGACTAACAGTCACAGATTTCATAAAAGCCATCAGTTCTGCAGTTTCTGCAGGTAGTTTAACTGATTTAAACATGAAGAACGTGAAACTGAATGTAGAAGAGGTTGTAACCCCACAAGATTGTGTTCAAGATTAGTGAATTACCTGTTGTATGGAGTAATATCAGCAGCTTGTAATATATGCATGAGTTGCTTTCCTACTGGAATTTGGTGGAGCCATTCTGTCTTATATAAAATAAACACTGATTTGAAAAAAAAAAAAAAAAAAAAGAAAATATTGGAAAAAATACATACTTTCTAGCCTGGTAGAAAGTAAAATGATTATTAATGTCAGCCAGTGGCAGAGGACAGATTCCAGCCCACCTGTCTTATACCCCATCAGGATGTTATAATAGCTTTACACTAAAAAATCTTTCCAATTCCAGTTTTATTTCACGATGGAGATAAAAAAATAATACCTGGGGGACATTATTTGTAATCCTGAAGTTTTATAGACTAAAGAAATAATTTAGAGGTGATTTTTAGTGTTTGTAATCAGATCTTGTGTGTACAGAGATTTAACTGGGAGATTATCGAAGTTTGTGAACTGGGAGAACTAATTCTTAAGAAGTTACATTCTAGAAACGACTGGCACCATCTCTGAACTGTAACAGTGACCAGCTTTTAGCCATTGCCCACATCAATGCAGTAAATCCTTGTGGAAACTGAAAAGTGGAAAAGCTGCCCAAAACAGGACCACATATTATTGTAGGGCAAAAGATGACACAGAAAAATCATTGCATACAAAAAAAAAATAAGTTTACCCCAGATGCTCTTTATTTGGACCCTTGACTAAAAATTGCACAAAAGTGATGACATGCCTCTGTATTATGAGGTAAAAAAGTGAGGGCTAAACTTCTTACATGACTTATTCTAATTAAAGCAGATAACAATTTACATGAGGTGAAAGTTTGGCCAAAAAGGTACTGTTCTTATTTAAAAAAATAAAATCTAGGCATAGTGATACAAGATCTTATTTGTTTTCTTCATAGCCTTGCTAAAATTGAATTTTGATACATGCAGGATAAAAAAATTGACTCTTCAGAGAAAGTCATTATCCTTTTGATGGATTAGTCTGCATTTATTAATGAATCAGTTCCCAAATGGATCACTTGGAGCTATTTGAATCTAATATGCTACAAAAATTTAGATTGAGAGATTACTGAATGATTTGAGTCCTTCACTTTTCCCTAAATAATTTAGTCTTGATGTCTTTTTGGACAAGCTTGATACTGTGATTAATTAAAGTTCAAATACTCTGAAATGACTGAAGAGTATTTTATAAAACTCAGTGAAAGGTATTACTGAAAGCTTTTGATAAATTGCTGGTAAAACATTCCATCTGTATAATGGATTTATACTCTTGAATGACCTTATTACAGTGGTTTTTGTGTACAGTGTTAGTGTTTTGAATTTTCCCCTCAAATATGTTTAAAATATTGATTGATTGATTGACTGATTGATATTTTTTTGCTCCATTAACTAAGCACATGTCTTTAAGCCTAATATTTGGCATTATTTGTATTATTAAAACATTGTTACCATCATTTTGGAACAAATATCATAGCTGAAGTCTGCTAATTAAATGACACTGTGAACAGTTCCCTGCCTACTGTTACCCACATATGCTTTAGGTTGCAAAATCTTACTACTGTACTGCAAAAAAGAAAAGGAAGGAACAGTGAAGATGGGACACAACAGTTTTATATTTATTTAAGGAAAGAAGAATTTCTGGTTTTTAATAGCAGCGTTTATCCCTTGTACTTTTTTTTTTTCATCTTCCAGCCTGTCTCCCAAAATTCTGATGACAAATAAATGCCACCATACACTACATCACTGTTCCTTATCACACATACTGGAGAGCACCCAGAGATGCCATGCAGATGGTCTCATGTTCATTAGCATGCACGATGTAGGTCCTGCCCACCAGGTTTGTCCACCAAAGGAACTTCTGTTTCTTTCCACAGCAAATTTTGATAAAAACTGGCATTGTGATTAATTTGATGCACTATAATTAATCTAATAAACAGAAAACTATGACATGCACCCTCCTCTTTCCAAGGTCCACCAAGTCACGAAGCAGTCTGCCACTGTGGGAACACCCGTGTGAATTATAATGAATGGTATTTATACTTGCATCTGGATGTTGATGTGGACCGGTGGAAGAGATGGCACTTCATCTCGCTGAGAGATGTGTTTGGTGACAGATACCTTTACATGACTGTGACTGAAATTTAAGGCAGAAGTCTGCTAAAATATATAAACATTATATGTGTCTATAGTATATAACTATTTGAATCTGCTGTAGTTTGACTATAGCATTATATATTGAATGTTTACAGAGGTAAGACTCCACTGTATGAAAATCCTGTCCAACATATCAGAAAAAACCTTTCTGGAACAAGGGAATTAAACAGGCTGGTAATATTTTGCTATCAGTCGAATCTTTCCTTGAGCCAGTATAATGCTTTGTATATCATTCCAACAAAAATGTCATTTTAATTCACCAGCTGCAATTACATATGATTGCTTAATTAGAATAAGTTTTAAAGAATAGTAAAATATTATGCTGCACTTGAAAAAAAAATTGAGTTTGGCTCTAAAGCAATTTTACTTGCTGAAATTTTGCTAATAAGCAAGTAATGGTTCTATGTTGATTTTTTTTTTTAATTACAAAAGTGGCATGCTTAATAATATATGATTTATTTTAGCCATTACATAAATGGGGAAACTTCACACAATAAACAGAGGCCCTCTCAAAACAGTCAGCGCAATATGCTGCAATTTCAAGACAGCATGACCAATCTCACAGAAACGATTTTCAAAAACACAGTATGTTTGTAGTTCAAAGCAGCCCCCACTGTAAAAACACTAAATATTTTTCATATTCCATTCTTTAACCATTTATGCAGAAATCTTTAAACATATATTGTCTTACCTAATCTAAAGGCTAGCTTTAACTCTGCTGATATGAAATCTAAGTTCTTCATCATTTCTTAATATCAAGACCAAGGAATATTGCAGGTAAAATATGTTGCTTGTATGTAAATTGACAGTGTCAAACACACATTGGGTGCTCAATAATTAATAACACTGCTGCATGGCAGTATGAGATTGCATTTGAAATAGGGATTGGTGACAGTTCTCCAACTCCAATGCAATAAATTACATTTGATTTGCATTTTAAAAACCTAAAGACACCTTGAGATATCTTCAGTTAGTTAAACTTTTTTACTGAAAAAGAGAAAAAAAACCCCTTATGTCAAAAAGTAAAAACTCTTTATAATTTATATAGAAGTTTATAATTGTATTTTATATTTTTTTTCAGAAAACAGATTGTTTGAAAAAAACTACTTTTTGCTACTGCCAGCTCTTGTCTTTTGAGAAATCTCTCATCCTGTGTAGTGTGGGCATTTTAACAGAATCTGTGCATTACCATCTATTCTGTCCATAGATTATTTTTCAAGCATTCAACAATGTCTTTGGCCAAACTATTCACAAATGTAGGCTATGGCACAACTCCTAGGTCTGGCCTGCCAACATCCTCCAGATAAGGGATGCACAGACATATGGAATGTGCTGCTGATCGAGGTATCCAACACTTTCTGCATGGAAACCGGGAAAGAGGGGAGGTAAAATGGACCATGAACAAAGATGGGTCTCACCCTAACATGAAGTCAAGGCTACCAGGATACCAGGACCTGGATCTATGCCCATATGTAGAGACTTGACAGTGCAGGGACAAAAAAAAAAATAAATTAAAAATTAAAAAATAAATATATAAAATAAAATAGGGATCTACACATACATAAAAGCTGATTTCTACAGATTTTAGTGAATCACTACTGATCTCATTCAGGATGATGATACCCATATTCCACCTTAGTTTCCCATTGTATCTATTAATATTGGTCTACCAGAGGATTTTTGTTGGAAGGTGAAGAAGGCCAGAGAAAGGTCTAGATGTCCTTCAAACCCAAGCAGTGTCATTGGTGTTTCCTACCATACATTCCTACATGGACAATGACATCACTAAAAACCAAGGCAGTACAGTCATGGTTTCTCAGCCCAGGAGCTTCTTTCTCTCTAGTGAGGCTTTCTGGAGAGAGCAGAGCACTGCTGTGTAAGATGGTGATGTGACCAAGCATTTGGCAAAAGGATAAGCAAAAAGGATAAGTGATTGAGTTACTGGGAATTACTTCTCAAATTTCCTGTCACTGATCAACACCTATAAAACATATTAGTATTTATCATTTAACATTTTCCCTAAGAAAACTTGCTCCTGTGCAAAAAAATTACACAGATCACAATTCCCCATCAAAAGATGTGAGAAAAACACTTAAAGATGACACAAAATATTCTGAGCCAAAATAATTTCCTGTGTCTACTCTGAGAGCTCAAAATATTTTACGCAGAACCTTGGGTAAGCCTTTCCAGAATGATGACTTAAAGAATTTTGCAGCTTCCTTTCAACCATTAGATGCACTTTCCACACCAGCAGGATTGATTAGAGTTTGGTCATTGACTTCATAATTACATGGGCATTTATCACTGAATGAATGGCAGCATAGATACTATGGCTCAAGAGTTTGAGGTTTTATGAGACAATGTGCTGTTTCTGATGGTGCAATTTGCTCTTGAGTGGATGGATAAATCTGAGAGATTCATAGCTGATTTTCATGGTGGTGAAATTTATGCTAATGTGGGGGCTAATTTATCTGGGTCTCATCCATCCTAACCTGAGGTTCTTCAGGATGGGGTTACTAAGGTCATTTACCTCTTGTTTTGTTTTGTTGTCTACTTTCTAGAATCCTGCTTATTGTGAGCATTTTGAGTGTCCCAGTTTTTCTTAGTTTTGATTATTTCCCTCTGCCTTTCTAGGCAAAAATATCTCTTGTGGTTATTTAGTCTAAACATAATTGTGTTTCCATCCTGTTCTTCCTAAATTCTACTTTCTTTGATGTCTAGCATCTTCACTCCAAGTTTATTTCCTTTTCTTTCCTCTGAAGTTTCTACACATTCTTTTCTCTCTCCTCTTTTTCTCTGGCTATCTGAATTAATTTTGTACGATCCAACTTGACTTCATTTGTATTTTTCAGTAAATATATCTACTTTCTAAGCCCATCCACTTTTTCCTCTGCTCTAGGAATGACTTCCATTTAGTACATATGTGTCCTGTGCGAGCTTCGTGCCTATCTGGGAGCACTACATATACCACCCTCTGGATTGTGTTGAAACCTTGGTAGCCAGTCTGCAAAGTTGCTGTTGTTCCTCCTTTCAGTATGGTTATAATTTGTAAACCAAAGGACTTTGCACTTATACACCTCATTTTTCTGTCTCTGGTTCACTCTCAGATTCACTAAGCTTCTCCATCAGTGATTTACGCAATATACACTGCATCTGAGGGTCTACTACAACTGCATCCAATATTTAGTTCACTTTCTCTGTACACAGGTTATTTCTCTTTTACGGGGTAATTTTTTATAAGGTTATCTAGATCAGATTAATCAACGAGAAACAATAAAGTCTGTTATTCTGTGATTTTAACAGTGTTGAATACACAAGCTTCTCCACAGAAGTGTGTTTAAAGCCCACAGTGCAGCTCATAGGATTTGGGGGTGGGATATCACAACCTCTTTGAGAAGACACATGCAGGTGTTTTGACCAAAATTTTCTTAAAAGACTTAAACAGGTATTTCAACATCTAGCACAAGAATTTGTACGGTTAGGGTGAAGTTCACTGCTGGGAGGAGAGACAGTATGAGACTTCTACATTACTCACATCCCAACTGAGTGTTCAGTGAGTGAACAATGACCAGGTCTTATCTTGTATCCCACCCATGAATTAATTAGATAATCAAGTATTAAACTATTTAGCCAAGTGATTTTTTTCATCAAAGTGCAAGGTCTTGTGTACAAAATATACATAGTACTTCACTGGGCTCTAGGTTTGGGGTTGATCTCACTTGACTTTATGTCTAGATCTCAGTAAGTCATCTATTTGTTGCCAGTGGAGAGAGGAATTCCCATTCACAACATGAATTGAGAGCCCATACAAATTTTACCCAACTAATCCACTACACTGGTGTTTGCATTGAAAGGTGGAATAAGACACAAATTACAGAGATGTAGACTCAGAGGAAAAAGTCAGGAATGAGAACATGGCCATCAGCTGATTCTTAATTTAAGTGTTGTTTCCCTTAAACTCTTTCTCTCTAACAGTTTTGGGCTAACTTCAAAAAATATTAAAGTGTTAGCATGTTATTTATTCTGTAAAACCATTTGACTGCCCGTGTATAGAGATACAGATACAGAGAAAACGGTGAGCACCTGTCCTGCATAACCCTGCTTGCTTTAACACTGCTCTGGGGTTTTATGCAGTTGTTCCACCACTCCCACAGCTGCTTTGCACTCTTCTCTACCTCTGCCACAGTAACATTCATGTGCATGGCCCTTTGCACAGCAGCTGTCAAAGAAAGCTGAGCACACAATCACTTCTCTCTGTTTGCTCCTGTTGTTGTCGTGATTTATTAGGTACAAAGGCAGGAGACTGGCCCCCCCGCACAAGTCGGAAATAGAGTGTTTCACCCCAAAAGGGAGTATGGGGAATGGTGGGCGAGCTACAATGACCAGGTAAGCAAAGAGCAAGTGGCCTTAGGTCAGTGTGATATGTCTGTGAACAGAAGGAGCAGCCCTGGATAATTCCAGACTAGATCCTCTGTCTGTAATTCCTGTGTATCCCATAAAATATGTTTAGAAAAAAAAAAAAAAAAAAGAAAGAAAAAAGAAAACATGTTGCCACTGCTGATTTCTGTGTTCCATCTGACTACCAAAAAAATCCCTGCACCATGTTCATTCCAGTGATCTGAACCACATGTCCTGTGTGATGTTGTTGCAATATGGTGCTTTGGGGAGGAGAAATCTTATACCTGCTAGCTGGGCAGATGAAAAGAAGCAGGATTCAAACCTGGAGTAAGGGTAGGTCCAGTGCATATTAGGGGTTACACTGAGTCTAACCAAAAGAACTTTTTAAAAGGGCAGAGAAAAACTGATTAATGAAAACATATTCAATATGAAAATGTCGGTTCTTCTCAAGCAAAATATCTTATGAAAAGTGCTGAGTTTTACAGTAGTTTTAAGGAAAGGTTTCAAAGTAATTTTAAATACAGTTTAAAGTAAACTTTCTCCATTTAATTTAATTCATATATTTATCTACATTTTTGTCATTATATTTTGCATGACATTAAACACTAACATTAAAATTTAATGAATATTAAATGCTAAACATTTTTCCAATGTTACTGGAATGAATTGCTTTAGTATGTCCATTTTGATGTCTTTCTATTGAAATATTTCAAACTGCTTAAATCTGTGAAATACTTAGAGATTTCAGCAATTCTTCTATTTTGAGTCCAGAGAGATTTTCAAAAGTTGAACTTTCCCATGGGACAGAAATTTCATTTCTCCATATATGTCCTTTCATAAATGAATAAGCACATACATGCCAAAGATGGTTATACATCTTTCATGAAACAATGCTTTTAAGAAGCATTGTGCCATTGTGTTATGTTTTACTAAATGTAAGAACCATTTTACCATTTATTAAAAGATCTACTCATTCCTTATCCAGCCCTGTTGGATACTTTTAAGTGTAACCTTAAAGCACAGGGTGACCAAATTGTACCGTCAGTTTTCCCAAGTGTTACATCCCTTGGTAAATTTTATCATTGCAGGAGGGTGTTCAGTGAGACACTTGCACAGTGTTATGTTGGGTACAGCATCCACACACATACATAGGGCCATCAACACTCACACCACATAGCACACACGTGAGGGCTCCTGCAGGTAAAATACCATCAGAAACATTGATTTCTGAGTGTTGTACACAAAGTATTTTTTTTGTCAACTGGAATGGTTTCTTGTCTATGTGTCATCTGTAGTCTATTTTTTATTTTTTTTTTACATTGCATTGCCTTCAGAAATATTTATTCTTCATTTAAAAGCTATCTGCAATCAATATATAATGGAACTTTGAAGGGTGGAAAAATACATGTAGTTGTCTGAAAACTGTATTTTGTTGTACAGTATTCAGCTTTGTTTTACCTGGCCATATATACACACTTGAAAAACTTCTTTTTTATATCTTCACAGTGAAGAATCTGTTTGCATTCCAGACTGTAATCGTTCTGAGTCAAGTAGAGAGGAGAAAAAGGTTCCTGTTAAAGAGGATGCCCTAACAGTCAAAAAGACTGGAAACTGTGTCAGTCTAATAGTTCCACAGCAAGACTGTCAGCTGCAAGACCTACTCAAACAGTTAAGAACACCTGCTGCTTAAAAGAGAGTGCAATTGCATTTGATGGCTGTGTTTTGTTGTCTCCAGCCACAATGTCCTGGCCAGTGGTCCTTGTCCAATTTTGTGAGCTCAGCAGAGCTGCCACTGAATAGCCTGGGAATCTCCCAGAGAGAACTCAGACATTGCAGAGCAGAAACATTCTCTTGTCCCAGTAAGTATCAGACCAGTGCTAGAAGTCACTGAGATGAAGAGCAGATGGAAATTGATAGACAGATACAGGGGCCTGCCCATTTGTGGATGATGAAAAAGGCTCATCATCTCACAGGACAAAGAGGTCCCATGATATTGACCAAATCCCACTTACAGTCCAAATAATTACACTTCAGTCCAAATAATGCCATGCAATTCACACTGGACAGTGTTGCTCAGCTCATGCCCTCAAATCCCTTGTGCAACATTTTATTTGTTTTCCAACCCAGGTGTTGATATTTTCCACATCAGGGCCTAAATATCTCTTTTTATTAGTATTACAAGTGGCTCTGGATTTTTCATGAAAGAAAGATGAAGATGAAGATGAAGATGAAAAATAACATAAAAATAGAAGTAGCGGATACATTATGTGATGCTTTTTAAGACTATTTCTAACTAGGGAACATCACCTGTATCATTCACATATATATGGTAAAATCAACTGTGGAATGAGATGTTTTCTGAAGCTTTCACATAGCAGGCATCACAGCATCATTTATTTTGCATTTCTTCCATAATATATACAATTTTTATTTGATTAAATGCAATGAATAAGAAACTGCTTAATAACTCACAGGAGCAATTTTCCTGCTGATAAGTCCTGTGTGCAAAAATAGTTCTGTAATTATTTATCAGGCATGCCCAACATGTAAAATTCCTTCAAAATTCCTTCAATTGCATAGTCTTTGCAGAAGATAAAAGCCAAATAAGCTCTTGACTTTGGAGATACAACTTTGGAAAGGTTGTTGGTTTTTTTTTGTTGGTTGGTTTTTTGTTTGTGTGCGTGTTTTTTGTGTTTCTTTTTCTTGTGCACTGCTTGTACACTTGATTTCAGTGACAGGCGAGGTGATGGTTTCTATATGTCCCAGTTTCCATTTCATAACTTTAGCAATGAAAACAATGAAAAGTCATGTTGACCAAGTAATGTTGAAAACACCTTAAAGCATGTTCTACATCGGGAGCAGAACTCAGAGTTCCAGAGGAGTCACTGTCCTCTCTCCATCCTGTGAACAGAATGCTCCACTGTAGTGGAGATGTGCTCAGAGATGCTTGAAACGGCATTTTTCAGACAAAAAGCATAACACAACTCTAGTTACCTTAATTAACAACCACAATGAGGTCATGGTTGTAGAGGAAAGAAGATTCATCCCAGGACCACTTTTGCATTTTAGGTAATGATCACTGATGTACTAGAAATGTTTCATTCAGACACCAGACTCTCCATTTCCCAATCTAACCAAGCATGCTGCTGAAGAAGTTGACAGAATTAACATCACTGGTGGCTGCTCTATGAGGTCACTGGCAAAAGTTTTGTCCTTCAACACTCTCTAACTTTGTAGCTTCTTTCCTACTTACTTATTAAAGTCACTCATATAAATGTCAGCTGGGATTTTCATGGAGAAAGGAGGTATCAATAGATTAAAATTTGTGGAGTAATATAAATAATTGCTGTTCACAACTGAAAACTACTCTGAAAAATAATTGCAAAGTATTGTATATTTCTAGAACTCAGGACACGACAAAATTATTTCTTGCCCTGCATTTCTCTTTCCTGTTTTGTCATTTATTTCCATAGAAAAAAGCAGTATGAGATTAGTTTAAACTAAATAACTTGAGTGATATATCACTAGCAGGTTATTTGTGTGTGGCAGAATTGTCTTTTACCTAGGAAAACAATTACATAGGCATGTAGAGGTTTTCTTAAAAGCTCTTTAAAACTAGAGGAATAACAAAAACATAAAACTTTAAAGTGCTAGAATTGAGCTAATTTGGACATCTTTGGTTCTGCATCCAGTTATCCAGGTTGTCCTATATTTCTGGGAGAAACTATGAGTTGCTTCTCCATAGTTCATATACTGAAGCTCACCACTTCTACCACTTATTTAATTTCAGTGTTTTTAGCATGTTACAAGGTACTTGCATTCTCCCAAGGATGAAGAATTTGGGTCACTACAAGCAAAAGAAATAACGATCTGAGATTGGAAGAGACAAAATGAAAGCAAAAGCAAATGCCCCTACTTGAATTCATCACAAGTGCACACAGACACACACCATCCCTTATGAAGAATCAGCTTTTAATTAAGTCTACAGATAGCACACAAATCCTTTTCAGGCAGAGTAATTATATCATTGAGACTTTAATAAGGTTTCAGCAGAGGAGTCTAAAAGGAGAACAGGTTCTTTCTACTTACTTTGAATAACAAGGGTTCTCCTTGGCAGAAAGTTATATGGGCTGAGCCAAGTACAGAAGTTTATCCTGCTTATCACTGCCAGCTGCTTCTGGGGATAACAGAGGAAGACTTCTCCCTTAAAGACTTGAGAAGTCTGCACAGTGTTGGAGCTATAACTTAATTGCAACACTTCAGACATTGAAACATCTAGGCACAAATTTGCTACCAAGTTTAGTTCCATAAAATTTAGACCAGTGTGCTAAAATATGAAGTTTCATTCATGGACTTATAAATTTAGGAATTTGAAATCATTCCTTATTGTAGTCACATGAGAATAAGTTACAAATATATCATACATGTCTCCCTCCAGTTATTGTCCAGTGGGTTTTTGTAGTTGTACCATTTCAAATTTGGAGTTAGATACCCATATCAATATGTGACAGAGAACAAAAATTCCCTTGTATTTTTGTGGTTTCACTTATATTTTAGTTTCCATTACTGAATAATACTATGCAGCTATACATTCTAAGCTTTCTTTAAAAATAATGAATTCCATAATTTTAAACTGATTTTCCTAGTTTCCTGTTCAGTCAAGGATATTAAGAGAACAAGTGACTTATTTTCAAATTGCATATGCTTTCAGTAAATGTCCCCAGTCCCAGTCCCTAGACATTCAGCATCAGAATTAATTTTAGCAGCTCTGGGTAATTAATGAGAATGGCACCCTTATTAAAATATGAGAGTTTCCAGCTGCTGTGTCTGTAAATTCCTCTTCCTGTTTTTCATTTCTTCTGCATTTTGAAGTATCTTACAAAACAAATTCGGTTCACTAGCACCTGACTAAAGAAACACTTGTGGTAGACCTATGCACCATCTCATAATTAATCATACCACACAGAAAAAAATACTGCAACAAAACTTCTACTGCATCAATCAAAACAAAAGACACAGTGATCCATTCTAGACAATTAAAAAATATATGTAAAGAGAGAGGAATATTTTTTTTTATACCTACATGTATAAAAAGTAGTTAATACCTCTCATGAACAGAAAAAAATCCTTTAAAACAAAACGCAAGTGTCTCTAAAGCGATTCAGTACAGGCAAAAAAGGAGAAACAAAACTAATTGCTATTCTGTCATTGAGTGGACAACTGTAGAAGAAATATTTGAAATATCAGCTACTTCAAAAGTTCTCTCATTTATTGCAATTTCATTTCTTGTACATATTATGTAGATCTAGCAGTCAGGGAAAAAGTGAATCTATCAAAATCAAAGCAGCTTTTAGTAAAGACAATGGAGAAACAATTACTGTCTCGTTCTCAGGAAATCTCTCTTGTGCATAAAGCTGAACCTAATTAACCTATAATAAATTAAAACAAAAAAGCGCTAAAAAAGGCTTTGTCTTAAATAAAAAGAAAAATGAAACCAACCAAAACCATAAAAAAAACCAAAGCTAACATTCTGATATCACTGACTGAAGTTTGCTGCACTCTCCTCTGCTCTATTCAGTGCAATGTGCCAGCAGATGAACAGAGTAGGGTAGAAAAATTTGTATTCAGCCAAACTCTGTAGTGGAATTCCTTTGCGAGTTCAAAAGTGCAATTCTTCCATATTCAACTGATGGAGGCAAAATCTATTTACAAGAAAAATCTAAAATATCACCACCCTAAAGTTTTCCCATCATTGAAGAGTCAAGGCAGAGCTGGGCATAGCCAATGTAAACAAATCCATTCCTAGACATCCTACTCTGTGTCCGTGATCTATCTTTATTTCTTTTAAGCTGTGAGCATTGTGGTTTCCAGTTAACTTGACAGAGTACCAATCAATATGCAGTTAGAGCAGGATTTTAAAGTATTATCACAGCAATTTACCCACAACCCAGTTTCATGCCAATATAAGAAAACAAGTGGTGCTCCTTTCACAGAGGCAATAAATGACTGCACACTTCAGTTCAGGGCTGGCTTCCTAGTAAGTAGGTGCAGCATGATAAAGCATAGGATACATTTCTGATGCAGAAATTCTTTAGCTATAGGGTTCATTCCTTATGGAAAACTATTAAATCAAAAAGATTGGAAAAGATGTCCGAGATCATTTCAACTGTAAACCAAACATCACTGTATTCACCACCAAACCATTTTCCCAAGTGCCACATCCAAGCATGTTTTGACTAAAATCAGGGATGCTGATTTTACCACTTCCTTGGGCAGCCCGTTCTAATCACCCCCAATCAGCCCCACCACATGTTTGCTGAATAGTGTTTGTGTCCTATTCAGTTTTTAATGTCAAGGAATTTTCAATGAATAATGGCCAAGTCTTTCAGATTTTGCACAAAATTTACATTAAACATCCATTGGGTTTCCTTCAGAGCCCTAGGATCAACATGAGAGACACATGCACAGTTTACTCTTGGGCAGAGTACAAAAGAAGTGAGTGAGCACATCAGCCAAGACTGACCCAAACCCAAACTGAGATTCAGGGAGGTTGGTGACGTGCTCCACTGAAGATTTAACTGTTCACTGTCTTTGCCAAGGGCTTGATGCAATCTCAGATTTCACCCTTTCCCCCAGTTCTTCAGCTTCATATCCCTCCTTAATAATTGCCTCTTTAACTGTGACCAGGGAGGGAGGAGCATGTTGCCTTCACAAACTCTTATAATCTGACCTTCAGGCCATGAAAATATCTGCATGCATTTAGTACATTTTTAAATGGTTTGAACATCTGTACTAAGCCACTGCTTGAAATCAGGAGAGGTGCTAGAATATACCACTTTCTTTGGGCAAGGATTTCTATTTGCATTGACTAATCCTTCATGTTACTGGCATTTATTTCAGCCCTGTGGCAGGCAGATCTGTCACAGGTCCTTCTAAGACTTCACCAGGAGGACATCCAAGACTGGATCTGGGTCCTCTCCTTCTGCCTGATCAGAAAGTTACAAGTGCCAGATCATTCTCCCTCCTAGTCTAGGTCAAACACAGCAGCACCTGGGACAAGGTTACATGGTCATCATACTGGAACTAGGGGCAAGATCTCATCTCCTAAACAATGAAAATTCTGCTCCTGCTACTGTCACTGAGTTCCCACTGAGCTCAGGACTCAGCATGACCAGTGAGCCGGGGCTCTCAAACAGTTCTCAACACCCATGAAGCATGAGTTGCAAGGAAACAAGTGCATGGTCCTCAGAGGAAACAGTTTTACTCCCTAAGACATTAATGACAGCTCCTTTTCAGTCCAGAACTGGACCCACAGAGATTCAGAGAGTCAAAGTGAGCAGTGCTACAGGACAGAGTTTACTTTTCCTTCTTGCTGATTGGGGTACAGCAGAAGGAAGGGATTGTCTGAACAGCAAGTTACAAACCACCAGCTGTTCTGACTGGCATTTTTGAGTAGGGACCTAACAGTCAACTTCCAAGGTAGAAATAACATCCTGGTGACCATTTCAGCAAAGGGATGAACCCATATGTACTTATACAGATCATTTCCCAGTCCTCCCTCTCTTAAAGTATCCACTGTTTTACATTGTGTTTGTCTACTGGATTCTGTCATGCTGCTTTTGAAGGGGAAATCTGTTGGCATGTGTTGTTTTACGTGATCCATCGTAATTTCATGTAATGTAATCACAGATGTGAAGCCACCAGGAGGTTTTGTTGTACATTCAGTATGCAACTTTTTCTACTAGATGGCCAGAAAAGCCATTAAACTGATAGTTTGAGATAAACATCCACATGAAGACTAGTATAAAATTATCTGTATTTAGTCAAGTATGTGTTTTGCAAACTGTTAGGCTGCAGGCTATCGTGATGATATCTATTGCAGATTTAAAAAGCAAACAAAAAACAAATTTGCAATAATCTGCTAGGGTCTCCAATGTTGTTGTCTATTCAAAAATGCTAAATGGCTATAGCAAATGTTTTGGCAATGAAAACAAACTGTCTAAAGTTTTGATGCATTTTACATATAAATCATGTTTGTTTGCATGTGTAGACTGTTTTTCCTGTTGACACCATTTCAGAGTCATTGTCTGTTTCAGCTAAGAAATGTTTCTAATATCTTCCTTATTTCCAAGAACTATATGTTAATGTATGTGCGAACACCATCACATCAGACTAAGGAAGATGTAAAAGGAAATAGTGTATGTTTATACAGGCCACAGATGGCTTTTCTTAGGTACCAAGAGGAGAAAAATAAGTAACTTTGATAAAGAGTATGATGGGATCTGAAGAGAATTTACCCTAAGAGGATTCATCTTGCAGAAAAGTGGAGCAAAATGTTTATTGCTGTCTCCAAACTCATGTTACTATGAGGAGCTACTTGTATAGCTTGTCTAGTACTTCTTTCCTACCAGGAACAGAGTTTCATTCTCTGAGCTGACCTGCAATTTGAAAAAAAATTAATTATTTCTTTAATTTAGTGGCAGGTACCTTGCCAGGTACCTTGAATAAGAAGTTACCCATTACCTACAACTAGTATAGCCCTTTTCTGTGTATTGCTCCAATGCTTCCAAATAGTGGGATATAAACAGATTTCTTTCCCCAGCCTTAACAGATTATGCTTTTTCATCTCCCAGTCTACAACCCCTGCCCCATACCAGAAATCCATGTTCAGAACACTACACCATGCTCCTTACCACTGAAAGCTCCCAGGCCAGCCCACACACCGGCCCCTGCACTCTAACCTGTCCAAGTCTCTCACTCACTCTCTTCAAGCCTTTAATTCTTCCTCACTCCTCTATGCATCCCTCAATCCCACAGGCCCTCTTCCTGACACCAGTCCAACAGAAGAGAAGCCATCAAGCTGCTCTCTGCCCCAGGATGGACACTGTCTATGTCCCAGGGGCCTCAACAGAGGGGTCAGCAGTGGCCATGAACTAGCGCAGGACAGGTGATGGCTGGGTGCACAACTGAAATGAGCACACTGCTGGTTTTCCTAGAACATAAAGGTATAAATTATAGGTAGAGATATATTGCAATAAAGAGATATAGATGAAATTACAATCAGGTTTATGATAAATATATACTCTGAAATACCATATACCCTTGATATACAGCAATTATATTTTTAACTTTGTTGCAAGTTACCATCTTATCTCATTTGTGCTTACAGCTCTAATGGGAAATCGGTTTCCTGGGCCCAGAATGAGAAAAGCAGCCGAGGAGCACACCTTTGGCAGAGGTTGTCAGTCCACATCAACAAAAAAGAGAACCCCAACCAAACTGCAGTGATCAAGCCTTTTTCTAAAAGCACAGATAGTAGCCGACACAGTAGCAGCGCTACATTTCCCGAGGCTAGTGCCAAAACGCTTTATGACGTTTCGGAAGCCGAAGAGCAATACCCAGCTCAGTACCGACCACAGACTCCCTCACCAATCAGCACTTTGAGCCACAGAACTGCCTCTGTCAGCCGAACAGAAGATGAAGCCCCTACCTTCCAGTCAGAACCTCCTCAGCGAAGTAGCTCCTCTCAAGGCTCCCTCATGGAGCAGATCAGTAGTGTTGTTACTCGCTTTACAGCCAATATCAGCGAGCTGAACTCTATGATGCTTTCAACACCTACTCCAGGGACAATGGGGGCTGCTCCTCTCTGCTCTTCATACCTGATTCCACGGGAAATCCAGCTCCCTACAACAATGACCACGCTCGCAGAGATCCAACCGCTTCCTGCCATTGAAGTCAATGGCGCTTCACAGTCTGCTAGGAAACCTTCAAATGACAGCATCAAAGAAGGCACTTCAGAGACCCCAACAGCCAAGCAAGACCTGGAGGAGTTGGTGGCTTTAACTCCTCCTTCTCCTTTTAGAGACTCCATCGATTCTGGGAGTGCATCTCCCAGCTCTCCAGCTTCTGAATCAGCTCTCTGTATCCCGTCCTCCCCCAAATATGACACACTCCTCATCAGAGATTACACTCAAAGTTCTTCTTCGCTGTGAATGTAGTTCAAGACGACTTTGGATCTCAACAACTACAAGCAAGTAGTGAGGGGACAGCCAAGTCTTCAAGGTCTCCAGTGTTTACGCAGACAGAGTGAGAGGCATTGGGTCATCTTGAGATTGAGAAATGGAAGGCAAGAAGTGGAATCACTTGAGAGGTGGAAACATCAGATTAATTATGCTGATTTAAAGACAAAATGACTCTTGGCAGATTATCGTGGCCTTAAAAAAACATGGGCTTTTCAGAAACACTGAATCTATTTTTGAGGGCTTATAAGGAGTCTGTTAATCCAGTTACATACCAAGTGCTTTGCTTTAGTATTACAATGAACTGTGTGTACAATATAGGGGACGGGGGGCGGGGAACTAGATTGTAAACAACTGTACAATGGTTTGTTTGTTTACTCTGATCCCTTACCCAGAAGTGAACCTTGATCTTTTATCAAGAATAGAAGACCAAACATTGAATGTACATTTTCTAACAGACTCAAATCTGGGACCAACCTGTCAAGCTTTCTTTCTTTTTTTTTTTTTCTATGAAGATCTCAAAAAGCAGAAACGTATGTTCAAAAACTACAAAACCTTTTGCTGAAGAATATTGTGTCTGTGATACGTTACACGTGGATAACACTAAGCTGAGGCTTTGCAGTGAGTGACTGCAATATGGAGGGCTTTACAAGTGACTTCTCAACCTACGCATTTGTTTATGAAATTCTCTTCTATCAGTATCAAAAGATCAATTTGTTAACATTGGATTCACCCTCACAACAAAACCCAAGGAAGATTTCCTGACTATTTCACCGTGTTGCCAACTAATAATGAAGTAGCAAAAAATATTTTCTGGAGTACTGTTTTGTAATTCCCTTATCAGGGCAAGTTGTTGAGATGAATATTCTCTTTCTAGCAGCACTACTAAGCTATATTATAGCTGCATTCCCTATTGAAATTAACACATTTTTATGGACATCCTCGTGATAATGTTACCAGTTAAAATACTTATTCAGATACCCATCTTTGCTTGTGACAAACAGGTAAACACCCTAAGGATTTTCTCCATCCTTTGAATGACAGAATTCTAGGATATCAATTTGGTTTATGATGAATGCTAACTGTCAGTGGGAAAAGTTATCATAATCATAATTTATATATATATATATATATACATATATATATATAGAGGAAAAAGCCCTGTGTCAAAGTCTGCTTAGATGTGATTAAGCTACTCCTTAATAAGCAACAATTTTAAACATTGTTTTGCTGCTGATGCCCTGCAGCTATGAACAGAGACAAAAAAAAAAAAAAAAAAAGAAAAAATACATTCAAAGCAATACAGAGTAAAGGTTAAAACAAAGAAGACCTAATGAGATATGAACTAACAAAATCTTTGTTTCTTATCAACTCACAGAAGAAACAAGGGGATTCCTCAAATTTTTTTTTCCTATATCAAGGTAGGACAGTTTAGTGCACTTCATACTGTCACTGCACTTTTTTAATACAGGCAGGGAAGAGTTTTAAAGTTTGAATAGTAGCTAAATAATTTTTGATAGGTGTAGTTACATAGAACTCGTAAGACAGACCCTAAACGCACACTGTATTGGCTCTCTTCTTCATTACATAGCTGTCCTCAGGTGCCAAAATTTTATGGGTTTGTTTTATTTTATTGAAGGATAGCATGAAGTGATGAATAATGTACTTCAATTCAAAGTTGAATTGATGTAGCCTTATATAGAAGACAGCCTCAAGGAAGGGAGCCTTGAAATAAGGCTGCTATATTTTATTTTCAAAACCTTTAAATCTTGTTTCTTCGAAGATAACAAATATTTTGTAATCAAAATTCATACCTCCTTTTTCTCCCCCATGTTCAAAATAAATATTTGATCAAACAAGTAAAAGATTAAAGCACATTCACATATTTTAGCAAAGAGCATTTTCTATTCCTTTGGGATGCTTGTTTCACTATTATGTGTTGCACCCCAATTTGCTGCTCAACAACATTTAAAAATGAAAAGGAATAGATGACTGAATCCAGACCAGCACTTCACAGAGATACTCTAGTGACTCTAGAGCCAGACAGTGTTATCCAGTTGCAGTCTGGGCATGCTTGTTTTGTCAGGTACAGTCATTTATCAGCTTTGCCTATAGCATGAAGAGGCAGGTCACAAAACAGCTCTACTCCAGAAGGCAGATCCCTACACTAAGGCATGACTGAAGGTCCTTGTTGCCCATATGCAGTTCTTGCCTCCTCGCACGACTGATCAGCACGGACTCAGCTCTGTGCAGCTGCACGGTTCCCAGACTAGAGCTCAGTTTTGCCCTCTTGGTTCACAGTACTAGCATGTCTCCTCATTCCCTAGCTGTCCATGTCTTCAGGAGAAAGCATCTTCTGTCACAGATTACAACCCACATTTAAGAGAAAAGCATGTCCAATCAGTCTGTGATACAAACCCTCTTATTAGGGGAGTTTTGACCACTTAAATGTTGTTCGTGGAAGACTTATATGATAATATTTGTCTCCCATCAGTGCAATATTGTTTTAAGATAAACAGAGTGTACTGAGATAATTAATGTGAATTTCAAAGGGATTCTATTACTACCTGTTCACTTATTCTTCAAACTATCGACCAATGTTTTTACAAGAACATCCTCCACCTTGATCTTTCCTTAGCATTTTAGGTCCCCTGTAGTCTTTTTTTATGTTGGTGGACAATATAATTGTATTCCTGCTAAAATCCATGGGTTTCACTGCAATGTGAAATAACCAGCAGTGGAAATAAGGATTATACAGACAAACAAAAAAACCTTTCCTCAAATACAAAACTAGAAAAAAGGAGTGAAAAACAGAAACTGTCAAGCTCAGCACAAATATACCTCTTCTGCTCTCAAACTGCACCATCCTGGCCATAGCTATTGCTCAGAGCTTCCTGACAATGTTCATGTACACTGTCATTATGATATGGGTATGAGGATGCACCATGTGCCCTGAATGCATGTTTTAAGAACCTAAAACCCTAATGCTGTGCAACCCAAATTTTAAACACTTTTGCTCACTCTCACTATCGATGGAGTCATGTATCTTTGCATACCTATCAGCCACAGCAGAAATTTTAATTAAACAAGGAACCATGGATGAACCTTGCTGAGATAGTACTCTCTCGGAGTCAGTCTATTTTTAGTGAAAGATGGGCAACCTTAGGGGCATTAAAAGAAAGTAGAATCCTGTTTAATTGTTCAGACTGGAGTGCATCAACGTCATTTTTCATTATGTATTTGAATTTCAACAAAGGGAGGAAAGGTTTTGAGGAGAAGAAGGCAAAAATGATGTAATACCTGTAGTAATAATCCAAATGAGCCCAGTGGGAAATTTGCAGGACTGGGAAGTTCTTTGTGAGAAGCTGATGGGTTTGACATAAGAGAAAAAAATATGAATGACAGACATCATGACTTCATTATGCTGTTTGTTTGCTAGTATCTGTTTAGGACATTAAAATAGAGTGGCATGGATTTTCAGACATAAATGCAAAAGTTACAATCATGAAAACTTCTCAGTGTAACTAAAGAATGTGCAAGTACCAACTGAATGGCTTGAAATTTGCCTTCCAATTTAGTGCTGCTGCCGCAAAGGGAATTAAAGGATTTGATACTGTCATCCGTGACCACAGGGACCTCAAAAAAAATCTCTTATTTCTTTTGTGCTCAAGGCCAACCCTAAAGAGTGATGGTGTAATCACCTCTGGATCTGTGCTTTTGAAATAAAGTGAGTCACTCTGGCAGGCCAGTTGGGAAGAAGTCTTTGCAATACTGAAGAATTGTATTTTTAAATTGTCTCTGAAGAATGATTGCATGACTTTGAAGATGTGCTTCCCTGTACTTCTGTCTGAACATTTGGTGCCTAGACTCATGCAGATACCTTAGACCAGAGATTTTTAGACCACAGTCCACAAATCACATGGTGATTTCACGTGGTGAATCAAATGTTGGTGTTCCATGGGAGCTGGTTGATCACAAGGTGCTGGCTTCTTCTATTGATTTCCAGCTACAAAAGTGAGATAGAAACTAAATGATAATTAACTAACTGTTATGAGCTCTAAAAGAAGAAAAAAAAAAAGTTATGTTAGTTTGTTTGTATGTCTATTAAGTTGCTGTGTGTGTAAAAGGAAAACTTTTGTTAAAAATAGAGAATAAGATATCAAAAGAGAGTAAGCGGGAAGGCCAATCCATGACTCTCACTCTGGATGATAGAGGAGTTCCCCTGTGGATGTTTTCTTTAGTGTACAAGACCAAACTGAAAGACGGCATAGCTGTGGGTGCAAGTTCTGTAAAGGAATGTGTGTAACCTTCTTATTCTGCTTAATACATCATTTATGAGGTGAGAGGATAAAAGATGGTGCAACAGACAGGTAAAAAATAAAATAAAAAAGAGCTGTTTCCTTGGGGAAATCAGAGCACTATGCTCAGGACTAATAATATGACCACAAATTTTTTATTGTATTGGAGACCAGTGCCAGGGCTCCACAGTAGAGCAAAAAACTATGTATTACATGGAATAATTTTAAGTGCTGAAGTCCTTTGCTGGCACTGGCCCTTAATCTATTGGGGTCAATGGAATCATTCTAGATTAATATCCACATAAAGATAATCAAAGATGGATAGTGGCCACTGAAGTCTAGATTTTGACTATTTGTTCTGCAGAGAATGATAATGACAGGATAATCTTCCCAGTCTCTTTTGAATCAAAGAGCAGATGGATTTTATTAGGTTAATTCCTGAAGTTAGGCTTGGTGAATAGGTCCTTCCTGCCATTCATCTTCGTCAGTCCTACTCTATCTGGTATCCCAATGGGAAATCATCTTCTAAATGTGTTAAGGGATGTGAGTGAATATATCCAAAAATTTCAGAGAATTTTTGTCACAGTTTTCTGGCAGTTTAATGAATCTCCAAAAAAGAAGTCGATACTTTCCATGAACAAGAAAATCATTCATCTGCTACCCATTTCAGTGTGCACTTAATTTAGTAAAGACTGAAGTTGAATTACATGAATTCACTTTTTTTGCCATGGTTTATTATTATATCCTCAGTTCAAATATCTCCAATTGCCACTTACAATTTTATACTGTGAAAAGGAAAAGAGATACAGGCCAGTGAAGCATAAAGGTAAGTAAAAAATTCATCTGGATGATGAATTGGTGTATATGGCTGGTTTTGTCTCACCTGAGCAATGACAGTACTAACAAACAATAAACATTAAGTCACTCCGATCTGCCAAATGGGAACAAATATACTATGTATATTACATGTACTAATAGGATTATATGGCAGCTGCTGGTGGTATTTGTAATTAGAAATCTATATAGAATATAGATGTTTTAGAGAGATGGTGCCAATTCCAAAAGATTTATGTGGGCTACAAGTGCTTGTAATTATTTTTTTTTAATTTGCTAATAACTTATGAAGAACTGGTTTCAAACATTCTGTGACCGTTTGTTCTTTTTTATGTTGTTGCTGCTTATACTATTAAAAATAGAGAATGTAAAGTTATTATTTTGATGTGAACTGAAAATGATTTTTCATAAAATTTAACATTTTTATCAGCTTTGGTTTGCTTTCTACCTGTACAAATGTAATTTATTTTAGCATTGAAGAATACACTTGCTTGTTTCTCAATTGTCTACATCATGTTATAGTTGGTGTTTATGTAGAGTCAGGTACTTTTTGAACAGTATTAAAAAGAATCTGTGATATGACTAAAAACTGGATTTTGTTTTTTCCAAAACACTTACAGCTATGTTTTCAGTGTGTTTTTCTACAAACCAGGTATGCCTATACACAAACCCTTAAATTATATTCTTTCTCTTTTACTCCTCCCTCTCTGTTGCTTTAAAGGATTAACTTAACATTAATGGCATCAATGTTACATAACTTTCTAGTATAGTTTGATCTTTGTCTTTTGAAGCACACACAATCTCGTTGATGAGACATATATGGATTTGAGAGAAAATAGTAAAATAATCTAGCCTTGAGCAACATACAACAAAACTGTTCAACTTGGAATCATATTTCAAAACATTATTTTTATAGATGTAAGAAACTACTTTACTCCTACAAATGTAGATTCACATCTAATCTTGAACTGCAAAAAGATATCAGAAATAATTTTTATATCCTTTAACAATTTGGTTTCTAGGGTTCTGCCTTTGTGACCACTAGGAGTAAATATCTCAGGTCTGTCTACATTCTGTTTCCAGCCAACAGATTTTGTTATACCTTCCCTGCTAAATGCTGAAAAACAAACCCAAGCAAACAAACAAAAAAAAAAAACCCATCAACAACAAAGCCACTACTCAATAAACCCCAACCCATACAAAAAGCAACCTATAAACCCCTCACAAAACCAAACCAAACCAAAAAAAACCAACCAACCAACAAATGAACCCCATGGAACATAGCCAGCTTTCTAGTTTTGAAAGCCTTTCCCTCCTATTACAAAATCTGGGGTTTGTAATAGTCATTATATTCTTAAATAGACTGGCTTGAATTTGGAGTAACTATACTGCATGCAGTGAAATGCAGAGTATGAACTGCAGCACTCAGATTAAAACTATTTATTATACACATTATTTTCTAAACATGTCTCTAGAGATAACTGCTGAATCATTTTATTTGCTGTTGACAAATTAAGGGGAATAATTCATAAGACAATGGCAGGTAAGGTGCCCATCTCCAGCTAAAAAACAATGTGAATTCACATCATGTCTTGTAACCACCTAAAACTCTACATCCTAAAGTAAATTCTTTCAGTGTAGAAATCCACAGCAACTGATTCAGTGAAATATGCTACTTTAGGTGAAGAACATTTTACCAAAAGAAGCACTGCAACTACACTGCAATTTGAAGAGAAATACTTTGAAAACCATATGCAACATCTTATTTCATTGCAGAATATTTTTAAAGCAGTCTCTGGAAAGCTAAATCAAATTTGTTTGATTTGTAAGAGCCGTTAATTTATGCCGTGCTCTGTCACCACATCTCAGCCGTGTTTCTTCTGAGTATCTGTTATCACTACAGAATGATGACATTTAGAAACTCATAAACTAATAAATCCCATTCCAGATTAAATCACAAATTAGTTTACACTGATTAAAACAATAGGGGTGCAATTCCATAATACGCCTTCAGAAATATCAGGGCAATTAGTAATGAGAAAAGCGAAAGCTCAGTTTCTTAAAAAGTTTGGGGTCTAATTTCTCTCTGTCTGGAGCTTTATCTTTCTTACATGTCTGGTCCACACAAATTGCTGTTCGATACCAGAGAAGCCTTACTGCCAGTACTGTTCTCCTCAGCTAAACTGGTACATGGACCAGGTTCTCCTTTCCTTCTCACATCCTCCATCTGCTCACAGAACACTGGAAAGGGAAAGGGCTGGAATTTTAGCAACTGCAATCCCACTTTTTGTCTGTTTAGGGACCGTTTATTAAATCTATTTTCCCATTGTAGGAGTTTAAGACCAAATCACAGTGGAGTGCATGAGGCATTTATTACTGCAAAAGAAATACAGAGACATTTGTGGTGTATTTACATTTTTTCCAGGGCAGTAGTTTCAAATCACTATCTGCTTTTATTTGTTTTTACACCATGTCTTACAAATTAGTCAATTTTTTAGACCAAAACAAAGCAATCAGCATGCTCACTTTGTCTAACAGGGATTCAAAACTTACCTCCACATAACTTACTATATTTAACTTCCTCCCAATGATCAGAAAATTAAAACATTCACTGTTAAGGGTTTCCTGGACTTTCTCACATATGTTGTGAACATATGTGTCATATAACTACACAATTTTTTATTTTGGAAAAGACCTCAAGGATCAAGTCCAAACATTAACCCAGCATTGCCAAGTCCACCAGTAAATCTTGTCCCCTTCCATGGTGTATTTTTCCTTGCCCCACATCCATGAATATTTTTTAATATTTCTAAAGATGATGATTCCACTGCATCCTGAGCAGCTTGTTCCAGTGCTTGAAATGTGTTCACATGTATATGAGGAATGAGACATCAGATTTTTGCTTGTTTGGTGAGGTGAAGAGCAGGCTCAAGTGCTTGTCCCAGGATTGGTGTGGTGTGTTACATACACACTGTGGGCTGGTCCTTGGCCCTTAGAAGAGTAATTCCCAGAACCTGGTTCTCCTCCACCAATCACTCTCTGCCTAAGCCACTCCTAAGGTGCTCCAGAGCTCCCATTATGAATACTCTGAAACGTGTGTTTAAGCACCAAGGATGTCACTTAAATCTCTGCTTAAAAATCACTTTAGACTGATATTTAACTAACTGTGTAGACCCATCACTGATGAACATGGAGATGAAGTTGCCAAGAGGATATGGAATCTTAAAAATCTCAGTCTTGGGAGTATAAGATTTACTTCCAAGTTGAAGATGAACGCTAATGTGAGTCCAAAATTATAGGTGTCAATGTCAAGCTTAAAAAAGAAATGTCAGTGAGGCAAAATATGAAAAGATGTCCTGTATCTACGTAGAAAGAATAAAAGCAGTATATATTATCTCAATATTGAGATAAATTGAGGAAGACAAATAAGGAAAAGTACACAAAAAACAAAAATTCAAGACTGCATTAGAAGTGAGATATTACTGGAGGAGTAATCATGAAACTGTGAATTTAGGAAACAATTAAAAGGCCAACACAACTCTGGAGCCTGACCTGAAAGTAGACCAGTCAAAAGTGCTAAGTATCAAACTGGCATAAAGCAGACTTTATGGATGGGAGAGCAGTAAAGAGCAAGAAAAAAATAATGTAAAGATGTTATTGAGGTCACTGGATTTCCATGCTGGCGTCATACTGAAATCCTATCAGAGTTATAAACTGTATGAAATGACATTATTTCCTGATATATTATTTTGTCTCGTTTTCTCTTCTGAGTCTTTGTTATTTGATGATGAGAAAGGTGCTGAACAGTTAGATATTTGGTAAAGGAAAATCTGGCACCAAATTAGTGCAGCAGAGTTGAAAAAACAAAGACTTGCCATGCTCCTTGGTAAGACCAGGCTGGCCAGCTCTGCCCGTATGTGACTACCAAATATCAGAGAGCGTTCACCCAAACAGGCTTTACCAAGCTCCATCTTAAAGCAATACAACAGCAATACAACTTACACTTTATCCCAGCTGCCTTGCAAGTAGCCCTGGGAGGTTTGGTCCATTAGGTCACAGAATGCCAGGCTTCTTGATTGCTCCAACAGCAAACTGCATCTGCTCAGGCTAGGGAAATGCACAACAATAGCCCAGTTATAACACAACATTCATGTCTCCAGTAGATTAAAGCTCCCAACTACAAATGAAAATCCACAGCTGAACACAGCTACAGAGAGCTCATGTCTGCTGCAAATATTCACATATACCTCAGTTATCTGATGACAAGCCATGGAATAGTGAATTTTTAATTTCTTCATTCTTTAATTTCTTCATCCTTTCACTACCCCAGTCATACAACAAATACACAACACAGTAACTGACAGAGATTGTTCAGTCATCTCATACTGTATTGATAGCAGCTGTCTCCCAAATAGATTGGGAGATACAAGCAATGAATCAACACTGGCTGAGAGGGAACATGAAGCCAGCTGAAGGAAGGAAAACATGTTTTACCAAACAAGGTGAAAAAAGAGACTCAGATTACAGCAATCCTGAATAATTTCACTGAAAGTACTGGTGATGAGTGTGGATGAGACTTATGAGAGTGTAGCAGATCAGAGTATGAGGCTGTGTTCAGGATGGCTGGCAGAGTAACACTTCACAAATTTGTTTTTTTCTTAGTATGTTTCCATAGCTCCATTTTTCCAAAGAATGTGCATCTTTTGTGTACTAGAATGTTTTTTCCCCAGCTTCTAAATTTGATAATTTTCACTGTTTTCTTAGCTTTGGATTTCCTCGAAAAGTTATCTACAAAAATCAAGGTACCTAAATTCCACTGAAAATCCCATTAAACCTTTCACTTGCATTATTTTAATCAATCCTTGGTAATGTTGTATAAGTACTGCCCGTACTGGTTATTTTTTTCCTTAAGCAAAACCACAGAAAAACAATTACCAGTTCTAATTAAGAGAATGGGAATTCAGCCACAGAACTACTTAACCAGTGAGTAAGCCTGGAGTTCATTGTTAAGCTCTCTCTGTGCTGGAGCTGGTAACAGCCCATGTGAATCAGCAGGGGCACTGTTCCTGGCCAATAACTGCTGAAGGGGGTAATTTTCTGCAGATTACATGTTCACAAAAATACAGCTCCTGACTAGAGCTGGACTTCCTCCTGACTAATACACTGCTTTATTCTGCACCAATTACCTTTAATACAGTTTTCTGGGAGAATAAGTTCACTGAGATAGTCAAAGATTACATCATGCCAGTCAATCTCAGTGTCAGGAAATGTTTCCATTAATCTTAAATTTACTAGAATAGACTAGATAAAAAGCCATGCTCTCTGTTTCAGGAGTTACTTACCTTTGAAACATGAAAAGAATCAGGATAGAACACTACGTGTTCAACACAACTGGATCAAAGATGAATGACCATTCTCTTGTCAAAATCTCTCTCAATTAAACAAATTTCATGTCTCATCTCTTCTTCCATCCTGTGGGAAAGATGGGAAGAGCTCCAATGCAGTACTCAAACCCAGCTCCAAGGATATTTGCTACAGCTGCTGGGACATAAAACCACAGTCACCAGTACAACAGTTAAATTTCATTCTAATCAGGGATGACTGTGTTTCCATTGCA
The DNA here is from genome assembly GCF_971803275.1 of Cyanistes caeruleus. NCBI lineage: Eukaryota > Metazoa > Chordata > Aves > Passeriformes > Paridae > Cyanistes > Cyanistes caeruleus. Next base: position 80,515,612 of record NC_141703.1, read on the forward strand.
GTCTTCAGGTTGTGAGAGGCTATTTAGCTGGGTTAAAAACATGTTATTAATTTCTAATACCCCTGGCTCACTCATAAATACATACTTTCCTATATTTTATATGCATTTTTCACCGGGGGTTTTGGTACACAGTTGGTCAAAATGTAATTTTATGCAGCCTTCACCAAATAACCTGGGCTGGTCTTTCTTATACCACTTTGTGTTTTCCAAAGTTGCCATTTATGCAGACACTAGAATTGACTTTTTAAATTTCAGATTTTTTTTTTTTATACTAGACAGCAGTAAAAATATTCTGTTTGTTCACTGCCCTTTGTCTTCCTGTCTCTCTTGACAACTTCTCACTGCAGCAGACTGGTACTTGTGATGCTGTATTTCTACAGCCAGTCATCTCACACTGCACAGCACCCAACAGGCAAAGGGTGTGACCTGCACTCAGAACCCAGGGCTTTTCCTCCACCCACACACCAAACCAGGATAGGTCAAATGTAATTTCAGTTTGTGTGAAAAGGTTCCATTCTTCAAACACTTCAGTTTTTTTAGTTGTTGATTCAGACTTGACAGATAACAATAATATTTCTGAAATTCAAAACCACTGTGGTACTATCTATAAGAATGAAGTTAGGTATTTTCAGTGGCTGATTTTATCTGTATTCTCTGAATCTTTCTTTGTAATAAATATATTTGCATGAGTAGATAGATATAAAAAGTGTATTCCTTATGACAAAGTTGTAGAGTTTTTAAAAGGACTTTTTACTTGTTTTAGTAGTATTTTAATATGTTTTTCTTCAAAAAGTTCCTTCAGTCATAAAGATGGAAAAGATAATGAGGTTCAGCTCATTTCTCTGCAAGATCACTTCACCACTGACATCAATACACAGAATTCCTAAGCGGTGAAATGTACTTTTTCAAACATTCTTCCCTGAACTTAAAGCTATATCATCACAATTTTAAAGCAGGTACAGGGTCTGCTGTGCATCAGCCAAAATATTGTAACTCAGCAAGCTGATTGGTGCATGACAACCCTCCAAAAAGCAGAACAACCAAATTTCTTTCTTTCTGGCATTCAACAAGAAAAAAAATAAAAAATCTGTGTTTAAATATTCGACATTATATAAAGTCAAAAAATAAGCTGACAAAGAGGAACACAGTTCCAGATTGTCTGCTAAAAGGAAGAGACTTCTGTTCCACTGTAAAAGAGACCAAAACACGGGGAAAAAGTATGACTAAAATGTGATATGTAACTTCTGTCTTTCTAATTCCATTAGCTGTGTTTCCACTTCTAAAAATGGTTATAACATTTTGATCTGCACTGATATAGTTAGCACTGCAAAATCTGAGTGAAGACAAGGCAGTGATAGCGCTTTATGTGCTGCAGCAAACTGGGGTCAACCCATGGTGGATAATTGAAGCCTGACCCCAAACACATGCTGTGAGCCACCCCTCATACCTCTCACTCAGTGGGATTAAGCTAATTATTTCTATGACTTTTAAAAAGACAATCTTGTTCAGTAATGGGGAGGATTTAATGGTCAGCCTAAAAGGTCTGAAACCATCTCATCCATCCTACTTCCTCAGCACAACTCCATTCAGCTTCAGCTCCTCTGGCAATGCTGCTGACCCAGTGCAATAAATCTTACAGCTACAACCTTAGCTTTGTCATTTCTACACTTCCCTTCTCAACTGCCACTTGGTTAAGTATTTGCAAAAAAAATAAAAAAAAATAAAAAAGAGTACTAAAAGAAAAAGATCTTTGCAAAGCTCTTCTGAGGGTTTTATTCACGAATAGGGTTATTTAAGTCCTATTTTTCTTCTGTCTAGCACAATCCTATTTCCAAATGTCAAAAATCCCTTTGGTGGAACAAGAATGGTGCTGACAGTCAGCTCTGTGGATTTTACTGTCTTGTCACATCAGAGATAATCCTATTATTTCTTCCTTGAACTTGCTTCATAAGGATAAAGAAAATGAAAAGCTATAAACCAAGAGATATAAAACTAAGATGAAATATACAACACATTATGGAGTAGAGAAACTTGTAAATATCAGCAAATTTTCAGGTGATAAATTTCCTTCTAACCTGCTCAAGTCTTCTTATGCCTTATTACTTGTTGGGTGATGATTAGCTTCAGCACCTCCTCTGTGCTTCCATCAAACCTCTAATGAGATACCAGACTATAAGTTACTTCCCCCAAATCCTTTACAAAGTCTATGCAGAACAAAGAATTTAATTAATCACAAATTTTAGGAAGCACACTTAACAGCTCTAACCCAAATAAATCAATAACACTTTGGATCTTTTTGGTTGCTTGGAGCCAGCTAAAAAATATCACTGAATCCCCTACTAAATGAGCAGATTTTCCCCATTGCACACTTCTAGAGCTGGCATTTTAAACTTTACAAAGGAATACAGAAAAATCCTGTCAAGAAGACTATAGCCTGATCAGCAGCTCTTATGTCTCCCTTTCGTCCCCTTTTAGCTACTGTGATTGGTTTTGTATACTGGAAATACTGCCATTACCATTTCACAATTGAATAAATACTCCAGTCTCAGTGCAAGCACACATATGGGTAGTTGAATCCTGATAGATGCATTGTTTATCCACAGAAGTATTTAGGTTGGAAAAGAAATCTAAGATCAAGTCCTAACATTAATCCAGCATTGCCAAGCCCACCACTAAATCATGTGTTTAAGTGCCTCATCCACATTTTTTTGAATACTTCTAAGCATGGTGGTTCTACCATTTCCCTGGTCAGCCTGTTCCAAATACCGACTCTCCCTTTCATTGCAGAAATTTTTTTCTAACACCCAATATCAACCTCTCCTGGCACAACTCGAGGCTACTTATATCCTCTTGTCCTACCACTCGTTACTTGTGGTAAGAGGCTGACCCCCACCTCACTACAACTTCCTTTTCAGAGAGAAATAAGTTGCACTGACCATTATTCATCTATGTACTCTTACTATGTCTCATATAAATGGTCCAGAAATTCAAATCATAAAAAAATCAAACTTCTAAAAACTTTTGTCCTTCATGTCTATAATGCTCAAGATTATTCACCTCAGAAGACATTGCTAGTTACTATATGTTTTTCAGAGTGAATTAGAATACTTCTATGTAGCATCCTGTTGTGCCCCCCTTTTTTCCCCCCTGCATCTACAAGGTTATTACTGGCAAATGTAGACTGCTGTACGAACTACCCTTTTCAAATTGCATCAGCCACACTGAGTTAATGGCCCATGTTTCAGCAGAGTGGGTGGGTGGCAAACCACACAGAGCTATTTAGCATTCAGGGAGCCTTTTCTTTCCTTCTTGTGTACAGCTGTTGCTTGAGCCTCTGCAGTGATCAAGAAGCAAGTGCCACTAGAACCTGTTCAGCCTACCTCCCTGGTACATGGGAAAAAACTTGAGGAAGGCCAGTGTAACAAAAATATTACTTCACAGTTCTCCACATAGCTGCTAATGCAGCAGAATGGGGTAAAGAAATCAAACAAAATAAAAATGAAATAAAAATAAAAAGGACTGCTGAGACAGAAACCATCCCCACTAAAGAAATGCAAGATATAATGCTGTTCTGTTGACATTCTTTGTTCTCATCCACTATCAGGGAGATACTGAATTGAGTTTGTAACTAGAGGAAATGGCAGAAAGTACCACTTAATTCACCAGAACTGTATTGATTTACACCAGCTGGGTAATGGAGGAGGAAGTGAGCTCAATTTCGTTAACAACTCTAGTGAAAGGCAGCTTGGCTTTCGTTTCTTTTCAAGACAGCTTGGCCAAAAAAACTGTAATACGTAAATAGGAAAGTCAGAAGGAAAAATAGAAAGCTCACTTTGAGGAAGTGGTACATCCTCTGCTGTGAAGCAGAGCTGCATTTAGCACTAAGTCTCCCGCTGCTCACAGCACTGAGGTGTTGCTGAATCTGAGAAAGCTAAAACACCAGCCTAGGGACTGGCAGCAGTTCATCACAGGTGCCACTGGATCTATCTGTGACCTTAGAAAACAGTTAAACATCAGCTCAAGCCCATGTTTTTCATCACCACAGCTCATCTGTATTGAAAAAGCCCTAGGTGGTTTATATCTAGGACAGATATGTCTGTACCTCACTGCAGGTACAGTGGTGATGCTGCCAGGAACTGCAGACACAACTTAGAGGATCAGTTCCTTAAAATAAGGTGGGGCTCTGTCTCCCATTGCCAGAAACAAACACTGATGCACAAGTAGCTTTGAAGACTGATTTGTGAGCATTTGGGAAATTTTCTGCCTTTTCTGCATCCACATGGGTTTATCTGAAAGAGATTCTCCCTTATTTAACAAAATAAATGCCTCAACCTCAGTACTGAACTCCCATCCTTATCACAGCAACAAATACTTTATCAAGAAGCAGACTGCTCTCTAACCTACTGCATTTTCAGTAAAAAAAAAAATACAAAAAATCTGCACAATACGAACAATCAAAAAATTTTTGGCTGAAGATTTATTCATGTCATGTCATGGCTTTTGTCTGGAACAGAAATGCATACATTCATGCATGATATGGTATCTCAGATCTTACTACCTCCATCTGCTGTTTTGCATGTGTACTATCACTTTCATCTTCAAAGCCTGAAAGAAAAAAGTGTTTTGAAAAATAACATGGGTAAGTCCCAGACCTCTAACAGTAATGGGTATTAAAACTAACAGAGAAACTAAAAGAGCCCCTTTAACTGCCTTTGCATTTCCTGGAATTTCCAGAAGATAGTATATCAACATCAAGCAAATTATGGACCCTGTCACAATGTCTGCCACATCAGATACAGAGATACTGTTTTCTTAGCTTTGGAGAACATCCTGTGATGCATGGAACAAGCAGAACATGCTGCCTCATATACATATTATATAGGTGTTATCCCATAGAGACTTGTCAGGAAAGTTTCTAGGAACTTTCAAATATTTTATCTATTGATGATGATAAAATGTCAACTTAAAATGTTTTGGTTTTTTTTTCCCTTCAACTATCATGGGTATTGTATGAAAATCATCTTGTTTTGAAAGTATGATAATTGAGGTTCAAGCCATCTTGAAGGTTCAATTCTCACTTTTTTTCTTTTATTCCTTGAAATTAATGCCTTCCATCTAAGGAATGTTTCCTTATGTCATGACATTAATATTTTTATATAACAGAGGGACTTGACTGTGTCCATTAAACAAGAAGACATTTATATTAGATTTCTGGTTCTGATTTTTTTTTTTTTCTGATTAGATTCCTACCATTAAAACAAAATGTAATTCTTCATTTCAGCTACTAGGCAACTAACAATTTTCACAAAAGCCATCAAAATTATTCAGAGAGAGGAGGAAATCTAGTGAGGAGAGATGTCAGATGGCTATTGCTTGTTTAATGCCTTGCTTGCACGTGAGGAAATTAAAAAGGAATTGAAAAAAAAGCACTGAAAGTTCGTGGTCATCCACTGCATAGCATATACTGTCATAAAAGAATTCACAGATGTTAGGAGAATCAGCAAAGTAACTGCTTGATGATTTAGATTAAAGGAATAAGGTTGATGAGCATGTTCTCCTGGGTTAAATATGCTTTACTGAGACTGTAAATCAAACATAATCAATAGCACAAAACACTAGTGACAGGTTCTCAGGAGCCATAGAATATTAATGTAAAAGGAGCAGTTTGGAAAGCCCTCCAGTTTGACACTTTAGAAGGCAGATTTTCATGAACATGGATTTTTGGATAGTTTTAGTTTTAGCTGAAAGTTATACAAAACCACTTGGGTTTGGAAGGACCAGATATACAGGCAGCAGTATAATCACAGAGATTGCTAACCTCATAAAATTAATTCTGTGACAAAAATCAACAGTAAGTGGCATGATCAATTATCTGCACAAAAGTACCAGCTTCAAGAAATTTCAAAATCCTAAATCTTCTTGTCTTCATTTCCAAACATGGGATGATCATGTAGTTACCTTCCTACAAGATATATGAAAGATGTTTGGAAAACATTCTGAATTATAAAAATGCCTATATAAGCACTAAACATGCTTGAGAATATAACTGTGTAATGACTATTATTTTACCATTCTGCTCCTGCTACAGGCAACCTGATGTAGCATCCAACATTTTAACACCACTTAAGATTATCTGATCATACAATCAAACGTGACTGCTACAGGCAACACAATTTTTTCTCAGATTTTCTTATATTGGGACTGGAAACTCATTTGAAGAAAAACTATTGTCACTGTTAAAATAACTCATCCAATTATCAGAACTTCAACTATAGTGAAGTAATCAAAAGTCCTCAAAAAATGTTACTTTCACAGATTCTGAATTATATGTAGGCCTGAAAAAACAACCTTAATGATAAGGAATAATATTCTTTCTTATTCTGCAGCCGAGACTGTATTCTAATCAATTACTGTGGGAAAAGATCTCATAATTTTGGGATTAATCATATTCCACAGCAAGAATGAGTCTTAGAATACATTAGAATCAGGTGGTAATCTGCCTTAACTGATCTTTATTTATTTGAGTTGGAAATTTAAACAATGCCTGTATGATTTATATACAGTTGCTAATTCATTGTGGAACTGAGAATACCTCTGCCTGATGTTTCACTGGACATTTCAGTTCGTAGAAATGATCCATGATTGTTGCTGGATAATTCTGAGTGTCCCTTCAGTCCTCTAAGCTTCATTACACCACTCTGCATGGAGATGGATCATACTAGGGAAGGGTCTATTTATTTTTCCTAGAAAGAACCTACACAACTTGGTAGAGAGATTGTTTGGCTTTTGAATTGACAAAGCTGAGTGAATTCTCCAGTTAAATCCCATATCTTGAGACTGACTGATGAAAGGTGAAGTAATAAAAGCTTGATAGCACTACCAAATATTTCGAAAGATGTCAAAGGTATGCAAGGGGCACTGACTTTTTTCCCAAGATTGTTTTCTGGCTGCCTTGTTTAGTGTGAAATGAGATTTGTTTCCAGTATATGCTATAAAAAGTCATGGAATCATAGAATCATAAAATGATCTGAGTTGGAAGGACCCTCAAGATCATCTAGTTCCACCCCCCTGCCATGGACCAGGACAACTTTCACTGGATCAGGTTTTTTAGAGCTCTGTACAATCTTCCAGTGTCAAGTCCACAAACCTGTTCCAGTGCCCTTACCATCCTGTTATTCTTGCTGAAATCCCAATTTTCTTCTACCTCTTGATTAATATTCTGTTTGAGAAAGCTGAAAATCTATATTCAGATAGAAACCGCAGTCTCCATTGTTGCCTGATTTGTTTCTACTTCATCTGCTGTGCGTTGCACAGTATTTGGATTTGGTTTTGCTTTGTGTTTTTATTTGATGTCATTCCCAGTGCACAACTCTCCTTGGCAGCAGTAGACTGTCCATCATGTGAAACAGACAACCACAGAACTTGTCTGTGTTTTCTGATCCAACAGATGAGTCAACACTGCCTCTTCACTCCTATCTGTGTTGCCATTCCATCAGTCACTTTGCCATCTATGCCATCTTCATGTTGTTTTGTGAGTACACAAAACAGGACATTTTGTGCTCATGTTCCCATGTGGTGTTAAACTGTTTAAATTGAGTGGCAGGCTCTATGACTCAGTGCTTCATTAGGATGGATGGGATATGCTGTCCTTGTTGTGCATGCCTTCAGCTTCTTGATGCCAGCTACAACCCACAGCAAAATATTTCTTTTCTCATGGTAAAAATGCTACCAGTAAAAATCCCAGAACTCAGAATTTTCTCTAGGTGAGGGTGTTCCGCCATTTACACTGACCACCTCCACAATCAAGATGAGATCACAGACTTTTTCATACAGATGTTCCCATTCAAAGATTTCCAGAGGAATAGGAAGGTTTGGAATTCAATATACTGTGTGACTTTTATCTTGGGTGAATTTAGTGGAATTTCTTTAGTCATTAATAAGCCCTGCTTTCTTTCATATTGTATGTTAACTGTCTTCCCACCAGTGTGACACACCTGCACAAAGTTACACTGCTATCATGCTCAGTGTTAAATTCTACAGGTGCATGGCGACCTCTTTGTAAACCTTAAAGCTTCCCTCCAACTTGAAGGAATTGTTCTCATGAGTGAGCCTAGGGACAGTTTGTGGAGTTTTAACTTTTGCCTGACCTCTGAATTTCCCCATTGAGCACACATTCTATTAAAATTTTGACCAAGCTTACCATTTTCTCCCTCTTCTCTCACTCCAAGATTTTAGTTACACTACTAATCTGGTAACTAGCGTGAAAGTTAGTGAATACTAAGCTTTCTTGAGGATGAGTTTTGCACTTGACAATACTCCTCCATTTCATCCCTTATGAACTTCAAGGCAGTTTCAATGTTTATTGCTCTTCCCCTTTGTTTCTTCTACTAACAACTTCAGGCTGCTTGCATTTTGTATGCCTTGGCTATATTTTCTCCAACCAAAAATCACCTTTTATCATTTTTGTGGGTTAATATTATGACTAACTGCACCATCTATCAGCAAACAAATTGCTCTTTGATATAAAAGCAAATCATAAAAAGCAGCATCCTTCTTTTTCAGTGCCAAGAGAACCTTGGGATCTGGCAAGCTTGTCAGAAATGCTTTCCTCATACTTTTTAGAGAACATAGCAAGATTTCTCTCTCTCTTCATTCCTTCCCAATTGAAGGACAAGACAGCTAAATGCTTAGTAAAGTCAAGAAAAAAAAAAAATATATAAATGCCTGGCTAATAAATACAATTACACTGTATTTCTTGGCTTTAATAAAGAATATAGGTTACTATAATAGTCAATAGTGATGGCAATGATTTCACGGCAACTTTCTCCTAGGTTAACATCCATGTAAGAAAAGTTAATTTTATATGGAAGTTGCAGTCCAGACAACAGCAAAGCACTCTCATCCCTCAGGGATGACTGCTTCACTGTTTTGGACCTTTTAAAGCTATTATAGCTACCAGTAACTGTGAGAGTGTATAATACACTCAGATCATCAGGCATTCCATATTTATCAATATCAAGATATACAAAAAGTACTGTTGTGCCAACAGAGTTTTGACATTGATATCAAAAAGGGACAGTCAAAAATTGGAAGATGACCACAGTTATTTACAAGAATCTGCAGAAAAAAAGAACTGAATACGCATGAAATGTCTCAGGATAAATATAAAGGATGCCTATGTGATGTTTGGCCCATGGTAAAGAGGAGCCTAGTGAGCATGTGCTCTCAAAAATAAGTATGATCCAGGTGTCCTCCTGCAAACAAATACCTTTAAATAGCTATGGAATTACCAATCTTGCAATTACTTAAAATTAACAAGATGGCTGGTATCTGCAATATCAGAATCAGAAATGACTTCTGCTGTGGGGTGGGGGCATGGCTGTGTGCTCTACCTTTCACACCATACACTTATGGAAAGCATCTACTTCAGGACAGTAAAGTCCAATATTCGGGAAAGAGGTTTCATTAATTTTTATATGGAAGACAGATTTCTGCAGCATATAGAAATACATTAGGTATTACAGCTTCTTTCATCTTTATGTATTATTATGTTCCAGTCTTGGCTATTCCAGAATAATATATTCCAGATCTGTCATAGCCTTATTGCAATGGAGAAATTATCTACAATGCTGACCTATTATAACAGACACTAGATGCAATCTCATGCATTTATGTAACATTTAAATGGATTTATTCAAATTGGTGAAAACCTTTCTTTAGTTCTTCCAAATAAAGAACCATTAACTGTTATATTGACAAAAACTTATAGACTCTTCTGTGCTAATGTATTCCATTCTCAGCCTGCAGAGTGAGAACATTTTCATAGCATTTCTTCACAGATTAATTGATCTAACTGCAATAAGGGCTCTTATCATTCCTCTGCCAAAGATGAATATTGCTGCTAATCATGATGCAATTGGCACAATTGTGCTTCGCTATGAATAGCAGAGGAGAAATCATGTTTATGATGAGGTGGCCATGAATTTAGTAAGGCCACAGTAAACAGAGGAGAAAAGGACCAGCAGTAAACCATTGTCATGGTTTAATCCCAGCTGGCACTCAGCCCCACACAACCTCTTGCTCACTCTTCCACCACATCAGGATGCAAGAATAAAAGTAAAAAAAACCTGTGGATTGAGATAAAGACAGTTTAATAGGGAAAGCAAAAGCCATACACACAAACAAAGCAAAACCAGGAAGCCATTTCTTTCCATGGGCAGGCAGGTGTTCAGCCATCCCCAGGAGAGCAGGGACCAAACCTGTGTAACAGTGACTTGGGAAGACAAATGGCATCACTCTGAACCTCCCCCTTTTTCTTCTCCCCTCAGCTTTATTTGCTGAGCATGTTACCATGGGGTATGGAACATCCCTTGTGTCAACTGGGTTGTGTCCCCTCCTTGTGTACCCCCAGTCTCCTCGCTGGTGGGGTGGGTTGAGGAGCAGAAAAGGCCTTGACTCTGAGCACTGATCAACAGTAACTAAAACACCCTTGAATTATTAGAAGGTTTCTAGCACAAGCATGAAACATAGCCCCATACCAGCTACTATGGAAAAAATTAACTCCAGCACAGCAGTAAAATAGGCAGATAAGAATCCAAAAGTATAGACAGCATCTCTGTTAATGAAGGCAGTCTGATGTCTCACTGTCAACAAAGCAGCATCACCAGGGTGCCTCTCACACTTTTATTGGCAGCATTCCTGCTGCAGATGCTGTTAGTCAGCTCTGCAGGGAGACATTTTGCTGCTGTTCCCTTGTTCCCATGCACTGCACAGGGTTGGACAAATATAAATGGAGGGATTATTCTCCATATTGTCTGTCCTAAAGGAAAACTGTTCCTCTGCAGGATCAGAAGTCCATGCCAGTGATGGGGATTAAGTCTCCACAACTGATACTTTCCCCCTCTCTCCCTGTTCACCCCAGCTATGGGTACAGCATGGTGCCCACATCAGTAGAACATTAGGGATATAGGCATGATTAAAGTTGTGGTTTTTTTTATGTAAGGGAGAGGATAATTTCACTTATCTTTGTAAAAACTATAGGTGCAATTTCATTTGGACTGTATAGACCCACAGTGTAAAGAGTCAACTACTTCCAAGAGGAAATTCATCCTCTCACCTTAGAAATTTACATGAGGACAGGGAAAGTTGTTGTCCAGAGATTATCACACTGCATTTTTCTTTGTAACAGGTAAAATATATGACTTGAACTAAAGATTAATCTTTAGATATTTAAATCAGATGAGAAGAATTAGTTTTACTGTCAGTTTTCACTGGGAGGCAAATGTAGCCTTTCTCAAAATCTGACAGTAGCACCAATGGGAATGGAACTGATAATATATAAATCTGACTGCAGTTCCCAAACCATTTAATTGTCTATTAGAAAGACTCAGTACTTTGCAGAGGGAAAAGAGATAACTCAAGTGACTGAATTGACTGCTTCAATGGTGAAGAGGACTCTCCAAAGGAGAGAGCAGTGGATGTTTTTTACCTTGAATTCAGGAAATATTCCAACTATGTCTCCCATTGTATCCTCACAGACAAACTAATGAAATAAGAACTGCATAAGTAAACAGTGAGGTGGATTGAAAACTGGCTGAATGTTGGACTTAAAGGGTTATGATCAGCAGTAAAAGTCCAGCTGAAGAACAGTCACCAGCAGTGCACCCCAGCAGTCTGTACTCAAGTCAGCACTGCCTAACAGCTTTATCTAGGATTGGGTGATGGGACAGGATGCACCCTCAGCAAGTCTGCAGGCAATATAAATAGGGCTTGATGCACCAGAGGCTTGTGCTAACATTCAAAGGCACCTACAGGCTGGAAGATTGGTCCAAGAAGAACCTCATAAAGTCCAAGAAAGTAAAATGTCAGCTCTGCTCCTGGTGAGAAATAACCCTGAGCACCATGGCAAGGTGTGGCTGACAGCTGGACAGCAGCTGTGCAGAGAAGGACCAGAGAGTCCTTGTGAACACCAAACTGAATATAAGCCCATAACCAAGCCTCACAGCAAAGAAGGTCAACAGCCTTCTGGGCTGAATGACACGGTGTTGCCAGCAGGTTGAGGGACATGATCCCTTCCCTCTGCTCAGCACTGGTAAGACATATCTGCAGTTCTGTGCTCATTTCCAGGCTTTCCAGTACAACAGATATGGACAAACTGGAGTGAGCTCAGGAAAGAGGCATGAAGATGTCTGAGGCCTTTGGAAATCTTACATACTAGGAGAGGCTGTGACAGCTGTGATGAATCAGCCAAAAAAACCTCATGGGAAATCCTGACAATGTATAGAAGAGCTAGGGATGAAGGAAAAAGAAAGAGCCAAACCCTTCCCAATAACACTAAGTGATAGCACAAGACAGAGAAGCCACAAACTGAAATACAGGAAATATCACTTAAGTGGAAGACAAAACTCCTTCACAGTGAGTGTGTCAAACAGTGGCACAGATTGCACACAGAGGTTGTGGACTGTCCATCCTTGAAAATTCTCAAAACCCATCTGGGCAAGATGTTGGGAAACCAGCATTAGCTGACCCTACTTTGAACAGGGGGACTAGGCAGTCTCCAGATACGCCTTTCCATCTCAACTGTTCTATGATTTGAAGTTTGTAGAGTAGAATAAAAACAAAGCCTTCTTTTGTCCTCACTTAACCCATAGGCTTTGAGGTAAAAAAAATATTGAAAGACACACCTCAAAATTTCTAAGAGGAATTAGTTTGACTGCTTTTAACTGCACTTCTAAATGCTGTTGCACACCCTGAGCAGCCAAGCAAGAATAATTTGGCTTGTGTGGTTTTCAAAAGTATTTAACTTTGCACTAAACACTGCATCATTTGTATGCTCCATTATCTCAGTTTACCCTAAAGTCTTAGATATAGTAAAATGTTCTTTAAACTGAATCATTTATCCAGGTTTTGCTTTCCTTTTCCCTGAAATTTTTTTTTTAAAATCTTCTCCATAACATGTTGCTCAAAAAAACAAAAAGCTTTTTGGGATTCTTGGTTATATTTTCTTGGTTATTTATTCTTGGTTACTTTCCTACCGGTACTTTTGTTCTCTATCATGAATATCTCCGACACTAACACAGTTGTCACAATTCTCACTGTCTTTTAACCACAATCTCTTTTGATCTGCTCTGGCTCTGGTGCACTTTGGACCTCACACCTCTAGGAAGCCAACAGACCTGGATCTCTTACAGAAAGCAATTATTTTAACACCAATTATCCTCACTCTCAGCTTGGTTTGATAGAGAAAACATTTTATTTTCTACAAATTTCCACTGTCTAAGTAGCTTGCTGATACTTTTCTGGAAACCTATTTCTCTTTGTGTTTAGTAGACCTCAGCAGTATATCCAAATCACTCTCTTCTTTTTGTTACCTTCAAGATTAGATTGTGGCTTTAGCTTTTCCAGCTGTCTTTCCTCAGAGCTTGCAGCAGCTGCAGCCAGGTGCAGTGGAAGGGAAGAGCTGTGTTTTGTCATTGCCTGCTCAAGGGTCTGAGCTAGAGGTGATTCTTGGACAAAAGAAGAAGCAGTCAGTATTCTTCACAAAAAAAATTATGTGGGAAAAAAACCGAAAAAAAGTTTTTGGGTTCACTAATAATTTTGTTGAATTAGGTACCACAGAATTTTGTCCCATAATGACTAGACTATTTTGGTTCTTTGAAGTCATTTTCCAGAGGAGCTCCAAACATCTGGACCCTTTTGTTTTTATGACATTTCATTTAGTGACAGACCTGAAAATAGCTCATCAAGCATAATGACAATGGGATAAGTTAAAATATAGTTTTAATGCCTCTTCTGAGATGCTTATGCCTATTTTGTAGCTGATAAATTCCCTGGGTTAAATTATACCCTTGGATAGGAAATGGCCATCACAAAAGCAATGGGAGTTTGACATGGCCATCAAGGGATTATTAATAGCCCTCAGGGAGAACAGTATAAACATATTGCTTCTTCGACTGCTTTAATGCACTAATTTAGAAATCAGAATGTGATAGAAAAATGTTGATGGTGAGCAGATGCGTTTGCCGAGTGATTATTGCAAGTCTGGTTACTAAAGCTAAAAAAACACAGCAGAGCACTCAATATTTTTCCATGAACTTTAGGAGTCTAATGAAGTGTTGCTATCAGTTCTATGTAAATCACCACAAGCATGGCAAGCATGTTGCCAAAGGTCACCTCTACATACGAAACATATTGTGTCTGACTTAGATGAAATATAGGTAATACATTGATCTCATTGGCATATTGCATTCTCCCCATCTGTCATGTCCACATGTTTTTCACAGTGTATTGGAAATCTTTTAGGATGTTATTGAAGTGGCTGTAATTCCAGCGGACCTGCACATCATACATGAGATTCACTAATTTTAGGTATTTGTGGTATAAGACAGCCACTCCAACACATTAAATAGAACTGGGTTAGTCCTTCCAGACAGCTGGTAACTGGGACACATTAAAATTGAATCTCATAATGAGTATGAACTTGTCACTAATATGCAGGTGATCTTTTTGCTCTCACATTGAGGTTGCTGAGAAGCACTGAGTATCAGGTCTGCCATCATGACGTGTGTAGAAGAGATGAGCTTAAGTTAAGACACTCTGATTAGAAAACCCTGCTCCAAAGCTAAAATCCCACCCACATTCATCAAATATGGCTTTGTGGTTTACAGTTTCTAAAGTCTTCTTGCTCTGTGCCGTGACTCTTCAAAACTGCATAGGTCATCAAGCAATTTAAGAATACATGAAAAAGAGTGAGATTTATTTCCTTGAACTGTCATAGACCCAATAAAATTATGACAAATTGTCACTGATTTTCAGATTTATGCACGTTTTTTTATCTCTTGACAAGATACCTACCCCTCAAGGTGACCTGTATTCCCTTTATTCCAATTCTGTGTTTTCCTTTTAAATTGAACGCCTATAGAAACATGATATGAATGGAAAATCTAAAAATATTTGTCTGAAGCTGGAACATGAAACACTGGAAAGTAAGTGCCTTGTATTTCTTCCTCCCGCTGGAACATGTCATGTCCACATGGTCCATGGACTTGACGCATGTAAGATTACCTTACTTTTATAGATTCTGTTGAATGGAAGTGATTGCTGTTGATATTTGTTTTCCTGAAAGGCATTAATAGCTGTAAACTTCTACAAAAATTTCTCTCAAAGACAATTGGAGCATTTTGGACACCTGTGTCCCAGGCTGGTGTTGTAATCATTAATGTGAATTAAAAGCATCTTTACAAGGCTTTATGTCAAGTCTCTGAAACCAGTTTTACAGTGGAGTATATCTGGCCTATGTGCTGGTAACAAAATATGCTGCAACTGAATGTTATGTCAAAAGCTGGACCCACTAATGAGTAAGAGTCAATGCTTAGAGTTCAGTCATAGTGGGTCACCTCCTCAAGACTGAGAAATAAACTTCCCCATTCAATAACAACCCACAAAGCCCTGATCTTTCTCCAAAGAGTTCAAGGGCACAGGGAGCCTGTGAAATGTTCAACCTCTCTGCATGCACAGTGTGGAGGAAAATTACTTCCACCTCTCACCTTGAGAGTGAGGCTGGAATAACCCTAAAAGTCACAGAAGTTAGTAAGGTATCACCTTTCAGGAAAGAATGATAAACAAGCACTTCTGTATACAATAGTCTCTTCAACTGATAGTTTGTTTCTTCACATTTGAAATAGGCATATTTAAGATCTTTGATGATATTAACTTGAGGGGAAAAAATAGTTGATATTTAAACCTATCAATGTAGTTTGCTTTAGTTATAGGCTTCATTTTTTTAAGAAAGATTAAGATACTGTCTTGGAAAAAAACTGACTTAGGATAGAAGCCCTGTGTCCTTATGGGTTTATCTGTGGTCTTTCATGTTCTCCTCTTTGCTTTTCTTTAGCTCTCTCAAGGCCAGAATTAAAACTGAATATTCCAGAGGGAAAAAAGAAAATAAATTAAATGAACATTGTGTAATGAGATAGATTATTGAACTTGTCTAAAAAAGCATTTCATCTCCAACTGAGATCCTTTCTTCTTTAAAATACTTTGTTCTGCATCCAGTGGTCCTCTTATTGTACTGAAAGCTCATCTACTTTGTAGATCAGTCAACTTCCTAGATCCCAGTGACTCGCAAAAGTTATTTGTTGGATCAGAATTGGATGAAGCATGGGAAACTGCTGACCTTCCTGACAAAACAGATCTTGTCAGAAGTGGTTGGACTTTGTATAATAGGTAGAATTAAAAATTAGGTCTTTAGTTGACTGGGAGTGTAGTAAACTATTTCTTAGGGACTCAAAAGGGAGTCAAGTGCCTACTCAGTTTCAGAAAACAAGGTGAATGATCCATGCTCCCTGGCTCCTTCTGCCCCATTGCAATATAAAGTCCACATGCACCAGAAGCTGCCCTCTGACAGCAGTTTATAGGTCTTAACTTATCTGTCTCATCTCCTCCTTTTATTTAGGCTCACATCTTCACTTCCTTTACAACTGGACAAGACCCTGTGTGCATACCAACATCTCAGACACAGGACCAAAAGTGAACTCACACAGAGAATTGAAACAAATTTTAACAAGATGGGGTAGCCTGCAAAGGATTTGGCCCAAGGTATTAACCAGCCACTTGCTCATACATAACAAACTCCTTTTGTTCTCTCCTCTCCTCATTTTCCCGTGCTTGTTCTTTTCCAGCCTATCTTCATTTCCCTTTTTCTAGCTTCCTGCTCTCCCAAATAAACAACCCCACATGTTACTTTTCTGTCTTGGTCCCATTTTTGCTACCTTTGTACCCAAATTTGATATCTGTGATGCTGTTATCTCGATCATTTCAGCCACATGAGACACTGCTTGAAAGGGTTTTCTAGACCTCACCCCCTCAGCTCCCAGAGGTCCCCTGTACCTCTCTGCAGAAGTCAGTGGAGTCTGACTGCTTCTCACACAATTCCCCCCTAAACACCTGTAAGGTTTGCTTTAAATCATTTTTTTTTTTTAAATCCTTCAGAGTATTACCCATGGTTTCTGCCGTCTCCTCTCACTGCTAGTTGTTATGCCCCACAGCTTTTCATGGTCTGTTCAGCTAAGCCTCAGGCTGGGACCTAGCCTTCCCACCTTACCAGGGACATTTTTATTTTAAAAAAGTTAGCGTTGAGGATTAATTTTTCCACAAAGGCAAGTTAATCTTTAGAAATGAGACAGTCTAATGCAAGGTCATGAAGCTATCTGACATCAGAAGATTAGATTTTATCTGCACTTTGTCCTTTTTAGGAGCAAGATTTAGAACTGACAAAAACACATGATGGAAACTGGTAAAAAAAGAAACATGAGTGAACAATAAGATCACTCAAAATTTGACCTTAAAACCACTGATTGGGACTTCTCTTGCTCTTTCACTGTGTGTCACTTCTCTGTTCCTCCTCCCTCCGAACTGCGGTTGCAGGTCATGTGAAGACAGCTCTGAGACTCCTATTATCAGATAACCACCACAGACTCAGCCTTCAAAGTAAGGAAACTCAACCTCAACTTTATTTTGTCCTAAAATATTGAGAAATTTTGTATCAGTATGTTCTGAGTGGATTCTTTCCACTACATTACTGATATCATGAACTGTATGTCTTTCCTAGACTAAATTATTTTTAAAACATTTAAAAATCCTCCAAATGAGCTTTCAGTTTAAGAAATTAAAATTTAACAGGAGTATGATCAAGTGAAATGTTTTTCTGCCTCATCCAGTGGTAGTAGGTTCAATAACCAAGAAATCAGATCTTATGGGGTGACCTATGCTGTGCAACAAGCACTTCTGTATGCAGTAGTTTCTCCAACTGATAGTTTGTTTCTTCACATTTGAAACAGGCATATTTAAGACTTTTGATGATATTTCCACAATTAAAAAAAAAAAAGTCATCTCCTGTGTACAAAACAAATTTACAGTCATTGGCTTTTCATTCTCTGGTCTCTGTTTAAATATAGATTGTACAGTGATTTAACAGTGCATGCTCTAAGAGGAAGGAGCTTATGTGAATAAGGGGTAATGGCAGCCTATCAGTGAGTGCTTCACTGAGCCAATGAATACAAAGGTCAAGCAAAGTTGTTCTTTGGTTTTATAGTTTTATTTACAGTGTTCTTCTGTTCTTTCTTCTTGGATCATGGCTCTTGGTTCCTGCAGGTTGGTTATTCCCTCATTTTTCTTACATTATTTTATTTGTCCTGTACTATGGTGAATTTTTAA
This sequence comes from Cyanistes caeruleus, assembly GCF_971803275.1. Lineage (NCBI taxonomy): Eukaryota > Metazoa > Chordata > Aves > Passeriformes > Paridae > Cyanistes > Cyanistes caeruleus. The sequence continues at coordinate 80,533,825 of NC_141703.1, forward strand.
CCTTCTCATGGTGCTTTATTCAACAAACATACACACCATATTTAAGCACACAAACTTATAGCTTCCTACAACCTGGCATCAATCATGTTGTTAGCAATGCACTGACCAAAAAAAAAAAAAAAAAAAAAAAAGATTAAAATAAAAAAGTACAGACAGAATCTTCCTTTTAGCAAATGGCTGTTCATCAAAATTAAAGGCAGCAACTTCCCTAGAGCAGGCAAGCAACCACCTGCCAGCAGTGCAATACAAGTTTTGTGCCTTGTAATAAAGAAGCTGCTCCATCTGAGTGTATGAGCAAGACCAGTGCAAGGGGCAGTAGAAAGCAACATTTCTATAAAGCATACAATAAGCACTTTTTGCTCAAAGCAGTGTAAACACATCAGCACTGTTCCAGAGGAAGTGGCTGCTGGCTGCTGTCCCCAGAACCATGAATCAAGAGTTAATCATCCTCCTAAAGTCAGCCACAAGACATTAAGCTGTGGTTTGAATGCCTCAGCTCAGAGATCTTCTCTGAAACCTGACTGCTAGAAAGCTTATTGCCTTTGCCTATTTTGAAGTCATTTAAATTGAGCAGCATTATTTCATGTAATTAGTTCTACTAATTTTAAATGCAGGGTTTGTAGGATGCATGAATCACTTTTTTTTTTTTTACAAAATCTAAAAATCTATCTGAAAAAGGAATACTATCATATTTATTACATTTGCTCTCTGTTTTCAGTTGCACTTCCCATTTTTCCAGTTCATTATTTAACTCTTCATTTTGCAAAGCTACTTTAACAAACCTTTGCTCTTTATTTTCTTTTATTTCAAGTGTACCCCTTGTTCCTTTCTCTGGTTTCTATTATTACACAGCAATAATCATCAACGTGCATGAAGGCAGTCACCAGGTTCCAAGAAACACTTTATTTGCAGCTAAGCTTGTGTATATATGCCTGAAGCACTGGTGAATTAATAAATTTCATTATCTTTTGTGCTATCACTGTGCATAAATATGCTGCTTGAAAAACAAATAGGCAACAGGTCAGGAAAATCCATGAACAGAGCAGAGCTGCCTAGCAGAGATGCCAGGAATGCCTGCAAATGCTTGGTATTGTCTCTTCCAGGCAGAGATAATGGCTTGGGCTCCAGCTGTGTCACTATGCTTTTGACAAATCCTTGTGGAAGGCTTGGCTCTCAAGTAACAGGCAGAGATCACATTCCCCTATCATTTTTCCCAGTTTGGGACCACCTATAAGAACATTTTTAGTTTCTCCCTTGATGAACCAAAATGTTAAAGCACTTCCCGGCACCACCAATGGTGAACTTGCATTATTATATATGAGTTGTACAAGGTCACATGAGGAGTTTGTGGCTTAGACAGACATCCTTCTCCTACTTCCTCCACCCATCCAAATTAGGATACTTTACATGAAGTTGCCATGGAAGCTGTGCTCTGCCAAACACGTGGCAGGTGTGTGCAGTTCTCATTATTGTGAATGTGAACTGGCAGGATACTCCAAAGGAGGAGAAAATCCCCTGAGATGTTATTCCATGCTGTTTTTCAAAAATGATTCTCTGTGCTACATCACTGAATATCTTATTTTGTCATTACAGTCTTGGCTGGCAGCTCATTTTTTAGAAAAACTTGTGTTAATTTTTATTTTTTGAAATAAAACCAGTGATATCCTCAGCACAGGAAGGACGTCAACCTGTTGGAGCAAGTGCCACTAGGAGGAGGGCCACCAAGATGATTAGAGGGATAGAGAACCTTTCCTGTGAGGAAAAGCTGATAGCACTGGGGCTGTTCAGCCTGGGAAAGAGAAGGTTTAGGGGTGACCTAATTGCTGTCCTCCAGTACCTGAAGACATCCCACTGAAGAGATGGTGAAGAACTTTTTACAAGAGTGTATAGTGACAGGACAAGGGAGAATGCATTCAAACTGAAAGAATTCAGATCAAATATTAGGAAAGAATCATTACTGTGAGGGTGATCAGGCCCTGGTACAGGTTGCCCAGAGAAGTTGTGGATACCCCGTCCCTGGAAGTGTTCAAGGCCAGATTGTATAGAACTCTGTGAAACCTGGTTCAGTGAAATATGTCCCTGTGCATGGCAGGGGGATTGGAACTAGATGATCTTGAAGGTCCCTTCCAATCCAGACCATTCTGTGAGTCAATGAAATATATTTTAACTGAAAACAATCTTTCACAGGTATACCCTGGGACCATGTTCTTGGTACCCTAGAAGTCAGCACAGCCCATAACTGTGACCTGATTCCAGCTCCATGAGAAAAAGATCCAATAGCAAATCAGACACCGAGACCTTCTCAGCAAGGCACATGAACCATAAAACCCGGCAGCCCTCTGAGATGGCAGTTAATCAGCAGGGCAGCAACATGAAACTTCTCACTTAATTCTTTGCATCAATACCCATGTTGTCTTCTGCTTCTGCAACAGGAATTTAAAATCTCACCAGACTGATGTTTCATATTCTCTGTGTATTGGTGAAAGTAAAAAGCATGGGAACATCCAGACCAAGGGAGATTTACTGTAAAAACAGTGTTTTTAACTATAAAATAAATTAAAAAATACACTACCCCAAAAATTATCCACTGTTAACCTTCATAACAGAAAAAGTGAAATCACTAGAAAGAAAAATAACAATTTAGAGAAGAAGTTAATTATGTGCTTTCATGTACTGCTAAAAAGAGTTCAGCTTTTCTAATGTAAATAGCCCAAATTCCTCTTTGAGTGCTTCATTTCTAAGTTCATAGTCTAACACCCTGCCAAAATTCAAAGCCTGAAAGCCTTTTGTCAAGAATGCATGAAATTAGTTCAGAAGTTTTTAAGATAATTTCAGAATTAGGTTGTTTTATTTTTTTCTGCATGCAGAAAAGAGCAAAGAAAAAGCTTCAGGCTTATTCTTCATAGTGAGATTTCTTTACAATGTGTTAATGAGTGATTCCAAGCCTCCATGCTTCACCCCACACACACTGCAAATGTTAATTTCATGTTAACCTAATAGACTTTGTCCAGTCTGGCTGCTGGGTAACTACAGCTGCTTTTGACAAGCCAAGAACACAAAAGAAATGGGTGCCACTGGATGAATTGTTGTCCTTTCAGCAGCAGCCCTCTCTGAGATCAGGGAATAGTATTTTAAACCCCATGCACTCTGCTTTTCCCAAAACTTTGGAGCAGGGCTTGGCACGACACTGTTTTTGTGCTACTTGTGCCAGGCTTTACTTGCAAAGAGGGAGCAACAGCCCAGGTCAGGTAAGGAGAGCATCTCTTCAGACAGAGCCATGGGGAATTCTCTGCTCACATAAATATCAGTGTACTACTCAAGGGCTGCTCAGCCGTGTGTCTGGAAAACCCAGGAATTCAGATATCAAGTGTCATTCAGTACCACTTCAGCATTTTAGTGCTAGGCAATATTTTAGGGAGAAAAAAATTCATAGCATTTTTATTGACTGCTTTACGGAAACAAATCTCTCATCTGCACTCCCTTCTTGAGAAGGGCCATTATATTGAACATTAAATCCATGGAAAGATGCTTGGGTTCACATCTATCTGAAAGCTTTAAGCCATTCCTGAAGGCTGAAAAACTGCAAGTTTTAATATACAGCTGGATTTCCTGAGCACTACATCCACTTTCCTTGATGCTTGTGTCAAACCACACCTGCCTGTCCAGCCTCAGCCTGAGCTCCTACGCCAGGCTGTGGTCGAGCAAGCCTGTGCTCTGTGTGTGCTGGGCGTGTATATTGTACATGTCTGTCCTGCCAGCTCAGCTGAAACAGCAACACCAGTGTTAACCTTAATTTACACCTTTTTCCTTTCTTCTCCCACCTCTTATTTGTCCCAAATGTCTCTTTAGGTAATGAGATATCTGGGCATATCAATTTGCCCGCAGCATTCAGATTCTGACAACATATTAATAATCAATCTTCAGAGTTCTTTGGGGACTATGTCTAAAAAACAAAATACTGGTCTTTCTTGTTCTGCCCTTATGGAATTTCCTGCTTTTCTTCATTTTGGACATCATGAAACCAGTCTGAGCTGGACTCTGGTGACTGTCCTGAACAGACAGGTGTAGTGAGCTCTCTGCATGGGCAGCTTAGGCAGAGGATGCAACCTAATCACAACCCCAAGGCCTCAACTGTAAACTAATAGCCAGCAGAACTATAGATGACTGATAAAGAAGAAGTTGATCTAGAATTGATAACATAGGTACATGTCTTCTGATTTTGTTTTTTTCATGCTTCCTTAAAAACAAACCTCAGACCAAAGCGAGCAATTGCAATATAAGTGTAGTGGAAACACTGAAGTGAATTCCATCTGGGAGAACAAAAATAATATATTGCAAAACTAGTCATGAGATGTTGCAGTCAGCAACCTCAGGATCTCGTTCAGGGAAGCAGCAGGATTCTGGGAACCAGCATGAAACACCAACGAGATGGGCTCCCGTTCATGAAACCATTTATTCAGCACGGGAACAAAGTCAGGTCCAGAACAGAGAGCCCTGAACAGAGGCCGAACAGGGTTTTTGGGGACAGAACTTTTGAGGGTTTCCGCCTTTGAGGGTAGACTTCAGGGTCAGGGACCAGTAGAAACACAGCAAGGGAGAAACCCCCAGGGACTCAAACCCAATCAGAACTCCTGGGCCACCCTTCACAAGGGGTTTGGGGTGGGACAATGTCTCCCCTGAGGCCGCTGCCACAATGAGAAAGCCCTTAGTTTGCAATATGCATGTTTTTCTAGACAAGATCTTGCTTAATGAGTATGTGTCTGTTATAAATCTGTATTGTGATATTGGCTTTCACAAGTATTAAGATGAATATTATATGTTAAATACTTTTTGGCTATGTATGTACTTTTTTTTCTTGCTAACAAGTTTTAAGCTTAAAGGAATCTCCTAAATACCAGCAAGGAAACCCCAGAGGGCAAAGACAGTGGGGCCCAAGCTGTTGTCAGTGGAAGAACAATAGAGCCCAAATTGTTATCTGAAGCCAAGATCAGGCCGTCGGCAGCAGGGGGAAAGATATGAAGCCCAGCTGCCCTCAAAGGAAGGATGAGGGGCCCGGACTGTTATCAACACTGACCATTTGCAGAAGAAAGGAAACCGGACTCAAAATAATGTTGGTCAGCAAGAATAATGATGACCAGCAGAAATAATGATTGTCAGCAAAAATAAAAACTATGCAGATCATGTTCTAAATAGGTGGAACCAGGGAGGGGACATGCTAAATACTTGTTGAAAAAGTTTGAATATGCATTAAACCCTCACAGCAGGAGGGGATAAAAAGAGTGTTCCTGAGATACCAGGTGTGCTCTTGGCAGCGCACCAAGGCACCCGGCCGTTTTAACCCTTTGCTTTATTTCCTTTGTCTCCTAATTGTCTTTTTGTTTATATTAAACTTTTTATAATTTATTAAGTGAATCTTGTTTTTAATAGTGTCCAACTGGCTAAACAATTTCCTTATGATCTTCCTAAAATGAAGGTACATGCTGGGTTTCATGGACCTCAGTTTTCAATGCCCACGACTAACAAATAATTCCAAGTAGGTAAGGAGCAATCATAGGACTGTAAAAGTAATCCTGACTGCTTAAATACTCTAATACATCACACACACACAAACCATATTTTTGTGTACCTATGCTACCCTCCATTTTGCAGTAGGACTCTCATTGCACACTCAGCAATGAAGACTCTTTGAAGTCTGTGTTCAGCAGTTCTTCCACGGGCAAGAAGGTGATTGCTGGGAAGAGAAAAGGATCTAAGTGAGAGAGGTGGACAAACTCCAGAGGCAAGAGAAACAAGTAGCAAAGAAAGAATGAGCATGAGAGCAGTGAACTTCACACTGGAAGAAAAGGCTGATTCCTTTTGCCTTAGTGAAGCAAAGAAGGGATAAGATCACTTGATGTGGCATTTCATTGGACAGAAGTATCACTTATTTTTGTAAAAATGAAGTACACAGTCAGATTCACTGCTATAAAAGAGTCTGAAGATTCTGAAGCTGGGACTGCACTTTGTCTCTCCTGTGAATGGGAGAGGACAATTTTGTAGCTGAAAAACCACCCAAGCTGAGGGTTTGCAAAACTGCTGCATCAACACTGCTAATCTCAGTATAAATGTCTCAGCTGGGGTTTCTTTCTTTGCTTTACAGCTGTATCACATGAAGGTTTAACCCTTCCATTCTCATCTGCACAAAGCTGCACCCACTGTCACAAGGAAAAATCCTTGCAGTACAGAACTTACAATGTCCCCTCCACCCCAAGGCCTCAGACCAACCAAAAAAACAAGGCATCACACACAGGGTAATCCCTCTAGGCTGACAGGACACAGCAGAAAACCTCCAGAGAGCTGTGCTTCAGAGGCCAGCTGGACACCTTGCTGGAGAACAGCACAGGAAGTTCAGGTATCTCCTGTTTCCATTCCCAGCACTGTCCTGTCCACAGGATGACAACAGAGAAAGAAACCTGATTGTTTTTCCATATCCTCAGGCCTTTTCAGGACTGCTTAAAACTCACAAGCTTTCCTACAGTCTGCTTCTGCCTTCAATCTGTCACTGCCCCATGGATATAGGGTGAAGAGATCACTGCAGTTCTAAATCAGGCAGGAATCATATGCCCCATGCCTTTGCAGAGAGCTAAGTGGAATGGCATCAAAGCAGTGGAAAACTCAGTGAGGAATACCCAAAAAAAAGTTTCAAATAGTCATTTCTGAAGTACACCCTATCTGGTATTACATTAATTTAAGTGAGAAATTATGTTGTTTGGATGTTAACTAGCCATTGCCTTGAATACAACCATCAGGTAGCCTGGTCATCTTCTGGAGACATTCAACTTTTCTACCCTGTCTAGAAAAGATGGGCCCATTCCTGTATTTGTGTTGGCTGATAAATAGCAGACATCTGGTTTAAAAGCAAGATTAGATAACTGCTGTAAGATCACGGGAGCAGCAGCAAAAGGGCATCCTTCAGCTGCTGCAGAGCTGAGCAGGGTGACTGCAAGCCCTGTGCCTGGGCCAGGCCCTGTGTCCTCCGTGCATGTCCCATGTGCTGGCTTGAGGCTGCTGTTGAGCAGGAGTTCAAGATGGTGACACTTCAGGCTGCAAGCCCCAGAGCTCTGGCATAATGAGTATTGGTGCTATTTTGGAAGCACTGCTTTGTTGGTACCTCCTTGAAGAGATGTTGATACTGCCTTGAGGAAATGCTAAAGACTACAGTGCAGATCTGAAGAGACAAGAGGTTTTCTTTCTTGAACGGAGAAGTGTTACATTAATCCCAAATTATTTCAAGTAACAATCTGAAAGTGCCCTTTCAAGAGGCATTTAGCACAAAAAAGAAAGTTGTTTTCATGCTCTGTGAGCAGAGATTTTCAGCGAAGTTGTGGACTGCCTGGAGAGAATGTCTGATTTCTTACTGCTTTGGTGACCAGGTGCATTTTAGTGTACACATTGTAAAATCAGAAGTGAGGCCTGCATCATTTAAACAAGGCTTGGTTTCATCAGAACAAAAATCCCTATGCTTTGTTAAATGGTGTCAGTGTTCAGAAAGGGAACCATCATGCTCCTATACTTAAATCCGTCATGGCTTGGAATTGCCGTACTGAAGTCTTTGTCATCTGGGGTAACTACGAATCAAGTGATATTTGATGTGAGCCTGAAAGATGTCCCTGCCAATGCCTTTCAGAGGTTTCTGTGATGGGAAGTATTTTGGGATTGTGTTGATGTATTCTGCATTTTTAACTTCTCATGCAAGTATTCCTGTACTGTGAGGCAGAGTGAGAAGATAGATTTATACTGTCTCTTAAACAGATGAGCCAGACTCTGCTCCAGATTGCAGCTTCATGGATTTCTTTATATTTGTGTAAAATGGAAGTCAGATGCAAAGAAAATGTACCAGGGTGTGGCTCAATACTTCAGGCTTCGCTCCTCATTTGAACACTGCTGTTTTAGAAAATAGGACAAGTGTAAATAAATGCAAATTCTCTACAAGATGATCACTGCACATGTCTCCAGGGGCCACTGGGAGCTTCCAGTATGGGATGCCTTCTGAAGGCATCTCTATTCAATGTGGGTCAACAGAAGAATATTTTCACTATTAAAATAATCAGGTCTGCAGGGCTAAAAACTGGAAAAACTATGGATTTTCACTCTTACAGAAACCTCTTTTTCCTGTTTTGTAATTTTCAAACTTACATGTTATCCAGTTTTAAAAGTGCATTAAATAATGCATTGTTTACAGTGCAAGAGTACCTAGGAGTTGTTGGACTCTGTTGGGGGAGGTCCTGTACAAAAACAAAATGACAACTCCTAACCTTTGTGCTCTATACCCCTGTGATTATTAACACATGTGCTAATGTGCTAGACAAGATGAGAGGAAAGTTAATGTCTTTATAAATAATTTGATGGGTGAAGGGATGGGTGTTAACATCTTTGAAATAAGTCTTAATGTCTCTACTGACTTTGGGCAGCAGGTCCATTACAGAGCCCTGGGAACTTGGCTCCTGAAACAACCAAGTGGGTCTGCACAAGCCTAAACTTCTGAACTTTGGGGTAAAATAGTAGGGTCAAGGATGGAATATGTGGTAGGCAGTTTGGGAAGGCTGTAACTATCCAGTACTTCAGCCAATGGGGATAGGAAGAGGGGTACAACATGTGGCCGGGAGTTTAGGATAAAAGGAGGCTGCACCCACTAAAACCTCAAGGGAGAAAACCCCACAGGTATTTGCCACAGAGGACTCTCTTCATTTATTTAAATAAAGTTGCAGGACTCCTCTGACTCCTTTTTGGACAAAAACCTCAGGTGTTTGTGGATTTTCCTGACAAAGACAGTAACTAGAGATAATAGGCAGGGAGTACAAACAAAGACATAGTGGGAAACCATCCCTCAGTTTCTTACCCAAAGTGGTATGAAGCAGTCCTAAAGTTAATGCAAGCCCTGCAGCTCTGTAATACATCTGATACTGTTTCCAATAAAGCAAAAATTGCTTGCAAGAGGGAGCAATATAAGGAGAATCAAAGCAGAAATGAGAAGTGGAAAACTAGAACAGCAAGATGAAGAAAAATCCACTAACCAAACCAAACAAACAAACAAAAAAGAAAAAAAAATGCACAAAGCAGAAGAGGGATAAAAAACAGAGATGGTAGTTTTATAATTTCTTAGGCTTAAAATGATGCTGCACATTTAGCTCCAACTGCTGGAAAAAATTTTATGTAAAATCCATAATTTTTGCATTTTTTTTTCTAAGAGTGAATGAAAAAAGGCAGAGGTCTATCCCACTGGGTGTGGTACATCCACTTTATGGTGATGAACACATCTCTGCTGCACTACAGATAAGTGAGGGCCCACAGCACTTCCCCTGCTTTTGACATGGCACCAATTTCCACCTCCTGAACTGGCTCACACCTGACATGATTTGGAAAACAGGCACACATTTGGAGACCTGGAGTCTCCTCGTCCCATCCCTGCCTTCTCCTGCCATGACTAATTAACCACGTTGATTTTGACAGGCTTATTGTGCTAATGGCCTTGTTTTATGTATTTCTTGTTTATGATGACTTGAGAGCAAATAACCTTTGACTCCTGTTACCTCAAGCTATGCAGATGTGCTAATGCAGAGTATTACAAATCAACACATTTGTGGAATTTTGTGTTTATAAAAGTTAAAGCACCCCTATTCATATGGATATTGTCCAAAACCATGTGTATTTTGATTGTCAAAAAACTTGTGTGTGCTGATGTTCCAAAGACTTCTGCAGCACAAACTCAGAGCATTGACATGTATTAAGATGATTGGCATCTCAAAATAGGTGGAAATTCCTTCTAACTATCCCAGACATAACATTTTTGTTGATATTTTAGAAAACACATTTAGATAATATGGGATCATTTCCTTTTTTTTGTAAGAAAAATGAATGAATATTCACTGAATGGCTTCCTGCAAGTGTATTTGAAGATAAAAAAATCTCATGTTTAAAGATGACATAGACTCAAGAAAACTAACTGAGTGGCTTTACAGATTAAAACCTGAAGCAGCAGCTTCTGACACTCAATTTATTCTGTTAAAGCCAACACTAACTCAGTTATGATTTTCCCTGAAGAGAAATTTTGGTCTCTTTAAAGGAAAAAAAGAAGTCAGCTATTGTGTAACAGAAATAACTCTTATTTTCTTCATTTAGCAGCATTCAGAAAATAGGCAATTTTAAACCCACAGGCACAAGTTAGCATGATTCTTTAGGTTCCCAGTTTGGGAAACAGTGGGAACAGAAAGAAAGAGGCACTTTCAAATAATATTTCAAAACACAAGCCTAAATTAGGTTATTTGCTCTTCATATGTTTTATATAATTGCAGAAATGAAAGCCTGGAGATGAGCCTCTGGCTCACTGAGCTCAGACTGTGCTGCTGCAAACAGACTCCCTGTAATCCTCCTAAAACAATCCTAAAATCCTCCTTGGGGTACTCCAAGATTTCCCCCCTTCTTTAGGATAACCCAACAACTTTCAGGTTAGGAAGCTAACCTGATTTCCAAACTGAATTTTGACCTGACCAGTATGTGCCCATCTGCTGCTGTGCCAGCAGTCATTTAGCTTCAGGTTACACATGCCCTTGTCGCTGGTGTCACCTCCTCCAGTGCAGTAACAGCCAGCATTGGTGTGTCCTGCATTTCGTAATTGCCTGGATGCAAGGAGTGAATGGCAGAGCTGATAATAGTCTCCTTTATCCCCTGTAAATGGAGACAAGCAAAGTGCACTTGCAAAACCTGCAATTTGGATTGAAGTCTGATTACATCTGTGTCTCAAAAGAGCTAAGGAACAGTCTCAGATAAGAAGCTTTTTAATTTCACATGTAAAACAAGGGGAAAGAGAGAGTCCAAGACAGACTGGTTTTTTTTGGGTTTGTTGTGGCGTGGTATTAAAGGAGTGAAAAACAATTAGAAAATGAAGTTAGCAATAAACAGGAAGACAATGACAGAAAGTTTTATGTGAGAAGACACTACACTTCTTTCCTGCCAGACTTCAGGTCTGATCAAAAATCAGAAGATTTTGGATTGTAAAAAAAAAAAAGTGCTACAAACTGACAAGCTCTTGACACACTCTAAAATGCATCAGCTGTATAATACTCAGGCATCTTGGAGTAACAAGGGGATAAATAAAAGGGAAAAAAAAAAAAGAAAAAAAAACCCAAAAAACATTCAGTGTTTGTTCTCAAAACTCAATGTGGAAAAGCAACACTAAATACTTGTCATATGCGCAGGATCCTTTGGTACACATATAGTTTAACTGGCATTTAACTTTGAAGTCACACCAAGTCACACCAGGCAGTTGCACATGTGTATTCACCCCCTGCAGACCTATTTCAAAACCTGGCAGGACATCAGCTGTGTTATAGATAGCAATAATAGAAAGGATGGCTGCTAAGCATTTCTGATTACAAGTATATTTTGTTTTTCACCCTTCCTCAAATAGGAGCATTCCTGATCCAGCCCTGGAAAGTTTCTCATGGCCTACGGGCAGCAATATATAGCAATAAACAGAGAATAGGAAGGTTTTGAGTGTGAGCTTACCTTGTTTCATCTCACTTTAGCAATTGATAGAGAAATTACTTTTGACTGTTTTCAGTTCCCCAGCTCCTACTGGGCAGTAACAGCCTGTAGTGCATTGTAAATACCCTGTTACCCACCAAGCACACACAGTGCACCCACCTTGCTGCACTGAACAGGTCCTTGTCACTGACGTCTGCAGGTGCTCAGCTGGGCAGAGCAAGCACTAAAACAGCCTTCTGGGTGCTGTGAGCACACTTTGCATGGCCGTGATCGAGGCAGCACTCAAACTCCATGGCACAAAAGCAAGCTGGTTTTGCAATGGACAGCAGAGCATCCCCAAGAGCTGGCACATAAACTCAGCTCAAGGGTGCAGTGGATGGATCTTTTTGCCTGAACAGGCAAAGCCATGTGTAAATAAGTGATTTGAGTAAAATTCTGATTTACATTTAAGAATAAGAAAACCTGCCAGAAGACTGGGAGAAATGGTTTAGATCATAATTAATCCTATTACGGATATTATGGAGGGCAAGTCCACTGCTGTTACTGTAGAGAAAGAGATGCTGCTGTTCCCCTCCTGCTCCTGCCTTCCATCATGCTCAGGGATTATCTACACACAGGTTCAGTGATCTGATGCAGTGGAAAAATACTTTTTTTTTTTTTTCTTTTTTTTTTTCTTTTTGTGAGGGCATGCTAGGTTTTTTTGGCTGATCACCTTGCTTTACTGTGACTGCTCAATCTCTGGCTTTGGTGCCACAGAATTACCTGCTGGGTCTGATGGAAGAGGTAGGAAGAGGCAGAGCAGGACTGTTTTTTGTTTTTTGCACTGGCAGTCTACAATTATACCAGCTAAAGCCAAACATCAAACTGCAAACGCACATCAGTAAAAGGGAAATAAGTTACCATTTTAATTGTTTTCCTATTTGAAAATTGACTGGAAAGCTTAAGTATAATAGATTTCCTTATTTTATTTCAACATGATACAGCTGTATTGCTATCAGAATTTCTACTTCACATGGCCATCCAATTTCCCATCTGATCTACACATTGTAAAATCAACTTACATAAAATTAGTTTAACTTCTCTCTTTTTTCTCTTTTTTTTTTTTCTGAGTTCATAACAGTAGAAATAATAGTCTTTTGCCATGGGATGTGTAGATATTGAATTATTTCAGGTTTGTAAAATTCTTTAGCCTTTGAAGATTAAATTTCTCATATGTACTAAGCACTCAGACAGAAAAGCTGTTTGTTTAATGAGATAAGATATTTCTGAAAAATGGTATTTCTTTCAGAGAAGGCAACCCTGAGAAGGTCACTTAAATTTTTTTGATCTTCATCTTCTTTCAGTGCATCACAGGGCTGGAGGACTCTCCAAGAGCTCACCATCTATTCAATACCAGCTTATGTCTTCCAGTACAGGTGTGATGTGCTATGGGGTGATGTTTGTGAGCTCTCCCACATCCTTCTGCAAGTGACTACTCCAAAGTCTTCCAGCTGATACCTTCTTGATTCCTTGATGCTGTAATAGTATACACATTTAAAAGTTTTAAGGGAAGAAGATTTTTTAAAGTCAAGTTTCTTTATATTTAAACTTATTAAGTTACTGGCAGTTTTGAAGATATCAGGATTTTCATATTGATTTTAATTATAGTGACATTTCCTGTTATTATACCCCAATTGGAACATTATCTAGATATTTTAATAGTGTCTTAACCAACATGGAATTAACACTGTTATTTTAACAATTGTTACAATAACTAAAGTAATAGTTTCCAGGAAGCTTTCAATAAATTTCCTAAGTTTTCAAATAGGAGAAAAAAACACCATTTAAATTATAACATGATTTTCCAGGAACAAAGGCCTTATATTTGTGCACACAAACACATACACACAGGCTATGCAGACAAATATTCTGTGTATCATCTTTCACAAAAAGTTGGCAAAAAAGATGTCCTCAGTGGACAAAAGCCAGGCAAACTAACTGAAAGGTGATATTTATGTTTGACTTATGGAATCGGATTTCACTATGATTTCCAACTTTTCAATGTGCTGTGGGAAAAAAAAACATTCTTCTGACATCCTTTGACAATTGGGATGCTTCCACAGCAATTGCAGTGAACAGAGTCTCTTTTACCCTACATCAAACTATTCCCAGCTCTGCATTTCAGCAGGATGATCTTCCAGATGGACCAACATAACTGGCTTGGAGACACGCTAAAGCCCAACTCGGTGAATTGATCTGCATTTAAGTTATCCTCCTATTCTTCTTCTTTACCTTTTGTTTTGTGGGTTTTCTACTAAACTGTATCATTTTCCTGGTGCATCTCCTTATGCTGCATTGCAGACAGGTGCATTACAGTGCCTCAGAGGAATGACACTCTCAGTCAGAGAACTGACCAGATCATTAAACCATAAGATTAGTCTGTGTTTAAATCCCATCCCAATGCTATTTATTATTGCTATGATTAATTTTATTTAGGCTTTGGATAGTGTCAGCACTTTAGAAAGAAATTTTTTGCCCACTAGAGCCAGTGAAGAAAGTAATAAAAAAACACCAAAAGAATATGAGGAAATATATGGTTGTTTCTAAAAAGAAAAAGTGAATTAATCAGCACTCCTTTTGTTTGTTTTATTACTAACACCTGTATCAAAATAAATAATGAATTCCCATAAAAACCTTCAAAACCAACTTGCTGAAAAGAACAGGTTTTTTCCAGACAGCTGCAAACATCAGTTGTTAATTTAGATCCCCTAGATGAAGTGCTGTACATCAAGCTGTACGTACAAATCACACTCATTCTGTTCACCAAATTAACTCACATAGTTGCTAGAAACTGCTTCAATTGTTCCATAGAGCAAGTGTCTTCCATTTAAAAACCCTAAGTTTATAGATGCAACAAATTAATACATATTATCTATTCACCTTCTAGAAACAGCCAGAAGCAGTTTCACTGTGAAGTAAACAGGATGTGTTTGATCATGCGTGGAAGTGCACAGCGCTAAACTGGCATAAGCACTCTGAAGTAAAACAAAATGGTCACATTTTATAGTGAGATGATGATCATGTATGAATTAATGCTCTGAAAAATAAGCCTTTGAGTACAGCTCTTCACTTTCTAAATGCACATAAGTAGGACGTTGCTCTTGCAAAGCCACCTGCAGAACAGCACCTACTGTCTCAGTAAGGAGTTAATTTCAGAGCCTACATAGGACCATGCAAATGCTCATGTGCTCGCACCTCTCCGAAACAAGAAAAGGCATTCCTCAGTTATGTTTAGGCTCCAATTTTTTTTTAAATTACTCCCATTATACTGTGCCAACAGCTTCATCAGAGGCAGGGATGATAACACACCAATCAATAAAAGTGCATCAGGGTTTGTAAGGAGATACAATTTTTTTTTTGTTAGACAGATACCACTGAAATAAATGGGTAGCTCTTGTGCACAAGGATCCTTTTTCTTTAATTTCATTCACTCCAAAATCAGCTTTCTAAAAACCACTCCGGGGGTGTAATCTTTGTGTTTTCCCCTGTAAAGTGGATGGCTGATTACCACCCAAGTCATGGTTAGCTCCCAGACAAGGGAACTGACTTGACTGAATAACAACCACCCCTGGGATTTTTGCTCTCAGGATTCTCTTCAGCCAGTTCATTTCCCACAGCACTCCACTATACAGTCACACACCACTTCCGCTTGTAGAGTGATAAGTCAAAGTTACCAGGATTACATCTAGAAATAAAGGGTTTATTTGCCATTATTTGCCAAAATTCTATTTACAAGCATTCAACATGTGGTGAGCTCATCCTCACACATGTTGGCACCGAAGGAAAAACTGCCTTTTCCCCCATGCAAATCCTGCTGATTGCTGTGAGCAAGGATCCTTTGCTGAGCTGATTCAATTCTCTAACCCCAAAAAAAGCTATTCACCTTTTGGAGGGAAGATTTTCACTGTTTATTTTGGAGGAGCTCCCCCGACCCTTTGACAGTGATTTCAATTACCTTACAAATAAAACCAGTGCATACCACAGCTATCACGAGGTTAGTAGACCAACCACTCCCCTTGGGGACAATAAGCCATCACACTGACTTGGTTACTCCTTGTCTGACTCTCCTCAGTCTTGGGAGCATTTTAAAACACTGATAAAACACAGTTTTAGGGAGTCTTATAAATGATAAAATTTTGGCTTCAAGAAAGCAGTAACAGCATGACAAACAAAGAACAAGTCTGTCACCAAACACAGATGTCCTGTCTGATGTGTCTCACACAGAGTGATACCAATTTAAGGCTGTATTTCACTAGCAAATCCAGGTATGTCAGTGCTTTTGAGCCAGGAAGACTTTTTTCCATGGAAGTAATTAGCTTAGAATTACTATTGGAGAGAAGGCACAGGGAGTGCCTTTATCTTACACGGTGACATTAGTTACAGCTGAGGAGTAGAACTGGAGTGAACTCAATAGGTCAGGTCAAACCATCTCTGCCTGGTCACAATGACCATGGTACAACCTTATTATGTAGAACACACCTCTATTTTCTATAATCTATTGTCACTCTAAGGCAATTACAGAGAAACCCATATGATTATGTGCAATGACAGACAGCAGTGGCTACAAAATGAAATTGAAAATTGGGACTCAAAGCACTGCTGAATGCAGAGGCAGGATCGTCCTACCAGGGTCATCGGGATGAGATAGAGAGATACCACAGACCTTTTCTGCTCCTGCACATAAAACCAGAAGAACAGTGAAAGGCTTTTTTTCCTAAAGTAATTTGGAACCTTTGGGTTGATCTCTGAAAATGTGGAGCCAGAAGGAAAATGATCACTGGTAAAGAAAGGAGACAGGATGATATAGCCACATATATTTCGAGAGACTTGACCAGGAACAGTAAGGTGCATGCACTTGTATGGCACGACCAGTAAAATGTCCAGCTTGTATGTCATGTCCAGCTACCCTTGCAAAAAACTAACCAAGAACTATTTCTTTTAATACCATAGCACTACTGGACAACAGAATTTTAGTGAACAGAAACAGCATTTCTTTTTCTTGTTTGGAACACAGAGGAAATTATGCTTTTCCAGTTAAGTCAGTGCTTTAGAATCCTCAAAACACAGTCTTAAACAAGAGGTTTTATCTCTTTGTTGGTATGAGCAAGAGCATCTATATTGCTCTAAGAATCAGCAGCAAAATGTCAAATTAATCCTTCCCCAAAAGACTGAGAGGATGGCATAAAAAGAAAATTATGGCAGTAAAATAATGTATTACTTAAAGCAGTTTAAATTTACTGATGCAATTCCTAATGTCCTGATTTAAAACAAATACAAAATACAAATTTTGTAATACAAATACAAAACCAAATTGGGACACTTGCAGTTTAAATCTAGTTTAGTTTGTGAGTTATTTAAAGCTATACTTTTGAATGAGCATCTACGTGTAGATTTATACCAGTTTAACAACATTTATTTTAAATTTATATCCATAGCCAAGTTAGTGGATCATTTTCACAGCCAAAATTTTAATACTATATGCATTTATTGTTCCCCAGAAAGGGGTTATTTTTTATAAAACTCTTTCTAAAACGAGGGTATATTTACTCATTAGCAAGTCTTTCAGCCTTCTTGATCGCACATACATCTTTGGGAATGTGAAAGCAGGCACGTTTTGCTTTTGGAGAGACAGGAAGAAGAGCCACTTCCCTGCACACCGAGCCGGGCACCCAGGGTCTCATGGTTCTGCGGGGACACCTCTGCTCCCGACAGCACCTGTCCCCTGCAAGCACTCTGCTCCTTGGACCCGCAAGATGTTGCAGCTCACCACTTTCAGGATGGGTTTTCTGTGCTTTTTGTCAACTGTTCACGTGTACAAGGGTCTCAAAGGTGGCGCAGGGTTTTGGGGTTATCTCCCGAGCAGTGTTCGTGCCGCATGGTTCCCTGGCTGTGATGCGCGCCTGCTGCGGAAACTGAGTCACTTTGTGCTGATAAACCCATGGCGAACATGAGCCCTCATCCTCCACAGCAGCAAGAGGGAGGCCTGCAGTGACACCGGGAACAAGCCCTGGTGGCGACTTGCCGATGCTTGGGGTTGGGTAGGGAGGCTGGGAAGGAGGATGCCCTTTGGGGAGGTAGATGCCCTTTGGGGAGGTAGATGAGTTTTGGGGATGAGCCCTTTGTGGGGGAGGACGCCCCTTGGTGAGGTGCACGCTCTCCGCAGAAGAGGACGACCTTTGGGAGGACACTCTGTGGGGAGGAGGCCCGGCCGGGGCGGGCCCGGGCCCGGGGGCGGGGAGGCGGCGGCGGCCGGGCGCTGTCGGAGCGGCGCGGCGGCGGCGGGCGTGCTGCGATGGCGAGCCGGGCGCTGCGGGGCTTGGCGCTGGTGCTGCTGGCGGCGCTGCCCGCGGCCGTGCTGGGGGACACGCCGGCGAACTGCTCCTTCGCCGACCTGCTGGGCTCCTGGGAGCTCCGCGTCTGGCGCGCCGGCGGCCGCCACGGCAACTGCTCGCAGGCGGGTGAGAGCGCGGCGGGCCCCGGCCGGCTCCCTCCCGGCGGAGCCGCGGGCGGGCCGGAGGTGTTCCCGGGAGCGGGGCGGGGGGAGCGGCCGCTCCGTGCCCGGAGCCCCCGGGGCCGGCATGGGCGGCGGGGAGGCGGCTTCCTGCGCTGTTGCAGTTCCTCCTCGGTGTGCGGTTTTATTTCCCTTTTGTTTCCGAGCAGGACTTGGCTAGGCCTCGCCATGGGCCCTGTGGCTCAGGCCGGCTCGCTGCCCCTCTCTGGCAGGTGCCTTCCTGCGAGGCTCTGCCTGCCCGGGCAGCCGCTGTTCCAGCAGGAGAGGGTGGCACTGCTGGTGACACCTGGGCACCTCCTGGGAGCCTGTCAGAGCTGGCAGCCGGGGAGGCCTGACAGCATCCAGAGAGATGGAAATACCACTTGCCTCGAGGGGATAATAGTAGCAGGGAGTTACTATTTAATGGATGTATGTCAATGTCATTTTAAAAATAGTAAATGCTTTGCATTTCTCTGTGTCATCTGCTTTTTTGATCAGAGGAGACAAGTGACAGTACCAGCAGCGGAGGTGAGGTGCGTGGTAGGGTTGGAGCACTGGTGTGAAAGAGCGTAGGATGGGTGATGATGCCTCATCCCCGATGTAGGGGGAAGAGCTGTCATTGCAGACAATGTGCCTGAGTGACATGGCATCCAAGACCTTTGTAGCTCTACAACAAGTTGTGTTTAAATAAGCTGGTGTTTCCCAGTCACAGCGGTTTGGTGCTGCTACTAATAAAATGTGCAGATACTGTCTAACAGTGGAAAAAATGTGCATGTAGACCCACTGACAGGTACGTGGAGGTCCTGAAGTGTCTCAATGCCATTTTGCAGAAGACTGTATTCAACTAGTGTATTTCAGAATCCTCAGGAATAAAATAAATGTTACAACAGCCTTTATACATACTCTAAATTATTATTATTGTCTCTTCCATACAGTAATCATGCCACAAAGTTTCCTTCTTTCTTTTAGGGCCTGTGGAGAAAAAGGTGGTTGTCAATCTTCAGAAGCTAGACGTGGCTCAGGATAGTCTGGGCAATTATGGTTTCTTCACTTTGATTTACAATCAAGGCTTTGAAATTGTGATAAATGACTACAAGTGGTTTGCATTTTTTAAGGTGAGTTAACATGGTGAGTTCTACATCACTGGCTGTTGCCAAAATGGCCTGTAGTTAGGCTTCTTTTCAAGTCCCTCAGTGCCACAGTGTCAGCTGTGAAACTTTAGTTATCTTTGGCTCTAAGGTTTGCCTGGATTACCAGATAAAGGATTTCTTCTTTTCTTGTTTTGAGCATAAGGAAACAGTGATCAGTGGTTGGGTAGGGAGCAAAGAAAGGGAAGAGGTATTCCAGACTGGCCATTACCTGAAAATAATACAGATGCTGCTATTTTCCCTTCTGGGCATGCTTAAAGCAATTGAAGACCTTCATGAAACTTAATGAAACTAACTTTTCCTGGTAGCCTAGAATTTTTATTTTTTATTTTTTTTTTTATTTTATTTTTTTTTTATTTTTTTTTCATCTTGTGGACCCAAGTCAAATAGCGAATACCATTGCTTCTGTCTTCCCTTACAGATGTTGTAAAATGCATGGAAACTTTAGAGCCATCTATTCTTCTTGATGGAGGAATTCTGGGATCTATAAATCTTATTTCAGAATACTCTAATAGCTAAGGAACCTTTTTGCTGCCTCTAATTTTTCCTTTGGAGTAACATTGTTCTCTTCAGTCCCTGTTAATGCCTCCAGGTCAAGCTGAAAACAGTGATGGTAGGCAGGGGTTAGACAGGAGAAAACAGTCTTGTTAGGAGCTCTCTGCTGCAGCATGATGAATCTGAAGGGTAGTTTGGAGCAATCTCTGCAGGATGGATTTGCTACCTGGAAGACAGATGCTTTGTGCAGCAGGGCTTCTCAGCTGGTGAGTGCAGCCCTGGGTGGAAACAATGTGGTTTTGGTTGTCTGACTTCAGATGAATCAATAGTAAGCATCCAGGCCTTGTCCAAGCATAAAATCTCTGAAGGAGGGTGAAGAAGTAATTTTCACTCTAAATTGTCTTTCTGGGAGCCATGGTAGATGCTTTATTTTGCAGCAACTATTTTAAAGTCAGTGTTTTCAGGTGTTAACGAAAGAGAGTGATGCACTCTTTCAGGAGAACTGGAATTGTTACTGAACAGAAATTATGTAGAAGGCTCCGGTTTAACTGCAACCTCCTTGCAGCTTCCATCTGTGCCAGTTTGGGCTCATATAAGGGAAAGGACTATATAGACAGTTTAGCTCAACTGCTGGGGGAGTAATTTACATGCTCATTTTTATAGGTTAACCCCAGTAAACAGCAAAGCACCACTCAGCCATCAGTGCATTGGGTGAGTGAATTGGGAGGATCGAAGTGCAAAAACTTGTAGGCTGAGATAAAAGTACTTTAATAGGTAAAGCAAAAGCTGTGTGTGTATGCAAGCAAAGCAAAATGAGGAGTTCATTCACTACTTGCCACCAGGAAAACTTGCCACCATAATAAGCAGGTGTTCAGCAATTTCCAGGAAAGCAGGGTTTCATTCTGTACAACTGTTACATAAAGCAGGTGCCATGATTCTGAATGTCCCTCTTTCCTTCTTTCCCCAGCTTCTATTTTCTATGTGTGATACTGGTTGGCATGGACTATCTCTTTGATCAGTTGGGATCAGCTTTGCCAGCTGTGTTCCCTCACAATTTCTTATTCACCCCCAGCCTATTTGCTGTCAGAGCTGTCTGAGGAGCAAATAAGGCCTTGGTGCTGTGTTAGCACTGCTCAGCTAAATTAGAACATCCCTGCATTAGCAACACACTTTTCTTCACAGATCTGAAATATGGCATTATATGAGCCACTATAAATAAAATGGACTGTCAATACCTAGTGCACTCATAACTGGAATTTTTTAAAATAGGAATGCAATTTTTACAACAAGACAGGGTCTTGTACTTGAGCAGAAGTAAAGTATGAGAAACACCTGATGGACATTCTAATCTGTATAAGATAGTAAAATTACGGTGCTGTGATGTGCACTCCTCATAGGTTTGGCAGGTGATACAGGAAAAAACTGCACAGAAATTGAAGGGTAATCTAACTGAGCAGAATTACTCTGAAACTTTTCAGGCAGGGACACCTCTGTGAACTCACCTGCAGTGGGATGACCTGCCTCAGAAGTGGCAGGAATTGTTGCCTCCATGAGGACAGCAGAGCTCTGTGTGCTTGCTGTAGTATTGTCCATGAACTTGGTTTTGAGGGGTCATCTCTGGCAGGGAAAACTCAACAGTCATTGCTGGACTCACCTGAGAAGAATATAGTTGAACTAGGAGACTTTGGGCTCATATTTTACACTGAAATACAGAGTTGCTTTACAAGCCAATACACTAGGCAGTAAAAAAGTTTCTTATTATTAACCAAATTCCTGAATGTGAATGAGGAATTAAATCATAGAAAAAGTGTGGTCTGCTCTGGGATATAAATGGATCTGTTAGTTGCCAACTTGAAGACAGCTGAGAGTCACTGAAGGCTGCTGCTGTCCATACCTTGTGAAATACATCCCCAGAAGATGAGCACTAAGTCAAGTGACTCATAAGCACTGATGTCATGTATTGCATTGATTGCATGTATTGCATTGATTTGCAAAAGTACTCTTAAAATAGCATACCAAAACTGTTACAGAATAGTTCAAGCTGAAAGGAGCTTCTGATGGTCATCTGATTCATCTTGCTGCTCAAAACAAAGTCAAATATACAAATACACCTGAGCAGTAGCAATACACAACAGCTTGCATTTTATGGTCATGAATGTGTCTCAGCCCTAAGATGGTGGATTAGCTTGTAAGCTAATGGATTAATTCTTAGTTTTGAAGTTGGCTTCAGTATTAAGAAATAGCAAGCTTGTTTGGGTCATTGCTCAGTAATGGGGAATTCATCAGCAAGACATATTTAAATTAAAGACTTCTTTCCGCAAACAGCATAGGGAGGATTAGAGCCCAGTTCGGTTACCCTCTCTAATAATTTTGCAGCTGTAAAAAGAAAAACAGGTTACCAAGATGCAAGTTTATTGCTGAGAATCATGAGGAAATACCACAGCACTTAGTAAATGCATTTTTTGCTGCAGACAACTACTTGTTGTTATTGGGCAACAACATGCAATGTGTCAATCTGCAAAACTCCCAATTTCTCAACTGTCAGTGGGCACTTGGGGGGAGGAAGTGGTTCCTTACAAACTGATCTTATGACATATTTAACTGTGCATATCTGTTTACTTTTAATACAGTAAATATTGCATTGCATATGAAATAGAAATACAGCAAGTCTGAGATTGAGCAGATGGAGGATTTGTCAGGTACAATGAGCAGCAGTATTTAAGCCAAAACAGTACTTGGTGAGTTTCAGGCATAGAAGTGCCACTTCTGTTAATTGAACCTCCAGTGTATTTTTTCCTAGTGTTAAAGAATTAAGCTGTTAGTTACTAACAGGAATGCTCTGGGCTTGTCTAAGTGGTGGCTTTATCAAAGGATATCTACTGTGTAGATATGGACACAGACTGTTCGCCTGTGCCTGTTTCGATGAGTTTTTAATAACTTTTGTTCCTGTGGCTTACTAAACAGACACCCACGGAAACTTTTGTAGGGTCTCATTGCCTTTACAAGGTATTTGTTCTTTCACTTGAGGCTTGTGGGGAAATGACCTTATACATCAGAGGAGTGGATTGGGTGAGCTTATCAATTCTGTTTTTTCCTCAGTTTACTTTAGGATCTGAAGTAAAGATGCTCTAAGAGTGTTTTTTCTAACTGTTGCTGTACAGAGAATTAAATTTTGCCAAGTTAAATGCAGCAGTCTACTGCATGTTTGCATTCTGCTTCTAGCACAAAATAACTTGTTTAATGTGTGCTTCTGAAACATCCCTGTACTGAAACTTGGATGGGAAGTTAGTGTACTTACTCTTTGCAGAAGCTTGATCATGTGCTTCTGCTGGATGACACATGAATTTTTTAGGGTTATGCAATATATATATAAAACTTCAAAGTTGGTTTTTTTTTTTTTTTTTTACCCCCAAGGGATGGCAAAAGAAATAGGAACAGCATAACATAAAAAGCTGGAGTGAGGCTGAAAGTTGAGACCAACTTGTTTGGTCTCAAGTAATCAGTAACATCAGTTACTTGATGTCTTTGAGGTATTTATTTATTGTTAAGACTACCACTTTGAGACAAGACAGTTTCATAAGTTTCTCACTGTTTGTCCCTTAAGCGAAGTGGTTCTTCTGACTCCTGAGATGTTCTTTAGCAAATAGCAGAAGTCTGATATTTTTTCATATTGAGATGTTACAACTCCTTCAGAAAAAAAAAAAAATAAGATATTTTAGATATTTCACCACTCAAGTTACTAATCTTTTCCAAACTGACATCTTTGCCATATTTTTTTCTCTCTTCCCCAGTGCTCCCAAATTTGGTTAAAATCAAGGACTGCTGTTCTGAAACAAACAGCCTAGATAAGTGACAGCAGTTAATGTTTAAGTTTTCAGGATATGGAAGAAAAAACGCAAACCTGGATGTGCATTTTATTTCATGTTGCTAAAGTAGAAGTGCTGGAATTGCTAATGCTATTTAATCATCCTGCAAATCAATTGAAAGTCAGTTTTTAACCTGTCTAGTTTGGGCTTGCTTAACTGGCAGTGAGCAACTGCTGCTTTCCTAAAGTGTAAATCTGAAAGCACAAGACTCAAAATTGCAGAATATTTCCTAGAGAAAAGAAAATCTACCCGGAGCTGACAATTTGCTTGCATTTTATACTGGGTAGCAAGGTGCAGTAGTTAGTTCTGGTAACGTGATCTACTGTATTGTGTAGTAGGGCATCTTCAAGTCTGCAGCTTTATTCTCATTCAATGTGTGCATAGTAAAATGCATAGGCACACTTGTAAATTTGAGAGATATGTCTTTCCACCAGGTTTAGTTCCAGGGTATTCCTCCCTCCTGGAACTCAAGTTGGCTTATTGCCCAGGCATTGCTTAAATTGAGAACAGTAGATTTCAAAGAGGGTGGTATGGCTGCCTCTGTATGTGGCACTGCTGAATTCTTGTTAAAATGCTGTGACTAATAAGGTCTCCATTCTTTCTTGCTTTCCTCTTAGTGAGATTAAAGATTTTTAAAAAGCTTTTAGCAATTATGGTTTTTACTAGGACTAGTATTGAACATGCAGTTAGATTATGTCGTGATGACCAACACAGGAAAGACTTCATTAAAAGTGTGCTTCACTGAAAATCTTTCCTGGATTCAGATATCTAACAGCAAGCTTTGTAGTTTAGCTACATGAAGTCTTTTAAGTTAATATTGGCGTGGCTTGGCTAAATTTTGGCATTAGGCAAAACCACATGAGTTGTCAGGATTGAGCAAAATATTCATTTGAAATGGAATTAAATTTTACTCTTTTCAAAGCTCAGAATTGAAACTATGAATAGTTTGGGTGCCTTTTTAAAGGAATTATCCTAGATTGGTCAGGCTGCTGGATGGAGTTAATGCTGCAGAGGTCTTAACTCAAAAATGAAAACCATCTTCGAAGTCTGCAGAGAAATGTGTGCATGCAATTGTCCAGCAATTGCTGGTGATCACAGCTGTATGTCTAAAATCCTTCATGAAGGATGCTGGCAAGTTCTGGGATGGGCTCTGTGGATGTTTTGGGTACTGTGCTGGCAGCTTCTGTTGAGTCTGGCATTGTAATTCACATCCCCCTGAGTGATCTGTCGCTTGTGCAGTGGTGCCATAACCCTGCCATAAGGCTGGCTGTTAGTTGGGCAGGTGTAATCCTAGTCGGTCCTCTAAAACTGGTGCAGTCAAATATCCTAGATCTCATCTCTCAGTCCTTCACTAGTAGAAATAAGAAATGCTGCATTTCTTAGCGAAGTTGTTTTAGCAGTGATTTTAAGTTTACCTTCTGTTAAGCAGTGGATATCATTGTTATGGCATCGATGAGGTTTTTTTGAAGGCTTGTCTGCCACTGTCTACATCAGTGACTCTTGATTAAAAGTCAGAGGAAGGGAAAGCAAATTGCAACTTTATCTAGGTATAGTTTCATTTCCTAAATAAATAGTTTTTTGGAGTTGAGATTCCCTTTATCCAAATGTTATTCATGTGTTATGGTCTCAAAGTCTCCACTTTTCAAAGTAATTTCATTAGTAGCTTAGTCTAGCACTCTACTAAAAGGTAGCTACAGAGGAGTTGAATTGCCTAATTTTAGGCTTCTACACAGACTGTCTGAAATTGGTTTTTGTATTTTTTAGGTTGAAGCATTGCTACTGGCTGTCCCTTCATCTCCTTTCTAGTCTTGTTGATACATGTGAACTGAAAGAACAGTGCAAAAAATTCGCTACAGTCTCTTTTCCGAAAGATCAGTTGCACAGATGGTGTGAATGCTATTCTGTTTATGTCTCTACATCTTTAAAAAAACAATTGATTTTATCTCTAGAAAGGGAGAAGGATTTCTTGGAGAAAAACACTTTGTTGTTGTTGTTTTTGTTGTTCTAATTTGCTAGTTAGCAGATAACTCATTGCCTTGTTTTCCATTAAGATTAACCTCAAATCTGTGTCACTTGTTTTAATTCAGTATAACACTATGATTGTAAGTAAGTAAGTAAGATTGTTGCAGGAAACAGGTCTGTTCTGATAATCCTCAGGTATTCAGATTGAAGGCCTATGCTTATTAGGAATGGCTGTACTGTTTTAATCTGTGGCAGTTTTTAGATAGGAGAGACCAGGTATTAATTTCTACTGTCATTTTCATTTTAAATGTCATTTAATGAAGTTTTCTTGGACTAGGAAACTTGATTTCTGTATAAGTGATTTTATTTTTTGTGATTAGAAGAGTAAAGTTAAAGCCTTTGTTGCATGGGGTTTTCTGGCAATTGTAACACAAAATGTAACACAAAACACTACAACCTTACACAAAACATTTTAACCTTAAGAGATGAGTCCCACTGTGTGGGAGTTGTCACAGAATTGCTAATCCAAAAATTTATGTAGCTGGGCAAAGTCATATGTCGTCGTATGAAGACACATTTTGCTGAATATATTAAGTTATTGCTCCTCTTCAGTGGTAAAATGAAGACTTGTGTGGCTGAACAAGGAAGTTTTAGGACTCAGGACTTTAGGCTTTAGTAGCAGTCTCTGCTGCTAACTTTAAATGAGCTGTTCTTAAGGGATCATAATTTCTTACTGTCTCATTTTGATAGTTCCTGTGAAATTGTTTCTTAATGCTTTACCATCACAGATCAAACCTAAAAAAGTTGCTGGAAGTTTCATCCTTGGTTTTGACTCGTGAAACAATAACAGTGCATAAATAGTACAAACATTTTGAAACAGAAATAGTACATGTCTTCTTGTGAGGTTACTGGATGACAAACTTATCATCCTCCCTGTGTTTGAGTCTTAGTTTCTTAAACTTCTGTGGCAATCCAGAGTTAGCTTGACTGGTCACATATTTGACATGAGAAATCTCAGGACCCTGAAGAGTAGGTTGAGTACTGAGAGGTCTTCTACATCTTGGTGAGAAGGATAATGTTGAATCCAAGTGATTAGCACAGGTTAATTGATACTGATGCAAATGCATTATTTGTTGTTAAAAGTGCAAGTCACAACCCAATTGTCTTTTGCAGCTATTTGGTAAATAGCAGCTTCTTTAATCTTCAGAGTGTCTTTGGCCACTTCCTGTGAAACACAGGCAGGAAGAAGTGGCTGTTAGTGGGTGGGGAACTGCGGCTGTGCTAACAAATGCATCTGCTCAATACAAGCATAATTTCTTCACATTACAGTACAAAAATGAAGACCAGAATGTAACCAGCTACTGTAATGAGACCCTACCAGGATGGGTGCACGATGTGCTTGGCCATAACTGGGCTTGTTTCATAGGACACAAGATTTCTTCATCTCCGTCCGATGTTCACATCAACGAGCTACCTCTCCAGAAGCCCAGAGGAGGGTAAGCAACAGATAAGTGACCTTTTACTGGAGTAAAATGTTTCATAACAGTGCTTGAGGTTTTAGCTAAAATTGTAAGAACCAATTCCAGTACCGAGGGCAAAGTTAATGCTAGTGATAATGCACAAGAATAGAGGAGGGTTTGCCTGTTGCATCACAGTTCCTCCTTCAGTCTGTGGTGAAGCCCTGTAAAAAAACTGGCATGGCTCAGGAAGCTGGTTTAGTCTAGCTGGACTAGAATATCTAGTCTGTCTCAAGTTTTAGAAACCTTGTCTTGATCCAATAATTCCATGTTTCTTTATCAGTACCTGCCAGAAGACACCTCCAGAGTTTCATACTGAGTTTAGAGAGCACCTTTAGTTTCAATCCCAGTCCTTTTCTTACTGTTTACCTGCTTCCTTTTGTTTGTAGACTCTCCCACAGACGTTACGTGCACAACTTCGACTTTGTAAATGCTATCAATGCTCACCAGAAGTCATGGAAAGCAACAAGATACAAGGAGTATGAGAATTTTGCCCTAGAAGAACTAACTAAAAGAGCTGGGGGTCTCTATTCCAGAGCTTCAAGGTAATAAGACACTTTGTTCTGCAACAAACCCCACTTCTGCCAAGAGTCTGCTTGTATTTGAGCACAGCTCTTAGCTGTGTTTAGTTCAGATGTTTAGTCAAGTTTCAAGGCCTTTCTGTTCGTGTTCATGGGGTGCAAACAAATTTTTCATTTGAATTATTATTCTGGGCATGTATTGTCTCAAGCAGTTAGGACAAATATAGTTACCTACCCCTTAGTCTTGCCCAGTAACTCGCTGCTGAACTCATATATGCAAAGAAGTGGGGACAGTCCCAATTATTATCTCACTGTCCTGTCTGCTCATCAGCTGCTTGCTTAATCAGGAGTTTCTGCTTGTGCTTCACCTTGGTTCTGCTAGTTCATAATTGCAGTTGAAAAGCTGTGAACTGCTCTCTGCTCCTATAAAAATAAATATCAAAGATTCCTGAGGGAATTCCCTAGTTACTTTGGTAATTTGCCATACCTTCAACAAGAGTCCTGTAAAAGAAGTAGAACGTCTCAATGAAGAAGCATGAAAGTAGCCCTGAGAATGCCTTCAGGGTTTTGTGGATCCCTTATCTGAGAGTGGTAATGGGGATGGGTACATCATCCTCTACAAAATTTGAGAACTAGAGTTTTTTGATCTAAAGATTCCCTTCTTTATAGCTGTCTGACCTTCTTTGTAGTTTTGCTTTTCAGATCTTGGTATTTCTGTGAGTAGGAATGCTAGTTACTTTAACAAACTGTGGCAATTGTATGTTTGTTGAAGAAGGTCCTACTATAGAATAAAAATTCTGATTTGAATGGGAATATCATGCAGATTATGGTTTCATTGTATAGATAGAAATCACCTTACAGACGATCTTAATACAGTAACCTATTTGGAAGCTCTCTTCCATGACAGTATTTGGTTAGCCCTCTCCTGCTTTCAAAACAGACTCCAGTGTCTGAATGACACCTGAGGACAAGCATCAGGTTATGTGACAGTTGAATGCAGAAAGCTCTACTCTTGCTGATACAAGCATCACTTGGCTGCAGGTGGTAGATGAGGGCAGGCAACATTCAATACTTCTTCAAAGTAGAAACTTGCTCCAGAGAAGTTTCCAGGGCACGTGGGACTGCAGTTAGTGAGTTGCTGATGTAAGCCATGCCTGTTTGTGAAGTCAAACTGTAGTTGCTGTCAGGTAAGATGGTTTCTGCAGTCAGATTTCTACATACTTTGTGCTTGCAGTAAAATAACTGTTGCAGAACTGTGTTGCTATAATCTCTGAGCATTATCTCTGCACTTCAGATTGGTGCAAAAGCATTTGACCTCAGCAGCTTGTGGATGTTAAGGGAACTGCCTCCTCAGAGCACCCAGCAGCCACTCTGGCAGTCACACTCACACCACCTGAGCTGGGACTGAGGCCCCTTCACAGCCACATCCCACACTCACAGTCACACCAGCGTTCCCTACCTGCTTGACGCCGGGGATCCCATAGCAGAGTCTCAGAGGTCCAGATCTTTAAAATAATTTAATCTTGGTGCAATGACTAAATAATAAAACAGCAGCTCAAACTGTGTCCCACTGAGGAGAGACCCCAAACATAGGAGCCCCATGGCTTTTATACCCCCAGCTTTAAGTGTGGGAAAGTCTGGGATCCTCTCTGAGTGTCCTGTCACTTGGCTGGGCCACAGGTCCCTGCTCCCTATGTTATACAAAAGGATTTTGCCAGCCAGAGCTTACTTTGAAGCTCACAGCAAACTGAGCTACTTTCACTGAATGTATTCCTCAACAGTGGATAGTTAATATAGTTCCCTCAGGGAGCAATTTGAGTAGGTCTTGAATCCTGCTCAAGCTTATATCTTCGTATTGACACCCACTCAGTTTAGATGGAGATTATTTTGAATTGCATAGTGGAGCAAATCCAACTAGTAGAATCCAAAGATGAAAACTGAGTATTACATAATTGTTTCCTTGCCTAGAGTGTGATACATTTCTCGAAAGCATTTTCTCCTCTTTAGACCAAAGCCTGCACCTCTGACACCTGAGTTACTCAAGAAAGTTTCAAGCTTGCCAGAATCCTGGGACTGGAGAAATGTGAATGGTGTCAATTATGTGAGCCCTGTTCGGAATCAAGGTAAACATGAGTAGATAAAACCTCTGGAATGAATGTTCTAGAGCTCCTTTGATGTAGTTTGTAATTTGCTGCTAGCAGAAGGTTTTACCTTCTTGCAGCTGACAGATTGCACCTTTACTGTGAATAACCCATGGAAACTGGGTGGAGTCCTAGCTAACAATGCTGTACCAAAATAGGTGCTGGTACTGGCTTGTCCAGACAGCGCTGGCTTGCTGGAGTGAAAGCCAATTACCACAGTACCCTGTATAAACCCAGCTGCCAGGTTTTGTCCAAACAATCTTAGCCATGGTTTTCTGCACGCTGACTGAACTGATGTACACTTAATTTTTTCTCTGATTTCTTTTGCTGCCAAAGTTTCATACAGCTTTAATGAATAAACCCATGAAATATACTGCCTCCAAATCTTATCACCCTGATAAATTCAGGTGTTACTTAACTGGCTAGTTGCAAGAGGAGATATTAGTCACTATGAAAATTGCAGACAATGATAAAGATGAAATACTGGTAAGAACTTAAAAGGATAGTGTGCTAGTATGTGTTGATTCTATAGGGAGTGTTTAAAGCACTGTGGTGTGAAGTACCTGAATTGTGGATTCCTTGTGGAATTTCTAGCTATGTGGAAGCACTGGAAGATGGCAGAAGGGAATTATATGGTCTTCTGTAGGTGTGGGTCCTGTACTTTCTCCTAATGTGAACTATGAATGTCCCAAGAGCTCTTTTTTTCTTCCAAACAGTTGAACACTCAGTTCCAGACTTACCCTTTCTCTGTTGCTTTGCTTCAAAGTTTCTTTAAATGAGAATTAATCTGTTGTTTCCAATAAAAGAGCTTCCTACACTTTTTATGTAATCTGAAGGTCCATGCTGAGTATATTAAATTTAAACATGCATTCTGCTCCATCAAATTAAAATGTTAGCTTTCGGGCTTAAAAAAAAACCAAAAACAAACCCAAACAAAATGTACAAAAGAGGTCATTCTATGGACTTTATAAATACCACTCTGGTAACAGGAAAGAAATTTAGCAGCCAATACAGCAGACTTCCAGCAGACTGAAATTGTTGTGTGAATTGTATTTTTCACATTTTTCTACATGTAATGCAACAAAGTGTTCTGCAGTGTGGCCCATCTCAGATGCTGCTGCGACTGTACAGTGAGTGGGAGGCATCTTCCACTGCTTCACTTTGCCCTGCTGGGAATAGAGTGTTCCTGTTCAGGCTGATTTTGTCCCTTCTCTTCAGAGATGCATCTAACTGAAGGTGCAATTTCAAAAAGTCTTGCTGTTTAATAGCTCTGCTTTTATACACCTACACAGTTCAAGAGAAAGTATTTTGTTTTGTTCCTCAAAGCTCCCTCCTTCTCATAGCTCTCTAATATTTGACTTTCCCACTGTCAGGAAACAAAAGGAAATCAGGCACCTTGATGACAATCAGTAGATAAAATAGGACTTTGTCCAAGCAGTTGTTCTTCCTGTGAGGCTTGCCATTCCATTTCTAAAGGCTTTTAATGAGGGAAAGGAAGATCCTAGAGAGTGAAGAGGCCTAAAGCTAGAAGCAATAGTAAATTCTGATGCAAAAGTAAGGAGACTTAACTCTCTGCCAGGAAGCAGAAGGGAAATTAAGGTGCCTCTGAAAAGGCAGTGTACAATTACATGCTCTTGGGCAGCAAGGAGAGTGGGGATGAATCCACAATATCAAACATGCTATTTATACCAGTGTTCTCTTGAAAGTCAGTTATTTTAGGGGTAGCTGTAGAGGTGGAATATTTTGTCAACTGGAAATTACAGTACTAAATCCACTGGTAGGGTGAAATAAGAACAATATTGTCAGCATTCACTTCAAATAGTTCATTGCCCCTTAGCATATGTGCTCCATAAAGGGTAGATAGAGCTTTCTCAGCTCTGCTAATGCAGTCCCTGAAGGTTCATTCTGAAGGAATAGGGTAATTGGTTAGCTCTTAAATGCTACTGCTGAAAAACACTGGAGCAGTACTTTGCCTCTTACTCTCGAATGAGCTCAGTGTTCCCTGAGAAGTTGTTAGAAGTGGGTTTTGAATTGAGTGCATAAAAGCTAAATGAAGATTTAAAGTTCTTGCTCCATTGGTGTTCTAATCACTGTCTGGTAGGTTTTAACTCTTTTTAGTGGACTTCAGGAATAGATGTACCTGATGGCAGGTGACTAGCCTTGTTCATGTTACTGACTGCTTCTTGTGGTTCCTTTTTCTCCCCTTCTCAGGCTCATGTGGCAGCTGTTATGCGTTTTCCTCCATGGGCATGCTGGAAGCAAGGATACGTATCCTCACAAACAACACTCAGAAACCAGTCTTCAGTCCCCAGCAGGTTGTGTCTTGCAGCCAGTATTCTCAAGGTAAGGATGCTGGTGTCTATAATGACACCTTTCAAGTACTGATAATGCTGGAGATTAGTTTGAAAATTTCCATCCCTTCCCCATCACACTCAAGTTACCTTTTTCATAAAGTATTTGGCAGGCTATATTTTAGTATACTTTAGTACTTTATTTAAAATCAAAAAATAACAAAAAGCAGAGTTGTCAGCCCACCTCTCTGCAGCAGTGGGATTGAACAATAAGTCACCCTTATACTCAGGATGTTACTGGATCTTACGTCTGGCTGTGAGATGGGAAATATCTAAGGAGTAGGGCTCAAAATGTAGCTGATTACAGTCCTTACCTAGAAAGAATGGAATAAATATTCTCCCAATGGCATATTCAGAGGGAGGGGGAGATGAGCAAGAGCAATGACTAAAGCTTTCTAGAGGACTGTATCCTTGTTAGGACAGATCTTGTACAGCATGTAACTAGCTGTTCTTTCTGATGGGGATTGTCAGGAGCAATTGGATGGGAAAGGGTCCAAGTACTGGTGTTCCCAACATAGCTCCCACTAATGTGAATTTTGCCTTGTGTGTTTCAGAAGGTTGACTGTAGCTAACTGGGGTATTAGGATGATCTGGGTCACTGAAGTGTGTTCAATACTGTATCTGAAAGAATTATGAAAGATTTAAGTGGGAGAGTCTCCCACCTCAAGCAACGGAATTTCCAAGGGAGGAAACAATTATTTTTTTTTTTTCCCCTTTCTTTTGTTAAGGTTGTGATGGTGGCTTCCCATATCTCATTGGTGGAAAGTATGTCCAGGACTTCGGCGTGGTGGAGGAGGACTGCTTCCCTTACACTGCCCAAGACTCTCCGTGCCTTTTCAAGCGCAGCTGTTACCACTACTACACGTCTGAGTACCACTATGTTGGTGGTTTCTATGGAGGCTGCAATGAAGCCCTGATGAAACTTGAGCTTGTTCTGCATGGCCCAATGGCTGTTGCTTTTGAGGTTTATAATGATTTCATGCTTTATAAAGAGGGGATCTACCATCACACTGGGCTGCAGGATGATTTAAATCCTTTTGAATTGACCAATCATGCTGTCTTACTGGTGGGCTATGGTAAAGACCCAGAAAGTGGTGAGAAATTCTGGATTGTGAAGAACAGCTGGGGCACCTCATGGGGAGAGGATGGCTACTTCAGAATCCGCCGTGGCACTGATGAATGTGCAATTGAAAGCATTGCAGTGGCTGCAACTCCTATTCCAAAGTTATAATGTAAAGGTCTTCATCCAGTGCCTTGTCCTGAGCATAAGAATGTACTGATGGTTGAAGATTCTGGTTAAAATCTGTCCCCTAGCTTGAAAAGGCAGCTTTAAGGAATTTTTCCACAATAGAGCAGTTTCCAAATGTGAGAAGATGAGCACTGCTAATTCTGCTCTGTGCACTGAAGGCTTCCTCTCAAGTCTGAGGGTAGATCACCCAGAAGGGCTGTTTTGGTATCAGTGGTGATTAGTTGCTCATCAATGGATAGATTTACCTTCAGTTACCAGTCCATTTTTTTCCATGGGTAATCTTGACCTTTGGATCTCAGAGGGAAGTATTTGCTATGATAATCCATAACTGCTTTGAAGGGACACTGTAGTGCCTTACTTCTCAGAAATCAGGAAGTTGCTGCAATTTGGAATATAAGTATGTATTGGGGAGGGAATGAGCAATTACGCTGATGAAAATAAAATTCTAAAGCTCTAAGGGTCCTGCAAAACTGCATGTCAAATCCTTATGACAATAAAAATCAATTCTAAGTTTCAGGTTGTTACTGAATGTTCTAGTTCTGGATTTTATTGCTCCACTTCACAATTGATCATTTCAGAATTCAGTAAAAAAACACCCCACTCCTATAGGAGTTTGTGGAAGAGGTTAGTTATTTTGGTGACTTGTGTATGAGTTTTGAGCTTCCTGTCAAGAACTTTTTACTTCAGCAGCATCTAAACTGGTGGGGAAGAAGGATGAGAGGGCAGAAGAGCTAGTAATCTTACATCTGAGGCTGAGATCATCACAGCAGCGTCAAACAAGTTGTCCAGAAATGCAATAGTCCTTGCTGTGGATATAGGACAATTCATTGAGTAAATTTGCTAATTCCGCAGTAATCCTGTTTAAATCCTTTCTGTTAATCTGTTGCTCTATTTCTTTCAAATATACAAGGTAGAAACATAAGAGTTGAGAGGAGGGGTTGCAACGCTTGGAATTAACCATTTCTCAGCTGCATTACTTTGTTAGTGCAGCACTGGTCTTTGCTGTTCACCTGAGGACACAAAAATGGCATAAAGGTGAATGCCAGCTTAATGCAAAGAAGCTAACTTCTTTAGTAACTTTCTGTTAAAATGTGACCAAAGCTACCTACTACTTTTCTCTGTTAAATACAGTCTCAGGGGTGTAGGGAAATTCATGAAATGCAGAAAAATGGAACAGTTGTCTGTAATCAAACTGTCCTATTTGACTTAGAAGGGAAGACTCACTTTTACTTCAGTAGCAGAATTTCACAAGAAATCCTGGATTCTAGTTTGCTCAAGTTGAGGGTCAGGGAAAAGATAGCTTCATAGTTTTTTCAGTCCCCTCCCAAAAAATATTAAGCCTGGTTGATAGCAAGTTCAACACGAGTCATCAGTGCCCTGGTCGCCACGAGGGCCAACCTTGTCCTGGAGAGCATCGGGCACAGCATCACAGCCGGGCAAAGGAGGGGATTGTCCTGCTCTACTCTGCACTGAGGCAGCCTCACCTCCAGTTTTGGGTGTGATAAGAAATATATAAAGCTATTAGAGAAAGAGCTTTGAAGGG
The DNA here is from genome assembly GCF_971803275.1 of Cyanistes caeruleus. Lineage (NCBI taxonomy): Eukaryota > Metazoa > Chordata > Aves > Passeriformes > Paridae > Cyanistes > Cyanistes caeruleus. Next base: position 80,568,670 of record NC_141703.1, read on the forward strand.
AATTCATGTGTAATAAGTGGCTGGGGTCACTTGGTCTGTGCAGCCTGGAGGAGGCTGAGGGAAGACCTCATGGCAGTCTGCAATTTACTTGTGAGGGGAAGAGGAGGGTCAGACACTGATATCTCTGGTGACCAGCAGCAGTACCCAAGGGTGTGGCCTGAAGTTGTGTCAGGGGAGGTTTGGGTTGGACATTAGAAAAAGGTTCTTCACCCAGAGGGTGGCTGGGCACTGGAACAGGCTCCCCAGGGAAGTGGTCACAGCACCAAGCCTGACAGAGTTCAAGACATGTTTGGACAATGCTCTTGGGCACATGGTGTGACTCTTGGGGTGTCCTGTGCAGAGACAGGAGTTGGACTCAATGATCTTCATGGGTGCCTTCCAACTCGGCTTGTTCTGTGGTTCTATGAAGATGTGTTTGGAAATTTAGAACTTGTGCTTTGCCAGAAGTGGAACAAGGACTTCTGAAATAGGTCATGCTGTGCATTGGATTGTTTTAGCTTAGGGAGTTGGGGAATGGGGGAAGGAGCTAGGTTCCTGGATTTTTTTAGTAGCTGTAGCACATGAGATTAGTTTAAGAATAAGAATGTAAAAGATAAATGTTTCTTTTTACTATATTTTAGCCATTAGGAAATTGATTTCTTATCACCAAAACTTGCTGACACTCATGGCACTATATAAATAATATAAATATAAAAGCACTTGCTATTCACCATGCGTTGTATCATGTTAACTATGTGTGTTTTGAGTAACATTCTGTGTTATTTTCTTAGCAGTTCCCCCATGTGTCTGTCACTGCTTGTGTGTGGCAGCTGCACTGGTGCTAATAGGAAGATGGGAGTGTTTTCAGAATGGTCTGTCATTGCCACTGCCCCCAGTGACTGTCATCAGACGTTGTTTGCCTCTGGCTGACTGTGGTGTGTGAATGTCCCCATTTTTTGCCAGAGTTGCACAGAAGAATGTCAGTCAGCCTGATGAAGATGGTATGTGGATATAGATTGTTTGTGTGGCTTCCTCCTATAAACAATGCATTAGCTGAAATGGAAGACATGCTATTGCTCATGAGAATAATTGTAGGGTTGGCACATATGTCTTGTAGTGAACATCTAAAGCCCTAGTATATTTGATTTATCATGGAAGGTTAATAGATACTGTCATGGCTGATAAATACTTACAAGGGAAATAAAGCTTATCATCAGCCCAGCAAACAGAGATATTAAAAGTTCGATGTTTTGGAAATTAGTACATACAGAGGATGAGTAAGATACATCTGTTTAAAAGTGAGTGTAATAAATCCTTTAAAATTATTAAGAGCAGTGGTGGAGTCTCAATCACTGCAGTAGGATGATTTTTCCCAGTTTGAGGACTGCCCCTGACACCAGAATTTCTCAGAGACTTATGCAATTGGTTTATGAATGAGACTTGGCAGGGTCGTCATGACTCCTTGCTCTGTGACCTGAGAACTTAAAACACAAGGTGATACTTAACTTCCACAGTTGACAGCCTTAACTTTGCAGTGTAAATAAAATTCATATAAAGCAACAGCAGAATTTTTTTTTCTAGATTTGTTCAAAGGACAGAATCATTTTAAGTCAGAATTTAAGACAGAATCATTTTAAACTTGTGTTGTTCCAGGGGTCTTGGGAAGATGGGAAAACCAGTGCACTAATGGGGTTTATTAAAATGGCAAGCTCAGAAGAATATTATTGCTTGATAGCTTCTTGAATTTTTATTTTTTTTATGATTTACACTATCCATTGTTTTCTTGTCTATTGTTGGAGGTTTAAAACTAGCTTGTAAAATAGAGTTAAGAACGTTAGATTACTTTTCAAAGTTCTGCTGACATCAGACTTCTTGTGACTTCAGAAAATACAAAGATACATTTCTAAACGACTTTTATCAAAATGTAATTAAAACAAGGCTGTAGGTAAGTCTGGAGGTATTGTTAATGGAATACTTCCAAAGATGTCAAATGCAGAATTCTGAAAAGCATTTTTTCCTTAATTTTTGTATTTTAAAATGGACAAATGCTGAGGGAGGGATGTTATTTATTTTAGAAAACAAAAAGGAAGATGGACTAAGGAAGCATTTTCTCAGTGGTTTCAGTCTACAAAAAGAGCATCTTTCACCGAGATACTCAGTTTTCAATTTTTCATTCTTCTTTAGGAAAAAAAACCACATCATAGCATGTTTTTTTCCTCCATCAAATTATTAATTTCTTCAGAAAAGCCATTTCTGGTATGTGTTAAAAACCCTGTTAAAACTTCAAAGCCGTGACTGATTTTGCATTCACCCGAATGAGTGGGACTTTGCTCTACACAACCTGTGGGGATAGAGCTGCCTGATACCACTGGAACTGTCTCCCTTTGGGTTGAAACGACCTAGGGAATGGTGTGGTCTCCACAGTGTAATGAAGAGCATGATATAATGCCAGGAGCCTCTCAGGGATATGATGCAGCAGTGGGTAAGGAGGGAAGTTGTGGGGGGAGTTTGCCCAGATCTCCTAGTGACTGTGGGAACTCCAGGGCATCATTGCAGGAGTGGGGCAGGGACAGCTGAGGGGGATCAGACTGTTGAAGGGGGTCTGTCTTCACTGTGTGTGCAGAAACACAGCCTTACTAATGCTCTCATTTGCCATGAGAGAAAATAGCACTTGAGCTGTCAAATAAAATGTCAAATAAAATGTGTTAATGAGGCCCAAAAGCTTGTGGGTGTGAAGACTCTTGTACCCAAACCAATTCATGGCTCTCGTCTTCCTTACTGTAGTCCACTCATTACACATGTAGATGTATCAAGCTACTTTAAAATAACTTGATCTCAATTTGGACCTTGAATTTGAAATTTTGAGGGTGAGCCTAAGTATACTTAAAAGAAAAAACGAATCCTTTCCAGATGCTGAGCAATATGGACAGCATGTCTTAAACAAACAAAAGGTGGAAGCTTTGATTGCAGTATGAAATAACGCAACATACTTTACTGCACCTTCTGAACAGTGAGTTTTAAGTGAAATGTCTCTGTTTCACTGACAGCCAGAGCATCTTATGTGCTGAGGAGAAGATATTGGAGACTACAGCTCAAGCAGGCTGAAATTTCTCTGCTGGTTACTATGGCTTCTGGATGTGCTGTTGGCTGAAGCAGTGTGAGCATGTGTATCTATCTGTATGTTTAGGTTTCCAAAAAAGTAAGAAGCATTTAATGGCAGTAAAATGATATTGATAACCTGCAACTTTAGGAGGTGATCAGGTGCAGGACATTAACAGAGCATCAGTTTTTATCAGTTCCTCTGAATGACAGGTGGTGCAGGAGGAAGAGAGGCTGAAGCCTCTCTGTATAGCCTAGTGAGAAAGAGGCATGTGCATATGCAGAATTTTTCTATATCTGCAGTAAGAAAGGCACTGACACATACTTCTGCCAATTATTCCTAATTGTTTTGTTTGGATCAGCTGACTTGATCCAGCAGATGCTATTTAGCATAAGATGCACAAGCCAAATTAAACTCGCTCTCTCATGGTAACATTTCACTAGGCTGCTAGTTTTGCTCACTCCTCTACAAGCACATTTTGCTGTTTGCACTTTTAAGATATTTATGCATGTTTATGCTTCAAGTGATCCTTGGGACCTCTGACTTAGGTCATTAAATAGAGAATACTTTTAAGGCCTGTGTAGAAGGGCTGATATCACTTCAGCAGTATGACAGGCGATAAATTGTAAGTACTGACATAACTACATATTAAAAGAGATGTCTTTGTCCCAGGAGGATTTCAGAATCTTAAAAAACATTGCACATTTTTAAATGTCCAGCAGTTCCAACCTTGACATTCTTTGTATTAGATGGGAAAAACTTCTTGAAACCATTAACTGATAGTACAGAACCCTTATAATTATATTTAGCTAAGGATGCATGTGGATTTTTTGAAACTTCATTTAATTAACTTTTCTATTACTCTCTTATTTAACACTTGTAACAGTAATATAAAATGATGGCACCTCCTATTGCTCTGTTTAGCATTTCACTGAAATAAACAGGATTTTTGGTGTGGACTATATGTGGGATTTTTTGAAGCTTTTCTTCTCATTAGCACTGATGACTGAAGGAGGCTGAGTATCTCAGAAGGCAAATCTTCCTGGAAGCACACAGTCCATGACCTCTGGGAGGCCATTACTTCACTTGTGAATGGTGATACCCAAACCAGCTCTCTCCTGACTTTTGACTCAGTACTCTGCTCTTGGTCTGACTGCACCACTTCTTGCTCCCAGACCTATCTGTGCATCGCAGTTCAGGAAAATCTGGAGCCCACTTAAAATCCTGATCCTATTTTGGGACTCTCTCACTTCTCCCTATAGGTGTTTAGGCATATTCCAAACACATGTTTTTGGAATACTCCAAAAACTTGACGTTTGGATGCCTAAGTCTGCAGTCTGCTATATTTTGCTTTCATGAAGATTTCCTTCTAAATCTCATACATTATTAAGGCTGCTGAATTTTGTCACTCAGTTGCATTTCTCTCTACTTTTCTGAAACCCTCTGTTAACCTTGAGATTACATGCACAGGTTTAAATTTCATTAGGATAATACCTGTATCCAGTTGTGGGAAGGGAAAAAATTAATTGCAGCAAATGGACTAAAAGGCCAAATCAAATACATAAAACTCAGAAGTGGGATGATAAAATATAAGCAATGAAATGTTCTTTTCACAGAACATACTTATTTTCTATGTTTGTTGCCTTGAGGAAAAGTACAAATAGGGTGATTGCATTTTCCTGATTGCTGGGGGGCTGATTTTTAAGCTGTAACATTGAAAGGATCACTTTCTTTTTTAATTAGAGGCAAACAAGAACTTGAGCTCCATCTTATCCTTTAAGATTGTAAAAGTTTGTAACAGCAGCATTAAAACTTCTCCAAATGGAAAATGGATGGGAATGTCAGGGTGTGGAAGAACCAGGAGGGATAACAGGAGATGAGCTATAGGAAAGGCATGATCTGGTGGCACCAGGGTTGACAGCAAATTTAGTTGCCAGCGCGTCTGTATGAAGTACGTTGGGACATCCAGAACAGGAAATGAAGACTAAACTAAATAAAGCAAGGGACATCCTAAAAAAACAGACAATCTAAAGAAAAAAAATATAATTCAGTGGTTTGGGTTGGTAGGGACTTTAAAGATCCCAACTCCCTCCCCTCCCCGCTTAAGTATGTATGCCACTCATTATCCCAGGTTGTGCAGAGCCCCATCCAACCTTGAACTTTTCGAAGGAGGAGACATCCACAACTTCCCTGGACAAAATGTGCCAGTGCCTCACCACTCTTACACAAAATAATTTCTTCCTAATATCTAATCTAAATCTCTTTTCATTTCAAACTGTTTGCTTTTGTCCTATCACTATCTACCCATGAAAAAGTCCCTCTCTCTCTTTTTTATAAGGCCACTTAAAGTACTGGAAGGCTGCAGTAAAATCTCCCCAAAGTCTTCTCTTCTCCAGGCTGAACAACCCCAGCTCTCTCAGCCTGTCTTTGTAGGAGAGGTGCTCCAGGCCTCCATCATCTTTGTAGCCTCCTCTGGATTCACTTCAAGACATTGTCCTTGTGTTGAGGGCTCCAGAATTGGACACAGTAATCCAGGTGGAGTCTCTCAGGTGCAGAGCAGAAGGCAGAATCCCCTTCCTTGCCCTGCTGCCCATGCAGCCCAGGACGTGGTTGGCTTTCTGTGCTGTGAGCACACATTGTCAGCTTTTTATACGTGTGAACCCCCAAATGCCAATAAGAGGTGATGGTAAGAAGGACAAACCTTCTTCAGCAGCTTCCAGGTAAAAAGACTAGATGCTTTCATAAGCAAAACCTAATGCTTCATTGAAGTGGAACAGATATGAAGCTGTACAAGACTCCTCCAAAAGTAGCACCTGAAGGCTAACCTAGAGATGAGGAGATGGTGGGGGCTGAGTAGCTGGCATCCATTTCCTTCCTGTTGCTGCAAGCAAACTTGGCCAAAGCACTTTGTGGGTATAAGTAAACTGGATAATTTAACACAGAGCATGGCACTTGTAAGAAGGTAGGTCAGAGTGCTGATGTATATTTTAAAATAGAATTACTTTCCCCTTCTATAGGTGTTGGATTGAGTTTTACTGCACTGCTGCTAAAGAGAAGCAATGTTAATCACCACAAAGTCTCTGGCTTAAGAGTTCAACTACAGGTCTCCAAGTACAGTTCCCTTCCTTGATGTAAATTTGTGTGCTGTCTTGAGCCCATGAACAATCATGTATAGCAAAGCTCATGTTTATCCTCTAATTTGTTTACACCCTTCCCTGCAATTCCACTTCTATAGTGAAAAGAAATTCTGGCTATACCAGGACAGGTGATGGCCCTCTTCTGTTATGTATCAGTAAAAAATAGCTGGGAGCCTGGTTACCAGTTGAGAAGGCAGCTGCTTCACTGCTGAGATAACTTCCAGAATGGGTAGGGTTATTTGGTTTTTGGGTTGTTTTTTTTTTTGGTTTGAAAAGAGTGCTGAAACCAGGATAAAAGTATTCAAAAAATGTGAGAAAATGAAACCTTCCTGGTATTCTGAATTACTTCAATATATTACAATATATTGAAATGTATGCATAAAAAAGCTACAAGAAGGAAAGATTTGAAAAAAATACAAAGTTTCAGCTGCTTTGTAACATACTCTGGCTTTCCTTTTATACATATAGAAGGAATATATTTTGTTTATGCATATATGCACAAACAAAGGGTTTTGTTATTTTCTTGCAGTTGAAAACACTGACAAAAATTCCAGTCTGGAAACCCTTCACCAGATGAACTGAGATCCACACAATGTTACTTATCCTCCTTATCTCTATTTTCTTTTGTCTTTCCTGCTGAGATAAGGTTTCCAGGAGCAGGCCTGGCCACCATGCAGGGTTGGAGCAGTGTTCAGCGCACAGGAGCCTTTCTCACTGAGCCCTAAAGCACTACTCCAATAGCAGGCTAAATAACTAGTAAAAGGTGGAAGGAACCCAAGCCCAGCACTGTCTTTATAAACACCTTTATTGTGTCTTACTTTTGTCTTGGGAGGTTTCTGGAGTGTGTTGGTGACACCTTCCTGTACAGATGAATGGGCTGATGAGGGAAGATGCTTTTCTGGACCACATACTTACAAACGAGGGACTACTGTATGAGGATGTGAAAACTGTGGGCAGCTTTGGCTGGCAGCCCTGAGAGAGTGGAGTTCAGGATCCTGAGAAGAGGGAAAAAGGCAAAAGTCAGGGTTCAAGCCTTGACTCCAGCCGGTTTCTGCTTGGGAAAGTCCTCTAGAAGGACTTGGACTGAAGAGTCATTATGGAGAGCAAATTCATTTTCAAGAAAAACCTCCTGCAAGTTCAAGAATGGTCCATCTCCACATGTAGGAAATCAAGCAAAGGCAGCAGGAGGCCTGTGAGGATTAATAAGGAGCTTCTGACTAAACTCAAAAATAAAAGAGAAACGTATGAAAGTGATGGAAGGGAAAGGTGGCTGGGGATGGATTTATACACACTGTCTGAGCCTGAAGTGAATAGTATGAATTTTATTTAACAGTACATGTGAAGCAGAGATAAAGAAGCATAAAAAGATAAGAGAGGAAGAGAAAGGGAGTGACAGAGGGACAGATTAAGTTGAAAAATATCACCACTCCATGGATTCCAACAGCATCCAGTTGGTCTTCTTGTCTTCTCTATCATGGGGTCCTGCAAAACATAGATTCAATGGACTAATATACATTCAGCCTAGTGGGAGCACTCAGGTTCCTCCCCTGGTATCTTTAGAAAGAGAAAGAAAGAAAGAGAATCCATGGAACTACAGGCTGTTAAGCATCACTTTCATCACAGGAAAGGTGATGGAACAAATCCTCCTGGGACTAATTTCAAAAAACAGGAAAGATGAGAAGGTGATTTGGAGTAGCCAGTGTAGATTTATGAGGGTTGTGTCATGCCTTACCAAACAGATAGCCACCTATGATGAAATCAGTGGATCAAATGCCAAACCATCAGATTGTGGATAAAGGGAGAACAGTGGATGATGAGTGTCCTGTCCAATTCCGGGCTCCCTAGTAAAGCAAATGAGGATAACGGAGTCCAGCAAAGGAATCCAAAGATGATTAAGAGTTTGGAGCATCATGGAGACACAAGAGAGCATCTAGAGTAGAGGAGGCTTCTGGAGATCTTAAGGAATCTGTTAAGGATACAGAAGAAAACAAAATTCTATTTAAACCTTTAAAAAATGCTCTTTATTGTCTGTGTGGTCAAACACAGAAACACATTGCCCAGAGAATGTGAAGTCTTCATGCCTGCCTTTATTTGCCCTGCTTTGAGCAGGATGTTAGGTTCAGTGATCTCCATTCTGCCTCAGTGCCTCTGTACTATTTGAAATGACGAGGAATACAACTTACCACTAAACTCCTGATGAACTTTTATCAGGTAAAAGTAGCATCTTTTGTTGTTTTGTTCCATGCTTTCAATTTACAGTAGTTACAAGGGCTTACATGTAAGCCAATGCATATTAATTTAGGATCTACTCTTACAAATTTCCCAGCACATGAAGTTGGTGCTTCTGTGTGAGCACCATTAAAGATTGATAGTCTTCAAGAGCCAGACTTAAATCTACATGAATTGGACAAAAGTTTCAGTGATGTGAGCCATGTTTTTAAAGGAGATTCTCTCTGTGGAGGACAGGGTAGACTATTCTCTAAATTCCTACTGTGGGGATTTCAAACTGCCCCTCGTGGGAGGGGCATAATTCAGGTTACTGATTATCAGAAATATTCTAGCTTGATTTACACATGCCCATGTGTAGCACAGTAACTGACTCTCATCACACAAATGCTCTTCAGTACCTGAAGAGGGTTAAAACTGCTGTGCTGTCACTTTGCTCCAGGCTTTTGTTGGTAGCTCCATAGTAGCATTCCTGCAATGAGTGTGATGCTTCCACCTGCAGCCTCAGTGAGTGCTTTTACACTTTGCTTGTTGAATCTGAAGTACAACAAATTTCCTTTGGAACTGGCACATTTCAGACTAAATCTGTGCTGTATGATGCTTTCACTGCTGTCTGGCCTCAGGGACAAGCCGTTTTACTTTTCCCAGAGTATTACTGACCCCTCTGTTATTAGATTTTACCCTTGGCAGACATTCTGGTCCTTGCTTTATTGCTTTTTGAGTTGCACCGTGTTCATGTATTCCCAGGTGACTGTTGAAATACACTTGGTGTAAAATGCACTGCAGTCCATCTAAGATTTTTTTCTGCAGGCTCCAAAGGATAAACCTTAATGTGGATTTTATTAGGCTGTATGAATCTATATAAAAAAAATAACCTTGAGAAAAAAAATTATATCAAATTATTATTAATTTTTGAGCTTGTTGGAGTAGAAACATGTATTTGCATCTGTGCAAACTGACTGTGTTCACACAGGGCTGATGGATATGGAAGCTATGTTGGAATATGCAATAAGTAGTCAAGCTCGGTCCCTTTATCAGACCAAGGGTTACAATTGTAAGAGAACCACAAACTCTCACTCTTTTAACACAATGATTCATGTACCACTGGGCTGTTAACTGTGTAGCTAACAACTCTGTATTTATTCCATACCCCAGAATTATTTGGAATACAAAAGTCTGTGCAGAATGGCAAAAATCTCTGTGCAGAATGTCAATGTTTTGTATTTTTTTAAGTGGGTTACAAAATTATCTTAGGATCTATGATATTGATTTGTATGCATATGTGTATATATATATGCATACACAGAGATGTGTATTACCATGTCTCTGGATTATGCTGTCATTTTTATCATATTAAGTAAGATAAATATGATGGTGTAGGTCACTCCTTTCAAGATATTCAAAGCTACCAGATAAAATGTTAATAGCTCTGGTGTGAAAACCCTATGTCATTTTAGATGGCAATCTTTTGAATACATACATTTCTAACAATTTGAATTTTGGTCACCAAAATATAAGAAAATACATAAAATTATTAGAGAGCATCTGAAGGAGGGCAACAAGGATGGTGAAGGACCTTGAGGGGAGCCTGTATGAGGAGCAGCTGAGGTCACTTGTTCTGTTCAGCCTGGAAAAGAGACTGGGGAGACATCGCAGTCTGCAACTTCCTCATGAGGAGAAAAGGAGGGACAAGCACTGATTTCTCTCTGATGACCAGTGACAGGAGCCAAGAGAATGGCCTGAAGCTGTGTTAGGGGAGGTTGAAGTTGGATATTAGGAAAAGGTTCTTCACCCAGAGGGTGGCTGGGCACAGCCACTGGGCTCTCCAATGAAGTGATCACACCACCAAGTCTGACAGAATTCAAGGAGCATTTGGACAATGCTCTCAGGCACATGGTGTGACTCTTGGGGTGTCTTGTGCAGGGCCAGGAGCTGGACTTGGTGATCCTGGTGGGTCCCTTCCAACTCAGCATCTCCCATGATTCTCTGAATGTCTTTCTTTTGACAAAAGCTACTGCCTGTAGTTATCCCAGACAAGCATTGCAGATTTTGAAATGTATGTTGATAACAAGTCTGGTGCTCAATGTTGACAACCTTTGCTGTGGTATATGCCACACAAAGAGGAGTGGTAAAATCCAGGATGCAGTTATGCCTTCCTTGATTCCCATCAATGTAATTGCATCTTTAATTTTCACTTCTCTCAGAGAAAAAGGTGTCTACTAATGACAGAGAAATAGTGAGGAATTTCTGAAAATTATCACTGTAAAATCAGTTTCACTTTTATGTAGAGTACAACACGGCCTGTAATGCCTTAATTTGATGGAATTTTTAAAAATGTTATTATTTAAAACTGAGATGTATAGATTCATCATCAATTCTGCCAACTAAAATTGAATTTTAATAGACTGTTAGTATAGTATTAAAATAGAATAATGGATGGCAGAAAATACAAAAGTCAAACAGCATAGATATACATAATGTCACATGGAATTTCAATTATTTTTTACAACTATTTTATAAAGTTTAGAATGTACATATACCAGAGAAAGCACAGACAAATAGAAACACAGAAATATCAACCAAATTGCTGGCATGCCTTCATGTTCTTATTGCTTGGACAGAAGCAGAGTAAGGGCTCAGAGGCAACATCTGGTTGACCCAGCCGAACAAGTTACTTGGTGTCAGCTGAGCCCTGCTAACCACCTACCACCTACAAATGCAAGCTGGTGTGGTTTACATTACCTGTCATGGTCAGGCAAACCACATTTACATGAGACCAGAGTGGTCTCAGCTAAGACAGGTTTCACTGCATCCTCTCCAGGCTCAGTGTGCTTCCCTGGCCACCTCTGCCTGCAGGAGATCACTGAGTTGCAATAACCTGTTTGTGTGCATGAAAGGATCAGCTGGCATCATCAACAAAATCTTGCAGTGATCCTTTTAGCCATAACCAGCCCAAATTACCTGCCTTCTCCCAGGACAGTGCTGTGGCAGGGCTGCAAATTAATAATAGGTCCACACCTCCCCACCCCAGTGCCTTTGGAGGGCAAGGAGACCAAACCACTACAGATACATAGTTCCAAAAAGGTGGAGCAAGGCAGGACATTTCAGGACCATTTCAGCAGGTCAAGTCTATAAAAGGCAGCTCACTTTGAAGTTAGGAGATCTGGGTCCAGCTCTTGCTCAGCAAGATGCTTCAGTCCATACTTCAGCTCAGTGAATCATCCCTCTAGCTGCAAGGATCCCTCCTGCATGCTCACCCCACGTCTGAACACCTCACTGAACATCTCACTGGTTGCCCTACTGCCAACCCAGGGTGATTAAGCCTGTGAGGAGCTCATTGTACCAGGGTGCTGCTGGGCCAAGAATTTAGCCACATTCAGAGAAGAATTGGAGATTTAAACAAGTAACACGATTATCCAGAGCTATTACAGCTAATGCTAACAAAAACTCTGGAAGAGAGATAAAGCCTCATGCTTCTGGGTGTAGGCCAGCCTCTAACTACACTTACTAGTAGCCTAAGACCTCCAGTTACCGAATATCTGCTTTCAGGGACCTTCCAGGCACTGTTCTTTGACCAATGGCCATCATCAAAGGGTGAAACATGAGATGTAATTTAACCCTTTTCCAAAACACCAATTTTGTTATTTCTGAAATTACTAAATCCTCTCAGCCTGTTCTTTGTTTAAGCTCTGAAAGGGGAAATCTTCAGCTTTAGAGGGTAATGGTTGGAAGTACTCAAGTACTGGATCCTCTCAGGAAACAGTGGTGCTGTAAAGGCAAGAATTTACATAGCAAACACTACCAGTAATAGCAATAATAAGCTTGAATCATGCAAATATACTAAGTGATCAAACTGGTTTGCCTGTCAAGTTGTAGTCTTTTATGATGTCCATACCTAACAAGGCTAAGTCCTTTAAAATTTCTCTCCCAACAGGATAAAAAATGACAGCTTGTTTTTGGAAAGATAATTTATCTTATTGGGATAAAAAAATCCTCTTATGGAAAAAAGGTTCAAGGAAAATAATATATTTTTCCTCTCAAGTTACTTAATTCTACTTTGTGCATTTGTGTACACACACACACACACACACACACACACACACACACACATATACAAAGTTAAAATTGGAATTTAAAGACCGATTATAAAAGATTGCATAATATGAATGTTCTGGATTCTTTGTCTACTAAAGTCCAGCTTTTTGGATGGATGACAAAATTCTAATGCCATTTCAGTCCACACTTGGATAAGAACTCCATCAAATAATATTACAATGAATAAAAAATATGTTCTAATTTTATCAAGAACATCAATAAGTACAAAAATTATTCACTGATAAGTTGCACACAATATTAAAATTCTGTGGGTTTTCTATTAAAGCTGCTAAAAGAATCAAACACCTCTAGGTAATGGGTAGAGGTCTCCAGCTAAGCTGCCTATGTAAAATTTTCCAAAATACAGCGACAGTCATGTCAGTGGAATGATTTGATATCACTTATTTTGGAAAACATACAACTGTTGAGACACTGGCATTCATATGCTCTAATGCTGTTACGCTTTCATAACTTGTGATAATCGGAGTCATGAGATAAATCTGGATTTTTTGCATTTTAGAGTCCAGTTGTATGAGAAGAACAAAGCACGAGCTGCGTGCTGCATTCAGATGGGAGCGTGCTTATAGGTATAGAGAGACAATCACAACTATGGTAATGAAATTTAAAAATATGTATCTACTGTTAGTTAAATTTGTACAGCCCTCCTAGTATGGACACAAGTAAAGCTGCTATATATTGCTATAAATGCCACTTCTAGTAATGTAGCTGCACTTACTTACACGGACTAGAAACAAATTACATCAAAAGCTAAAGTCACACTGTTTTAATTTTTGCACTTTAGTGGAGACATGAAACCTCTGATGGGAGTTTTCTGGGTTTTTTTGCAATGACTGGCATCTTAAAGACATCTGGAAACAAGCATAGGGTGATATATTATCACCAAAGCAGTGATTCAAAATTTACTGCATGTAAAACTAGTGCACAACAGAAACACTGTCCTTCCAGCAAGAAGCCAAGCAGAGTACAGGACTGTTGCATGAATTTTCCTGCAAAGTCTTTAGCAGCCAGACTAATCCCAGACACACCTCGTGCTGACCTTTACACACATACGCACAAAACTTTCTGGGAGACTTCCTTCCCCCAGTCCTTTCTTACTTCATCTCCCAGCAGGGCTGCCTGCTGGATCCTGCTTCCATACGAAGGGAGAGAGCCTCCACCTACCTTGCTCTCCTTCCTTCCCTCCCCAGTCCCTCACTCCCTCTCTTCCCCTCAGGCTGGCAGGATTCCTCGGGCAGAGCATGCAATCAGTTTGCGGAGAGCAGCCGCAGCCACAGGAAAGATGCAGAAGCACAACCAGAAGGAACACCTCTACAAGCTGCTGGTGATCGGGGACCTGGGAGTGGGCAAAACCAGCATCATCAAGCGTTATGTCCACCAGAACTTCTCCCCACACTACAGGGCCACCATCGGGGTGGACTTTGCTTTGAAGGTGCTGAACTGGGATGCTGAGACTGTGGTACGGCTGCAGCTCTGGGATATTGCAGGTGAGTGCAGAAGAGAAGCCCTTGCCCCATAATCTATCAAAAAACAATACAAAATATAGACCCCCAATTCATTTGTACTGCTCTGAAAGCTGGGAACTGCCTCTGCCTGTGCAGTGAGGGAGAGCAGATTGAGGAGAGAAAATTTTAAGGGCAGGTTGACAGTTTGGAGATTCCTTAAAACCAGGAGACTTCCAAACTAGGGAAGTCAGAGAGTCAGAGTGGAACTTCTGCTAGCTGATTTTTCTCCCTTGGATATATTCAGGGACCCAGGCACCTCTCTCCAAATGCTCCAGTTGTTTCTCTGCAGCTGACAATGTTCAGTTTTGCCTCCTTGGACTAACAGACCTCTGTGACAGGAGAAAGAGTAACAAGAATGTTCAGTTAATCTTTTTAATTCAGTGGAATAGATGAGGCATTCAGTAAGATGATTAAAATTACTTTTATAGTTTAAAAAATAAAGAAAATGTATACCTGAGTTTATCAAAATACCTTCCTTCTTCCTCTCTCCTGCCTTTCCTCTTTCAGTCCAATTAAAGCAACTTTTTATGTGTTTTGGAAAGAGTAAAGTTTCTATTTGGTAATAATTCTGGTTGTTAAAAATATAGCTATTCATATTTAAAAACCCTTGTTCCAACGTCAAGCAAAGCAAAAGACAATTTGCCTTCTCCAAGGAGAAAAATAGTAAAGAAGTCCAGATATCCCCACATGGTTACATCATTAAAACCCACAGAATTTGATATTGTTGCTGTCAGTGCTTCAGACATTTTCGATTGGCTTCAAATTAAAAATACAACTTCTTTTTATACTTCCTTTCTGAAAAATAAATCATTTTTGTTTCAGTCCACAAAGTAAGTTTACCTTGATGGAATATATCCCATGCTGTAAGTAATAATTTTTCATTTAGTGAATGCAGGAAACAAATGCAGTTGTAACAATAGATTACATCATCAATGTTGGCATTTGGCAACTCAGTTAAATTAAGAAGTTACTTTATTTAAGTAGGGAATAAAGGTGAACATGATATCAGCTGTTAGGCAACTGTACCAGCCTGTGGCCTGAGTTGTGGGCTCATTGATCTAGTCTGGAACAGCACCGGGTAAAACTGGTGAAATGAAAAAATTCTTGACATTCTTATCGGCGGAGGGAGTGCTTTTCTTCTGCACTGAGCTGTCTCATGTCTGAGCTTTGAATTTGGCACTGAGGTACTAAAACTTATGCAACAACGCTGCTTTATGCAAAACGTATAAACTCCGCTCTTTCACATGCTAATACAGTCTTGTGTTTTTATGGTGTTAAATACATATATGCTCAGTTTTCTTTATTAAAAGATGGAGTAATGGGGCAAACATTTATTTTACTGTTCACCAGTGGCTGATTGTAACAACAAATACATATGCTGCCAGAAAAACTTTTCTGCATGAGAAAAAAGCATTTTATAGTAAATTCTGAATGTATCAGGGACTTAAAGAATGTATTTTTCATGCCTTGTTTCAGAGATTTATTACACTACTAATCATGTGCTGGCAGATCATATGATGTAGCTTTCAGTCAGGCTGCAGAAGCAATTACACCTAGTTGTAGTACTGAATGACTAGCATGCTTTCTGAGTTATCACACATGACAGAGAGAATTACAGCACAGTACTAAATTTCATATGAATTGCCCAATTCAAAGCATCACTGTGAAGGTCAAGACAGTGGTCGGTAATAAAAAGAGTTGCTGTCTTAGCTTTAATGACTTCTGCTTAAAGAGCTTTAGCTGTTGCTGGCTGTACATAGAGAGCAAGTTCTGCAAGCAGCACGCTGAATTCAGATGATCATGGTGCAGGCATAACAGTTATCACACATTAGGCATCTGGCTGGTGAGAGAAAAAGAGGTTCAGAAACAAAAGAGAAGCAAAAGTGATTTGAAATATGGAGAGAATGGAACTGGTTTCTCCTGGCTGTGGCTGGTCATGCATGATCATTTCCAAAATACAAGTGGGCAATGAGAAGAGGGAGGAAAATAAAATCTCTGGTCTAAGAATACCCTCTCTCTCTTTTGGTGGACTCTCTGTTATCAGGTCAGGTTTATCTTTCGGGATAAGGAAATAAACTTTCAGTCTCTGACCAAGCTGAAGGATGTTGGCTTAGCATGCAGGACACCTTGAATTGAAGCAAATTCTGCAAATACATCAATAATAATACTGCATAATAATTCTGCAATAAAACATCAACAATATGAAATATATTTCATATCAGTAATTATATATAAATACATATTTATATATGTATGTATACATAGATATCAGGTATTATTTTAGCTCTTATATCCTCTCTCCTCTCCATTATACAGACAGTGAACCCAGTACCAAGCCTGTGTGTACTCCTTACCTTTCACACTGTGGATCAGTGGGCAGTAAATTGTTTAACACTCTAGATAATTCTCTTAAAAATATTGTGAGTAAAACCAGTGTCAAGCTTATCTATATTATCAGTAGGATTTATGTACATGGTGACTTCATTGGAGGAGTGTCACGTTCTGACTGTGGCAGGACCAAGAAGTTTTGCCTGGCTTATCCTTACCAGACATAAGAAGAAAAAGTAAATTTGGTTCATCTAGTGTCATCTAATTAAATGTAGTTAATACTTGTGTAACATATTTTTCTGTGGTTTTTAGTTTTGTAAACAAAACTATAATACAATCTAACAGCTAAATGCTGAAATTGCATTTATTTAGATGAGAGAGAAATGCCAAAAAACAAGGATAACTAAATATTACACAAATTAATTCAGGGATAATGTAGGCTCCGTATCACACATTGTTACATTAAGACAGAAGTTTTAATGCATAATATATTCCTAAAACTGTGGGTGTTAGGCAGGAATCGTAGGATTAACCTTTATGTTATATGATGTTATGGTGTTTGTAACAACATGCTTTCATTACAATATATTAATTTACATCTGATTCAGTGAAGTGCCTGAGTTTGAGGGGACTGAATGTCTAGTATTGAGTGTGGGAGGAGATATGCATGATAAAATTCTCCTTGCCTTTAATTTCTTCACAACAATTCCATTTTGTTTCACCTTATATCACAAATTATCAGTTTTGGTGTTCCTGTTAAAGTGTGCCATCACCTCTACCGCTGTCATTACAACATTAAATCTTGCTCCTCAGTCAATTTCTGTCTTTTTTTCTTTATCTTTTCTGCTACCTTTGTGTGCATATCCTTTAAAATCATTAAAAAATTGTTAGAAGGAAAGCTTTAAAAGAACTCTGAATCATATTTTGCACAAGGTTATTCTGGATAGGATTGGCCCTGCACATGCAGGCTGGCACAGTGCTTCTGAAGAAAAGACAGAGGATCTGGGTGTATTTGCTATTCCCTTCTCTGCAAGGCTGCTCTCTGTGCTACTGTCTGTGTTTTGTGCCCAAACAGCCCAGAGATTTCTCTAAAGACCAGCTTTTGCCATAGATTTACTGCAGGAAGGAGCTTTGAACATCAGAGAGCAGAGAGCAGCACATCAGAGCCTGCTCCCTGCTCCTTTTCCAGAGCCATCTCAACATTGTCCTTATCACTCCTGCATTTGAGCGGGCTGGATTATTCATTACTACCAAAAAGTTACTGGTTTGTGTTTAAAAGTCTCATAGAGTTGGACTGATGCTTTGGGGAAAGAACAGTTCCATTTCCTTTCCTGGTCACTTTCCCCTTCAGAAGCAGCAGTCTTCCCACAGATACAGACAGGTGTCTCTGCACTTGTAAAGTTTTTAGGATTGTTATGCTGCAGAGGGAGTAAGTGGAAACCTGTTCACTAATGCCAGGCACAGCACGTCCTCAGCATTTCAGGCTTTCAGCAGCTGCTAAGCATTGTGGCACATATGCATAAATAAGATAGTCATGGTGATTTCTAGGCTAAGTTACCTTGAAATTACTGTTCTGCAAACATAAATAAGTCTCTTGCTGTGAGGGTCTTATTTCAGTAGAAATTGGAGGTGGAATCTGTTGGCCAGATCCTGCTGACAGCCTGCTTTTCCTCATTCTGGGGTGGTGAACATCACCTCAAGGGTTGCTTAAGCTTCAGTCCATAAAGACAATTATTTGAATTCAAGTGTGAATATTCTGAAAGATATTTTGAAGTGAAAGGTAAAAAATGTTTAAATCTCTTCTCCATAGTTCCCAGCTTCTCAGTGTTGCCTGAAGGCTGCCTGTAAAGTAAGGTTTTTCCCAAAAGCATTGTCTCTTAGGACAGTGGCAAGAAGTAGAGCACATCATAAAACTTTTTATTGGCAGTTTTAATCAATTTTTAATTTAAATTTTTGTGCCACATTTCAGATGCTGTGGTCAAGATGGTGGAAATTATCTGAGTTTCAGAACTTTATCATTACTTTCAAAACCTTTATTAGAGATGATAGTGGTTAGTGAAAATTGTAGATTGCTGTACAAATTTATGTGGGTAAATTTTTATAAACTATGGAAAATCAGCAGCTGGTTGTTTTAAACCAGTTTTAAGCTGGTTTCTTTAAACTGATAGCTTTGCCTGCTGCAGAGGTGCCACTGAGATTAGGATAAATGTGCAGGCAGCTGCCCTTCAGACAGGGGATGCTTCCCTTTAGTAGAAATCTTGTTGCTTTGTCATCTTGGTCTGACTGGGTTCACTTCCAAGTAGAGTAGGATTCATCTGAGTTAACAATTAGACACTTCTTCTCATTCTCTGACTACAAAGAGACCCTAACCTTCAGTACTCACAGTTAACTTTTTAAATCTAATTTAGGGCTGATAATCCCAACATAAAGGACCATCTCAATGGGCAAAGGCCATTGGAATTGTGGGGTTTGATGCCAAATGCCAGTGGCCTTGCAAGGGATGCAGTAAAGTACAATGGGCCAGATCAAATATTTCCCAAGCTTCTCACCCTTCCAGTGAAAAGCAAAGCCAACCTTTCCCAGTCACTCTTGCAGTAAAGCAGATTCTAAGGTTCAAGGCTGCCTGCGAGATGCCACTGAATATCTAATGGCTGATCTATTTTCTAGCCTAATTCCTGCCTAAGACATTGTGTTGCTGAAAACCTAAGGCCTGATTTTGACATCTTTAATACATCAAACAGTGCCTATTTTTTATGAGGAATTCTGCTAAATAAAAAACTTTTATGAACCTCATCTATTAATATAGGATTTTGTTCACGTAAGTGAGAATCTGTGGAAAAAAAGAGTACTTTTGCATCCTCAGACATTATTTAGCTCTTCAAGCTCAATGCAAATACTAGAGATTACCTTTTCCACAATTTAAATTAAATAAAAGTCATTATGCAAATGTCATGAAACTAAAGCTCTGATTTATAAAGCATCTCTTTTTCCATTCAAACTTGCCTAATGTCTTTCTCTCAAGTATATTGATACATTGATTATAACTGATGGAGAAAAAGACTGCTTTAAAAACAGCTTAGACAGTTAATCCAGCAGCTCCATTCTTTCTCTGAGGTGGTTGGTGGTGGATATTGGTTATCCAATATTTTATATTTATAAATATATATATTTATATAAATTATTTATATATATTATTTTGTAGGATGTCTTCCTACAAAATGAATCTTTTACAAACATGTTGGCTTTTTTGTGCAGTGAAAATCCTGTATATCTGAAAAAGCAGCTGGAATCAAGAGGAAGAATCAGTCTCATACAGTTTGTCAGAAATTTTTGGGCCACTATGAGGCAGAAGATCACAACTTAGGAGCCTTTTATTCCTTTAGTAACTTCCTTCATGGTGAATGATTTCATGCTGCAATGAATAACTTAGTTGATGTTCTGTGACACCATGTCCCACATATCATAACAATCTATTTCCCAATAAATATGTGTGAGGCCTGAGTTGAGCTGCTCTTATATCACCTACAGTTTAAGCATCTCAGTAACTTTGTATGAGAAGTATAAAGTATCAGTGAAATACAATATCCATCAAAAACTTTTTGTATATGGTGCTGCTTACCTCATTGCTATGTTTCTAATCAGACCTTGGCTTTTGGTGGAAGGCACCTTCTTGCAGATGAAAAAAGAATTTCTCAACAAGCAGATTATTGAATAGCACATGACTTCGCCATTCATCTGATTAGCCCACTGATAGGAATCATAAGACATTTGAATAAATTATAGACGAAAGAAATTTTGAATATGACCTCTTCTTTCCCAGAAATAATCTATTTCTATCTTGCTTTATCAATAGGACACAGTGTTTCCTTAAGATTAAAAAAATTTGACATGAATTTGGAGAAGACAGGCTTCTTCTTTGGTTTCTGTATCATGTGAATGGCTTTCTCCTTGCTGCCACAGTGCTTAAAACCAAAGATAAACATCACAAACTGATGGTGTTGACCCCCTAAGAGGGTTCAGTGCCATTTCCATTAAATTAAAGTGCATGGTCTAGAAGCCCAGAAATCGGCACTTTTTCCTTCTCAACCCTCCCTTACATTTGACAGCACAATTTCCATCAGATAAATTCTCCACAGGTAACCTTCCTGGGGCCAGAGGCAGACTGCCAATCTTCTTGTCTTCCTAACCTACTCAAAATTGCTCATGTTGGGAAAGTAAGGCTACAAATAGATTTGCATTCAATGCTTCTGTTTCCATAGCACTTTTTCCCAGCTATGGAAGCACATACAAGAGTTGTCATGCTTAAAAATGGCTATCGTTGGGAAATATTTCAGGAGCTTGTAATTCTTCCTTGGATCACAGCTCTGCTGTACACATTTGTAGAAAATCTATTTTTTATTTTCAAGAAAAGTTCTGTGTCATTTATTTTTTCAGAGTTCCCATGAAAACAGCACATATATTAACAAATCCACAGCTGATCAACATACCACATCCTGATGTCATGTGTTAATGTGTTCATACTTCTAATCATATAAAATGATAGATATTTACAAATGTCCATGTTTGAATATACTAATGCACTGTTAGCTCACGAAAATTCTGTCCTTTCCCAGAAAGCACTTTGAATTCAGCAAATAAAACCAAGAAGCTTCTGAACAGATCTAGTATGAAACTCTCCTCACAGGTCTTTTCACTATAACAATGCAGCTCTTCATATTGCTACTGCTGTGCTACTTTTTAGAGCACTTTCCATGTTTTTAAGGCTTTAAATTCAGCTTCCTCACCTCTGTGTTTTAGTTTGCCAATAAAAATAAACTTGTAATTTCTCTTATGCCTGGTATGTCTCCACAGCTATATTATGTTACTGCTGGTTATTGTCATTTGCATGAGAATATGCAGGATCCCCCTCATGCATGAGCAGTTCAGTTGTGTTAGATGTTTTAGATAAAACACCAGAGTACCAAGGAGCTTCCAATCTGATACCTGTATTTTTTTGTGACTCTTGTTGAAAGTCCTATAATGTACCTAAAGACTCATGGTACTGTCCACAGACTGAGAAATCTGGCAGCCTAATAAGACACTTATTATTCACTTATTACACTTATTATTCACTTATAATGAACATCAAATTTCCTTGGGTGTTGGATTGCAAATTCCTTTTTCATGCAATACTCCTACATTTTCATACAGATTATTCTAGCATGGTGCTTATAATTATTTAGGCAGAGAGTATTTTCCCAGGGACTTATAAAATGAAGTCCTGCCTTCAGTAATGTTATCTTAGAAAACCTGCTATGTGAAATACTGACCTAGACTGGGAGCACTGATTTTTACAAGGTGGTGTTTTTTTCCCTCTCCTACTTTCTTCATTACAGGACAGGAAAGATTTGGAAACATGACCAGGGTGTATTACAGAGAGGCTATGGGGGCGTTTATTGTCTTTGATGTTACAAGACCTGCAACGTTTGAAGCAGTGACAAAATGGAAAGAGGATTTGGACTCTAAGTTGGTTCTTCCAAATGGCAAACCTGTGCCAGCAGTCCTTTTAGCAAATAAATGTGACCAGGGAATAGATGTTCTTATGAACAACGGCATCAAGATGGATCAGTTCTGCAAAGAGAACGGGTTCGTGGGCTGGTTTGAAACATCAGCCAAGGTAATGTTTATGTTTCTTTTCAAATGTTTCTAAGGACAGAGAAATCAACTCCTAAAATAGTTAATTTGATCTAAATGTACACCTTGAAAAGCTTCTCTCTTGGTGGTATTAATTAAAGGTGGATTTGTAAATATATAGTATGCATTTCTATTTCTTTTAGGTCTTTTATTGCAAAATTCTGAAATGCAGCTGTTGTAATATGTAAAGTATGTACCCAGTCAACAGGTTACTGCACAATAGCCTGGGGAGGAAGATTACCTTAGGCAAGGCATAAAAGCTACCTCTTATGCATGTTAATAGGATGTTTTTTATCATCCTCAATGTTCAATATTATCTCTAAATATTTAAATAACCACTTTGCCTGAGAAATGCTGATTTGAGACAAGAGATTCATTGCCTTAGATCCAAAATAAAGTCAGTCCATTGTAGTGCTTGTACAATGTTCACTGTTATAAGCTCTCATTCTCAAAAGCCTTTTCAAAAAAATCACATATCTGGGGAGTAAGGAAATATCAGTGGTCAAAGTGCTGAATGAGCTACTCTGAGGTTCGATTCTTTGCCTTGGTACAGATTTCCTGAGTGCATGGAATATTGAGATAAAAATCAGAAAGGACACTCAGACTTTCAAATTATAAAAGGCCTAAAGTACATTGGTACTGTCAATCAATTTAAGTTGTCTCAGATAATTTCAGTTCATGCAGGATTTGGAGAGCTAGCATGTGAAATATTGATTCAAATACAACAATTCATTGGATATTGTGTTGATTGTATCCTCCTATCATGAAAGCTGGTGTCATCATTGACAGCTCTGGGGAACTTTTAGATATTTGAAATGTAAACACTTTGGTTCTGGTTTAAAGTAAATTTTTAGTAGTCTGAAAGCCAAAATGCTACATTTGATTGTTTAATTCTTTTTAAACACTGTATATAAGATACTGAAGAGCTTTTAGGGTGCATATTTGTGTTTCACTACTCTGGTCTTGACACCTTCTTTAAGCAATAATATTTAAAAGGTGTTTCACTTGTAATCAGCAGAAGTAACAGCAAGGGAATAACAGCATATCCCAGACTGCCTCAATCATTGCATGAATTCTGGACTGGGATGGCAGCTTAACAGTACTTAAAAGGAGTTTATAACAAAGATGGGAACAAACCTGTTATGAGGACCTGATGTGATAGGACAAGGGGTCATGGTTTTAAACTAAAAGAAGGTAGATTTACACTAGAGATAAGGATTTTTTTTTTTTTTTTTTTTTTTTTTTACAAGGGTGCTAAAACACTGGAAAAAGCTGCCCAGAAATGGTGGATGCTCCATCCCTGGAAACATTGAAGGCTAGATTGGATTTGGCTCTGAGCAGTCCGATCTAGCTGAGAATGTCCCTGCCCTGGCTGGCAAGTTAGGCAAGATGGCTTGAAGAGGTCCCTTTCAACCCAAACCATTCTATGATTCTATGATTTTATGTCTTTGTAATTTACATCATTGCTTCCCTACTGAATGGGTCTCAGATCTAGCCACTGTTTCTTCAAAATGCCATTTATAGGGAGAAATTTTGGTGTAGGCAGCTGTAAACTCTCTTGCTCCACATCAGGGCACTTCTTGTTCCTTCATGTGCAGCACCTGGTTTGTATTCAGGTCTGTGGGTCATCTGCTGATTTGTGTTGGGTGAGGCCAAGAGAATCCAGTATTCCTCCTTATGAAAAACTACATTTTACTAGGAGAATGGAATCTGTACCCTGAATTCCATACATCAGTCCCCAGCAAGCACATGTCCACCACTCAAAAAGGACAACCACATTTATTGTGCCAAGGGTCATTTCAGGTCATGACAGAAAAGGAATATGCAAATGATTTCAAAGATCTCAGAGAGGTTTTACAACGATGATGGAGCAAGTCTGAGGCAGAACTATGGAAGTATAAAAGATGTAAAAAGGACATACATTTTTTAAAAGTCACAAAAGAGGAAATTTTTCCAAGTTTCTCCTAGCTGCATAGAATTAAGATTTTCTGGTTTTTTAGACATGGTAAATACCTAGATTCTTCCTACACTATTTGAATCCAAAACCCAAGCAGTCCCCAGGTTGCCAATGCAATCATGTAGGAACAGAAAAAAAATCCAGCTATGACAAAACTTGTTTTCAAAAGCCACTCAGAAGGGAATGGTGGGAGTTGAGGGCACACAGCTGTTATCAGATCCTTCTCTGCTGCTATACACCAGAGGCTAGGACCTGCTGTTCTGCAATCCACACACCTGATTTCCACACAGAATTGGAGGCTGCTGACTTTAGAATTACACAAAGAGCCATTCCAGTAAAGATGATAGAATCACAACATTTAAACTAAGTTAGATCAAAATAATTTCTCCACTTGGTCTAAGTTCTAAAGTAAACCCTACACTTACTTTTCTAAACAAAAGTTATTATTACTACTATTTTAGAATTCCGGATTGTATTCTGATATGTACCTAGTATTCTTTCAGCCTAGGGCATCATAAGTAATTGAACTTGGGCCTGGGAAAAATAAATAACTTACTCTGTTTGCTACAGAGAATGGAAGATCTTCTGAAGCAGAATAAGATGAACAAAGGAGTCATCACATTGCAGCTAACAGTTTTAGCAGTTCAAATAAGTAATAACTCTCTTTTTGTGGTACCCTGGAATAATTAGATCTCCTGAGATTTTCCAGAGATGTGCTTGGAAATGTTAAAGCCTTGAGCAAACTGAATACAATTTATGCATTTTGGAAAAACAAAGGTGATAACTTATAAAAATAATATATTTTCATTATGGTTGCCTTGCATGCCATATATGTTCCTACCATATTTCAAGCTGTCAATGATTTTAAGCTTTTGTCTGTAGCATTGGAAAATCACTATATTATTCCCTGGTGCTATTTTTATAAGTTAACAGCTCCAATATAAAATATTTGAGCCACCTAATACAGTCCTATTATTAGTTTTGATTCTTACATTAATCTGAAGGAAATAACGCTCTTTCAGTCTTCCTCTGCCTACAAAGACAGAAGATTTTGTTTGGACAGTTTTCCATGTGAGAAGGACCTTTTTGGGCAACACCACCTCACAGTATAGTCACAAGTTACATTATTGCCATATATCCGGTGGTGAGCCTGGTCTCTTTTATATCTGCATGTCTACTTCGCTTTTATTGTTTGCTGTGTAAGAGGCACATCCCCAGAAAATAACCCTTAATAGTAAATTCTTTAATAAATTCATGACCATAACTATTGTGAAAGATTCATTCTTTTAAAGGAAGGAAATTTCTTCTTCCTGTCACACATTTAATTATCCAGCACATGGCCAGAGCAGCTGAGAGCTCCACTCACATTTCCAAGCCTTTAAACTGTTTTCACCACCATTCCTAGTTCAAAGAGGTGAGCTTTTGACTTGAATTAGAAAAGAAGCAATTTCAAGCTTATTATCACTTTATAATGAAAATGGAACTTGTGCAACAAAATAGACAAGTCAGGTAAAACTAAGTGTGCTTGAACGTACCTAATTCAGAAATAACTTGAAATACCTGATGACTGGCCATGGCTGTGCTGTTATTATGCCTGAGTTCCTCTTTTCCCTGCTGTGGTTCTGCTGTCAGCAATACAGAATTAGATGAAAAGACATTCATGTTTTGTCCAAATTGTCCAGAAAGGCTGGTAGCTGTGCTTTTCAGATCCTTACAAAACTAGGTGAAGCACACAGCTTCTTGTCTCCTGAGCATCATGGCCTGGAGACTGATGAGCAGTCTGAGTCTCTGGACTATTTGGATACATTCTATTTGTACCAGGACAGTGTTATAGAATTTTTCTGCCTCTAAATAATGTAGATAATAAGATGTCCTTTATTCAGCTTTTGTTTGACAGGTGAATCAGCATAGATTCAGAATGAGTTGGGTTGGCAGGGACCTTAAAAATCATCCGGTTGCCCCTAAGTGCTGGGCTAGCAATCGAAAGTCCTCCTTGCCACTGATCTTCTGTGTTACCTTCAGAAAGTCATTCTCTCCTCTGTTCCAGCCTTTTTTTCAAAAAGCAAGGACATTAATTCTTCCTGTTTTACCAGGAATTCACTGTTTTACTGTGAGTAATCCAAGCTCTACTAGCCCTTGTTTAAATCACAGATTCTTCAGTTCTTTTGACTGGACAATTACTATGAAAGATAAAAAAGCAAGCTATGCAGTAGACTTGTAGAGGAATGGGATAAGAAGTTCTGATTTCCATAAAGAAAAACAAGGTTTGGACATGTATTTGAATTAGGCAGACACTTTAAACTAATCTGCTGATCTGGTAGCTTAAATCCAAGCAATCCATTTGAGACTGCCAGACCCAGTTAGGAATGTGTGGCCCAATAGATTGTCTTTTTAATTCACTAAAAAAAGTCTAACCAATCTCACTGTACAGTCTTAGAAAATATTTCAGATTCTGCCATAAAGCAAGAAATAAAGCTGACATTTAAAGTGGGAGGTTTTGTTTCAGATGTACAGTCACTTTGTGCAGAATCCTCTGCAGAGTTTGTTTCCTGTAATTAAGAGGAGTTGTTTCAGATTGTCCTATGGGTATTAGAACTGTCCTGTAGTTCTCTGGATCACATTTATGAAATGCATTATTTAGTGCTGTCCCAAAACTGGAAATTCAGAGAATCACAAAATTGTTGAGATCAGAAGGTCATTTAGAGAAATAATTTTTTTGCAGGATATTCAACCAGCTGTAAGAATTCAATCACACAAATGATCTTGTTCTCAGAGTTGCAGTCATGGGAATTCACATCCATTAATTTCATGTTCATGCATCTAGATGGCTTTTGACTTGTATGGCTGCATTTCCCTAGAAACACCACTGCAGGAATACAGCACACCATCTTAATAAGGCTCTGTTCCCTGCAGTTTCCAGGGAGTTCTGCTAAGGGAGCATGTGGAGTCATTTCCTCAGAGTACTAGCTCTAGGGGAGTGCAAGTTAAAGCATCTTTCAAGACATTTCCTTGCTCCTGGATTTTAGTGCAGTATGGAAATAAAATGTGGAAGCTATGAGCCTCTCACTAGGCTCCTATCTAATACCTGGATATTTCACAATTTGTGAATGTTTGCTTATGGGAAGTCAATTGCCTTCAAATGCAGTAGTAGTCTAAGGTCATGTCTCTAGGCAGAGCTGATTTAGAGCTCCCCAAGCGCTCTGTGCCTGCATTCACACTGTTCTTCACCCTCGTTTTCAAGACTCAGATTCAGTAAGAGGGAAAAACTGTCAATTTATAAAGGGAATAGCATTCTAACAGAAAACAGCCAGATAGTCAAATCTAAGATATGTATATGGCAAAGAAACAAAAAGTTCTTTCATCTGAAAGTGAGACAGGCACTTAAAACTTGCCATGGCCTTTATTTGTCTAGAAAGAGCTAAAAGCCAGTCTAATCTGTGGGAACTTATTTCCTATATTAAAATTGAATGCCCTAAATGTTAATGTTCTGCATCTGCAGTAGAGATGGAAATAAGGGGGAAGGTAATCCAGAATGCAAATCAATTGCTGAGCCTGTGTACTGCTTTGAGTCACATTCAGTAATGTATTTATTTTCCCTTTAGTTGATTGTTGCTTACAAGACATTATTTCCAATAGCAAATAGTTCAAGGGTTTTAAATAATTCAGCTCTCTTTCCCTGACTTCAGTTGCTATCCTTTCCATAAAACTGCCCTTTGAAAGTATATCTTTTAATAAGATCGATCTACAAAGCAAACACTAATTTCATTTATGTCCTCCAGTGTTCCTTTCTGGATTTCAGAGATTACTCAGAGTTATTCTCTTTGCCTTGTTTTGTTTGGTAATAGAATAGAGTAGTGCATTCTTATTTTCACTTTTACATTCCTTCTTGATGAGGCTAGGAGAAATACCAGCACAAGCAGTCAGGCATTGACACAAAAGCAGGGTTCAGATCCTTGTTCTGGAAGATTTTGGCATATTGATGCAGGATAAATCACTTAGGGATGGATTCACAACTCAGCTCTTGCACTGACTGGGATGCTGGGGTTTACTGAGCCACACAGAAATGGGCTAGGCACCTCAGGGGACAGGGAAAGGCAAGATGTGTGGGAAAGGCTTTCATATAGGCTGGAACGCTGAGTCAGGAATACAGGACTGATAAAGACACCATCATATGGGTAAGATCCTTTTTGGTCTTGCAATAAAAGCTCTCTCTTAGGAGAGAGGTTCCCTGAGAAAGGAAAGTGTTGCATATTTTACTTTATAATGTGAAGACTTCATTCCATGCCATCTCCCACGTCCCAACTAGCCACCACATGCTGGACCAAGTTTCATGTGGCTCTGCATTTTCTCCTTTTGACAAATGGCCATAGCAGCACTTCCCTATCACAGAAAGCTGCTGTCCAGATAAACACATCAAAGTGCTGAGTAATACCAGCCTCAAAAGCAATGTAGGGAGAAAGAGTGTCTCCTGTGTTTGGAGAACTGTGAAGATAAAAGTGGCCTCAGTGAAGACGAGGAGAGGAGAGGAGAGGAGAGGAGAGGAGAGGAGAGGAGAGGAGAGGAGAGGAGAGGAGAGGAGAGGAGAGGAGAGGAGAGGAGAGGAGAGGAGAGGAGAGGAGAGGAGAGGAGAGGAGAGGAGAGGAGAGGAGAGGAGAGGAGAGGAGAGGAGAGGAGAGGAGAGGAGAGGAGAGGAGAGGAGAGGAGAGGAGAGGAGAGGAGAGGAGAGGAGAGGAGAGGAGAGGAGAGGAGAGGAGAGGAGAGGAGAGGAGAGGAGAGGAGAGGAGAGGAGAGGAGAGGAGAGGAGAGGAGAGGAGAGGAGAGGAGAGGAGAGGAGAGGAGAGGAGAGGAGAGGAGAGGAGAGGAGAGGAGAGGAGAGGAGAGGAGAGGAGAGGAGAGGAGAGGAGAGGAGAGGAGAGGAGAGGAGAGGAGAGGAGAGGAGAGGAGAGGAGAGGAGAGGAGAGGAGAGGAGAGGAGAGGAGAGGAGAGGAGAGGAGAGGAGAGGAGAGGAGAGGAGAGGAGAGGAGAGGAGAGGAGAGGAGAGGAGAGGAGAGGAGAGGAGAGGAGAGGAGAGGAGAAAATAAAACTAAAAATAAGTCTGAACTTCAGCAATCGTCACAATTCCTGTGCTGTTCTTTTGCAGGACAAAGCCTGGAGGTGACAGTTATGGCATTTCAACACAGAGACCCACTGAAAGATATTTTTTCACTCCACTGTATCACCCATATTTTCTTTC
Organism: Cyanistes caeruleus; assembly: GCF_971803275.1. Classification (NCBI taxonomy): domain Eukaryota; kingdom Metazoa; phylum Chordata; class Aves; order Passeriformes; family Paridae; genus Cyanistes; species Cyanistes caeruleus. The sequence goes on from NC_141703.1 coordinate 80,597,921, forward strand.
ATTTTTGAAACATAATTAATTTTATTTTTAGGTATAATTGAGGCAGTTTACATGTCTCAATACCATTAGTAGGATGTCTGTGATTATTCCTCTCTGTCCAATCTTATGCTCTGATTGTTGGTTTCTTCATGTTTGAGTGGATTTTCACTTTCTCCTTTGTCTCTTTCCTCCCCTTGATTGCCTTTCAACACTCCATGTGCTCTAAAATCACCAGGCCTCTGGATGTCTGTGTTTGGATAGCAGATCACCTTCTACTGTCTGTAGCTCTTTCACTGCCTAGCAGAATATAGATTTTTCTTTTGCAAAACACACTCTAGGAGGAGAAGTGGAGAAATCAATATTTCATTAGTCAGACCAGAATACAGCAATGTCTCATCTGCAGGTCTAGGATGCCACAGGATTAAGGTTGTAAAAAATGGCAGTAGTAGCATCAGAGAGGAAGTGGTCAAGGCAGGGATCTGGGACAGCAGGATTTGCTTTGTTGGCATGACCACAGGCTCCTTGCAGCAGGTGACTTAACATATTACTTCTCATCCATGCTGTGTGCCAGTTGTCATCTGAACCACAGGAGCAGGCTGGAGCTAGACATAAACTCAAAACCGGCTGTGCTGTCAGCCAGGGTCACCCTTCCTCTTCCTCCCCTTGTACCCCAGCTGAAATTGTCATCCACACAGCTTAAGCAGTTCATATAAATGTTAAGGAAGAGAAAATTCCTCTCTAGACTCAGGAGAGTACTTTTTATTCATTCCCTCTTTTTTTTTTATTTTTCTTGTTTGAGTACTGGCTGGAGCATTTTTATTTTTCTGCATTTTTAGGCTCATGTCTGGCACATGGACTTCCATCTGTCACCAGCAGGGATGAGGGGTATCCACCTATACCCATTTTATGCTTTTGTGGGCTTGGCTCCTTCCCCCTTTCCCAATGCTGTAAAATGGTAGCCACTGAAAAAGAGGGTTGCTGTTAATACATCTGAACTTTAATCAATTTGGGCAGACTCTTAGGCAGTGTCTAAGACATTATTGAATAAACACATGTTGTCATTTCAACACAGAAGCAGCACATGGGCAAATGAAATGCCCATCAGTCCATCACAAAAGCACAAAAGACTTTTACATTCCTGTTTTTGTACATTTAAAAATCCTATTTTGGCTTCAGTTTTCCAAGCACTGAGAGATGTTTTTCATTGTCTGTTTGCTTGTTTTTTTCCTAATAAAATTTCACAGTGGTCTGAAAAGGGTTTTCAGTGCATGCCTGAGGAATTTTCTAGCCTGGTCTGAGGGAGCCATGTGATACTGAAGAATTTTAACATCTCAGTATAGAGGTGATTCCCAGTTCCATATTACTTTCTAGAGGTTACAATGTACATTACTTTTCTAAATAGTAATTTAGAGAATTTAAGAATATTTTCCAAAGTATTGGGGGTTTACAACTTCCCGATATTCTTTACATACGAAATATTTAAGTTCATGTGTGTCATTGAAGGAACCTGTGAAATCTTGCACTAATTAACATATTTAGTTAGATCCACACATTTTAGTTAGATCCACTTTACTTTGGTGGAAAGGGATGGGCAATGGAATTTGTGGAGTTTCGCCAATGATTTCAAGGGGATTGGACGAAGTCAGTCTCACAGGATCCATTCCTTTAGCTTTTGATTTTCCTATAAATATGTCTTCTCTACTGAAACACACATTTCTTTCTTTTATAGCTAGTTTATGGCCTCAGTACAGCAGGCTCCAGATTGGCATCCAGAGGGACCTGGACATGCTTGAGAATTGGGACTAGATGGCATTTAACTGTCCCTTACAATCAAAACCATTCTATGACTCAGTGATTCAGCTTGAAAACCTGGGTAATCTTAGGCTGCAAACAAAATGTCTTTACTGAGCAAGAGTAGTGTGTGCCTATACACAAATGTATGCCTATATATCAGTACACATTTCCATATGGATGTATGTGGATGTGTGATAAAATTTCCTAAAAAGATTGAAACTACAGGGGAGTTTCTATCTCCTGCCTTATAAAATAAGTAATCAATGCCAATAGTTACACTGGAAGAGTGCTTTTTATGCCAGAAAGCCTGACTTTTCATTCCAAACATATTGGTGGCTATTATTAAACATAAATAAATAAATAAATAAAATCTTTACTCAGCACTACTGCTTGTTTTCTGTGCTGCATTGAGCTGTGTCTCACTGATCAGGTGTTTCAGCTTTACTTATTCTACAAACAGGGTAAGGGCTGCTGCAAGTTAAATGTCCAGTTGTTAGCAGGCACATGTAGGAAAAGATGTGCTTTAGCCTTCATTTTAAGTGCCTAGAGGATTTCTGTCCTACAAATCAAATCAGCAGTGATATATCTCTTCTGAAGCAGTGTATCAGAGGTGCAGTGCATTGCAGTCAGCCTCAACAAGAAATAAGGCAGGACTCCAAATCATAAAGAATTTTTTTTTCTGCTTTGTGAGTAATTTGAGATTGTATCGTTTTTCAGTGAAACTGGTCCACCACAGGTTTCATTGTGAGCACTGCATACAGAAATCTTGAAACTGTGGGAAAGGCTTTAAAAAATAAGTGCTATACATGGTTGTAATTGCTGGTAGGTAATTAACCATTTGGAAATGAGCAACCATTATTCAAGCAGTGAAATATGGTCTCTGGAGATTTATTTCAGGCACTGGTCTTCAACACCTTCCTGGCATTTGTTGTTTTTTGGTTTTTTTTAGTTTGTTGAAGCAATCAAATCACCAAGAGATTGAGGTAATTTAAAATCAGCTCTGTGTACATTTTAAAAGAGATATGTATCATAATACATATAAAACTTAACCAACTTCAGAACTCCAGTAAGCACTATTTAACACAGTCAGTTTTGAAAACTGTTTATTAAGGTAAGTAACTTTTGATGTTGCTGAGAGAAAAGTTTAATTATGCACAGGAAATATGCAACATGGTTTACTTAATATTGACTAATCAACCTCTCTTTCTCTTTCACTTGCAGGAAAATATAAACATCAATGAAGCTTCAAGATGCTTGGTGAAACACATAATTGCTAGTGAGAGTGATCCAGTTCAGTCTGTCGAACCAGATATTATAAAACCACACTTGAATTCCTCCAAGATTGTCAGTTGTTCAGCTTGCTTTAAATCCTAAGAGACTTCCAGGCAAGAGCTGAACAACTATGATTCACAATTTATACTTTATTCAAAGAAACCAGCCTGCCCACATTTTCCCTAAGCAGATTGCCATTTTCTTAAAAATACATTTAAATTTTACCTTTCTTTTTTCAGCTAAAATTTATTATGAGATATTCATTGATAGCAACTGTTCAAAACTCTCTTTGGCTGTTGGTCAAACAAGACTCATATCAAACCCTCTTTCTTTGCAATGTGGTTTCTGAAAACTGTTATTTATGATGTGACTGTGGCAGCACCTTAATTGTCCATTGATTTCCAGGGTGTTTTCTCAGTATCTTGACCAAGGAAATGTCATCATTGCACTCTTTGTCACCCCTCAAACTTGAACTATCTTGTTTCATATGAAGAAGGTGATGATGAAAACAAAGTTGAGCAGTTCAGGAAGAGATATCAAGAATGCTCACACTTAAATATTCCCATTGCAATTTCAGTCTCCTGGATGCAGTGCCAGGACTGAACATGAAGGAACATTTCACATCATTCAGTTCTCCAGAAGATCTGAGCTTCTGAGACAGATGAAGAATTGGCTCCCTCTTTCTGAGGAATTGCACCCTCATAGTTGATAGCATTATCTTAAATGAAGCAAAGTGGAACAAGTCAAGGGTGAGGGGTGACAAAACAGGCAATCAAAGGTACAGTCTCCTGGGTGAAGATCAGGGCTTTCAGAAAGGGTTATCTATTCTATAAAGCTGGCATTTCCTCTGGAAAGCACACATTTATTTTTTCCCTGTCTCTCATCCCTCACGCCACAGATATCCCTGTGTGTTTAAACTGTGTGTATTCTGTAAGTCCCAACATGCCTCCCTTCATTATGTTTGTGCTCATGAGAAAATTCACTATCCACAATGTAACATCACAGCACGACTTTTCAGGAATCCATCTGTGTTGAGTAGAAGGGTATTTGCTTTCTGAAAACATTCTTCTAAAATGTATATGAATGATCACAGGAAGCAAGCAAAATGAAACAGTCTTAAGAGACACTTCTGGAAGATGTGAAGAATTTATTGAGCCATACTGTGGAAATGAAAATGTTGATTTTCACAAAAAATCAGGTTGGTGGAGTCACTCAGAGAAGTGTGTCTAGACAAGTAGTCTTGACATCTGGCTGCAAGCCCGTTCAAGACAAACTTTGCCTCTATCCTGCCATAGACAAATCACTTGCATTTTCTATTCTTACTCAGACTTTTCCTTCCTAAACTGTGATCTCTCAGTTGCAGGAGCTGTCTTCAGAGACAGGTTCCTCTTAGAGAGGTGTAACAGCATGGAAGGGAGGAGACAAAATCTCATCATGCCTTATGTTTGCAGATGTCACTGCAATACTTCACTGAACGCTTAGTTGGAAATGAAGGAGTGAAATTCTCAGTCTAGTGAATACCTGCTGCATAGGAAAAATGAAAAAAAAAAAATTCCTCAAGCTGACCTTATATTGTGAGACCTATGATGTTCATGTGCCTGTAAAATTCATCCTACTTGGCAATATAAGGTTTATGTTTGGACTCAGAGTTTTTTTCCCAACCTAAATGATTCTGTGACATTGTGCCTCTGTCGGTAAAGGCTTTGTTCCTATATAGGCACTGCAGACAAGAGCTACATTTCTCTCCCTGGAGAGCCAGGGACAGAGACATAGCTCTTTATGTGCTCTTCCTAAAGCCTTCAATTTTTCTCACAGAATTTTGGAAGAAGAAAGCAAAATGTCTAGTTTTAAAAATAAAAATTCACATCCAGAATTAATCTGCACAGACATAGATGTGTGGATACACATATATATATAATGAGCTGGCTTTTTTGAGGGTAATTTTCAAGTTGTCTTGGATGCTGTGTTATCCTTTAATACCTGTGTTCAACATCCTTTAACTCCTGCTGTGATCTGTGTCAAATACCTTAAGCTTCCTGCCTCAGCTTCCTCATCAGTAAAACAGGGATCTATGTACACACCTACCTCACAGCACTCCCTGAAAGTTACTGTTGGCACCATGCCTTGGGAATACAAGTTCTACAAATGCCAAGCTCTGACACTGCTCAGAACGATATATGAGTGCCCTCTAGCATAAATACATGGTGCTGTAAAGCCTTAGTGTTCTAAATCTGTCAAAGGCTTGCCCGTGCTACAAAAATTTGCTGCAATTATTACACCTCAGTTAAGCTGGTCAAGCTTATAAAGCAACGTGTGACTGCATGGGATGATCAGATTGGCTGCAGATGGTCTGCAAGTGGAAACTGTGGCTGCACAGATGTCATGGTACTAGTTTAATAATCTCAGCAACAAAGCTGCAATTCAGAACCAGTGCCACGTCACTTATTCCTAATGTAAAGCATCATTTAAGTCAAGTTATATGGGTGCCTTATTAAGGATAACAATTCATATCCTGAGCCAATACTGTGGAGGACACAAGGAACTAGATATTTCAGATAGCTTCTAAAGGGATAATTTTTCATGAGTTGAGCCCCACACTTCACTTATAAATCTGTAGGTCTCAGGTGAAACAGGAAATTACCATTTCATCCAGAAATACTTTTATGCCCAACTCACAACAAACCTGGTAGTTCCTAATGTATTTTGCTTATCTTCATATCACCTTTATTTGTTGGCTTCTAGCATTGCTCACTAAGCATAATGGGAATTTCCACAAGACTTTGAGAAATATGGCTAAAGATGTGGTATAGCAGTAATTAAAACAACCCTGTATAAATGAAACACTTAGATGACATATAGAGATGTTTTTGTTCTGCACTCTATTGTATAAACCTGTCCTGCACTCTGTATTGTATAAAGTTTTAAAGTATGAGCTCATTATCTGCTCCATAATATTTCTGCTGTGTCAGGTTCCACTGCAGTCACTTCTTGGGCAGATTTTCCACCTCTGGAAATTCCTGGAGGACAGAATGTGGACAACTGCTAGACTAAGGACTATACAAACTGTAAGATCTAAAGTCATATAGATTTACACCACAAAAATTAGAACAGTATCACAAAGAATCAGGCCTCCTTAGGAGGTTACATAATTACATATGTTCATTTTTATTTGTACTAAAGTGATAAAAATCTGTCAAGTCTTTTTCTATAACATAATAAACGTGTGAATGCAACCTGACTATCTAGAAAACAGAGCCTTTTTTCAGAGGAGGTTGTTGTAGGCAGGCCAGAATAAAAGCTTTAATTTAGAATTAATGAGCTCCATTTGTGCCAATACCATTTCAGGAAATGTAAAGTTTAATTATACTGTGTCAGTCCCTAAAAGGTTGGATTTTCTTAGGTTTTTTGATGCACTCTGCGCTGTGTCCTCTTTGCTGGCCTCCAAGGACCAGGCATCTTAATCACATGTCCATTTCAAAATTAAACATTTTCTCTTTCTGTTTGCAATAAGTAATGAACAATGAGTCTCAATTGCCTCGCAAATGGGCAGAGGTACTGCAAAGTGGAATTAAAATTCATTTTCATTCTAGGTCTCAAATACGCCCCTCTGGGTGTCCCAGCATCTCAAGCCACATGTTGATGAGTGAGGGAGGGGTGCTGGACATGAAAGATCATCCTAAAAAAAACATCCCAAAGAAAACAGTGGCTGAACATCTTCACCCCCAGACACCATTTGCAACACCAGTAATGACAGAATGTCTCATTTTCTGTATCTGAAGCTCCATACAAAAAACTTTCCTGATCCTAAATACTTTGGGAAGCATATACATATCACAGATAGGAAAATGGATGCAGTGAAAGATAAATACTCAGTTATTCCAGAAAGATCATAATTTATTTGACCAGGTTCAGCTTTCAATAGAAAGCCATTTGGAAAACTGAAAATCAGGCTTTGTTATTCTTTCACACCATTTTTTTAGATAATGTATTTTTAATAACTTTTCTATTCAGGAATAGCAGTTCCAACTGTACTTTATGCATTCAGCTTGAATTGTTGTACATCAATATTTTAAATTCAGATTTTTTTTCTCTGTCTTAACCTACCTGACTATATAAAATGGGGAGGGAGGGAAAAGGGGAATGAGAATGCACACCTTTAAACAGCGGTGTTGTTTTACTTCTTGAAACAGCTTTTCTAGCTGGATGAAGTGAAATTGGTAAACAGATGTGGGAAATTAATTTAGTGTCAATTGCCAGGAAACAGTCAATCAAATTATCTTTTACTGCACCAATATTTATGCATGTGACCGCAGGTTCTATTGTAATAAAAGATGGTATTTCTGACAAAACATGGAATATGAGTAATTTGTAAAATTAATTCATTAACCAAAATAGGCACATACAAGTAGCCATAAGACAATTCAGCATTCCTCATATATAGCAAATTTATGACATATATATATGTCTTTTTTAATAATTTGATTTATACTGCTTACATTCTGTACAACCTGTCTTTTAAACCATCCAGGTTTATGTTTGACTTTGGTTAAAGGGTTACATATCTGAGACAGAAACCTTCCACCTTTTCTCCCTATTTTATACCCAATTCTAGATGCAACTTTTATGGCTCTAGGTCTTCAAAGAATCTCAGTTCAAAGTTTGATTTTACAGGCAGAATTTTTGGCTCATGAATAGATGCATCATCAGTTTGGAGGCTCATTAGTAACCACAGGCTCAATTCTTGGAAGTCTGGCTGGGTAAAAAATGGCTTAAATATGTAAAATGGATACCTGCATGTCTAGGACATAATAACTGCATTTTTCTTCAGCTGTTAAGACAAGTTGGTACCTGCAGCAGTGTTACACACTTGACTTTTCACGATTCCCGAGACAGATTGTTTTATTAATTAAAAAAAAAAAAAAAAAAAAAGTGATTGCATGCAGTGGCAGTCTAGTATTTATTTTACAATTGTCAGCTTTTCTGCTAAAAAAGCAAAAATATTAACATTCTGGTTTAACTGACTTTTTTAATGATGCAACCTGACACTCTCACACCCCATGGCTGGGGCCGCTATGAGACGCTAAACAAATCCGCAGTACTTGGTGGCACAGGTGCACCTACACTGACCACATCTCTCAGGAAATACATTTGGCTGCAGAATTTGGGAATGCTAATTTCCTGAAAATTATCCCCTTTACAGTTGCAGTGCATCAGATGCCTAATTAAGATTGGAATCTCTGTGTCCTATGCTTCAAATGCAGCAATAATAGTTTACAAAGATGAGATATTAAACTGAGAAAAGCCACAGCACATTACTCCAAGGAGTGGAAGCTGAGCAAATGAAAATTTCCCTGTAGGCTTCTCTGCAGGTCAACAACAGAAAGTTCTTCTAGTTTGGTATTTGTCTGGTTTCTTCCAGGAAATGAGTTTTTTTTTAAGCTACAGTAGCACAATTCCACAGCAACTGGTAACAGTCGCACCTGGCATCTACAGAGTTTACGTAGTTTTAAAATGTTTGATTTCAGAAATGGCATCTTCATTAAAGGTTTAAAAGTCAGTGGTGCCTACCTAGTGGTACATAAAGGTTAATTTGCTGTGCCATGTAACCTGCATTATAATCTATCCAGGTATCTTCTGTTTCCATGAATCCATGTGTTTGGTCTTCCCAAACTATGCAAGGAAAGGGCCACTGCAAGATGTTCCTTTAACAGTGATGCTTGTCACATCCAAAATCCTGCAAAGGAGATGAACATAATGAATGTTCATTCAGCAAGGAATAGCAAGCCAGCGGGGTCAGGGTGAACAGAAATGTCTGGGACTGATCTAGGAACAATTCAAGAAGCACTGATGCTTGACAACTTCCTCAGCAAGAAGTTTTATGAAAATCTGACACAGCATGAAGTTTTAATCACTTAGAGGTCTATGAGTTTTCTAGGGCACAAATTGATGGTTTTACTCTGTGCCTTGTGTGCCTTGAATTTTGCTTCTTTACTGGCTACCTTGCCAAAAATGTCTATTTTATTTCAGGATTTCTCTCTCTTTGGCCTTTGATGACATCTTGTCTCCTTGACTTGACACTTGGTGAGGAGCTTTTGTCAGAGTCATTAAGTCTGAGGCAGTTACTTTTTCATTTCTGCCAGGTTTCTAAGTTTTTTAATATATTTTAATGCCAACTATACTCAGACAAAGAACACGTAACCTCATATTAGCCACTGTGAAGAAAATTAATTCTATCCCAGCCAAAACCAGAACAGAGGTTCATCCAGATCACAGAGACCAAGAGAGTTGGTGTTGTTTATTCTGGAGAAGAGAAGGTTCTAATGTGAACTTTTTGTGGCCTTTCAGTACCTAAAGGGGGCTACAACAAAATTGGTGAGGGACTTTTTATAAGGAAGTGTAGTAACAGTGCAAGGGGGAATGAGTTCAGACCGAAAAGGAGTATGTTTAGATTAGCTATTAGGAAGACATTCTTTACTGTGAGGGTGGTGAGGCACTGGCATAGATTGCCCAGAGAAGCTGTGGATGCTCCATCCCTGAAAGTGTTCAAGGCCAGGTTGGATGGGGCTCTGTGCAACCTGGTCTAGTGAAGGTGTCCCTGCACATGGTAGGGGGATTGGAACAAGGTGATCTTGAAGGTCCTTTCCAACCCAAAGCATTCTGTGTTTCCATGATGCTATGATTCTGTATTCTGTACCATGTGATATCTCACTCAGCAATGAACTAGGGAGAAGGTTAGTGGCAGGAGGGGTCACTGCTTGATGGCTGTCTTGGCATCAGTTGGCTGGTGGTGAGCAATTGTTTTCATCTCCATCACTTGTTTTTCTTAACTTTTATTTAATTCTGTTATTTTCTTTTTCATTACAAATTATTGTTATTGTTGATCTGGAGGCACAAATGAGTTAAGAAAACAGAGGCAATAAGGGGCAATTAAACAAAAAAAATGCAACATTATGGGATTTTTAACCTTTGTTTAATAGCAATGTCAGATTGCTTGCTGGGTATATGCTTACTCATGGAGAAATTGTTGTGCTGCATTTTTTCATGTGCACACGCTACTAATTAATGTTAAAAGTCTGATCAAAATTTTTATTTTGCACCAATGTTTCTGGGTAACTACCCAAAAGTGATCTGTCATTATGTCTCAGCTTGTCTTTTCAACTTCAGTCTATCAGAAAAGATTCACTGCCTGGGAAAGGTGACAAAATTGAGACAGCCTCAACATATAGTCACAGTGGAACAGAAAGAGGAGGAATTCTGCCAGCAGCCTTGCTGATGAAATTGAGAAAGGAACTGAGCTGAGAGGAAAGGGAGCCAATCTCTAGATACGGCTACCCCAAATGGATTATAAAAGCTCTTCATTTCAGGCAGTTCAGACAGTAACAAATCCAGCCAGCAGAAAGCCTTAAGGGAAATTGACGAGTGGGGTTGCCTGAGATTAATGAAAACTACACAAAAAGAGCAAATTGGCAGAAGTAAGGGTAAGAGTCTGCCCTTTTATAGGTCTCATAGTTATTAATATTAAGAATCTGACATTACAGTAGATGACTTTGATGTTCTAAGGTCTCCAAGGCCAAGAATTATGCTTCCTCCTCCTGTCTCCATCTCTATCCAAGTGCAGACATTAGACTAATGGAAAAAAGTGAAATGCTCTGTCTAAAAGAGGCTGATAATCAAAACACTCAAGAAGATATAGACAGTGATTGGAAATATTGCAAACTCTACGACCAGTATAATGAAGCAAGATGAGTATTTATCATGTTCACTAGATCTACTTCTCCATCTACCCATTTTATGTGCCTCTTCCTGAAGTGTTTATTCATCTGGCTGTATATATATATATATATATATATATAGCAATCATTTTAGGGTTACCATCTCAATAAGCTCACATGCCTGGGTCACACCCCACACCCTAAGCTGCAGTCTGCTGTGGCAATGCAGAGTGCTATACCTGGAAACTCAGTGTCTTGGGGCAACTGGGGGCCTCCGATGTGGCAAATCCTCTCTGCTGGTGCTCACATTCTCTGCTTGTTCAAAGGAAATGCAAGTCCCAGGCAGTGCTTTGGGTCCTGGCAAGTGGAAACAGGGGCTGCAGCCTTAGCCCAAGCATGCATCTGAAGAGAACATAATTCCTATCTCCTGAGAAAGCCAACACACGGGAATGGGTCCAACCTGCCACACAAAGCAGCAATTTACGACTCCTGCGAAGCTCCACCTGAACTTTGATAGCACAACCCCACAAGACTCTGAATACAGACTTACCCACCACTGATTGAACTCTTTAAAGAAAGCCAGATCTAAAATGGGATGTAATCAGTTAGTGGAAGAACAAGTTCAATATCCACCATTGTAGTCTTCAAAACGCGGAGGCAGCTGCCAGCCCTGAGGTGTCCCGCTCTGCAGTGCCTCAGCTCCTGGCAGCAGCAGTGCTCCAGCTGCCTCAGCTCTGCCTCCTGCCATGCTCAGGGATGTCCCTGTGCTGACAAGGTGAGCAGTTTAGTACCCAGCTAATTCTCAGTTTTCCTCCCCCACACAGTTTAATTTCTCACTTTTCCACTGCCTGCTCTCTTCTCCCCACCTCTCCTGCTGTAGGGGCAGTGAGCAAGTGGCTGTGTGGTGTTTGGTTTCTGGCTGGGGCTGAACCAACACATCCATGGGGCTTTAGAGAAAGATAAAAAGCACAGGATCTTATGTCTCCCATTCCTGGCCTGCTGCGATAGCCAACATGGTACAAATGGACATGGTCAAAGGTTTCCTGTTTCTTAATAAATCCTGAACTTCTTGATGAAGGGTGAAAGCTTCATCACAGCTTTTATGAGCCTTATACCTCAGGTCAAGAGTCCCATGGTTGGCTTGTTGTGGAAGTACAGCTAGGAATCAAGCTTAAGATTTAGAGGTGCAAGGTCTATAAAATCTATAAAATGTCCTCTGTGGTTTTATAAGTGCTGTCTCTTTTCATTTTTATATATTGCCTCTGTGTGTTCACACATCACAAGTAAACTTTGTGAATAGAAATGAAATAGCTGCAATTTGCATTTCTGTAAAGCCAAGTTTGATTTAAGAGATACAAAAATTATAAATACATCTGGATACACATTGGTCCTCTGCTCTGAAAACAATAAAAGCATTTGTGATGTAATCTACTATCTAATAAAGAAATTAAGGAGGACAATAAAAATTTTAAAATTTGAACAGGGAGAAATTAATTTTAAAATATCTCTTAAGTATTAATAAAGATATAAGGGATAATCTTGCAGTGGGGATTCATAAAAGGATACTCTTATTAAGTAAATAATTGGAATCAGAAAAAATAAATATGTCAAATAAATGGGACTATCAGCAAGAACGTGGTGGAGCAATGTGTTGAGATGATTAAAGAAGAAACATGGAATATAGGAAATAACATGATGAAGTTTTAAAAAATTACACAAGAAAGACAACATTTCAAATTCTCAAGGGAAACAAGAAGGTATTGTAGCTCTTCTTATGACTCTTTGAGCCAGCCAGCATCAACAATACCAAATTATCCCAGGCAGATGATATTTATAAGAGAGGAAATCATTGTGCCATATATTTGTGCAGATGGCACCAAAAATCACAGACATTTAAACCATGTCTCAGATTTGTATATGCTCATTGTTCACAGAATAGATACACATGGTGTACCTGCTTCCAAGAGCTCAAATACAAATAGGTTGAATTCTGGAACTGTGGGAGCCCTGCAGTACCCCTTGAGCTCTCAGTGGGTATGTAACTGTTATACAAGGGAGACACAGAAAATACAAAATCAACAACAATGCTTCTCAAGTATTTAAAGGTCATGAAGAAAAAATGTCCCCAAATACAAGCCTGTTGATTTCAGAGTCATGAGATTCTTAAAAAAAAAATAAAAAATTATTTTATGGTTTCTGAACACTGAAGGCTTCATACAATTTTATTCTTCCAACTTTTGTCATCAAACAAAATCTGGAATATCTTTTTTTTCTAAAATAGGCAATGAAAATTCCCAGAGGCCTATATGATTCCAGAAACTGGAGGCCCAGCAAAAGCATTGCCACTAACTTGTATTAATTAGTGGCTTTCAGTGACTGTCCAAATTCAACTGTCATTTCTGAAAATATTTGCTTTAGTGCAACACACAGTACTATACATACGTACATACATATACATATATATATGTATAGTATTTATAGAAGTGATACTCTGTATACACATAGTATGCACGTGTGGTATTATCTATATAGCTTGCTTAATACAAATATAGCCAATTTGTATGCAGCTGTCTTTGTAGGGGTGCTAAACCTCCTAAGAGAAGGAAAGCTCCTGCCAGAAAACTTTCTGCTCTATGGACTCATCTCCATGGTCCAAGGTTCCTGCCAGGACCCAGCTCTGGCCCTAGCTTTCCACAGGCTGCAGCTTCTTTCATAGCATATCTGCCAGCTCTGGCATCCTCCAGGGCTCCACCCTGCACCTCCATGGGCTGCAGGGGCACAGCTGCCTCACCATGGGCTGCACCAGGGGCTGCAGAGGAATCTCTGCTCTGGTGCCTGGAGCACCTCCTGCCCCTCCTTCTGCACTGACCTTGGGTCTGCAGGGACTGTTTCTCTCATATATTCTCACTCCTCTCCCTCAGCTGCTGTGCAGCATTTTATCCCTTTACTCAAATATCTGATTACAGAGGCATCACCAACATCACTGATGGGTCCAATTTTGGCCAGTGGTATGTCCATCTTGGAGCCAGCTGGAACTTTGTGTACGTGTGTAACATGGAGGCAGCTTGTGGTGTCTTCTCACAAAAAGCAGTCCCCCTCAGACAGACCTATAAAGTCACAAAACTAGGACAGATCAGAAAATGGAAAGCAGATGGCTTAGTGGAAGGTAGTGTTTTACATCATAACTTATTAAGACATCTTCATAAAATGTAAGAAAGGACAGTTCATTTTAGACTCTTGGGAAGTACCAATCTTAGAATCAATCCACAGAACCAATCTACAGAATGATTCTTTCATATTTCTTGGTGACTGTTATACAAAAGCTATAGGGTGAAGATCAATGAAAACCTCCCTCTTAGATTAAGTCTCAAGTGTATCTTTCTTTCTTTGGTAAGGAAGATAGAAATACCAAGGGGAAAGATTCAGCCTCTGAGCTGCTGAAGTGTACCCATCATTTAGCACATGAACCAATTCTGTAAGAATTACCCAGCAAGGCATTTAAATATCCATCTGCCAGAGGCCAAACTTCAAACCAACAGCTGAATTTCTTTTTTGCACCTTTTCTTGTGCCCACTTTTTGCAGTGACATGTAGGGCACCAGTGAATGACTGGCCTCAAATAAATCTTTTCTAAAATCTGAGGTGGTCTGGCAGCCACAGAAATCATCGCCAGTGATTGAGTCATTAGGCTGTCTAAGACTTCAGTCATTAATAAGAAATTTTCTCATTCTCTTGTAACATTGACAACAAAACTAAGCCCTAACAAAGCAAGAATCTCAGGGCAGCAAGGCTGTATAAGAGCCAGAGAAGACTTTATGTGCATTCAGAGAAAAACTAGAGTGGAATCTACTGAAGAACCACAAGCAGCTTTAGATGTTCTTGAGAAGAGTTGGTAGCTGAGGCAATATCAAGAACTTCCACTTTTCTTGCTCTCCCTCTGTTGCTTTTTTGATGGTTAGTGAGAATAGGACAGACTGAGTCCTGATGGACCTGATGATATTATGCAGTAAGTGAAATGAAGACAGATGAAATCTTTTGGTGTTGGGGGGATAACAAGCCTCCAACCAACAGGAATCCAGGGTAAGGGCAAATAGTTTTTTGGCTTGCAGTACTGTGTGCTAGGAATATTGTTCTCCAGTAACCATTTGGAGCCATGCAATATGACAATCTGAGTATTTATATTGTAATTCTTAGCATCATGTAAAATGTCCCAATGGATAACATGCTGTGCTGGATTGATACTGGCTGACTGCCAGGTGCCCACCAAGCCACTCTGTCACTCCCCTTCTCAACTGGATGGGGTGGGGGAGAAAATATGATAGAAAAGCTCATTGGTTGACATAAGGACAGGAGCATCACCCAGAAGTTACTGTCACAGGCAAAACAGACTTGACTTGGGGAAGTTAATTAAATTTATTGCCAGTTAATAATAAAGTAGGACAGTGAGAAGTAAGAACAAATCTTAAAACACTTTCTGCCCACCTCTCTCTTCTTCCTAGGCTCAACTTGATTTCAAAATTTTTTACTTCCTTCCCTCAAGTAGTGCAGGGAGAAGGGGAATGGGGTTTGCATTCAGTTCATAGCACTTCATATCTGCCACTCCCAACTCTCCCAATGATGGCAGTATCTAATCTGAGCTTGTTTCCTTTTCTGCCTTTGGACTGTGGAAAACAAGGAAGACATCCCAAGATAAGGAAACATCATTTAGGTATCTGTCTTAGGAATCCAGGAACAGTCTTTGGATATGATTTGACAGTGGATGTGGCAGAAACACACATGACCATGACAAATAGCTGGCTGACCTTTAGGCAAAAACTTGGGTGAGGTGCATTATCAAGTGTTCTAGTAAGTCTGCCTACAATAAATAAATAAAGCTGTAACCTAGAAAAGTTTAATTGAAAAGAAGGTAAGGAGTACATCATAAATATGGAAAATTTGATAACATATAAAAATTCACTTTCTTCTATTAATCTTAAATTAACAGTAAATTCTGTAAGGATGTTTTAATTATATATATACATATTGGATATTTTGAGAGAATATCTTGATTTTTGCCAGGAATTATAGCTTTTCTGAGGCAGATGAGTTTAGATTTACCTTTTCTTTTCCATATACTCTTAATTTCCTTTAGTATTTGAAATGGTTTGTCTTCCTTGCATCTTCTTTGATGCCCTTTTACAAGAAAAAGTGAGACATCAGTTTATGGTGGTTGTTTTTTATTAGGAGTCAGTTGTTTTTTATCTTGGCTCTATCTTACCTTCCTCTATTTTATCTCTTGTCAAAAGCAGTAACAGAAAATGAATGTGATTTTTTTTCCTTTCCTTCTGAGATTTTACCCAATGTCAGCCAATATTCATGCTGCAATAGTCCCCTCCAGGTCATTTGGTAGAAGAGGTATTGCCATTTCTTAATGACTAAAAGCATGTTAATCTTTTCATAACTCATTTATGAGGTTTCAGCTAGTTAATCTCTAATAACACATTCTATCAGCCAACAAATTGGTACAAGTTTTGCCTTTGTTGCATTCTATTTTTTCCCCATCTTTGGCTCAATGGTTGTCCCGTTTGTGATCTGTACAGTTTTGACAGTTTGTGGTTGACCCCATTACACTGATCTAATTGATAACCATTTGAATTTTGATGACAAAGCAGCTGTATTAATAATGTAACACATCTGACTTCTTTTACTACATTAGCCCTCTGGGAAATCCTTTAGCAAATTATATCCACATGTTAAGCTCCTCTGAACAATCAGTCCTGCTAAAGCCTTAGCCACCAAAATCCATTTCTTTTATTTAGAAATCAGTCACTTAATTTCTAGCAACTTAGGCTTTTTCCCACCAGGTTATAACCAAATTACATGAACATTTCTTGCACAAAGAACAGTCATTTTAGTACAGGCAAGTGGAATTAACACAGAAGCTGTCAAATGATTTGAATTGTAAGTATATAACAGCAGCTTGCAAGCTTGAAAAACTTCACTGTTCTTTCTTTTTCCTATGTGCAGAAAATTACTTGGAATATTTAAGTCCATCCCTTCTTTGTGGCTTCTTCAGTGCTCAGAATTCTGCCTGACAGGAAGTCCTAGAAATAGACTCATTAAAGAGAGATTTAGGAAGAACTGGGTTATAACTAGTGAAAACTGCCCATCTCACTCCACCAGTCAGATGTTAAGTGAATTAGAAAGAAATGGCAAAAGTACTGATTTCTTTAGGGCAACTTTAAGAATTCAATTGCAATAGAGTTTTGAAACTCACAAATCTGCTAATCCTTTACAGACCCATGAGTTGCTGTTGCCCAAACAAAAGAGTGTTTCTCAGTAGGTGAACCAACAGCCTGCTTAGGTGGGATAAAATCTGTTATTATTTATCTTTACACAATGAAGGTAGCCCTAACAGGTGTTAATCAAAAGTTACAGGTCTTGTCTCACCAGATTTGTGTTATATTTACTGACTGCACCCAAGTATGAGGCCACAAAAATGTGATAGCAGTAAGTTTACACATCTACTTTATTGCTGGATTTTATTTCAGTTATAAGTGGCTCTAATACTTATTACTCTGTATTACAGGTCTCATTATGAAGCCACTCTTACAGGGGCATTTTAAATAACAGGAATAATTCAGTACATTAAAATATTTTTTGAGGCTTTATAGTGAAATTTTTTTTTGCTGGTACTGTGGATAGTTCTCTGAACTTATTTAGTTTTATTATTCCACCCACCAGAATCATAAAAATTGCATTAAAATGTTAGATCAGAGTATTTTCTGATAATGAAATGTCTTGTATGCATATGTGTTGTGTACAGTGAATCAGAAGATTATGAAATGTGTTTCAGGAAGTACTTGAGCAGCTAGGAAAGTGAACAATTTAACCTACTGCTGCACAATACAGTGGTTTTCTTAATAAGTCATGATGATGGAAAAACATCTCTATACAAAGCATACAAAAAAGAAATTATGGCACAGTAAGTGATCTACCACGGTACATTAAAATGCTGACTTTAGCTCCCACTGTGCCTCAGCAGCAAGAAACATTGTGGGATTTTTCAAAAGACATTCTCATGACATAGATTACTTCATAAGATTTTCCTTTCTGCCCTTGTTAAACTATAAAGGATGCTGCTGCCTCATTGTCTGCCCTTGGGGCTCAATCCACCCACACAGCTCACAATGTCTGGATCCCACCAGGTCATAGAATCATAGAAGAATTTAGAACATTAAAAATCATCCATGTCTAAACACCCTAGCATGAGCAGGAAACCTCCCACTGGACCAGGTTATTCAGAGTCAAATCCAGCCTGTCCTTGAACATTTCCAGGGATGGGAAGTCCACAACCTCTCTGGTCAACAAAGAGCAACCTGAAAGAGAAATCTCTTTATATGACAGAGTAGCTAGTGTGCAAAAGTCTGTTTAGGGTGAAGTCTCAGAGAAATCTCTTTTCAATTTCCCTCCTGAGAAGCCATATTTTGGCATCCAAGAGAGATTTTTCTAGGACACACAGCAGCATTGAACTCACATTTACCAGGGGTTTTAACAAATGTAACGTTTTTCTTTTCACAATGCACTGGATATACTTCTCTCTTGTACTGCATTGCCTCTGAGCTGCAAGGGGAAGGGATGGAAACAGTGCAATTGCCTTGAGATCTATCTGGGGTCTGTCATTGCCCCCAGAATCTTCCTGGGAGCATATTACATTTGAATTTTCAGGGAAAATAAACCTTCAAGAAAGGAACAAATTTCCTGAGGAGAAGGATAGCAATCTAGATCAGCAGATACACCTTATGATACAGTCATTACTACCAGAAGAGACAACCAAGACTTGCCAAGCAGCCTCATCCCTAATGTGTTATATCCAACTTCATTTTAACACAAGAAGAAACAAATCTTCCACTGCCTGTCCCACAGGAAGATATGTGTCTAGTCTTTTTTTCTCAGTGTGGCTCCATTTGCCTTATCATACATTACTTCATGGGAAAACAACTGCTCAGTAGTTCAGCACTCACAGACTCCCACCCTGTGTGCTGTCTTCCATCTGGTCACATTTCTTTGTGTATATTTATTCTTACCAGGGTCATTAATACAAGATTAGATGTTTTGGCCAATGTTAACAGAAGAAGGTGTGCTGCTATTTTCCCTGTAGCATTTTTTAGCTTTCCTTATCTTGGGCAGGAAAACAAAGGAGACTAAAGTGCAAGAAACCATTCCAGCCTAAAAACCTTTAGACCATTAGTAATGCTAAGAATTAAAAGATTAAAACACTTGTTTCAAGTGCTAAGTAGTCATGTTCTCTTATTAATGTCACACTCTACTAAGCATTATGCCATACTTTGTAATGCATGGATTCATCCCACATATCCTGTATAGAAAAGTGCTTTGGGCTTGTGCTTAAATTTGAGGGCTTTCCTAAATCAAGATTCCAGGATCTATACTCTCTGACTTTCATTTTCTTATCTCATTCCCCCCAAACCAGTTCTCAGTTCTCTCAAATTTGTTTACTTTGAAAGCCACACTTTAAAACTCTGTGATTTTATGAAGACCTTGAGCAGCCACTTAATCTAGAGACATCCCCCAACATCATGTTCCCCAATGCTTCATTGAGTCAGATCTACTGCACCTTAAATGGACTCTGCACTTGCAGCTCCCGCTGAGACATTTCTATCTGTGTTCCTGCAAAGGCATTTTTAACATCCATCTGAGTTGCCTGTACTGCATAGCTGGATTCACGACAGGCTCTCAGAGACAGACATTTATCACTCCTGCATTATCGTGCTCTGTTCTTGCTGTACTGTGGGGACTTTTTCACATTAAAAATTCAAGGAACAATTAAAGAATCCCACTCTTAATGAGATAGTACTTCTCCCATCAATTTTAAGCAATGAATATTGCAAACTCCCTTCTCAAGCTGGTTAGACTGGTACTCACAACTCTCTGCTGTCAAGGACAGAAGCTCCCTCTGAAATGTGCTGAGCTCCTGACACTTGCAGGATCTGTGCTGAGCCTGAGTGTTGGGTGGCTGTCACAAGTAATTAATGTCAATCCAGGCCTGGGAGCCTACCTCTAAGTCATGGTCCTTGGCCAGACAGTGCTGCTCTAACTAGAATACATGGACTGTAATTCATTGAACATACTAAATATAGGATGTGCCAATTTATGAAGGGGCATGGAGAGTTAGACAAATTTCTGTTTTAAAATATCTATTTTTTTTTTTCCCATGGAAACGAATGTATGTGAAATTATTTAAATGTTGGGAGATCTTAGGGGAAAAGTTTTGTGAAAGTGCTATAGACCTTGGAAGATGAAAACCTTCATCATGAGAGGATGTGTTCATCTCTGACAAAATATAAAAACAAAGCAGGCACCAGAGAATATACAGCATTAATTGCTGCACTAATCAAGTGAGCCAGCAGTATGTAAAAACTCATCACTGTTTCTAGAGGTAGCTACTGCAAGTGTTCAAGAGACTGAAATAAACATCCTTCAACTTTGTAAATAAAAGGAGGATTGGGAAGCCATGATGTTTAGCACTGAATTGATCTAGCTGGACTGTGTATGCTCCTGCAGAATCAAAATAATGCAGGAACAAGGTTTGGTCCTGAACCTCAGTTTTGAGGATGAATGTAATTCCTACTATCTAAGCATATTCAATCCCTTTTCTAATCAAGCTGTATATTCAAATTTGTAATTGCAATCTGTGCATAGGTTTTATATATATATATATATATATGTGTGTGTGTGTGTGTGTATGTGTAAAACCTTTTACAGTCCTTCAGTTTAGATAATACTGGAGAAAAGGAACAGAATATTATTAATAAAGTTACTTCTTTTAGTGATAACTTTTGAAAAATGAGTAGAAAAGGATTGTTTGCTAACAATCTCTGTGAAAGTTGTATGATGTTGCTCAAAGTATGGACAGCAGTATGTCTATGAAATTCTGAAGGGAATGACAAGAAGAAAGTAATTGGCCCAACACTCCAAAGAAAATGCTTTCATTATGTCAATGTTTGGATTCCTACTTGGAATAATGTAGGTGGGAAGTGACCTTTGTATCCCATTTAGTCCACTCATATGGTCTCCTCAAAGGAGGTCTGATTTTAAACTTAGAGGAGGATTCTCAGGGTATTTACTGATGAATTCTGAAAATCTTCAAGGATGACAATTCTACCACCTAACTTAGAAATTTTCCTTGTTGGAAATCTGGAAGCTGTGTTTCTTGCTGTTTGTCTATGACTGTGCACCTTGGAGAAGGGTCTGGTGTCATTTTCACTACCTCCTTTAAGACCATTTAGGATACATTCAGGGTGTCATCTCCTGAATTATTCTGCAGAGATGCTGACACACCTTTGTGACCAGTTCAGGCAGCAAATTTAACTAAACTTTTCAAAAGCAAACTCTGAACAGAAGCAAAGATGTCATTGCAGGGAGATAGGATTTTAAAAACAATGGTCTCTCTAGTCATGCAGAAAATATATATCTCATCTTGATTTTATTTCAGTGAATCAAACATTCAGTGCAAACAATTAGGGATGGCTGTCACTGTTAAATGCAATGAAAAATGCCTTCAGTTTAAGCAGCATCACATAAGATGATAACTGTTAAATTTGTTGAAGCTAAATGTACTTTTATTGCCAGTATTCTTGAGTCCAAATGGGAATGCATCCAAACCCAAACTTGTGGACTTCATTTCTACAGGAAAACGCACTCAAGCAGAGGATGTCTGTAACTAAGATGGTAATTTTCTTCTGCAAATTCACCATAATAAAGCAATTATTTTGCTCATATATTAAACTTGTTATAATCTGTGGACAGAAAATTCCAAGAAGTTCTCACATCCCTTTTATACTGTGGGACCTAGAGCTGGATGCAACACTCCAAGTGGGGTCTCCCTAGAGAAGAGGGGAGGGGAAGAATCCACTCCTTTGACCTGTTGGTCGCCCTTCTTTTGATGCAGCCCAGGACACAATTTGCTTTACTGGCTTCAAGAGCACATTGCTGAATCATGTTATTCTTTTGGTCCACCAACACGCCCAAGTCTTTCTACCCAGGACTAGTCTTGACCTATCCTCTGCTCAGCCTGAACTTGTGCTTATGCTATGTATGTGTGGAATTTTAATTGGTGACATCCCTCATGTCTTCTACTTGGTGTGGGTGTGTATGTGTGAGTTGGGTTTTTTTTTTTTTGTGTTCTCCCTTGCTTCTTGGTTTGGGATCTCATTTATTTGATCCCAAACATGGGTTTTGTTGTTAGCTTTTATGTGTTTTTGTGGGAGGACATATGCACACCTATTCTCCAAGATTACGGTCTTCTGTACTGAAGTCCTTTGGGTTTGAGCTCAATTTTCTGCACCTTGGGCCAGTGAGCTTTCCTGAATTCTGTGTTGGTAAAGAGGTTCACTAATGATGTGGCAAAGAGGGAAACAAAACACCATAGGAGAAAAAGGTTTGAGGAGATAAGATCCACAAAACCTGAAGAGTTTTACTGCTCTCATGTGACACCCAGACAATTCTAGTTGCAGACTATCCACTGCTAATCCCTTCAGGCTCAGTGACTTCTAGGGACTTCAGACAGGTTAAATTGGTATTACTAACACTTCAGAGCATACTACAACAGAAAGAAAAAATAGTGTTGCAAAATCTTCATTAATTTGATTCCAGAGCTGATATTAAGCAGTTGGCAGGTATATCAGCAAGGGCATAACATTTAGAAAATATTTAGAACATGTATACACTATGTATGTGTACATAACTAAATATATATATATAGCTGTTTTATGCTTTGGGATAATTCTATATATAAGATATTCTCCTAAAATTAGCTTTAGTATTCCTTCTTTCCACCTTGGCTATAAGATTTTCCTGTAAGCTTTTGCCCCTGCTGATTTTCTGTAGGTCTCTACGCCTGAAAAAGCCAAACTTGATTTGCACACTAAGTTGCACCATGACTGTGGGGATTATTGAACCCCTATTGAGACATATTAATGGTGGTCTATTCTCATGCAATAATGTCACCATTATTTGTTGTCATTCTCTCTAAAGATTTCTATAAAATATGTTCATAAAGCTCAAGCAGCAATCTGAAATTTCTATATTTCCTGTTCCTTTTAAAGGTTACCTAGAAACATCTGCGGCACAATAACAGTAAACTACCACACACCTAAGAATACTTGCTGTAAACTGCTCCATTGTGCCAATTAAATGCAGTATGAACTCTACACAGGGGAGCACTTTATTGCTTCATTATTGCTTTTATATAATTTTAAATCCTGTTCACTGCAGCAACAAACATCCAAGCAAATATTTAAAGAGCTAAATGGGGAAATGTAGAACAAGTTAATCTGCTACTGGAAACTTTAATGTGCGCAACTCCGCATATGGTGTATCTGTGTTCAGAGGGCAATAAAATATTTTCAAAGGCACAAAGAAAATGGCATATTTGCCTTTTTAATACATGCAATTAGACATAATGGGAAGGAATCTAACTGGTAGAGTGGACTGACTTAGATAACAGTATGTGCTGGTGATACACATATAGTTTAGGACAAGAATAAACCTAGAAAGGTCCAATTCACTGTAACAAAAAACATGGTTGTGTTGGAGCATGAGGGATTACCTGTTGAATAAAGCATTTTGCCAGCTACGTAATTCATCAACACTGCAGGAGGCGGAAAATTCCTGTCAGCAATTGCCTTTGGTTCAATTAAGATTTGAGCAAAAGTAGATATGTTTTGAAGTTATTTCCTTTGCAAAGCAAAAGTAGATATGTTTTGAAGTTATTTCCTTTACAAATCTCCAGCTGTCTGAGTTTGGAGAGTCAGAGCCCTTGAGCTGCTATTGAAAAGCCAATGAGGTCACACAGCTGATGTCTTTCTTCTGTGATTAATGACAAAATTGGCAGGCTTAAACAGCAGGTGACTCAGAACTGTATCAATGATGACAATTTAGTTTCATTAGAATGTTATCTCTGCTCTTTCTGTTATTTTATCATAGGATTTTTTGTCAAAGTCTTTCAGCTTTTAGTCTGCATGGTCATAGAATTATAGAATGCTTTGGGTTGGAAGGTACTTTAAGGACCATCTAGGCACAACCCCCCTGCAGGGACACCTTCCACTATACCAGGTTACTCAGGGTCCCATCCAACCTGACCTTGAACACTTCCAGGGTTAGGACATCCACACCTTCTCTGGGGAACCTGTTCCAATGCCTCACCACCTTCACAGTAAATAATTTCTTCCTTATATGTAACATAAATTTCCCCTCTTTCAGTTTGAACCCATTACTCCTGTTCCATATCACTACTGTACCTGATGAAGGGTCCCTCTCCAGTTTCTTTATTGGTCCATTAAATGTCCTGTCATGCCCTAGTAGAAACAGCAACCAAAGAAGACAAACTTTAATATGAAGCCATAAAATGCTGCAAAGAATTATTTCTGTTTCTGGAGTAACTTATGCATAAAGAGTTCTGCACTTTTAAATTAATTTTCTTTTTTTAGGATTATACTATATTTACATCAGATCCACCAACATGGTGTTCCCTCAGAATTGTCCTGTTCTAGATAAGTTTAGTCCATCTGAGGAGCCACAAATTGAAGAAATGACTGCCTGTCCTTGGCAGCAAGACTGTGCCAATACTCCACCAGATTTCCCTAGCAATCCTGCAAAATAGATGAAATTCAGTTCAAGAGGGAAAAGTGAGTGGAAAATTGCAATGAGGATATTAAAGATACACGGTGGAATGCAACCAACTTGGCTCTCACTGTGTAACCCCTGTAGGCTTTCTGCTTTGAAATAAAAGTAATTAATTCAGAAATGCACAAAGCCACTTTCTGACAAGAACATCTATTTTAGGATTACACCACTTTGATTTCAGAATGCAGTGGCCACTTGAGGGCAATTCCAAAGTAGATGTGAAGTAACACCTAGTGAACCTAAGTTTCTGGTGATGACAAGGTCATAATATCACTTGCTGCCATGAAATACCACATAACCTCATCAACATATGTTTCACTGTGTTTATGGTACTATTTCTTGCTCACCTAAACAAGGTCCCTGTGTATCTATTCAGCATTGGTTACTACAGCCACCTTTTAGGGAGTTAGTTAAAGACTTGTAGAAAATTTAAGGTATTAAGATCCCAAAGGATTTTGAAAGAAAGGTGAAGATAGAATCAAAGGATACAGCAAGAAATCAAGAGATTTTAGTTAGAGGTCAAAAAGAGCAGAGCACTTAATTTTGGTGTAGGGTAGGAAGGAAAAAGAAGAGAAGCAGCAGTGATTTTGTTCTGTACCATAGCCCAGAGCTTAGAAACACAGATTCAGCTGCATATTACTGTTTATCAAGCAGGCAGAATATAGCTCATACCACATCTTTTCAGGGTGAACCACTGAAGGTTCGCAAGAGAAACATCAAGAGAGAAATGCACTTCCTAAGGTAACTCAGAATTGGGACAGTAGGGGGTTCTTGCTCCTGATCTAGCATTTATTCACCTGAGCAGACTCTCAATCCTCCTACTCCCAGGTGTAAGCTACTTTCAGATTTCCTTCTCTGGATTTACAGATATAGGGACAAAATTCTTAACTATAATGGTATTGAGGTAATGGAACTGATTGCTCAGAGAAGTTGTGGGCTCCCCATTCTTGGAAGTGTTCAAAATCAGGCTGATTTTAGGGGCTCTGAGCAACCTGGTCTAGTGGAAAATGTCCATGAGAGACGGCTTGGAAATAGATGGTCTTTAAAGTCCTTTCCAACCCAAAGCATTCCATTACATGATTCTATGATATTTTCAAGTAATTTAATCTGCCACAGTGAATGGCACCACTTCATTTTTTCATTTATAAAAGACTATTATCTTTGAATATTTGCTGCAGTCCCCATGATCTCAGAGGAACAAAAAAGGAAAGAAGCAGTCCCATTATTTTACTGCCAGTATCTGCCCAAGAAAAATGTAAACACTTTTTCTGTATGGTATGATTATAATTGAGCTGAATTAGATTTTAACCTCTGAAGAAAACCAGAAAAATGTAATTGAACCCA
Source organism: Cyanistes caeruleus (assembly GCF_971803275.1). Lineage (NCBI taxonomy): Eukaryota > Metazoa > Chordata > Aves > Passeriformes > Paridae > Cyanistes > Cyanistes caeruleus. Next base: position 80,623,704 of record NC_141703.1, read on the forward strand.
ATAGTTAATTTGAACTTTACTGAATGGTAGAAGTCAGGACCGACCTTGGGTCAATTCTTTAGTACTGGTTAACCAAGTACAAGACATGCAATCAGAACACACATTTTTAAAACAATGGTTTTACCTTACTTGGCTGGCCAGTTGGTCTACAAGATACAAATGGGGGTTCAGACCTGTGCCCCACAGATGAATTTGAGTTACTTGTGTATTGAAACTATCTCAGTACTCTGATAGATGTTCCACTCACACAAAACAAAGCACATATTCAAGTAATGATGTATATACAATGTTAGGTTCTCTGTTTCCAATTTACTTCATCCTGTGGCTAATTGCCTCACTGCAGACTGCCAATTAGTTTGATGCCCAGCTGTATTCAGGAAACCAAGTGGGAATGCCTGCATAAGCCTTTGAAGTCCTTTATGTTATCTGCTACTCTAAAAAGCTTATCAACATAGCATTTGAGAGGAAGAAATGAATACTTATGAAAAAACATTAATCTCCTTGAAGCTTTAGAAACTGCTTTGACACAATAGGAGATGCTAAAGTGAGGCTTTGTCCTCAGTCCACTTCTCTCAATCCTGACAGGATGCTCTGACAACACTGAAACTAAAATAACCTGCTGTTTTAAAAAATTCTCTAGATACTGATGAAATTCAGTAGGAAGGAGCAGCATGATGTTTTTGTTAACCTGTGCTGATCATCAAAACTAACAAACTCTAGACTCAAGTGGTTGAAGTGTTACAAATGTACTTGACATTTTGTGCCTCAGAGACAGTGTCACCACACCATGTTAAAGGCAGGTGAGAAAGTGCCAGGAGGCTGGGAAAATTCTTGAGCTGTTTGACCTGAAGGGGGAACATTTATTTTCTCTCTTTCTTTAGCAGCAATGGTAAATGAGCAGAAAGATAGATGTTCATTCACATCCTTCACTGTGAAGCCCTAAATTCTAAACTTATTTCTGCTGATTATTCCCCTAGTCATGTTTTTCTCCAACTAAAACAAAAGCTCTCACATCTGCTTATGCATGCTATGGGCTAATAGTGAGTGTAAATTAACTGATAATGATATTACACTTCAATAATATTAGATTTGGTTGGCTGAAGGCTATTGCAGCATCCTCAGTAAATTCAAGCAGCTGGCTGGGGGTTAGGTCCTCCTAACTTTGATGAAGCTTGCAAAAAATACCTTCAACCCAATAACAGCTTCTTCTGGCTCACAGGCTCAGAAAGCTGTCTTACCTTTTCATAGATCTCAGGAAATGAGGAAGGATCTGAGCTTTTGCAGAAACTTTTCCTCTCTCCTATAAGTAAGGAAAGCCAGAAAAAGGGTTTGGTTATGTTGGTATGGATACAAAACTGCATTTCTACTTTTCTTCATTGCTTCATTTCTTCAACATTCTTTCTGGCTATACTAGCTTGGTTTGCTTTCAAACACCACTCAGTTCTGTCAGGGTCATATTTATCATATTCTTTTCCTTTCTCAAAACTACTGAGTCAGAAGCAAATCTTTTCATTAGCTGCTGGGAAGACCTTAGTACTGGTATTTTAGTTTTCTTTCTTGTGGGTTTTTTTTCAGTCATTTCTAGGCATTAGTCAGTCATATGTGAAGGAGGGTTTCTGAAGGAGGTACAGAGTTAAACACATAATTGTGATCTCTTGCAGATATTTATCTTTCTTCTTTATTGTTGTTTTGTTTAAGAAAATTATCCAAAGTTGTTTAAACTGAAAGTCTGTAATTATGCTTTGTCAAAGGAAAAACAAATTGATTTTGGTCCTGGAGTAAGTGATTCACCTTGCTAACACAGGAGTGTGAGTAGGAAGAAAAAATACTTCAAATTTTCAAAACATGTTCTTTCAATTCATTATGAATTATTCCTTCCAAACATCTTTTTACATCATTTTAAATGTCTGCCTTCTCTTTTCTTCGTTTTTAGCTCTTGGGTCATATCCCTACTTCACATGTTCATATCTTTCACATTTACTGTTGTTGTCTCAAATGTAATAATATTATGTGAGTATGGGAAAGAAACAACTTTCTCTTTCCAAGTTGTTTGTATTTGCTTCTGTGTTGGATAGATGGATGCATGGATGGATGGACAGACTAACAGATACATAGGCATACGTGGACCATTGCAGCATACACATTAACGTATCACATTAAAAATCTTTTACTTTTGCATATTAATATATGCGACATAAACGTTCTGTTATACACAGACTTGAAATGAAAATGAGAAAGAAGAAAAATGGGTACAGTGAGGCAAAATAAGGCACTGGGCTAAAAATTAGAAACAAAGTGAGTTTCAAGCTCCTTGAAGTATTCTCCTGGCGTAAAGAATCAACTTTTTTGCTGAGCAGTCCCACTGATCTGAGGGAATGGTGTGAAGCTATGCTTTTTTCAAGTGATAACCTGTAATTCCCTGGGCTCAGAAAATGAAACAGGCAGCTCTGCAAAGTCATTGGACCACAGGGAAACACCTTTGTGAATGGTTAAAAAACCAGAGGACCTATGGTATTCATAGCATGTTACTTGAAAGCTGAAAATAAGTAACTGTTAAGGTATGATTTCTTTCATAACTAACTAATTTTTTGAAGGGACTGGCAATTTTTATGACAAATGATCTTACAATTAAAGCACCACTGTAATTTGTCTTTCCCTGGCATGTAATTTATAGCGTTCTTCAAGAGGAAGAAAGAAGAGCAGAGACTACAGAAATCACACTCCCTATATAGAGGGAAAAGCAGTAGCAGGGGTGCAACTTCATCCTGATGTCTCCCAGATTGGGTGGAATAAGAACACTGTCATTAGTAAGAAGCTTCACATAGAATAAGATACAAAAAGTTCCAAGACCTAAAAAATATTTCAGGTACATCATAAATTATTCTGTTGTCTCTGCAAGTTAGAAAGTTGGTGACACTTAGAAAGTCTTGTTTTAAAGGTTGAAATAATGTGGACACTTATTCACATAGCACGAACATTATTCACAAAAAGTGCATGCATACTATAATGTTTATGAAACTCATTTTATAGGCTAGAATAGGAGCTCTCTCAATTAGCAAATTATAACCCTTGGATTAAAAAAACACATCAAACACATAAAAAAAAAATTTATGACATTGGACCAGCTTAATAATGACTCAGGGATCTGTTATGATTCCATCTTTTTCAACAGTAGTGAACCATTCAGCAGAATGTGGTTGTGAAGAAATCCTAATTATACAGCCTGGACAGTTCCTAAAACTTCCAGGATGAATGAGAATAGCAACCAGTTTTCAATCTTAAAGACAAGGAAAAAAAAGAAAATAATTCACAGAATCAGAGCCTTGCTAGGCTCTGAAAAAACAGCTGCTGTCTTTCCAGGGTTACTCTTCAAAACATGCTGTCTAAAGAATAGTGTTTTCAGAAAAAAAGTTAGCTTACTTTGACAGAAATAGCCAGAGATCTTCCACCCAGTTACAGCAGATGGCAGTTCAAAAGACAGAGGACATCTGTTTATGATTCATCCAACTTTGCAAAAGACTATGAGAATTTGAGATAGCACTCTCAGCAGAGTTTTTATTCCTCATAGGTGAGAATGGAGTCACCTCCATCTGGCAAAATTTGCCAACTAATCCTCATTACTGATCAAGAAGTTACCTTAGGCGACATGCAGGTCTTCAGGGAGAAGTTACAAGATGTGGATGTGTAATGCTTTCAGACAGAAAGCTTTGCTCCTATAGACAAATTCTGCTTTCAGAATGTTTTTCCTTCTCCTTTTGTAAATGGACAATGAAGAGCCAGGAAGTCAGCTAGAAAAAGATCCTTTCACAAATGTTTCATTTGTAGTTACAGAAATTATGAAAAAAACTATTGTTGGTGGAGTTGCAAAACTGCAGTGATTCAATGATAATGATTGTCTCAACTATTTTGCTTCTCCATTTGAAGCATCACTGACAGCTGAAAAATATAATTTGGTACGATGCCAAAATAACTGTGACTTTGTTATGAAAGGATATCAAGAAATTTTCCACAATCAACGATGATTTTATCTCTTGCCAGCTGGTCTCATGCATTTCAAAAATGGTATACTTGAACTCATTTACTGGAGCTAACTGTCTTCAGTGTACATAGACAGGGCTGCATAAGAAAATGAAGTTAAATACCAGTGACTGAAAGTTTGTTCTCAGAATTTCTCCACTGATGTGCTAATTAACTTCAGCAGATTTAAGACATGACCTCATGTAGGCAGAGCATCTGTCAGATGACCACAGAATTTTTAATGTCTTGTGGACTGAATAACTGTGTTTATAGAATGTAGAAGAACCAAACACAGAGGTAGAGAGGATGTGACTGTCTTCTGGAAATATATAACAGTAGGGATGAAAAAGGATTATGCTATCTCACAGCTTGCATATGCTCATGGATTTTATTGGTTTATTTACCTATTTTCACAAATGTACAGTAGTCTAACTGATGTATAACCTTTTGACTGCTTTATTTTTAGCTTGTGCAGGAAATTAATAACTTTTTAATAGATGTGACCAATGTAATGTGGATTTATAGGATGGCCTGTTATTTATGTCATGACATGTAAGACACGTAAGAATGTACATGAATGAACGGACATGTAAGAATTTGCAGGTGCTTGTCACAAACAGAATGAACAGATTTACTTTTTTTAAAATATGTAAGTGACATGACAGCATGGAAGTTGTAATAAACCAAAGATTTTGAACCAGTAGCTGAACTGCATGACTGAAATTATCTATTCTAATACCATCAAGTAGCAAATACTGTAGGTAGAGTTTAGGCATCACTGTATTGTAGAATAATAGACTAGCCTAGACTGGAAGGGACCTTGAAAGAGTCCTTGGTAAAATTTTTCATGGGAAAGAGAATATGTATGAGGTGATCTGGACTCTGTCCAATGGCAGCTCAAAATATTCAATGGTGGAGGCTCTACCACATCCCTGGTGATGGTCATCCCCTTGGTCCAGTTAATGACTGTTCTTACTGAAAAAAAAAAAGTCTTTCTTACTCCAAGGTAAAACTGATAGTGCTACTTCTACCCTTGTCCCTCATTTTCTGCCTTGGGAAAACAGAGCCTCCATCCCCTTTTAACCTCCCCCTGAAGTACTGGAACTTGTGATGGGATCCTTCCTGATCCTTCTTCAGAGAGGAGAGATCCAACATCTTCAGTCTTTCCTCATAAGGTAGTTCTTCAGACCTTTGATCATCTTTGTAGCTCTCCTTTAGGCCTTCTCCAGCCTGTCGGTGTCTTTCTTGAATTGTGGGGCACAGAAATGGAGACAATACTCCAGGTGTGGCCTGAAAAATGCTGAGTAGAGTCAAATGATCATGTCTCTACCCTTGCTTGAAACCAGATAAACAATATCCACTGCACTCCCTACATAAATACAAGATGTTATTTTGGTGCAAAAAGGGATCCAGATTAGTCTGGCTTAATTTGTCCTTGGCAAGTGCCTCCTGTTTTTTCCCAATAATCTGCTTCTTTTGGTTAGTAGTACTTTTTGGAGGACTCATCCCAGTACTTTCACAGGAATTGAAATTAGGAATTGATGGGTCAATTGTTTCTGGGTCCTCTTTTGGGCCTTTTTTGTAGATGGGTATGACATATTTCATACTGCTGATCCACTCTTGCTATGACAAACTACTTGCTGATATTAATGTAGGTGATGTAATGTAATGTAAAGGTAGGTGTTGTAATCTCATACTTAATCCTGTGAAATTCTGCCACCATTAAGGATACCTTAAACCAAAACCCAAGTGATATTCAAGTTTATGTCACAACACTCAACAGTCATCTTTCTCAAACAAGCAAACAAACAACAAAAAAACCCCAACTGTCTTTCCTTGATGACTGGCCTCAGAACTCCAGATGACAGAAGGAGGTCAAGTTGGATAAGGCTTTGAGAAACCTGGTCTAGTGAAGGGGTCCTTGCCCATGGCAGGGGTGGAACTGCATGGTCTGGAAGGTCCCTCCCAACTCAAACCATTCTGTCACTGTTGGCTGTTGGATATTCAACCCCAGGAAAATGCAAGGTGGTAACATTCATTAGGAATTTCTGAGCTTACATTTGAAACAAGAGTAATATTAAATGAAGAAGGGTTTTCTGGGAGGAATTCTATCTGAAATTTAAATTTCACAGTATAGTAATTTCTACTGAAATTACTGAAATACATACAACTACTTGTGAAACTGACTTGAAGATTTGTTGTAGCTCAGGTCATGATTGCATATTGTACAGCAGTAAAAACATCCCAACACCATTCAAAGGAGCACACCCATTGTGCCAGTATCACAAGAGATAAAATAATTACACAGGACTGATATACCTTCTGTGAATTAGTACAAGCTATTTATAAGTTAGAGCACTCTAAACCTATGGAAAGATTCTTTCTTTCTCTGTGTATTCACTGGCTCCTCACTTTTTTAAAAAGGGAATTAATAATACTTTCTACTCAGCTTGTTTGAAGGAAGATAGAATAGGTGTGCAGTTGTGAGCTTTGAGTAACTTTACTGCTCCTGTTTCTCTGGCAATAAAACGATCTACTATAATAGACCATTATATAAAAACTTTTTTGACAAGTGCTTTTATGAAAATTGAGCAGTGGAAAATTTTCGCAGGTTGCAGTTTCCCTTGGGAAGAAAAAAATTATAGGAAATTCCTTTCAATCTTGTCAGTCCAATAAAATACAATGTTTCATATATACAAATAATGTGAAGAAATTACTGCAAAATGCAGCCCAACTTGGATGTGTAGAAAATTGAGAGAATCAATCAGAAGTGCTTCTGTCTTGATGCTCCAACATAAATGCAAACAATAAACATTCTATTTTCAAATTAGTTCATGATAATAATGCATCTTTACTGAACTCACATAAGGAAATGAATGATTTGTTATAAACACAGAGAAAAGCACAGAATGCACAGTTTATCAGGATAAAATGTTCATAGGAATTCATACTAACTGGGAGGTATTTCATAGTGAGAATTGATACAAAAAACAATCTACATTAAATTGTGTTAAGGAGTGAACAACAAACAAAATTGAGGCTGATGGAACCTGTTATCCCACTCTTATTGAAACAACACAATTTTCTTCCATTCTAAGCCTCCTACTACACCTTTAACTCATTGCAAGATGGATCAGAGTCCCGCTTAAAATTCTAATAGATCTTTATATCATATTTGTATGAAGATATTCAAAACCTGAATATATCAGTCTAAAAGAAAACACTTTTCACATATATACATTTACACCTTCCTCTCTTCATTGGTCTGTAACACCAGGTTGCACCCAAATGCACTATATAAGGTGAATTTTACCTCTGTTATTTCTTTGTTCTCTTCATTACCCCTAAACACAATTTTGTCCAACTCCAGATACGAATATTTTTAACTGGTTATTACAGAATAGTTTATAGTGTGGAGGCTACACTGCCAGTTTTTGCCCCCTTTCCTGCACTGCTCAGCCAGAATGTCTCTGTACAGATTATTGTGTTAGAGTCATAAATATCTCATTCTACCTAGAGCAACTGATTGCCACTGCTATCTATATAAAGTTGAAGGTGTACCACACTAAGATAAAAGAAAAAAAAGTAACAGAATGATGTTCAGAGACTATGTCTAAAACAGCACTGAATGGACCTACATTAAAATTACAGACTTCAGGGACCAAGTTAATTTATAAAGTTACAGTCATTATATTGAGGTTAGACAAGAGATAGGATGGATATGGCCTGTAGTTCATTAATTGCAAAAAAACTCTTTGTGAATGTTTGCATGTGCAAACACATGTAGCAAAATACCTGACAAAAGAATCTGAACAGGTATATCTCATTTGAACTAAATGAGAGAGGGAATATTTTGCAATGTGCAGTTTTTCTCATTCTGTAGTATTATGGTTTAACAATATCTTATGAAAAGACTTTATGCCTGAGAGTTCTCCCAATCACAGCAACATACAGAGTTGATTTGGATCAGGAGAGAGAAATAAGAAGATAAAGCTGACATCTGCCTCATCATCTTTTTACCATTCTGCTTTTCCAGACAATAACACCGGAAATGATTTCTCTCCTTTCCTAAAGGGCCAAAGAGGAGCAATTTTCTCACTCCAGTCCTGAATGAGAAGGCATGGTCAGTCTTCATGGGAAGGATTTGGTGAGGGAAACATGGAAGGAGGGATGAGTGTTGGAGGGAAGGGCAGGTGGGTATAGTGGAGAGGCAGAGGTGTAGCATCTCTGCTGCCATTATAGAGAAACTGGGAATAAGGTGGAAATTAGCTACAACAAATTTGAATGAGAGAAAAGGGTGGGAGCAGAAATCACTGTAAAGCAGAAGAGAAGGAGGGCAAGCACTAGTAGGATCACTACTAGTGGAAAATTCAAGGCTTTAGGACTAAGATAAGTCTTGCTATGGAGGCAAGGATATGACTTAAAGGAGGAGGGAAAAATCATTATTTTCTCCCTTCAGGCTAAAGAAAGCAATTGTGACCACCACAGGGTTGTTGCTTTTTTCCTGCCTTCCCAAGACAGTAGAAAAATGTTTTCTCCTATTCAGGATGTTGAAAGGTGGAAATCACAACACAAAAGAGAGCAGTATATGCAGGAAAATATGATACAGCTTGTGTTGGAATGTCAAATCTTCATCTCTGTGAAATAAAAAAGAAGCCAGGTTGGTACTGTCCTGCAGCCACCACTAAGAGAGAAAGAGCTCTGTGTATGGAAACTACATGTCATGGGTTCTTTTGTGCAGTCTGTCTTCTCCAGAGCACCACTACTGAGGAAAGTTTTTATTCCTTTGTTGAAGACAAATAGTTAAAAAGGGAGGTTCACCATCCAAAATGGGGCAAGCTGCAGGGAAATAGTGGTTCTAATCTCCCTCCTTGCACAGAGGCAAAAAAAAGTAACAAAACCTAAACATATCTGACAATAATAATCAATCCAGAAGGAAAAAAAAGATTTTGAGAAATGAGAAGTGCATGCAATACTGTGCAAGATTTAAAATACACTTCCACAGAATTACAGAATCATACTATATCTGAGGCTGGAAGGGGCCTCTGGAGGTAATCTGCTCAAATCTCACTGCTCTGGCAGAGCCACTGAGGCCCTTCCCAAGACTACAATGATTTCCAGTCACAACAGATATCGGCAGTGCTCAGGATGAAAGGGAACTGTAGTAAGGAAAGCAGAATATAATGTGTGATTTTTGCATAAAGCAGGGTACATGATAACCTTCTACGATGAGGTGACTAGCTTGGTTGATAAGAGGGAGGAGGGACATTTTTTATACAATATTTTGTTTGGTGGCCTAAATGAAAACTCTACTGTTTTTCTGAGTAAAGGTTATTTGGAAAACTGGTGCACCATTTCTTGGTACACAGGTTTTTCTCATTGCAGGGTACAAAAGAGAATTAATAAGGACTGGCATCTTCCCAAAACAAAATGTATTACCATTTTTCAATGTGAATTAAAGACATTTTATGAGTAAAATAATAATTTCAAGGGCTGAAGCTTTTGTCCCTGTGAATAGGCAATCTTAGGAAAGCAGTATGAAACGGATAATGGTGCTGTCTGATTTCTATAGAAGACAAATAAAATACCTAAAGAAAAGCTGGATGACTCATCATACTGCCTGGAGGTTTTTCTAAAGTAGCCTGAAGACAAAAAAGAGAGTTTAGTCACTACAGACTCCCAGAGAAAGCAGAGATGTGAACATACAGGGTATAGAAGAAAACACACACAATACCAAACATGTCAGGGAATTTGGCAATACCAATTGATTGCTTTTTTCCCACAGAAATTCTTGGCTGAACTTGCTGTCTGAAAAAGATATCTTTGACACCTGTATTTCACTTATAATGATAGTTTAAATTGCAACAAAGATTTTGACAGCTCTAATTTTCCATTCTAGAGAGTAAAGGGGTTTTGTGAAATGAGTCCAACTGGTGTTGAATCTGTGACAAAATATCTTCAAGTCTACATTCTATAAAATCTACATCTATTATAGTAAATTATTGTAAACACAGACATTGTCAAACTGTGACTTCACATATTATTCAAGAACTTTTGAATCCTTGCACCAGAAATGTTTAATTATTTATTTCAGGTTTGTTCAAACAATGCAAAGCACGATATATTGTTTGTGGATTAGAAAGCTTCACAACCGTTCTTGGTAAGTAGCTATTGAAAATGAGGGAGAAAATCCAGTACACAGTTTTCTTCCAAGTGGGGCATGAAAACAACAGAAAGATCACTTTAGCAGTGAAAACCAGGTGTCCAGGGCAGATGGTCATGTTCACCAAAAGGCAGGAGTCTGAACTATTATAGTATAATGGTATACTATAGTATAGTATAATGGTGGAAAAGTTCTTCCAGCCTACACTGAGTCACCTGTATTATATCAAATACTAAGACAAAACAGAGATCATACCAAACCTCTGGGTTTTAACAAGCCCCTCTGAATCAGCAGTGCCAAGATTAACAAGCAATCTACAGTAGAGATTCATATACCTGAAAAAACACTTGAATGAATTCATGCAAGTTAAATATCACAATAAAACTATAGCTTCTTTCTACTCCAGAGTGAAATGAGGGATGAAGTTCTAAATGAAGCAGACACTTGATGTGAAATGGCCCAAACCACTAAAAGCCCAAGAATGACAATCAGTCATTTGTCTCCTGATGCCTATCGGAGACATTGGAGTTCCATAAACTTCCTGAAAAATAAATAAAACCTTTCTAAAGAACATTTTATTCTACTAAAAGTTTTATTGCAGAGACACTGCCATAACTTCACAAATACTCATTGGAAATACCATCACAGCACCAGAGGATTTTTTTCTTCTAAAACCAGATGCTTTTAGTTTTCTATCCAGTGATTAGGAGTTCAGTCTTCATGGCTGCTACTTCCACAAATATAGCAGAATGAAATTCTGCCTTTCAAAATGAAAAAGAATCATAAAATGGTTAGGGTTGGAAGGGATGTTAAAGATCATTTGGTTCCAACTTTCCTGCCACTGTCAGGGATAGCACTCTCTAGATCAGGTTGCTCAGGGCCTGAAAATCCCATCCAACCTTGAATACTTCCAGCTATGGAGCATCCACAGCACCTCTGGGGAATTTATTCCAGTGTTTTAACATCTTCTGGGCAAATAATTTATTCCTAACATTTAATGTAAACCTGCATTCTTTCAGTTTAAAACTGTTGTCCCTTGTCCTATCACTACTGCACGTATAAAAAGACCCTCTCCTCACTTTTCACAAGCTCTCTTTAGGTACTGGAAGGCCACAGTGAGGTCTTTCTGGAACCTTTCCTTCTCCAGGCAGAGCAAAGCCAGCTGTCTCAGCCTGGCTTCACAGGAGAGGTGTTCCAGCCCTCTGATCTTTGTGGCCTCCTCTGGACCCACTCCAGCAGGTGCCTTTCCTGTGCTGAGGACCCCAGAGCTGGATGCAGGACTCCAGCTGGGGTCTCACCAGGCCCCTCTCTGGTGGCCATGCTGATGCAGCCCAGGACACGCTTGGCTTGCTGGGCTGTGAGCACATGCTCCTGGTGACAGATTTCTCTTCTGATGCCTATGCTTTATCTTCAGTGATGCCACAAGGGTCAAGAAAGATACTGACAATATTATTGCTCTCTCAGAAGGAGAACAGGATTACAAAAGCAATTTCACATACAGATAGATTGTGGCTTTTGTTCCACATAATCTAGTTTTTAGCGGATAATTTTGGTTCAAGGGAAAGGAAAATCATACAAATCTGTGACTACCCAGATTTTTCAAAACAGAAGAAAAAAGATAAGTAGAATTTTTTGTTAATTTAATATCTCACAGAAAACAATGTAGAAGACCTATTTGTACTATGACAAAAGAAACTGGTCTTTTCTGTGAAGATTGGTAATTAATTAAAGACAGGATCTAGTACATAAGAAATGTAGTATCAGAATTCCTCATATCTATGGAATTAAAAAAATATTATCTGCCATAGAAAAATGAGATACTGTCTGTTCTAGTTATAAGCTAGCATTTCACAGAAAATGAAGGGGGAAAAAAATAAAATTTAATTAATTTAATTGCCAAACATCAAAAGTATTTCAATGTGACAATAAGACTAGAGGATGAGGCACACCTGAAAAAAAGTTTTATTCTACTTTCTATAAAACATGAGACTACTGAAAAAACTAATATGTGTATATATTCAGAAATAAGAGGGAAATTTGTTAAAGATGTTGCAGGCTCATATCTAACTGTAAGGCATGCAAGCAGATCTCATCCAGCTTAAGACTGCAAATGGGAACCAATTGGCCTTCATTTCCTGGTTATTTACAGAACAGCTGGAGGCATACTCACTTATTAAAACAAAAAATTGTTTAACATTTCAAACCACTCTCATTAAGAACATGAGGTCTGAAATAAAGTGTAAAATATTAATGAAATTAATTAAATATCTTTTCTTCAAAGTGGGTGGTGATGGAATTTCCTCTCTGATATAATGTTCCCAGTAACTGAACCTTACAAAATGTTCACTGGAATTTCTGCATACAAGCAGGAAAGAAGCATCTGACCACTTCATTGGAATATTTGTGGTGGAATCAAGATATTTGGAATGAATTTAGCAGTCTAGTGATGCCTATAGAGTAAATGTCTGCATTCAGCCATGTCTCCTTTGAATTCCTTTTTAGGCAATAGATATGGTCACTTTTGTAAGTCATCTGACCAGCCGTGGGATTTGATAAGTCACATTTTAGGTGTATAAACTGTACTGTATCATTTATAAATGGATTTCGGGGTCCTGATCTTGTGTAAAGTTACTGACATGTAAATTTCATAGGGTGTGCTCAGAAGGGCCATTAAGATCACTCCTGTAGTAGTCTCTCCTGGCCTTCTATTTCCTTTTGAGGCCTCAGGAGCCACCAAAAATATAGGGTAGGAGTGTGTTAAGAGGGTTTGTTGGTTTTTTTGTAATCCCCATTTTCATGGGAAATCTCTGTGCTATGTAAACACTGGGATGTGGTTGAATATGAAAGTGCTGTCTTTCAGAGCACACAGGCTGGGAGAAGATTCTCTTCATTCATAGGCAGAGCCAGTTTGTTGTAAAGCATCAGCAAAGCCAGGCACAGACGTGACTGATGTTGGTGAGAAGTGGCAGGGTGGGGAGGACACCTTTCAATTGCAAGTGAAACTGCTTTGGCTTTCTGTAGAAAATACAGAGGGTGACAGCCTGTCTCCCTCAAAGTCCTAGACAGATCATAAATCAAAGTGGACATAGAAAGTTTGGGTGCCTCTAGATTCCTGTTTAAGACTAATTAAGCATCTATTGAATGATTTGGAAAATAGAGAAGGGGTGTTGAGTCTTCAATCCAGGATCTATAAATCATTAAGTTAGAAAAAACCTCTAAGATCATTGAGCCCAACTAATGTTTGGTTAACCCACCATCACAATATTGACCACTAAACCATGTCCTCAAATGCCACTATGCGGTTTCAGCATTACAAGGATTAGTATATCCTTCCAGTCTGGTTCATGGTGGCACCTCTTTTGTAATAAGCTCCAAGTGAAATCTTCCAAGAATATTGTCCTGACTTTGAAACATCTCACCTAATACGGTCAGGTATTTGGCAAAAAAAAAAAATCTCTTGTATGACTGGAAGAAAAGTTACAATTTCTTGTAAGTAGTAAGTAAGGTGGTGCAGTAAGTAAGGTTACTTCTTGTAGAAGTAAGGTGGTGTATTTTCACTGGGACCAATAAGAACATTAAAACAAACTCCTGAAACAGCTTTGGGGTGACAAAGCAAGAGAGCAAAAACTGCTCAGTCAGCTGCAACAGTGATGGTGATTGGGTTCAAGGGAAATACTAGCAATGTTTGACACAAAGTGTCTATTGAGTTTATGCTTTGGGGGACAATCCTGGGTACCAGTGAAGCATGCTATAGGCAGCACAAGATCACAGTGCAGGACTTCTAAATCTTCTGCATCTCTAGATCTTCTATGTCTTAGCAGTGCTAGAACTAAAGAAATCTCTGGAAAAACTAGACATCTCAAAATCTGTGTTTACTGCACACAGAGATAGTCACTGGAATGAGGAATATTTAAGACCATTGTTTTCTCTTAAATTCCATTTTATATGTCAAAGAAGATCTACATAATGCTGCCTTTGCAGGAAACAGAACTTTGAAAAGCACATTGCCAATTTATGCCAAATTGGTGACAAGTTGTAAGTCTAAATGAGCTTCTCCTGACAGCAGACATCTGAACATGCAAAGAGGTATCAGACTGTGCTTATTCAAGATCCTCAAAAGCGACTACAAATAAAGGAAAAGGCAACCTGTTGATCCAGTACTTTATTGAAACACAGAGTTTGGACAAGCAGCAGCTTCTGCAAACAGAATTCTGGAATAAAATGCAATGTTACTCTTCTGGTCTAGTACTGCTGCTTTTGAAAAATTAAGACTTCAATCCATAGAGAAGAATAAGTATGGTGTGTGTTGTTATTGTGGCTAAAGGAAAGAATTTAGAAACAAGGAGAAAATATGTCAGCAACACAAGCTCTAGCAAATGGGGAACAGTGATAGAAACACTCTGGCATGTCAAGACATTCAACTTTCTTGTTTGGATGTAAAGATCTCTACCTACCACCACAGAATCTTTGCCTGACATTGTTTCCACAGATGTTTGAATGAAAAAACTACAAGATTGTGATGGGAAAAAGGAGGCTGGAGGAGTTTTTCTTCCTTATGTCCAAACACTTACACTGGTCTTTTAAAAACCAATAATAACCTTTGATAAATGTATATATACAAGGAAACTGCATTGTTTTTTCATGATGTAGAAAAATTATTCTTTTTAGAGAAAAATGTATTTTTGAGAATTTAATTCCAATGCATGCTGACTTTCCAAAAAATTAATAATGGAGTCATAATTATTCTAAAGACAGATGCTTGACTGTATTGATTAGATACACACAGCAAAGGTTCAAATTTTGGCAAAACAAATCAGAAATCTCTTGAGGCATTATTAATAAGCCATTGTAAATGTTAAGAAACAGCCCACAAACAAGCGAGTTAGGCAGAATCTTTGTTACCTCATAAGAATTAGCTAATATTTGGTTTAATGACATATTAGTCAACAGAGATGAAAAATGGACACAGAAATGCCAGTCATTTAACATAGTCCAGCAATATTAAGAACCTGATAGAAAAATGTAGAAAAAAGGATATGCAGACAAAAATATTCTGTTCTGCTTTCCATAAGTTTTACAGCTGTCTTATATGAAATAAGTCAAGAAAAAAACAAGAAAAATTTTAAAAGTAAAAAGTAAAAAAAAGTTTATTTTTATAAAAATACACTCATCAGGATAGCAGGATATTCAGCTTAATTATGAAGCTAAAGACTTGACTATAAAATGAGAGTATAAAATATGTTTGGCTGTACTATTTTCAGACAAACTGAGATCTTTATTTTGACACCTGCTTCTTACCTGCAGAGATTTCATCTATTCTAAGAAAAATGTACATAACATAATTACAATTTACAAAGAAAAGGGCTTATAAAAAAAAGCTGATAGCTCTTACTGAAAACTGTTGCATGCTGATCTCCAGCCTATCTCCAGTGACAGGAGTTCATAAAGACAACATAAACCTTCATTTATCCACATCATTCAAGAATCATGTAGGGCTACCTCTCGATGACATAAACCACATGAGCCAATGGTGACTGAAGAGGAAGGTCCTGGAGCAATGGGAGAGGCGTCCATAAATTCTTCCCAGGGTTGTTCCTTGAGAGTAAGCCAAAGGGGCAGTCATGAGCTTAATAATGCCATGGTGGTGCAGGATGTCCAAAAGAACCCTTCTACATGCTCTGTCTGAAGCGTGGAACTGTGGGAATCCTACCCATATGTAGGGATGTGGCCAATGCTGGGCACATGACATACATCAGCGAAGCAAAATCAGGTTTCAGACGCACTTTGCTTGATAATGGCTAGGATTTGACCTAACAGGACTAACCAAAAAGCCCATGGGTTTGTTTAGATTTTTATACAGTTTCAAGATTTCCCCTGTGGAATAAAGAAGACTATGAGAAACAAGCATCTATCAGCACAAATCAAGATAATCTCTTGGAATTCATCCAAGAGGCTCCACCTGTTCTGGAATGATAGATGGAGGACAGGCTGGAAGTAGTACTTTTATGGCATTCTGCAGCAGAAACAAATCAAAGGGACAGCTTGCTTTGATTTCTCAAGATATTAGGGAAGGGAAAGATTACTCTGAACATATTGAAAACATAAAAAGAGCACTAACCTGCATGTAAGACATTTAACTTTATAGCACGTGTATAAAGCTGTGATAGAGCACAGATCACTGACTAGTGATTTTACTATAAAAACACATATATAATTTTCTCCATCCCTATTAAAAAAAAACACCTTTTCCTTTTTTTTAAATTGCACTTCACTGAAAAAAATAAAATATGTTTTAGGAAAAATAACATCAGAGAAGGCTTTTTGGTTATTCTGTCTTAAAGAAGTAAGGGATAATTCTTGGTTGTGTGTAGAGATGCAAGACATAATCTCAAATCCTGGAAACTGCCATTCCAAAGACAGATGATACAACTTTGTGACTTCCAGATGGTGTATGGGAGATCACAAACAGAAATGTTTCTGAATGGTTTGATCTAAGAGAAAATGTGTATATTACAAGGTCAGCAAAATCAATGTGCAGTCAAAAAGTCAAAAAATGTTTCTCTATTTGCAGGAGCCTGCTATAAATATCCTGTGTCAGTTGAAAAGGAAAAGAATTCTGAAAGAGAAAGCAGATAAATTCTTTACTGATAATATATATTAAGTTCAACAAGGAGAAAAAAAATATGTTCAGACAGTTTGGTAATCAGAGATACTATTTGGTACAGTGATTTGTTTTTCAGATACTAAAATAGTAATATAGCTTTAAATTACACTGATTAAATTAATATTTTCTTTCATATGAAATTGTCTGGTTAGTATTTATATCTATTCTGTTATGATGAATATAAAAGGACAGAACCCAGTGATGAAAAATTCATCATCTAAATTTAAGCAGAAGATAGTTTTCACCATCCAAATGCTTGCAGGAAAGGAAGTTTAGAATGAACACAACAGATGAGGAAGCACACATGGCCTGTCTTTGCTCTTGGCCCTAGTGGATACATGCAGAGCACTCTTTGGAAAAAAGAAATACTTATTTCCACATTTTTAAATGAAAATAATTCTTGGATGGACATTTTATTATGGGTGGAAAGATTTCATAATACATTGTATTTCTGTAATATTATATATATCCAGAAAAAAAAAAATAAATTGGTGCTAACATTGTCATGTGTCAATCCTTTATCTATGCAGTCTTTGTCCAAAAGCAAAAGAAAGGATTGACTATAAACCCTTTTGTGCACAATTTCTGCATTTCACATGATACTCATATAAAACTGTTACAGAACAATCATTCAGAGAGCAGGAACAATGATGAAAATTCAGAGTTTATCAACACTGCAGCCCTTCAGCCCTACATGAAATATCAGCAAAAGCCCACAATTGTAATAGTAGTGCCAATGGCTTCATATACCATACATAAAATCTTTATTGTACAAATAGTTAATAAAATATGGGCATTATTATGTGATTATTGTAAAATTTCTGGTCTCCATGCGTTAAAATGGCTGGAGAAATGGAAATGCCTTGCTGTATAGCTCCCTCTTGATTAAACTGATGAGGGACTTGGTGTCTGCTCAGGCTTTTGTGACCTTTTTAGTGCTTTGATCTAAAAGACATAATCATCTTTCCTCAAAGCATAAAAAGTGCAAATTGCAACAAGAATTTTTGCAGCACTAATAAAAAATGCCAAAGGCATGTACACACATTTTTTAAATATATCACCTGATTCTTTTCACAGTAGAGAAAAAAATTTCCCTAGCAGAACTCTTTGGGAGAAAATTACTTATATGCAGTTTCAGAACAAGTTCTATTTAAGCAACCTTTCAAACAGAAAGGTGCAGAAGTAAATCAATAAAAACCATAAAAATAATCATCCCATACAAGAGCAGATTACTGAAGATTCAAGCAAACATGTTTCAGAAGGTTTAATGTTCTGTACACACTGCTTTGACTGCAGACACAGGGTTTTTTAAATTCAGTCTAAAACATCATATATTGTATCTAATTCCAAACGATGGAAATAAGACACTGGGAACTATTTCCCTCTTTATTCCCTTGATAATATAAAAGTCCCTCAATTGGACTGTTCGCCCTTTATAAATACTGTAGTCCAGAAGGGAACTTGGAAAAAACAGCCATCCCTGACAGAAATTGCTTATTTCATTTATAAAGCATACTTTTAAAATATTTCTCTAATTTTACTCTGTTCTTGAGGCAAATAAGAAAAACCTATATTATAAAAAGTCATATTTTTAGGAAGTAAACCAGTGGAAGGAAAAATAAAAAGAATAAAATAGAACTATGAGATTTTATTCAGTAAAACACCTTGACCCTGAAAATGGATGTTCTAACCCTGCAGGTCATGGGTTCACTTTCTGTGTAATGACAAAGATAATAACCATTATTTTTGCAAAGGATTAGTCATTACACTTGTTGGTTTTGCTTAAAAACAATTAGAACCTCATGCTCAACAGTTTTTCTCTGTTAAACCACCTTTTGCAGTATCCATTCAAAGTAATAAATAGTGTTGGGACTAAAATGTAGCACAGAATTGTTCTGTCTCATATTATTAAGCCCTTTCAGTCAAAGCAGGAAAGCAAAGAAAGCTTGGTTTCCTTGCCCCAATAGTCCCTGTTTTGTGATCTTTTTTGTGGGTTTTTGCCATTGCCAGGATTCTTAAAATACAGTCTTCTGTATTCCTGTTGTGAGAAGTTTCAATGAACAGAAACAAAGGAAATTAGGAAGCTGGTAATGAAAATAGATACTAAGAAGCTGTTAAAAACACACATAGAAGTTTTGAAGTGAGAAGTGAAAACCTTACCACATCTGGGTCAAATCCTGGTCCATTGAAACGTGACTGAGAGCTATTGCTATCTGTATGAAATGAACCAACTTATGAACATGGATTCCATTCACAAAAAAATGTCCTTGTTTGCTCTAGAAATGTTCTGAAAATGCACTCAGTGCTAACCCAGGTCACCAACTATTGCAAACAGTAACTGATGCTGCCTGAAACCTCAGCAGCTAGGGAAAAGCTTGTGAAAATGTTTACAGGTTCACTGCCAAGGAAGGCTTGTGTAAAGAAACAGATCAGCAGAGCTGTTCAGAGCCTCTACAGTTTTCTGTGAGAGAAGGCACCTTGCAGTGTGCTCCAAACCAGTCTGCACAATGTAGGAACAGTGGTCTGAAGGCAGCCCCTTGCTTGGCAGAGCTAACAAACCCAGCATTTCCAAACCACACTGTAACCAGGGACAGTATCCAAGGAGACTCTACCAGGCACCTCCTGCTTCGATTACAGCTGGGAATTAGCCTCTGCTTCAGCTTGCTGCTGGAGCTGCAATAATCCACACACTGAGCAAAGAGCACAGCTGAGCTAACTCAGCACCATCTCGCCCCTCCCAAATGGAAACATCGAAATTTAAACTAAAATTCCAACAGATAAAAACTTTGGGAGATTTAAATCAATGCAAGGGTTGAGGGAAATCATCCCAAATTTTAATTTATGACCCTCAATAGCTAGAGGACTTTGTTATTTTTAATAACATAAAATATGTTATACTATTTTTATGTATATTTTTTACACACACACACGCACATGCATATATATAGTATTAAATAAATTATGGCATATAAATTATATATAATTTAATATCAAAAATTTATATACTGGTTATATACATTTATATAGATACTATTCATATGTTTTATATATATACATTTTTAGTATTAAATTATATTATAAAATTATATATAAATTATAGTATATTTTTATATACTATATGTTATACTACTGTATTAGCTGAATTTATTTGATTTAGGTTAGTTATGTACTGTACATGATAGCACCAAACATTTGTAAAAAGAAAATTTTACTTTTGAAATAAAGAAAAAAAATTATGCTAATATTTTTTCCCCTATAAAAAGCATTGCCTAAGTCAACACATTCTTATGAGATAATTTCTGTTTTCATGACACTGGTTTTCCCTTTGAAAAAGGTTTCTCTAAAATGTTTAAAATATTCTTTCATCTATTAACCAGCACTAGAAGAAGAATAGAAGACCACTTCATGAATATAGGAACAAAGTTAAAATCAGAATTGTTCCAGTAAAATAAACACTCCAGTAGCCATTAATTGAAAACCAGCCTGCATGATAGAGATTCTGTGAGTCTGATCATGTCTGCTGTGAACTTGCAACACTCAGAAATATACAGCCTATTCAACTTTTGCATAACAGTAAACTAACCAAGAAAATTATACTAGTACAAGGTGAGCTGCTGTACCAATTCAGGTAGGAGACCCTATATGAGAAACAGACGAAAGAACTGAGAGGAACCCACATCAGAGCCATCACAGGACTTATTCACAAGATGATAACACCCTGGCTTATTGCTGCATAAACTTCATTGAGGATGACAATAGGATACTATTTTAGGGATATATTTGTCAATTTTTATTTCCCACTCTACCTCTCTCTAAGAGGAGAAAAAGAGCTTTTTCAAGCACACATACCTGAAATCAGCTATGAATTATTGCAGAAGGATATTTGATCACCGTGCAGACAGAAAAAGTAATTTACCTATACTATTAGCAAGGAGCCTAATTGAGGAAAGCTCAAGAAAACATCAGCTGAAGGGCTCAAACCAGTATTGATTAACTTTTCTTAAGAATTCAAGAGAATTACAAATGTACAAAGGATTTGATCAACATTGGGTTTTTCTCACAGCATAAATGAACATGTGAAAAACAGTATGTTTTAGAAATGATAGTTTGGACTCCTAAACTGTGATATCTAAGCTGTAAACCCATACTTTAATTATTTACCTATCATATTTGATATATTCTACAGTTTTTTATATACCACAGCCACTGTTGGACTTCAAATACATGCCAAGATCAGTCAAAAAGGCAGCATGGGAAATGTTTCTGCCCTGTCTCTTAAGAAATAATGTGTTACATAATTGCCTCTTAATAAGATGATTTTATTAGATTTTTAAATGTGATTTTTTTTCCTGTATGGGATAAGATCTAAGTCATAAACTGAAATTTTCTGCCTAAAGACTGGGCTAAGACACAATATTATGTTTCTGGCACTTTTTCAGGCATCTTTATTGCAGAACAACCATAATCATAAATCACAAATGTAGAGTAAAAAGATCTATCTCTCATTTTAGAGGCAAGAGTGCACTATCCTGAAGGTGGAATACATTGACCAAAAAGGTGAATTTTATGATTGAGTTACAGTGGTGCAGTCTCTTCCAGATTAATGTGCATTGATATCACGAATAGAAAATATTTTTATATATTTTTAAGTAAGAAAAACCTTTCTTTGAGTAAGATATTTTCCAGAAAACACAGACTGAGAAACTATGTCATTTCCTCTGCTCCCTGCCCAGTTTAATTACCCTCCACTAGATTCAAAAAAAGCTACAATGGATTTACAGATCTTCTTGATTTGAGCTGGAAAGTCCCTCATTACCTTCAAATTATACAGCCTCTAGACCTCTTAGTAAGAGTTGTTATGGCCCAAAGGCCTAAGGATACCAGCATGGCAAATGTAAGATGCAGTGACCTTCATGAGACTGCTATAGCTAGGCAAAGAAAGGAAAAATATTCTGATGGACCAGCTTTTCCTTAAATCTATTTCATGACTTCCCTGTGAATTTTTTTCCAAGTACATTATCCAACTTAATGGAAGGTGCTTCATCTCCTACAAACATTGCCTAGCTAGTAGTGTAGTTACTCCTTAAGGTACAAGCAAACCCTTGGCTGTCTACAACTAAATAATCCAGATGTTGCTATAAGTTTCAATCAGAGTCCATACCTGCATAAATCTCATCTCTTTAACACATCTTGCTTTTAGCATTGCAATATAAAGAGCAGTTTGGCCATACAGAGCTGTGACTGTGTAATTGCTGCAAAATGCCTTCAAGACAGCTTATATAGTTTCATATTATTTTACTGAATAAATACACAGCTTTTCCTTTCCTGTCTATTTGTAATAATATTGGTAGAATATTTCTCTTCATTGACTTCAATTTTCAAGTAGATTTGGGCCACTTTTCTTCTGAGTTCTTACACTTTCTCAGATTGTTCAGCCAACATCACAAATATTAACTGCTCATTTGCAAATGGTAGAAAATATGTAACTGAGCAGATGAAAATACAAGTGTGGAGCCTGAAAGAAAATAAGCATTTTAACTACCCTTTTATTTAGCTTTACTAAGATCTCCAGTCAATCAATAATTTTGAATCTCATATTTTAAGACCTGTAAAATCTGGCAGAAATATTTTTAACATATTGCATATCACCCTTGAGACTGCAATATGTGGGAGCTGGAACTGACTAGTCATGTTCAAAAAAAGCATTTGCAAAAACCTCTAGTACTAAAATATTTATGGTCTTCCCTCATTTAGAATATGAAAAGCATTTCAAACCAACTTCCTTAGTACTTTGCAGCTTTTGATGTGTTACTGAAACATAGAAGATAAAAATAATATCAAATTAAAATTGAGGTGAAATACAAATAGTTGTTCATTCTACAGAATGTATGAAAAGCCTTGCATAAGTTATTCTTAAGGAAATTTGCCAGAGATCTAAAAACTCTCAAGTTTTGGGGGAACACTGCTCTTGGAAGAAGGGTGAGTTACATGCCTATGAGTAGCATTCTTCCCTAAGTCTCTGGTTTAGATATTGATGAGGACACAGTAACAGGTTTTGGTAAAACAAATGATTATTTGCTTAATTCCACCAATCAATCACAAACTAGTCAATGTCTGTACAGAACCACCAAAGAATTTTTTATTGCTGCGGAAGACAGTCTTTCAGCAAAATGGAGTATATTATTTATTTCATCTATAGCTTTTTAAACAAAGTAAAAGTTTATAATCAATCTGTGGCTTTAATACACAGCCTTCTCAGAGAGAACTTCTAATCCAGACAATAAATAGGTTTTGATCAGGCAGAAGGTAGAAGTTTGGCCTCAAATGAAGTACTAGAGCAGAATGGAGTAAGAACATTATAGTATGTTTTTTCCATAAAAATGAAAAATTAACCTCTCCAGAGGCTTTTAATCTCTCCAGACATTTAAAAAAAATCTTGTAAAGTTAAAACTGAGATATGCTCAGAAGCTTTCAGGATGTTCAACTTTGAATGATGTTCTGAAAAGCTCAGGCATTTCTCTGTTTCTTCAACAATTCACTACATTAACAGTGCCCAGTAAATACAATCTAAAGAGGATTTAACATATTTGCATTGTCTCTAGCAAGAAAGGTGGAAGGAAACACAAGCCTTGAGAGAGGCTATCTTCTACTGAGTAAGGAATCCAAGTCTGCTTTACACAAGAGCCATTCTGGACAATCCCTGTGGTTCCAGATTAACTGGCTGTTGTTACCAAAATCTGTTCTTCTATAATATCTTTAGGAGCATACACTAAGTTCTAGCTAGCCAGCCTAAAGTCCTAAGTAGTTTAAAGAGAGCTGGTAAAATCCACTCTCTAAACCTCTAGCAAGTGTCCTCTGATGTATTTTCTGTCTCTTGAGGATCCTCAGTGAGTACACCTGAGCTGTCTTTAGCCATTGTTGGTTTGGGGATTTTTATGTTTTGCTGTATTGTTTTGATTGATTTTTTTTGTTCCTTAATATTTGTTTATTCACCTTTGATTCCTATATAGCATTAAAATGGATAAATTAAAAACTGCCATCTGGCAAGATAGATAGGTAGATAGATAGATAGATAGATAGATAGATAGATAGATGATAAATAGATATAAAAGTAAAGAAAGAGTACAGAGACTTTTCATGTCATTGTTTCAATAATATCATTCTGTTTTATATTCACCCAGAAACAGATGAAATGTGCACATTTTCTTTCTTACTAGATACATAACTCTTGATAAAGAAATGGTGGACAGCTCTGTGATTATTACTTTTTCTTCAGTCTTTCCTAACATTCAGTCTTGCAACTGCTCAAGTTTAGTCACTTCATTTGTTGCTAATGCAAACATATAAATACATGATCAGAACATTCATTTAAGCATGTGTACAAGGTACAGGTTTTATATGCACATAATAATAATGCAAATATACTGAGCAAGAAGAGATTTACAAACTAAAAGAGGTGTCAACTTTTGCCTTGCCTGAACATCTGTTAGAATTGTTAAAATCACATGAAAATTAGAAGTGTGCATTTTGTTTGCATATGCAAAACCTGTAGCATTTTTAGAGGCAGTTTTAATGTGTTATAAACCATGAAGAAACAGAAGACATTACAGGCAGACACATGAATATCTATATACACATAAGGAAATATGTGTGTACATATAGATATTTATATGATGTAAAAACTGGTTCTGTTTTATTCCTTATTACCCTGAATAGCAAATAGAGTTGGAAATACTGTGTCTTTGGGGGAGGTATTTTTAAGGTACAGTTTTTCTTGTAGCTTTGACTTAAATCTGCTTCAATACCTTATATAATTAAGAGGAAATTGTAAAGAAAATTACCCTCTCATTCTTTTAATTAAGTATCAGAGAGGGATCTTCTGCTGTCACATTGGAGATCCACAGAACAGAGGAACCATCTGAACAGTGGCTAAAGCTGCTTTTTCTTTTTTTTCTTTTTTTTTTTTTTTCTGGAAGAGAAAATGGTCTTTTCAAGTAATCTAAATGACAAGAACTAATTGCCTGGTGAACAGAGTTTACACTGCACTTGTCATGGAAATATGTGAAAACCTTATGTTGGGTTTTTTTACAGAAACTAGAGAGAAGATCACTGTGCCATCATTTAAATCAGTTCTGTTGAGAAATCAAAAGCTGTCTCACAGTGATTCTGTAGTCAACCTAATATAACTTAGAGGAAGACTCTGCTTTTCCAGCAGACACTTGTTCAATTTAAGATGAGGTGCACAAAATCTTCAAAGTTGCCTTGACTCTTCACCTAAATCAATAAAAATGTTTTTATCCTTTATTTCATCTAGATTTTAAGAAGACTTTTGCTGATTATGTCCCTGTTCAGAATAACACAGAATAATAGCCTTTAGTCCACACAGCTGCTTTCTCAGCTCTCTGTGGAGAAGCTGTTCAGCCATTTACAAAAATACTCAAATCTTTGTAATAGGCAACAAATATTTCTGTGCATGCTTTTATAGCTATCACATAATAAAAGATTGTGCAGAGATGTTTGTTTTTAAAGCTTTAATATGTCAACATGCTCTTAAAACTGTTTATATGAGGCTTACTTTTCTATCAGGAGTACACTACAATAAAATATTTTGGAGGGATTTTTTTTTACCCCTATTACAGTGTAATCATTTACTTAAATGTAATTCTTGATTTAAAAACAAATTTCTTTAATTTAACACATTTAACACAGAGACAGCAGCCTTGGAAAAAAAAACACCTAACAACCCACATATAAATCTCACTTACTGTTCCCAGAAAACTTATTTTCTTACAGAATGAAAGAAAAATTAAAAAACAAAATGAAGGGAAGGTAGTCAAATTCAAAAGCTCCTTCATATCCTCTGGCTATATTGCTGCATTCTAGTTCTGCAAGGAGATATAGAGCTCTTTCTTATTAGCTGGCACTGCAAGAATTTTAGTGACCCAGCAGTCAACGTTTCCCACTGTGGAAAAAACAATTTTGTAATTGTCCTGTGAATTAGGGAAGTGAACTCTAGGAGGATTCTTGCATCGGGTATTTTCTTGGGCAATGATGTGGAAATAATAGATTTAATGAGAACAGTGTAACGATGTGGAATACAATTTCATTCTTGAGTAAATTTCACGTCTTTTCCAACCAGAAAGTGGATTAACGTAAAGCTTCAAGCAGGGAGCTAACCTGGGGATCCTGTGGCTAAACACAAATAACTGAATGGCCAGATTTGCATTTCAGCAGATGGGGACACAACACAGGAAAAAATAAACAGGAAATCATGAAGTAGTTAGAGGCAGAAACAGCAACATTTTTCACATGCTGTGGGATTCATTCATGTTACTACACCTCTGCTTACAATGAAAACTCCTTGATGGGATCTGAATCCCCCATTGAAAAAGTGTACCTAACCATGTGCAGTAATAAACTGGGGATTATGCCTGTGTAAATCCT
Source organism: Cyanistes caeruleus (assembly GCF_971803275.1). Lineage (NCBI taxonomy): Eukaryota > Metazoa > Chordata > Aves > Passeriformes > Paridae > Cyanistes > Cyanistes caeruleus. Next base: position 80,649,992 of record NC_141703.1, read on the forward strand.
GTACCCCAGGAGCACCTGTACTCCAATTACCCAGCAGTGTTCAGGTGAGTGGGGTGTACTGGAAGGTAAAACATAAAGAATCACTGAGTGCCCTCTGCTGTTACCTCAGTCACACTGGGACAATATTCCTCCTCTTGTTGTCCATGTGCATTAGTCATTGCATTGAGGTGCCAAGGACTCAGCAAAAAGTATTCACAGGGAAATTCAGGAATGGAGCTATCCGTAATGAAGGCATGGCTCTCACTATGGTTGCTCTGCCCTGCATGGGAAGATTTTGATTGTCCCTCCATGAAATCCATAAAGGGTGGGACAAATGCCCCCACAGCAGCAGATGCCAGAGCTGCGTCTCTTTTTTCTTTCCACCTGCAAGTCCCTTGTCTTCTGACAACCCATCTGTCAACATCCCACACCAGGGATTAGGAGCAAAGCTGCTTTCCTAAGCAGTTTATGCAATTCATCTTATCCCTTATCAGGCTATGCAAATGGGAGAAACAGGGGCAGGCAGGACTAAGGCTTACCATCCTCTTGTTCCTTGGCCACACAGCCTGGGCTAGGAAGGAATGTTGTGTACCAGGCACTGCATGCAGAAACGTCTGTTTCTGAAGTACAGGCTTCTTCTCTGCATAACTCTGTGACCTCAAAAGCAGATAAATATCTAGGAAGGTGACCAGAAAAGGAGCTAGAAAATGGGGATGAGGCTAGTGAACTCCTCAGTCCTCCAGTGTGGGTGCTCATTTCATATGTGATAGCCAGCAGGCTAAGAGTCCTCTGCCTGGTTTACAGGTTAACAGACTGTAGTGATGATGGAAATATATGTCTACATATTCCCATTAATTAGGTTAACATTTGGGCCATGTTGATTTGAATAACCCAAAGATAATTTTGGTGTGTTCTACTGAGAGCAAGGAATTGGCTGGGAAAATACATGCAGTGAGCCACAGTTATTTCAAGATTACAGCAGAACTCTTGCTTTGAACAGCTCTAGAAATTGGCATGTGTTACTTTTATCTTGGTTTTTATTCTCCACAGGATAACATCCATAACAGACTGATCATATTTCTTTGGGAGAATTCTAATAAGAGCGCTCAGATCCTTTTATTCAGTGTGCTTCCTTTTAATTATTATTTTATAGCTGACTGTTTACTGCAATGAAATTATACTTAGGATGTAAACCTTGTCATACTGGGTACAGTAGAAAAGTTTCAGTAATCAACTTTTGCTGAGGATGCTTAGGCCTCTCAAACTGTAAGTCTCAGGAAAAAAAAAGGCAGTGACATGAGAAAATTGTCCCTTCTCTGGAAATGATAAAGTTAAATGTTCTAAAACAGATTTTCAGACTTAGTGTCCTGCATGACACTCTGAAGAACACCAAAGTTAGCTGGGAAGAAGTAATTTTACCTTTGCATGCTCGGAATAATTTTATTGACTTTTCAAGTACAAAAGACTGATTTTTACAAGGATGTGTAGTGGTAAGATATGGGGTATTGGCTTCAATAAGAAAGATGGCATGTTTAGACTAGATATTAGGAAGATATTCTTTAGTGTAGGGGTGATGAAGCACTGGCACAGGTTGCCCAGAGAAGTTTTGACTGCCTCATCCCTGGAAGTGTCCAAGTCCAGGTTCAATGGGGCTTTAAGCAACCTCTCTACAGGAAGGTCTCTGCCCATGGCAGAATGTTGGAACTCTATGTTCTTTAAGGTCTCTTCCAACCCAGATCAGTCCATGATTATATGCTTTATGGGTAGATACAAAGAATTTTCAAATTCTATCTACTTGTCAAGTCCTTCCTGTCATCTTCTTCAATGTATTCTAAAGCTGATGCCATCAAAAAAATCAGAAAATCAAGAGCAGCTGAGAAGGACTCAGACTGCATTAACAATCTGCCACCAAACCACAAGGATATTGCTCTTGATCCTAGAGAGAAGGCAATGTACAGACCCTCCCTTGAACCATTGTCATAGCAAATGCTGTGACATTCAGTACAGTTTGAATGCTTCATCTGAATGCTGACATCTTCACTTCATCTGTGATCAAAGTCTGATAAAAAAATACCTCTTATTTTCTCCAGATATTTTCACCTGATGTTTAGTGCTGTCACTCAGGGTACATGATATGACTCTTAGACAACAGACAGCACAGCCCTTGCAACTGTTCAAGTTCTTCTGGCAAGTCAGTAGTACATGCAGGAGAATCAAAGGTATTTAACTCAAATGAAACTCTTTTTGAAAACTCCTGAGATTTGTATCAGGAAACACTTAGATCCTGAAACAGCAGCCCAAGCACTTCTAGTAAACAAGCAAATACCAAAAGGCTGTCAACAACAAGAACATTGCCATTCTCTTTCTCATCCTTCTGGCCACTGGTGGCATCACTCATCTGTCATGCCTCACCGTTAATTTTCTTTCCAAGGGCCAACAAAAGAGGAAACATTGACACAAAATAAAACAAGCTAGTGATTGTGAAGTAGAGCACAGGAGCTGGATTTGCCTTGGAAGCAAATTTTTCCTCTTATGTGGTGGAGTAAGGCCATCACAGTCCGAAATTAGAACTGGAACTGTAATGTGAAAGGAGGTAGGAATAACAAAACATATCCTGGAAGTCATATATCTAATGAATTTATAGCAACCTATGACCTAGGCTTATATTATGGGATACTTCCTCCTTCCTAGAAAACCTTTAAGAAAGCCTGAGAGGAAACAAACCAAGAGAAAACAAACCTATAAAAAATGTCTGTTCAGTTTAACAGTTCTGACGGTCCCTTACTAGTTCTTACAGAATAAATGTAATGCACTACTGGTATGGCTTTGATAAATTTTTTCTAGCAAAGCTAATGATCTTTGCACATCACACAGTCAGAGCCCTACATCTGTGCTTCACAGTCACTGTTCAGTTTTATTTGTATAATATGTATAATCAGCTTCAGTCTGATTCAGTGTACAGTAGTGCAAATCAAGATTCGTTCCAGTACATCTAAACATCCTCAAGGCTGCTGTACTATCCTTCTTTCAGTCTTCCTCCAAACTGTCCTGTAGTTTTCCAGATATTTAGACAGTGAGTGGTTACAGAGCTGGACTCCCATTAGAAACAATGGAGACAAAACATTTAAAGGGCATGATCTCCTTCCTTTCTAAATCAGCCTGTGAAAAAAGGTGTTTTTTTGCCTGCCAAGCAGTATTTCTTTCTCCCAGTGATCTAAAAAGGAATCAAGGTAACAACATCATGTGCAGCCCAACACACAGCAAAGCCCCAAAATTAGATGAAACGAGTGGTTACTTCAATAAACCAAGTACATCTGGATCTTTCTGATGTCTGTCATTTTAGGGCTATTCAACTACTCATATGTAAATTCTTTGGACCACAGAAAGGTACCTTGGCCTGCAGTGGCTGACACTGGGATCCTGTACAGCATTAAGGCACAGCACCACAATGACACAAGAGCAGTAGCAAGTTATTTAATTGACAGGGAGGTGAAACCAGATGGACATGAAAAACATAATTGTAGGATCATTATGGAAAACAAAGTGATAAAGTCAATAAGTCAGAATTACATTATTTCCCTTACTTGTAACACAAAAACATAACCACTTTCCTCCAATTCATGTTCCCCCCTCCCAAAAAGAAGATTCTCGATCTAAAATAATCTAGCAATACAAGCAGACAGCGCTTGCATAGCACATTTCTACTTCAAGTCACTTTGCAGATGTTACTAAGTTAGTTAATATTCTCCTGAGAAGGAGGTATAGGAGGTAACATTGTCAGTATTAAGATGCTTAAGTAAGAAATTTTAGGTTATATTACATTTTTGGTTTTCAGCTCTTAGCAATTTATAAATAAAAACATCCCAGTTTACATCACAGGCAGTGTGAGTGTCTCTCATATTTGGGTTAAAAACTGTCAAAAGACTTTTCAATCATTGCATTCTATATCATGTTAAATGTATAAACTTTCTACTCCTTAGTCATCATTCTTATCCTCGCAAGATGTCTTGACACAAGTCTTGTAAACCCTTTAATAAGAAATATTCCTACCAAATTCAACAGGAATTTTCCAATATGTGAAAAATGGGAAAGATTAGGACAGAATACCAAGGTCAGTAGAAACCCTCTTAGATTAGTATCTGATTTTAGAGAAAGATTCCTCTTGCACAAATTGGAAGCCTTATTCTGTTTTGGGGAATATTTTCCTGCAGAATAAAATAATGCAAATAAACTTCTTATTCCCAACAGTGAACTCTAAAGGTCTGTATTTTGCCATGGCATCATATTTGTGTATATATGGCATCATATATAAAGAGCATTTATGGTAAATTTTCTTCTTAATACAACAAGCTTATAGAAAGTTTATCTGGAAAGCTGACACATGGGTGGTGACACTGCCTTGTCTTTAAGCACTTTTGCACCACTTAATGCCAGCCACAGCCTCCATGAAATGTATCAGATTTCTGACTACAGCATGGTAAACATGTACGTTTCAATAAGAATTAGAGACATATTTTCTCAAAACATAACTTTTTGTTTTCTCTTTCACAGCTGAAAGATGCTAAAATGTCTCCTAAAATCGTTATCTGCCTAATGGTTTTAATAAATCCTTAGAAAGAAATTAAGCTGCCTACGCACTGACTCATGACCAGCTTTTTCCATTTATTTATCAACAGATGCCCAACAGTGTTAAATAGAGAGTGTTCTTCCTTCTCTCAGCATAATTTACCATATGCAAGAATTCTGTGTTTTATAGGAGATGCCTCTAATGGAATAAATCTCACCATAATACAAAAAAAACCCCTATACCCAAAGTCTAAATTCCATGCTGTAATAAGATTTTAATAGAAGTTATAAAGCTTGTGTGCACTCAACAGAGAAATTACTAAAGATTGATTTGGATAAATTCTGGCATGAGTTTTAAAACAAAGAAAAAATCATTTAGTGTTTCCTTGATAGTAACTACAGACTATACCATGCTTGGCCAAACAGGCTGCAGTCACAAATCACAGGTGGAAGAAAGATTGTAACAAAAAATATTTTACTCAAAAATTCCCATTCTAAGTGAGAGCTTGGTAAAAAGAAATAGAGGACATATTCATAAGGAAGAATCTTTTTTCTCTTTTACAAAGTATCTTATAGATATTTAGTGATGTGGAAGAGAAAGACCAGAAATGTTAAGCTATCTGCATGGTCATTTTCCATATTACGAAACTTACAGAACTGCCAAACTCTATTTCATCTAGCCCACAGTCTCCAGAGCCAGCCAAAATATAAAACATCACCTTCATTAAGAATTTACAGGCTTAAGAGAGATATTATTCTTACTTTTCTTCTTTTTTTTGCTTAAATATGAATTTACAGTTATTGTTGAAAATGTTTTGGAAATTGTCCTCCACGTTTTCTTTTTACTAAATATCATTTGTAATAAATGATAGTGCCATAAAAAAGTTTCAATATTTTTCGTATATTTCTCAAAGCCTTTAGAGAAAGTGAACATGTTAGATAATTTGGAAAACTCTTAAGAGGGAAAAAATGTAGTCTTGAAAACCTTTTCTCAGAGCAAAGGGTCAGTTTCTAAGAGAAATTGTATTTGGTTTGCGTGGCCAGGTGTTGGTAGCAGGGCAGCTGCAGGGATGGTTTCTGTGAGAAGTTGCTGGGAGTTTCCTCCTTGTCTGGCTGCACCAATCCCAGGAGGCTCCAAGACTGGGGTGCCACTGGACAGGGCTGGACCAATTAGAAAAGATGGTAACACCTTTAGGATAACATATTTAAACAATAAAAAATATTGTCATGCAGATGTAATTGGGACCAGAAAAGAGCAGGATGAGAACATGTGAGAGGAACAGCCCTGCAGACCTAAGGTCAGTGCAGAAGGAGGGGCAGGAGGTGCTCCAGGCACCAGAGCAGAGATTCCCCTGCAGCCCCTGGTGCAGACCATGGTGGGGCAGCTGTGCCCCTGCAGCCCATGGAGGTGCAGGGTGGAGCAGAGATCCACCTGCAGCCCCTGGAGGAGGCCCATGCTGGAGCAGACGGATGCCTGAGAGGATGTTGTGAACCCATGGAAGACCCATGATGGAGCAGTCTCCTGGTGGGGACCTGCAGACCCATGGAGAGAGGAACCCATGCTGGGGCAGGTTTCCTGGTAGGACTCATGGGGGCCCACACTGGAGCAGCCTGTCCTTGAAGGAGTGCACCACATGGAAGAGTAAGCCATACTGTAGCAGTTTGTGGAGAACTGTTGCTGGTGGGATGGTTGCTTCTCACAGGAGAAATGTCTCATGGAGAAATGTCTGTCATGGGAGGGACCCCATGCTGGAGCAGGGGAAGGACTCCTCTCCCTGAGTAGAGACATAATGACCCTTTTCCCCATCTCCCTATGCTGCTGAGGGGGAAGAGCTAGAGTGGGAAGGAGGGATGGTTGGGGGAAAAGCTTTTTTGACATCTTATAAGGTCTTACTTCCCATTATCCTCCTCTGATTTTGTTAGTAATAAATTCAGTTAATATCTCTGATTCAAGTCTGTTTTGCCCATGACAGTATTTGGTGAGTGATCTCTCACTGCCCTTAACTCATGAACCTTTCACTAAGTTTTCTCTCCCCTGTCCAGCTGTGGGGAGCAGTGATAGAGAGGGTTTGGTGGGTGTCTGGCATCCAGCCAGGGTCAACACATTAAAATGAAACTGAGTAGTTTCCTGTACTTGAAAAAATTCTTGCCAGTCACAGCATTAGAATCAAAACTATTATTAAAAAACATATTTTCTCCTTCCCTACAGTGAACACCTATTTGCTGTTCATTATTTTTGTAAATAACTCTGGCCTACTTTTACCAAGACACTTAGTAAAATATTTCCTCAATTCCTTAAAACAGCCCCTGGAAAATAAACCACTCACTTGGCATTCAGGAACATAAAGTTTCTTCTGGACAATAAATCATTCTTTGTTTTATAATGCTGAAGATCTTTTTTGGATATATGTGTATGTGTTTATGTGTCTCGTGCTGGTATTGAAATATCTTTTTGGCACAAGGAGTCAAACCCCTTCCCACATCCCACTCACTTCTTTAAATCTGCATAGCTTGTTCCAGCTCTGTAGACCATGACAGTGCCTTTAGATTATTTGTGGGGATCTATCCAACCACACAGATTTTCAACCATATGCTGTGTAGATGGGCCAATTCAATCACGTTTGCACGGTGCTAAAGTGAATCTACAATGTCTCTTAATGCCAGTTGCATCTGCCTTTGTTTTATGTCCCACACAGACACACAAAGACACACAGACATCAGCACGGTCTGCTTGCTCTGCTGATCAGCCAGCACTCCTGACATCTAAATAAACACTTGTGACATGCTGTATTGAGCCTCTGCCCTTGCCAGACAGGGATTTACATGAAGGAAGCAAAAAATGAACACATATGTGTTTCACATGCAAACACTTGTTTGTCTTGTTTCACATGCTGTGAGCACAGAGCAGAGGAAAGGAGTATCAGGGGTAAAACACCATGGATTCACCTCAGGGTCCTGCATTTCTGTACTGATGGGTACAAAAACTGCAAGACAGAAAGGATTTAGAGCCAATCCCAGGCTCACGTGGAGCACAGCTTCACCAGCCTTCAACAATGCATAATATATATAATATAAAATATCTGTACACCGTTCACAAATTGCATTTTCAGTCCCAGAGTCAGTTTCTAGGGATCAGCTGGTGACCCCACTGCAGTGCTCCCATATCTCTCTAAAGGTAAATGCACCTTAAAGTCTAAATGACACAGACTATGCCATTCAAGTTATAAATGAGTGATAAGTAGGAAACTAAAATTGGTTTTTGACTTAGAGTTGTGATATATTTGGTATCATCCCTGCACAGCCATGCACTAAAGTCATGAATTCCCTGGGTTGTCCAGGAGCTGGTCATCTAAAGGGATGAGCCCATGGAATGGTTTGAGCTAAAGAAGTAGCCTGATGCTTGCCTGAACCATCACAACTGAGTGCTGTTACAAGTGGCAATTTCACATGCTTCTAGAAATTCCCTGGGCAGGGAATAATTTATGATTAATGGTGTGTTTTCTTCTGGAGCAATTAAAGCCAGACTGTCCAGAACTATCAAACAGAAGGGGAGGAGAGGCTCAGGAGCTGGGGCTACAATAATACACCCAAACCAGTGGCAGAAGAATTGTGTGAGATGGGGAAAAGGTGACTGTGGTGAGGGAGGTGTATGATCAAATCAGGATGACAAACAACAGGTCCTAGCAGAGTCAGAGTAAAGGAACCACCTGCAAAGTGCCTCAAACAGAGACTGACAGAGAAGACTGAGTTTAAAAGTACTAAAAGAAGTGGGACATTCCCCAGTGAAGCTCCTCACTGCTCATCAATGCAAGGGCTAACAGCCCACTACCAAAGCTGGACCTAAGCCCACGCAGCCAAACCCCAGCAAAGGAGCATGCCCTCAGGACCCCCAAAACAACAGTAAATCCCAAAAGGCAAAAAAAAGACCTTCTAGCAAAGGTGCTTGGAGACTCCACATTGTATCATTAATATTTCCTGATTAAGATAATTAAAAAGCATTTTATCTTATTTCGTTCCTCATCAACTTTCAAGTCATTACCAAAGGCAAAATAAATAATGATCTTAATTATTCTCTGTTCCACAATCATTTACCAAGAATAACTCTTGCCACCTTTTGTATCCAGTAATTTATTATAAAATCTCTCAACAACCACAATTTTCTATGTTATTCAGATGCTTGGAGGTTTGCTGTAAAGACAGAAAATAATAGATGTCCTGTCATTTGAGACAATTCACTACAGAGAGACAAGCCTATCTTACCACTCCCCCTTGAAGCAGTAACAAAAAATCCATCTCCAATTTCAATATTGCTAATTCTGTCAAGGATTTTTCCTTTGTCCTGCTTGTGTAACATCTAACAAAAGCTAATAAGAGGTTTTTTTGTATCATTCTTCCCAAATTCTGTAACTTAAACTACTTTATTCTGTAACTGACCACCAGTGGCAGAGATCCTGAAATATAAAAATAGCTACTGGTTTATCTTGACTCAATGTCCAGGCAGATTTTTTTCCCACTTTTATTTTAAGATAAATAAAAAAAAAATTCTGAAGAAAGTCCAATTAAAAAAATCCAAAAAAGTTAAAACACTACATATACCTCAAGTATGTAATCCATAATAATTGAATCTCTCTCTCTCTCTCTCTCTCTCTCTCTCTCTCTCTCTCTCTCTCTCTCTCTCTCTCTTTGAAGTTATGCAATAAATACCATCCTGTGACCTAGCATTAAACCTGAAGCAGTGCTGGAATTAAAATCCACTCAATTATACTAGGTCATTCACACTCTATTCTCCAACTAGGCTGCTGTATGTTGGGGTGGAATATTAGGAATATAGGAATATCAGTCTAAATGTCTTTGACTTTTCATTAAAATTTACATCTAGTGAAGATTTAGAAGTCCTCCTGCATGGGAGCAGCTGAAGAGGATTATACATCTTCAGAGGTGAGGAAAGTCTATGTATGGGCAACACTCCCAAAACCTGAAATTCTCTGTTCAGCTGGGCTTGCTTGCTTCTTATATATGTTCACTGCATCGTATATATATTCACAAGATGGACAATCACCGTCTTGTCCACAAATGTACCAGACTTTTGAAATACTTCTAATAACTTATTCAGAGTAATGTTGAGAGTCAGTAGGTTCCCCTGATGCATTTCAGCTCTGTGAAAAGACATTCAAACTTGCTCAGCACGAGGGGCAGAGCATTGAGTTAAAAAGATCAGTTGGAAGTAAAATAAGGAGAAAAAATGTAAAACGGAGAAAAAAAAGAACAAGAAAAATCAGAAGGAGAAACAAAAGTAAAAATTGAGATAAACAAATGCTGTCAAGAGAAGCAAGAGTATTTGCTCTGCTGTTCCTTCTGTTACATTATCTTCTGGTTCAAATTCTATTTAAAATTAATGTCGTTTTAATTCAGCATGGAGGAATACAGAAGAAGGCTGTGTAACTTTAGTTTTTGTAGCCTCAATTGTTATATAATTTGAATTTTTCCCTTGAAAGGAAGAGGCCCCCTTCCTTTTGGCTATATTGGCTATATTTTTTGCTTGCCAATAGGAGGTGGACACAGATCAGAAAGCATATAATGACACTGCAGAATGTCTCAGAGCTCTCCATAAGAAATACTCTGGTTAAGCAGTTCAGGAATCACAAACTGGGCCACAAAACTGTAAGGTCAGTTAAGAGCTCAGGAGATAAAGACCTGGGAGATTTTACACTTGTCTATGAGGTGAAAATGTTTAGGTTTGAATTTCTGCACGGGGAAGGTGATCCTTCTTTTCTACTCAGCACGGGTGAGTTACATCTGGAGCTCTGTATCCAGTGCCTGGCTTCCCAGTACAAGAGAGACTCAGGCACACTGGAGTGGCAAAGGGCCAGGAAGAAGATTCAGATCTTGCAGCATCTGCCATACAGGGAAAGAATGAAAGAGCTGGGACTGTTAAGCCTGAAGAAGAATTGAGTTAGAGGGGATCTTAATTAATTGTGTAGAAATACCTGGTAGGGAATGTAGAGAGAATGGAGCTGAGCTCTTCTTATAGGTACCCTGTGACAGGACCAAAACAAATGGGCACAAATTAAAATACAGCATATTCTATTTAAGTTTAAAACCCTTATTTTTTTTTCCTGTGGGGATGGTCACACAATGAAAGATTTCCCTGAGTGAAGTTTCTATCCTTGGAGATATTCCTAATCTGACTAGTTATAGCCCTGAGCTATGTACTCCACAAGGACCCTGGCTTTACATGCAAGGGTAGACTTCCTACCCCAAGTCCTTTCTGTGATCCCATTAACAAACCAAATGAAAAGAGAAAATCAAAATTATTTAGAAATAACAGCCACAAAAAATTCACAATAAAAATGTGAAATTGGAATGCTGATATTGTTGATCCAACCTGACTGGAGCTGCATTATCTCTGAGATTCACACGAGTAATTTTTGAGTATAAATTGCCTTTAAATGTACCAATTGTTATGTAAAAAAGATAGTTTTTACAAAATCTGGAGATAATATCCAGCCAACGAGGAGCTTATCCAAGCATTGGAAAGAATCTGGATGAGCCCATAGTGTATCTAATGGGAGTTTTGACTTACAATATACATATTGAAAGTTTAATAGAGGATATTTTGAGATCTTTTCTAGTAGGAATCACTTAGAACTAGAGAACTGGAAAGTATCTCTTCTTGCTGGAGACTTTCGTGTACACATTTGGAAATTTAATCGGAACTACACTGCCATATTACTCCATTTTTGCTTTCCATGTTCTCTTCAGCCAAAATTTCTAAATGTGTTTCTTTTGTTTCTGAAGGGAAGCTTCTATTTAGTTACTAAGTTAAATGATCATTTCTGAAGAGTTAGGTAAAGGCTGTTTGTTTGTCTTTGTTTTAAATATGAATGCTCTTTGAAGTAGAAGAAGCAGTATTAAATCTTCATTTTAAAACAGCTTTATCAAAGTAGGAGTTGAAGGGCTGCAGTATTGTACAAATCACACAGCAGCACATGTTACACAAGAAATCCTATATAACATCCCCCTTCCATCTGCAGTGCAAAACAAATATTACAGAACCATGGTGAAATATTGCCATTTTTAAGAGCTGATCACTGAGATAGCTGGCACATTGCATAGCCAAGAATACCAAGGGTAACCCAGTGTATGTACAAGGTAAACACAACAGTCTGATTCTTGCTACACTTACACCAGCTTTAATCAAGCATGAATTACACCTTTAGTAGTTATTCCTCTGTTGTTCTGACGAAGGCTTCTTATCTTCATTCTCCCACTAAACACAGCACCAGAGTGTAAGGGTAGGAAAGCAAGGGACATCTCTTGGTTCAGCTTTGTCTGATTTTGTTCCTCTGTAAGCTCTGCCTTCACTTTTCACAAGGATGCTTAGGAAGGGCTTGTCAGGTTATTTCATTCCAAGGTGGGGTGTTGCATATACCTTCACACACCTTCACGGCAAAACTGCAAATGCTTTCCCAACTTTTGCAGACTGAACTACAGAAACAAGCAGAAAATACCAGACCACACTTGTGAATGTAAATACAGATGTCACCAGGCATCTAAATAATCCCACTGTGCCATCAGCTTTGAAATCTGTTTATCAACACTCTGCCTTAAGTTTTTCCAAATGCCTTATTAGCATACATACAGCCAGCAAGGCAAATCAACCTCAACACAAAAACTGTTGCTCCCCAGATGACAATAGAAATTAAAATAAGCTACCAATGTCTTTAACCACAGTATCACAATGAGGAAATTATTTTGAAGAAGCCAACATCATCTGGATCATAAAAGTCTCATCAGACATTTCACCTTCACTGGTTTCATCAATGACTTTTTAGGACAGGTTTTACTGATTCATCCTAGCTACTTTGCTGAAATAAGATCTTTCTAGCTGCATTTTTCTTACAAGTTACATTGTGCAAGTCAATTGAGAATATTGCTGTCTCTTGATAGATAATATGCTCTGAATTTTACTGGAAGAATTGAAAATTTAGCATGATTTTGAAAACTGTATAAGACATTAGAACTTACAAATTTTCCTGATCATAATGTATGTTTCATAATGTATGTTTTGCAATTAGTCAACAAAGCAATATATTTTTTAATTATATATATTATATTATATACTATAATTACCTCATGACTTGTATTTGTTATCCATGAGTCCTTTAATCATTTTTCTTCTATTTTCAGAATTCATTCAGAAGCATCAGGGGGACAAGCTGGATTTTTATATGTATGTTCTTTAAAGGCACAAGAAAGTTAAATCAGTTCAGAAAAAAAAAAAAAAGTACATCCCTGAATTCTTAATGAAAACTTAAAAAGATTTTAGCCAGATCCAGGAATATTAAAAGAAGGTCCTCTGTGCTCCCAGTAGTGAGAATCAGTCTCAATGTAAAGATCAGGTATAAAAAAAGTTACATGAAGGATTGTTTGAAATTAGTCCTTTGTGCAGAACTGAGTAAAAATGAGTGTGGATGGATGAAATGAGATGAAGAAAATCAGTGGGGTCAGAAACTAGGAAGGAAACAAGGTAGGATGGAGAGATATCAGCCACCTTCAGCAATTTTGCTGGGCAGACCCTGTCTGGACACCAGGTACTCACAAAAGGCACTTCTATCACACTCTTCCTCAAATAGACAGGGGAAAGAAAATACAGAGATAGGCTCATAGGTGAACATGAGGACAGGGAGAGATCACTCATCAATTAATGTCATAGGAAAAATCAGACTGACTCCCCATTTTCTCTACTTTCTATTTTCTCTTCTTCCTCCTCCTCAGTGACACAGGGGAACCAATGGCAAGTGGCAAGAGGGCATCACACATTGTCTCTGCTGCTCCTTTCTCCTCAGGGAAAAGACTCCTCACACACCTCCCCTACTGCAGAGTTGGGTCCTTCACACAGAAGACAGTCCTCCACCAATTTCTCCAACGTGAGTCCTTCCCACAGGCTGCAGTTCATCACAAATTGTTCCAATGTGGATCCCTTCCAGAGGGTGCAGTCCTTCAGGAACAGACTGCTCCAGTGTGGGTCCTCTACAGGGTCAAAAGTCCCGCCAGCTAATCTGCTCCCATGTGGCTCCTCTCTCCATCAGGTCACAAGTCTTGCCAAGCGCCTGCTCCAGTGCTGGCTTCCCATAGGGTCATAACCTCCTCTGGGCATTCACCTGCTCCAGCGTGGGATCCTCCAAGGGCTGCAGGAACACAGCTGCCCTGCCACAGGCTGCATGGGAATCTCTGCTCTGGCACCTGGAACAGCTGCACTCCATCCTTGTGCACTGACCGTGGGGTCTGCAGGGCTGTTCCTCTCACATGCTCTAGCTACCTTTTCCCTTTCTGCACCACTACTGTTGCTGATGGGCTCAGCCTTGGCCAGGAGCCAGCCTGTCTTGGAGCCAGCTGGTGCTGGCTTCCCTGCACACAGGGGAAGCTTTTAGCAGTTTCTCACAAACACCACCTCTGTAGCTCCCTCTCTACCAAAATCTTGCCACACAAACCCAGTCCAAAATGCAAGTAGATAGGAGTGAGCAGTGAGGAAGTCAGAGACACACATTGAGGTGTGGTGGAAAGAAAGTGGCAACACCTGGATCCAGAAGTGGGAAAGGTTTGTAAAAGATGAAAAAAAGATGGTAGAAGCAAAGGTCAGATGAGAATTCATCACTCTCCTGAAAGTACAGTACTGTTGCTGATGTCAAAATCTGCAGGCTTCTGTTTTCTGAGTCAGAACTACCAGAATAGCATTTGGCTACTGGGAAGAATATTATATGCTATCCTCCATTCTACCCTTTTACAACATATGCCAAGAGAAATTAAAGCTGTTTGGAAATTAAGGATAAGTTCCGTGGGGGAAAGAGGCAATCAATGTGTAGTGTGCCTAACTGGCTGTAAAATTATACATGACAGCTAACATGGAACGTGGCAGACACAGCGGAAAATACCTCAGAAAAAGTCACTTGCAAGTTTGAACAGGTCCAGGCATGGCAGGAGCATACCAGATACACAGCTTTGCATACTGCTTGAAGTGTGCATATCATAGAATGGAACTGAAGAATGGTTAGGGTTGGAAGGAACCTTACAGATCATCTAGCTCCAACCCCCCTACCATGGGCAGGGACACCTTCCCCTAGACCAGGTTGCTCCAAGCTCCATCCAACCTGGCCTTGAACATTTCCAGGGGTGGAGCATCCACCACTTCTCTGGGAAACTTGTGCCACACTACCCCTGAATAAAGACTGTAATTTAAATCTCTACTTTTGTAGTTTAAAACCCCTTGTTCTGTTGCTACATGTCCCTGTAAGAAGCCCTTCTTCGTGTTTCTTGTATGTGTGTTTCCATCTGCAAATTTGCACAAAACAGACCTAGAAATGCTTATGTAGGTGTTGTAAAGTCAACACAGTGCAGTAGGAAGTACTCCACACATCCTAGGGAGGGAAGACAGAGCCATTTTGGTTTCAAGATGGTGCTCCCCCAACAACAAGAGTTGTGCAATTTCTCTAAGTTGGTGTTGTGCCATGTTGATGCTTGCCAGTCTGCCTGAAAAGAACTGGCATGGATTTGGGCCATGTTTGTGAATTAGGAGAGGCAGATTTTGTGGCGGGGGTAGCTATTTATCCTCGCTCTTGTCGACATATCTAGCTAACATCTACTTCAGATCATATATATCAGATATAGATTTTAAAGCAATGTTTGTGATTCTGAGAGAACACACAACTATTTAGGAAGACTGCCAAGGAAATTATTAGCTGAATGTAATTGAACTATACCGAATAATACCTGTTTGCCAAAGGGCAAGTTTAAATAGAAATGCTTCTGGTGTGCAGCAACAACGATTTTTTGACTGGTTTATTTTCATCCCTCTTAGGCAGGAGCTTTCTTCCTTGTGCACGTTCCAGGATCTTTTCCTCACATACTTCCACCCTCCCATAGGTATGGGCTTATCTTTCACCATGTGTTTCTGGAGTCCTCCACAACTCCCTTTAATCCTACTAACCTGCCAGGAGGTCTCTAGGATGCCTGTCTGTTGGAAGTCATAAGTTTGCCATACACTGTATTCCTTTCTCCATAAGTTTCGGAGGCATCCATTGCCTCTGCAGACCCTCCTACCCATGTAGCCATATATTTGCTTTTACTCCTACTGTTCTTGTCTCCATTTTTTACTCACAAAGCCACTTACAGTGCAAACATCTCATTTCTCTTCATAGCATCATAGAATCATAGAAGTATTTAGGTTGAAAACCAGCCATAATATCATCAAGTCCAGCCTAACCTATCATTAAGTCCATTAATGAATCACAGCAGGATTGGAAGAGACCTTTTAAGGCTATTCAGCCCACGCCCCCTGCTATGGACAGGGACATTTTCAACTAGATCAGGCTGCTCAGAACTCCATCCAAACTGACCCTGAATATTTCTAGGAATGGGAATGGGTCATCTATCACCTCTATGGGAAAACTATGCCAATGTTTCACTACTTTTATACATTTTTTGTTCTTTATATCTAGTCTAAATCTGCCTTCTTTTAGGTTGAAACCTTTATGTCTTGTCCTATTTCAACAAGTCCCACTTGAAAATTTGTGGCCATATTTTATACAGGGTCACTTCTGAAAGGCTGCACTAGGGTCTCTCTGGAGCCTTTTCTCACACTGAAATAATAGATTTAGAACATGAACTGCAGCCGGGAAAACCTGGACATTCACTCTTCTTCCTACTGAGACACCTGTCTTTATGCTGTCTTGACTATGGACCTTAATAATAATCTGCAGCCGTTATTATAATCCTCTGTAAACTTATATTCAAGACATATTGACATATAATTTTATTGTATTTTTATTTAGATTTTTATTAAAATATAATTATATTTTAATATTTTTGTCAGGTAATGTGCATTTATAAATGAGAAATACAACTGAATAAAACACCTGGATGACTGTTTGATGAATGTGATCAATGTGTCTGATATATGACAAGACGACCACTGCATGTTCATGTTTTCTCTGAGGTCTTTGGGAAGCAACATATATCCTTTTATGTCACTGCTCAATCATATGGGAAGCCCATAGTATAGAAATAAATATTATCCTTTAGAATATTAATAAATAACTAAGATTTTAATTTTTATATAATTAATAAACACAGTCAGAGTGGGATGATCCACGGGATCTTTTATGCAAATCTGATTAAATGGACAGTGGGGGGGTTCTTAGTGATTCTGTTCTCTTTGAAAAAATGAGCAATCAGAGCTCAGTTGCTTTCTCTATAGCACCTCATAGTCTGCACACCCCTCCCACCACCAATATATGGATCTCCCCATATACTTATCCAACACAGACTTCATATTTTCCTTCCTTTATTTCTGTTGCTATGGAAATCTTCCCCCATAGCATATGCATTGACTCAAAAGTGCTGAAAGCCTTTGAACGTGCAGCACTCCTCTGCATCTTCAGGACATTTGATTTGTTAAACAAATGCAAGTGAAAATTGTGTTTATAAAGAAATCCCTTCCGCTCTTCCGCTCCTTTCAATGTTTGCATGTTTATTTTAGCAAAAAATAAACAAGCACTGAGTATATAAGGCTTCTCATACCAAAGCTTCCCAAGGAACTTAAATGACACACAGTGTGCAAAGATTACTCGTCAAGTGCTGGAGCACAAGTGCCCCTGGAGAGCAATTGGCAACCTCCCTGTAATGCCAGCTTGTTAGTCTTTGTCTCTCACAGAAATGAAAAATAACATTTCAAAAGACAGCACCCAATTATTCTCACTCTATTTAAACAGGACTTGACAAGCTTCCTGAATGTCCTGCAAAGGACTGTGCATCTCCTGAAGGGCACAAAAGGAGACATGAGAAGTTCCCATGTAGTGGGAGAGGCAGTGCCTCCTTCAATCTCCACTCTACTGTCCTGACATAGGAGACAGTTCTATCCAAGTGACGGGAGCAAAGGAGATCAGTGGAGTTTTACCCCTCAGAGTAATAGAACATCAGGCATGAAAATGTGGGGAAAAATGTGAATTGCTATTTCCAGTAGATCTTAGAGGATGTCCAAATGGAAGAAACAGTAGATATGACCAGAGAATTTTGCTTCAATTAAAATGAATTTTTTTCCACCTGGAACTCGAGCATAAGTTCATCAGTTATCACTATAAGGAGTTTTCACAAAGTCTTTCTCTTACTAACGATAACACACTCTCCTTTACTTTTTCACTCACATCATCTTCTACTTACATACTTTTAAAATACTTTTAAGTATTGAAATTCTAAATTTATTTCCCTAAAGTTTTGATTAATGATGCAATCTACCAAGCTGTTAAGTTAGTTCCCCTTTGTATTACTTGTGCTTTTCACCTGTTTGGTGTCCTTTTTTTTTTTTTTTGGAACAAGGGTCTGACATATTATCCAGTTTGGCATTCACCTTCATCAAAAATGAAATTCAGAAAAGGTGTAAAAACCAAATAAATCACAAAATAACATAATGAATTACAGTATAACATAACATAACTTTACACACAAATAACCCAATCAACTTAAATCTATTCTTCGTGAAAATGCCAGGAAATATACTTTATAAATGCTGTAAAGACTAGAGTGTGGCTTAGAACTATTACCATTTTCAACTCATTCACTTGAAGTCTCTCTCTAGTGTGAACCATTTGTGTTTCTGAATGAAACTGGAAAGGTCTTCCAACATCATCAAGTCCAGCCTTTGACCAAATACTTCCATGTCTACTAAAGCATATCACAAACTGCCAACTCCACTTGTTTTTTGAAGATTTCCAGGGATGGTGATTCCACTGTTTCCCTGGGAAGTCTGTTCCAGTGATTAATCACTCTGTCAATGAAGAATTTTTTTTCTACCATCCATTCTGAACCTTCCCTAGTGCAACTTCAGTCTGTTTCCTCTTGTCCGATTTCCAGTTACCTCACTCCTTTCAGGCAGTTGCAGAGAGCAATAAGGTCTCCCCTGAGACTTGTCTTTAACCCTTTACCTGGGCCATTTTTGGATCTCTCCTCTTAGTGCCATGCACAGTTATCATTGTTTCAGTGAACTGGGGGAGGATCCCTGCTGGTATGATCACATATGGTACCAATGAGGTAGGCACCAGCAGAGGATCCAGTCCATAACTTTTCCTAAATTCAGTATCACATTATTTCTCTAATAATGAGAAGACAGAATAGTTCAGTGCAAGTGGAGCAAACAGTAGTCTGTGCCTATTACACTAATTTTATTATCTCCTGGATCATTTTGAAGCAATCTGTGGATAATTCAAATCCCTTTACCAATCTGAGCAGCATGTGTGGAAATGCACTACAGAGCAAGGCTGTTAATGTCCCCTTGAACGTACTTTGCCATAATCAAGCCTGGAATACCACATTCAGTTCTGGGCATCCCTGGAGAGCTCTGAGTGCCAGCAACAAGATCTTGAGGGCAATAGGCAGAACTCATCCCTGGTGGGGAAAATAGGTGACTTGAGGCCTATTCCAATTGGTGTTTTATCCAGTTATTTCTCTTCCTTTACAGTAGTCCAGGCATGAGCAGATTCAATTATCAGCAAGGTGGAAAGAGATTGGTCTCAATTACAAATCATTTTTCCAAGTAACATGATAAAAATGAAGTAGCAATCAGCAGAACATATCAGATTTCCCTAATTTATTAGAAAACCCGTGTTCTAGATACTCAAAATATAATACTGACATAAGAAATAACTTTCTTAATAATTGAGAAAAGTTGTCTTTTATTAATTTCTTATGTTTCAGGAATGATGACCATTTACAGTTCTTACAGAAGGATGGTCATTACTGTCATATATCACAGCATGAAATGCTGAAAATTTTGTTGATCTTGAGAAGGTGGCTTTAAAGAAAGATGATTGAATTCCCTTTGCTCTGATAAGATCTGATCCTACTTTTCTGACATGAAGCAAGTTTTGTGAAAACCGTAATGGGGCAGCACCTGTCCTTTAGAAAACACTGATAAATTCAATCTAGGTTAGAAAGTGTCGGAGTTTTTAATTGCAAAGATATTTTCTTACTATGAAGGAAAATAATTTTCTTTTCTCGTTCATAGAACTTGTTTCCAAACAGAACATTAAACTTAGCTTTTCAATCCATAAACAAGTAAGTACTGTACTGCCAATTCTCAGTGGGATAGTTCAGAATTGGTGATTGACTGCATAGCTATAATTTTAAAAAGATTAATTCGCTGGTGACCTAAATACCAACACAGTGGCAAGTTGAAAAGTGTTCCTAGGCAACAAGGACCTATCAACACAATGAAAATTCCTCCTTCAGAAATTGCTACCTGAAGCGAAGCAGCAAAGAATAAGATTTGAAGGAGGGTAAGAAACAGACAATCAAGAAACATCCTTATCTTTTAAAAAAAATCATTATGTATATTCATATGATTCTGGATTTTGGGTTTTTTCCCCCAGACATGGGACACTTTCAGGAAATCTAGAAGGGAAGTGCTGCCACATGTGATTAGGGAAAAAAGAAATATCACCAGGAGAGCAGAACTCCTTCAACAGTGATACGTAAAAAAAAATACTATATCAGAAATGTGGTCCTTCTTACAGAAAATTCCTGATCCCCTTGAGTTATTTAAGATCACATAACAGTTTCTCAAAGGCAGATATGTACAGCATTAGTAGTTCTTGTAGAAAGAAAACTTTTTATTAATGCATTAGTGTTGCACTCCCTGGTGCAAACATGCCAGAAGCTGATCGAACTGTGCAAAGTCGTAGAAGCATCACTGGAGAACAGAACTAGCCTATTACGAGCAGCAAAGATGTTTTTATTTCTATAGTAACCCAGTCCTGAGCCCTCAGGGTGACCTCTACAAAATGGGTCTCCCATCTCCTTCAAAAATACTTGGAAATTGAAATATGTAATTTGTCTGGCTGCTCTAAATTCATGTATAGAGAGACACATTTCTTCTGTCAAATTAAGAGGTGGACCTGCTCACTCTGCCACCTTTCTGTATCTCAAAGGAAGCAATAACTGCATCACGCCCCCACTTACTAACACCATGTTCTGTTTGAAATATATCACATAGCTGTTTCTCCCCACCTCATGTATTACCATAAGACAGTTAAATTTGGAACTACTGTTCATAGGCTCTGCTTGAAATGTCCTGCTTCTTGCTGAGGTCTGAAGCTTTCATCTTTAAAGTTTGTGTGCTCTTCCACATCTCTTAGCTCCTTACTTCCCATGCCTTATGATAGGAGCAGTGCACACTTCCCACCACAACTTTTTGACTTCAGAATGCCTCCTCCAAGACCTTCCAAATTTAGTCATCTTCCTTTAATCCTTCCTTTGACCTAATGCACTGAGGTATGGATGATGTAGGGGAAGATTTATGCTTTAACGATCTCTACTTACACTGTCTCTCTTAATTGGAGCATCCTCTGGTAGAAACTGATGGAGTAAGAGCCTCTCTAGACTAGCAACTGGAATGATAGAATAGGTGGTGTTGGAAAGGACCTTTAAGTTCACCTAGTGCCATGGACAGGAACACCTTCTGTTAGGCCAGGTTACTCATAGCCTTGTCCAACCGGATCTTGAACATGCCTGTGATGATCCACAGCTTTTCTATGCAGCCAGTTCCAGTGTCCCACCATCCTTCTCATAAAATAATCTTCCCCATGTTCAGTCTCAATCTACCTTCATTCAGTTTAAAACCAGCACCCTTTGTCCTGTCACTACAGGCTTTGGTAAAAGGCCTCTATCCTTCTCCTAAGCTCCCTTTAAATATTGAAATAGCCTATACTACTTGATACTTTACACTAAAATGGTGCCAAGGAATGTACTTGGGCATTCAAACATGCTTATCTATATTAGTAAGTCATTGACAGGTTTTGCTGGCAGAAGTCAGGAGTTACAGTTTGCACAGAGCACCCTCAGCAGGCATTCAGCACAAAACACCATATTTTGAAGGCTAGGAGGTGTAATATTGTCCTTTCTTTGCCCAGGGATATTCTAAAAGGCATTTAATATTTTTTCAAAGAAGTTTCAAAATAGAAACCCATAAATTGTAATAGAATGAAAGATCACTGCAAGAAAAAATTACTTTTTTTTCTGTATTTTTTTGTTTAGTTGTTGTTTTCATTTGTTGCTTTGTTTGTTTTCCAGAACTGTAGCTGTGTTTCCA
Organism: Cyanistes caeruleus; assembly: GCF_971803275.1. Classification (NCBI taxonomy): domain Eukaryota; kingdom Metazoa; phylum Chordata; class Aves; order Passeriformes; family Paridae; genus Cyanistes; species Cyanistes caeruleus. The sequence goes on from NC_141703.1 coordinate 80,671,677, forward strand.
TGTCTGAGTATTAGCACTGGTAATTTTGAACTTCAAAATTCTTTTCTTTTTCTTTTCAATCAAATTTTTGTTAATATGGCAGAGTAGAGACATTTTTACCAGAATTTATATGAAATTTTCTTCAAAGAAGAAAAGCTGTTACTTGCAATCAGAAGAGATTCACACTAGTTACTTTGAACTGAAGATGTATGAGAAGGAAAAAGATCATACAGGAAAGATTTCCCCCAGCGTAACTGGGGAACTGGGGAACTGTATTTTGGCATTAGGAGTGTTGTTTGACAGTGCTAGAGAGACATTCCAGTGCAGGTGACTAAAATTCATCCCTGTGCATATAAATTTCCAAAAGCATTTGTCTCCTCTTTCCAGGGATTTTATGTTTGCTGAACCTTTTGCTAAAATCAGTGTATTTATCTTAAAGAAAAATTAATTTTCTGTAGTAAAAATGCGTGAGGCATTATATTCTGTCTACTATGAACACAGGAAATTTGACAGAGATGAAAATTTTGTAATAATTAGCAGAGGATGGAAAACAAAAATCTATTTTTAGCAAACATACTAAATTTGTAAGCTTACAGTGGTTTTATATTGACCACTGAATGAGAACTAGTTTGTCTATGGAGGAATACTCAGTTATTAGCCTACTTCTGTAAAGTGAGCTTTACCATTGCCTAATATTGAAGAGCAAAATTACATACAGCACATACAGGATTGTTTCTGGAAAATGGACTTTATTCAATCCTTGGAGATTTATAGGGAATTAAGTTAGCAATTAACCATATTACCTTTTCAATAAAATGGTAGAAAGAATATATTGCTATACAGAAGGGCTACAAAACAGCAGAAAGAGACTGTCCATAGGTGCTGTGACCTTGTCAAGCTTTTCACTTCTGTGGGAAGTAGGTCTGTTTCTTCAAGTTGAATTTTTTTTAACGTTCTTTTGAACAAATAACTTGGATGTCCCAAATTTCATTAAATAACTGGTATGCCTACCATATTGCCCCCTCTCAGTCTCTTGGTTTGCAATATTTACATTTATGCCCATCTTCTTGTTTCTCAGCTAAGATAACAGAGTAAACTAAAAAACATAAATATTTAAAGACACCCTAGGGAGACAACTCACATATGAACAGCAACCACTGCTTTTGAGATCACAGAGCTATATGATCATTTAAAATCATAGTATCATAAAATCATTAAGGTTAGAACATACTTTCAAGATCATCAAGTCCAACTTTTGACCACATACTACTCTGCACACTAAACTATAATGAAGTATGTAGTGAAGTGTGTAGTGCCACATCTACTCATTTATTGAACTCTTACAGGGCTGGTGACTCCACCACTCCCCTGGAGAGCCTATTCCAATGCCTGACCACTCTTTCAGTAAAGATATTTTTCACTAATATCCAATCCAAATACCCCTCAATGCAACCTGAGGCCCAAATTTCCTCTTACCCAGTGCTGGAAAATACCTCTAAGATCATCAAGGTCAGCTATGTCCTTAAGTATCCCACCATAGGTTTTAAAAACCTCCAATGGTGGTGACTCTGGTAAAATAACATTTTATTACAGTATCTACAGTCATGTTTGAAAGAAGACTGGCCATAAGTTGAAATTATAAGCAGCAACTTTTGCAGAGAAAACAAAAATTGACCAGAAAAAAACCTACTCAGGACAGAGCTACACCTTGATGGGAATTTTTTTTCTAGGATTACCCTGAACAAGAGGTGACTGGATTTAAAGATAGGCAACTGTAGTTCATGCGTCTTCTCCAGCTTCTTCACTCTTGAGGTTTATGCTATGTTGACTCAGTAATTTTGAAGTGGCAAATACAATTCCTCTTGTTGAATATAGCTGCTGTAATTAATTACTATATAATAGCTGGTACATGAAATGGAATCTGAACCTTTTTTCTTTTTCTCATCAGCATGTCTAGTGTCAAAGCTGCCTGTCTCTGGGAGATCTACAGAGAAGATCATAAGATTTCTGTTTCTTCTCCTACCTTTTTCTTCTAACATAAAAACAAAACATGAAACAGGCTGGAACAGCCTGTTCCTGAAGGACAGCAGCCTGTGGAAGGGACTCATGCTGGAACAGTTCATGACGAAATGCTGCCCATGTGAAGGACTCGTGTTGGAAAAGTTCATGGAGGACTGTCTCCCATGGGAAGGACCCCACACTGGAGCAGGGGGAAGAGTGTGAGGTGTTCTATCTGTTGTAAAGCCCTGGTCCTCTCTTAGTGAGTTTATTTAAAAGGGACTTAAGGAACTACTTTTCCTTGTGGTGGTGCAGAGGAGAACTTGGCAGAAGTTCCCCTGAGGATAAAAATTAAACCTTACTGGAAAACTTTAAAAGATCAGAGCTTAGCAAAACACTTAATCAAAATAAAGCATCTCAGAAAACAGTCTTAGCAAACTCTAACCCACCCAACCTTAAATTACTCATATTTCAAGAGGAGGAAATAGGGAAATTAAAAGGAGTGAAAGAGAGAAAAAAGAAAGATATAGCTAATGCCATAATTCAGCATGGCCTCATCTGCCATTAAATCAAAGGACAATAGAGAAATTACTACTTTTGTCTTGGATCAATAGTTTTTATCTCCTCTGGCCTCCCATGGACAGCCCCCTATCCCCAGGTAGAGCTTCCTGTCTGATGGCAGCTCCAGGCTCAGCTGGAGCACCATGGGCAGGGTGAGGGGCATTGCTTCCCATGTGCCAGGGACTGACAGCATTTCTGTAACTGAGTCTCCAGCAGGGAGGGGTGTGGAGCATCGCACATATCACCTCATGACAGCTAGGATGGATGGACCCAGACTTCTCATTACACACCTTTGACTACTAGCACAGTTGGGTTGGTGTCAGGACTCAGCACAGCTCTTGGTAGGTGGAGGATGGGAGGGCTCCATTATTCTTTTAGTCTCTTTTCTATGGGGATTCTTGGTTTCCCTTTATTCCATTGTCTCAGTCTTTGCTGCTTCATTATTTTTGGTTGATGATTAAATTCCTACCTTATATTTTTCTGTGTGGGTAGGGATTTTCTAATAAAGGAAGTACCTGACACAAGCTCTTTACTCAGGTCTCCAAAGGCCCTTTGCTGAGACTGGGACTGTGCAGTGATTAACAGTAATTGTGCACAGTTTGGCCTTCTTCAGGTCTATTAACTGTCTATAAACAAAGGGCAATTTCCAAACAGTCATTTTAACCTGTTCCAAATTATTTTTATCATGTTTTACGCTAGTGAAATTCTATTGGCATTATTTACACCTTATGAGAGGAATACCAGATTTGGAATCTGTAAACAATACTGAAATGCTGCTATTTTCTAAAGCATGGTTCAAAACGTCTCATTGTCGTATCCAAAACCATATACTTTATTTTAAATAATACTCTTTTTTTCCCAATTCCCAAGAGCACATACTCAAATGCAAAACATGAGTTTTTAAAATTTCACTTTCCAGGACAGGCTACAACAGTTGTGCCACTGGGATGGATATTCAAGTGAAAAATTAGAAGTTTTTGCTTCATCTACAGTGTAAAAATTAAAGCCATGAAGCTCTTGAGTGCAATAAGGGTTATAAGGGTTTCAGATTCACAGTTTTCCCTCATCATCTAATGCACATTAGTCCTTGAAACAACGCTTGCTCTGGCATCTTAAAGGCAGAAAAAAATTGTTTGGTTTGCTCAGAGTACTCCATAATTAAGCCAAATGAAGCTTTCAGTGTGAGTTATTTACTTGGTGGTAGAAACAGACATTTCTTAAACAAAAAACAATTATATTTGATGTGATCCATAAAAATTTTAAGCACACAATATTATCTTACTACAGTAGTGCTGCATTGCAATGTTGTCAATCCCAAGTGTTAAAAAATGTTTCCATTCACGTTACTTTAAATAATACATTTGAGAATCATATGTTTGTTCTTTCATAAGGCATTTTAATATTTTCAGGCATTGCTCTCCTGGTATTTAGAAGCAGGCCACTGGAGGATGGAATGTAATGGGTTATTCCAGCTCCTGTGGATGAACAAGGAGAACCTCCATTTCAGCACTAATTCCATGCTGTTAATGGAATCACCACATCTCTGATCTGCTGCCTCTTAGCCCATGAGCACAACCTAAGCCATACTAGTCAATAAGACTAATTATTTTAAGTGCCACAGTTCAGTGGGAAGTGTATATGTGAACATGATGAATTCTCAACATTATGAGGAGTCAGTTCTATGCTACTAGAGCCTCTTTACTGGCATAATAAGTTCCATGATCTATGATGAATAAAAGAACATTTCATACAGTTATGGTCTGCCAGGACTAGGATTCAAACCCTGTCAAATTCTCTTTGCCTTCAGTTATGTAGAATCAAATCCTTTTCAAAAGCTGAACAAAAGCCATTGCTATGCCTCATTTTCCTTCCCAAAATAAATCCACTGCAGATAAGAAAAAATTAACTCAGACCTGCCAATGATGGCAAACAGAAGAAAATTACGTATAAATCACTGAGAACAACATTTTTCTGACTAAGGTGAAGCTGATTTAAAGCAACATCGGGCCAAAGACAGTGGCTATGAATTATGCCTACTTAATGAAGAAAAGGTGACAGATCTCAATAAAGAGAACAATATTAAGGGATAGTTACAGTTTTGAAATATTTCACAGCTGACAAGAAACCTCATTTAATTACTATTAAAACTGACCTTTATTGGAAGCCATATGGATAACTTGATTAGAATCATAGTTTGAGGACAGTGTAAAATTCCCAGCCCTTATGAACAGGTAAAAGTGATCTGACATCAGGCTCTCCATTAACCAGAAGACATGGGACACACCTGAGGAATTTGGGCTCAGAGATACTGCTCCAAGAGCATAATCAGCTTGAGACAAGTGATTTGGGCATCAAAAACAGAAGGGCTGTATATTCCCAAATTCACTTTTCTGTTCCCCTCTTACACCAGAGACACCTCCATAAGGAGCATTAAGGCCTATGCTTATCTGAAAACACACACAAATATATATTTATATATATATATATATATGTATGTATGTATATTTATGCACACACATATATATACACACACATACACTAGTGCAAAAAATACCTATGTTTAAGGAAAAGCTTTAAAATCATAGCGCTAATTTTGGTTCTGCACTGGGACAAGCAAGGAACAGAAACAAGGTTTTTGTTGTGGTCAGGTCTTCTGCATTCACTTTTCCTAATTTCCATCCACATCTTACTTTTCTAAATTGATACCTACTTCTTTCTAAAAATCCTTATTCATAGGTATGCTGTTCATATGGATTTTTTTTTTATGCCTTATCCCCTCTTTTTCATTCCCAATTACAATTATTTATATCTCTCTAATACATTATCTAGAATTGAGTCTGGGTTATTCCAGTCAGTCCATCAAGTCTCATTTTCTGTGAAGAATTTTCTAGGGAGTAGATTTTTTCACTCACGAGTTTCATCTTGGTCACAATAGCTTCTGCCTTATGGTAAAACCAGAACAGAAATTTGGGATAATGTCATCCCTGCTGCAATTTGAGAGAGACAGCAGACTAGCATCAAGAATTAGTTTAGACCAGCCTAGATAAACAATGACTACAGGGATTATATTAAATGGAAAAATATCTAAAGGTAGTGAAATACTATTAGAAAAACAGGACACAAAAGAAATGTTTTGTGCTTCCCAAAACACAGTACAACATTCTCCCCATCTTAGTTCCTTGACAAATAATGGGAACCCTATTTTATTGAAAATGACTGTATAATTTAAATGTCTTTCTTTTAAATTATTTTAATTTTTTTCTTAGTGAGATAAAAACAACAGCAAAGGACAGGGAGCTCTCATGCAACAACATGTTTTTTATGTTTTAAAAGACAAGGAAAAAACAAGGGATATTATGGTCACAAAAATATATCTAGAAGGCACAATTTCAGAAATTTGTCAGCAGTCATGACACAGAATTAAGTAACCTTAGAATTTCAGTTCCAAAAAATGCTGTTGTCTTGTGGGTCAAGAGTACAAATCCCTGAAAAGCCTGGTCACTTTTGAAACCACTATAAACACATAAGGCAGCCTTATAATTGTTGACTGATTCTTGCACTCCTGATGGAAACAATGAGATCAACCACGAAAATAATGTCCCAAAGATTTTATGCTTGAAAAGACAGAGAGAGAGAGACAGAAAGTTTCACTTTGTATTTGATTTTTCCACCCAACTTTGCAGGAGTTCAGGGTTCGGACATATGGTGCAGTATGTGCAATCAGTAAAGTGACAGCTACTCTTTCACCCTTGGGCAGCAAATGGAAACGTGGCTTGTTTATAAGCCAAATTCTAAAAATAACAAGTGTTTCCTTGAACATGGCAGAATAGTGTGACTCATGCATCATTCTGACATAAACATGACATCTGTTGCAGTCATTATGTCCAAATGCTGAAGTCAGATGCAGTTTGACCATTTTTAAAACTACTTATCAATCTATCAAAATTATTTAAGCATCAGTAGGAAAAATAACAGCAATCTGGAGATCATTTCCCAAATATTGCAAGTTGGTTTTATTAGGACCTTAAATCTTAGCTATTAATTCAGTCAGTGAAGTTATAAATATGTTAAAAATAACCCACAATCACTCACTTCACGCTGTTATATAAACTTAAATGCCTGGCCATCTTAATACTTATTTAATGGTTCATGTACAGAATTTTGTGGGGCACCTATTGCTGCCATAAACTGACTACAGGACACTGAGTAAGCAGCCTCTTTGCCTAACCTGTCCATCTCTAAAATGGAGGTGAGGATAATGCTTTCTATGTGGCCAATGTCTTCCCTTATAAGCGGGAGTTTTCACCATTACCTTTCCAAAACTTACATCTCTAAGGTGGCTGTGAGAAGTTTCAGCTAATTGCCCAAGATTGCTTTGTAGTGGATGGAAAGAGATAGGTACTTTCAGGGACAGCTTTCTGGGCAAATGAGATGAATCACCTTCTTGGAAGGATCTCCAGATGACTATTAAATGTGTCCAGGTGAGTAATTTAGTAATTTATTTTTCAGCTACACTGAAAAGTTCAGTCAGCTCTGGCAGCCTTGGAGGATGAAAGGTGAAGCAGACTGGGGCAGGGGGAAGGGACTCCCTGTCACTCAGAGGGAAGGAGATCCTTTCTGATCAGGGAAACAACTGTGACAGATGTAGGGTCTGTCCAACACTGTTTTTCATTCGATCAGCATTTTGCATATAAATCACCCTCTCTTTGTACACTTTTGTTATTGATATTGCTGCTGTTACTGTTTGCTCTCTTAGCTCATTGCTGTTTCCAGTAAGTTGTTCTTATCTCAACCTGATCTCTGCCGTTTGTGTCTCCAGCTGGAGGGCAGGTAGGGGAGCAGCTTGAGAATTGCTTTGTAGTGGGATTTTTAAATAGGGGAATACCCTTCCTAAACCATGAAATCATGTCCCACTGACAAAAGTATAACTGAGTTAAGCAGAGTAGGTTTTATTATTGTACCAACAAGATTGTTACTACCGAGTTGTTTTTACCAGTTCCACTTCTTATAACATTGCCTGAGCTGTGTGGTCATGTCAAATTTTTGCTTCATAAAGGATTTTTTCCTTTTTTTAGCAAACTTTCTATTTTTGCAAGTGGGATTTGAAAGTTGGGTCAAAGCCCATGAAATTAGATTAACTTAGAGATAATTTAGGGAAATGTGAAATATACCTATAACAGCAGTTGTTTTAATTTGGACTGAGCAGCTCAATGCAGCAATAACGAGAAGCTCCAACACCCTCCTAGTGAACCACAGACATCAGCTACTACCATAAAAGCACCCTGGGCTGGATGTTCCCTGTCAGCTCATTGCCAGGGTATCAGTGTCTTCTGATGAGATCTAAGAAATGTAAAAGCAAGGTAAGAAGGAAAGAGTACCATGAAATGCAGGACTTTCAAGTGCAGGTGGAGCCTGAGAGGTGACTCTTGTGTTCCTCCCCAGTGACAGTACAGAAGTGTGCATCCTCTGTTGCAATTTTTATACAAAAGTGGATGTGGGGAAGGTCAACCTGAAACAGAAAGACTGAAATCTACTTTTTTCCTAAGGAGGACACATGTAGGAAAGCTGACTGCATTATGCACTGCACAGACCTCTTTTATGTGAGCTACTATGCAAAATAATAGGATAGAGTTCTTCAAAGGACTCTCCAAGGTTTTCCAGAATTCTTTCAAAGGCCTTCTGAATTCACTTTAAGAATCTGTGAGATGAAAAAAACATTGAAAACAGGAAAAAACCTCTTAGGTTACAAAGCAGATCAAGAAATATTTTAGCTAAGTAAAAATAAGCGATCTCCTTTAGTTACGTCACCTACATACTGATCCTTATCAAATATTTCCTTCATATTGTTAAAGTGGCGACTAATTTTGTATTTAAGAGAGCAAATCACTTACTATGGGATAATTCTGTGAAGTTCTCAAAGAGCCATATGACAAAATGATTTAGCTGGTATCTGTCTTTAACCAGCATCCATGCTGACATGAAACACCAACAGTGGTGTCTTGGGTAGCACAGCATTTTTTCACTTAAATTTTGGCTACTGAGTTTATGGCAAGCAAAGACCCAAACCACTCCCTCAACCAACTCTAGAGAGAACCTTCTGAAACCTGGACATGAAGAAGAGCAGCTCTCAGTCCCATTCCCAGTTTTAGGAGCCAGACACTTTCAGCAAAATTTTTCACTGTAGAGGTGACGAAACAATAACAACCAAACAAAAAAACATATAACATAGCTAATAAATTCAACCCCAGAGAATAAAGGCACTTGCACTCTTTCACACTGCTGAATCTTAGTAAATTTTCCAGATGATGCCTTTCTTTGTTCTTTTTTTATAGGAAAATTAATGTAGTTTCTTATTAAATCCATCCTAGTTTTTGTGCCAGACGCACAGCTACTTTCATGACGTCTAGTTCACCAAGGTAAACATTAACATTATTTCTCTCATCTCCTGGAGTTTTCTTTCTGATGGAAATTGTGCAGCTGCACACTGGGACTAGATTAGACATATTACAGAGTACAGTTATAGGAAAAATGGGCTACTAAAAGTTTCAGGTCAGAAAGATGAGGGAAGTAAGGAAGCAAGTGGTGATCGCTGGTGGTTTGGAGTGCAAGAGCACTGGGACCCACAGGACACAACTATGTGGATCTGGGGTCCAGATCTAGGGCCTGTGTTCAACAAGAAGGGGGAAAACATAAGAACATATGGGCAATGAAATTTAAAAACTGCAGCCACTATGGACTTGCCCTTCTTTCCGTTGTCTCCGGGACAACATTTCATCGCTGCCATTATTTGTGTCAGGACTTTGTTCACCTTATCTAAAAATGTAAATAACTAGAAAGTGATCCTGAGAATGCTTGAGTCTGAGATGTTAATTGATAAAGTGAAATGAAATCCCATCATCTAATAACAATACACAGGTAAGTGTCCTGTCTCCACACAGGTTCTTCTAACAAAAGGAAAGGGATCCTCTGTTCATCCTCTGCTCTTCTACAAACATTTACTGTTTTGTATTTTCTGATGCATAAACCCAGTGAGAATTTGGCACTAGGAAAAAAGTATTTTCATGTCCCATACTTGGAAAATGTCATATTCTTTCCAATCCTTTACATTTTATTAAGCAACAATATTTTTTCATTTCCTTTATCTAATTTATAAAAGTAGTTGCTTAAAATAAAATTACTGGCATTGGTTTGCTTGCAACCCACTGTTAACATGATTTGCTTTATTAGAAATGATTAGCACAAGTCCAATCGCTGCTCAGTAAGCAATAAAATCTAATTTATCACTTCAATAACACTCCTTTGCGGGATGCCAAACAGTGGGAAATTTTTTAATCGGGAGAAAAAGAACACATTTTCCTCATATAGATAATGAATGAAACTTTTGATGTCATTTCTGTAGAAAAGGAAAACATTAAAATACACTTGAATTGGAGTGCAATTGTAAAGAGTAAGTATCCCTGATGTCTTTTGTCTTTGATGATTATTGGTCTTTTAAGATTGCAGATATTGAAGAAAAGTGTTTCTGTTTTATTTATTGACCAACTACAAGGAGATATTTCATTCTACGAAAGCAGATCATCCAAATAATCTGAATATCAAAGTAAATACTGAAATTTAAAATTAACCTTCTGTGCATTCATGTCTCATCTAGGAGCACCTCTTTTCTCATTTTTCTGACACGAGCATCTTGAGGTTCCATAAGGTTTATGATTTTTTCAGCAATGTAATTTAAAAATAGGAAATAAAAGGAAAGCAAGAAGGTTTTTGAACAGGTACTGGAAATTGTTGCCAGGAACACAAAAAATTCCAAGCTTCTTGCTTGCTATTTAAAGAGAAACTTGACTCCTACCTGAATCAGAAGAGGTCATAGTAAACAAGGCTTGGCTACTGTGTTAATCAGAATATAATTTTAATTTCATGAAAAGCATTCAGAAACGCTGTATATTATCATTCGTTTAGGATTTATTTGAAGTGGACAGTTTTATTGCTATGAGTATGCTGGTTTATTTGAAGTGGTATCAGTCTCTACTCATAGAATAAAGCACTTACCCTGGTATACCTTGGTTCAATTTATTGATATTTTCATGCAGCCAAGCACTAGAAGAAGCAAAATTTAACAGTTGCCAACATGTCACGTTTTTATATCCTAAACCACATATCACCACTATCTGTCACCATAATTGCCATCAAGTTTAAGATGGTAGTTTCTATATAAAAGTTACTATATCTTTGATTTTTTTGCCTTCTGTCTTTCCCTGATTTTCAAAGGTGTATTGAGCTGCAGTTCATGTTCTGTGAGAAAGGGGCAAGGTAACATGAGAACTTTTAAATCTTCCTTCCCAAATGTATCAGGGTCTGTAATAAAGCAAAGAGCAAACAAGCTTTGCCATTACAGAGGATCTGAGGGTGCAGGGGTTGCCTCTGAGAAGGCACTCGGGGAGAGAAGAATGAGGGATGCATAAACAGGGAGAGGGAAGAAAGGAAGGAAAGGAAAGAAGCTCTGCTCTTCTAATCTTTCTTCTCCATTTTCTTCCATATGCTCTGCTCTGCTCAGAAGATGTCTTTCTGAACTTGAATATTATTTGGAAAAAAAACCAAAAAAACATCAGATAAGAGGGAAATTTGGAACAGGTCAAGAAGCACCAGCTTAGTTTTATTAGGAACTAGACTTTGAGGCAAACTGGTGGAAATGCTTCTCAGACCCAGACTGGGGAAGAGAAGCAGGAAGAAATAATTGGGGTGAAGGGAACCCCTTTGATGTGAAAACTTCTGCCTAAATTAGAGACTCAAAAGCTTGAAGGTAACAACAAAAACCTTCACTCCCACTGACTGTCCTTTGACAGGTTAACACAGTGCATTGCTACTTGGAATAGTGAAAAATTTGGCCCTTAACTTGAAAGCCTTTGTCCTAAGAGCAAGATTTTAAAATAAGAATAAGTCTGCCCAGGAAATCCAGCCTTCTGCATAGCTTGGGGAATGGGTAGTGATTGTTCTTTGATGTTCAGTCTCTTGGAAGGCAACCTAGATCACATTTGTCTTTCCTCCTGCCTGTGGCATTCACTTCTAAGAGAGCTGGCATGCTTAAATTTTAGCTTTGAATTAAGAAGTTCAGTAAAGGAGCATTAAAATTTGTTCCAAATCTGACTTTGAAAGTCAGTGTTCAGCTTCAAAAGGAAATCTAGCTGCTCATGAACGCTGCTGAGCCAAAAGCTAGGCAGATGCTGAAAGAAGAGCAAAGGCACTTTGGCGTCTTTTTGTTTATATGGAGAGAGGAAAGAAGGAATCAAATAAGAAAGTGAAGAAGAGCCTGAAACTTTAGGAGAAAAGATGAAAAAAATAATAAAAAAAAGGGGGTAGAAAAGTGAGAGGAAAGAGAAGTGCTGTACAAAACGAGCTGCAAAACAACCATAATAAAAAAAAGAAGCTAAGAGGGTACCCTCAGGTGTCTCCTTTGAGGCACAATGTATCAAACTGCCCTTCCCAGGAGTAACTTGGTTCATTTTTATGGAAGGCTTGAGTAAAGTGAGAGCCAAGTGAAGAATTTATCACTATTTTCTCTTATTCCTCAGACAGCTCTTGTCCTCTTACTCTCCTCTTACTGTTGAAACATTGCATGATACTTTGGTAGAAGACTGGCTATTTACTGCTTCCCAAAGCGGTTGCTAACATTACTTTTAACCCAAAATACTTTGAATCACGTACTTCTCACCCAGAAAACCACTTGTGCACCTTGCCTGCTCTCCAAATGTGCCATAAGCTGGATGTGTTCTCCAAACCATGAGATGGACACCTCACATATTATAACAGCTTGTCCTTTGTGGGGGTCATTCTTTTGCTGACAGCAGGGAGCACTGCAGAACACTTCCTACAGCTGGAAACATATTAGTCTGTTCTGTGCTTCTGGGTTATTCCTGATGGATGTAACTAAGTGGATGGATGATTGGAAGAGTGTGAAGATATTTTGTAGTTGTGTATTTAATGGATGCATTAAATGCATTAAATGAGATCAATACAGTAAGCGTGTGATCTCAAAATACTCAAATCAGTAAATCATCCCAAACACTTTATCCCAGCTAAAGATTATTCCAGCTGGGACATCACTTCTTGAATACTTGAATACTTACTTATCTCAAGATACTTTAGAGAAATATAGAACTAGTGTAGAATCAGGATTTTTCTTCCAAATTATCTCTGTGTAGTCTCATCTCTTCTCCTCAACATAAAACAGGACCTAAAATTAAAATGGTGAAAGACTTGATGGTTACTATAAGTATCCAGTGTGGCACTGCCTGAGCCACTTGAACCATGAAAGAAGCACATGGGTTGGAAATAGCACCCAACAAGCACAATAATATCACTTTTTGACCTAAATAGGTACTCAAATTCAGCATCCACTTTGTCAGTAATCTGTGTGGGTCAGCTTTAACTTGTGCTCCTGCTCCTCTTCCTGTACAGTGCAGGCACATTGTGAGCTGCATAGCACTGTATTAAATGCATCCTGTCTTGGGAACTATTTTGAAATACTCAGAAAAAACGCTACAGAGGATTTTCAGACAGAAGCAGGTATTGCCCCTGTTTTGGCTCTACTGTAATTATCCAAGCCTGACTTTGCAGAAGTTGCCCCAAAGGACAAGGTGTAGCTAAATCACTGGAACATGAAGAAAATGAAAAATGGTGTCTCTCCTGACAGTGAAAATGAAAGAGAGATCATTCTCAGGGGAAAAGAGAGTTGAAAAAGGTTTAGGAGCAAGTAGAATTAGTGACAAATAACACTCCCGTACTCATCCACCACTGGATGATGGCAGCACTGGAAAGAACAGAAGCATCAGTAAGCAGTGTGAGATGACAGGTGATCACCCTGTGAGACAGTGGTCAAATCAGTTTCTACCATAATGTGACAAGAAAAAAGAGATATGCAATGGAAAACAACTATAGCAAATCACCTACCCATGCACAAAGTATATCATCATCGATTTTTTACTTTTAAAACTTTTGTGAAAAAAATATTTATTTTAAATATTTTTATTGTCTCAGAAATATATTTTTTTTTCATTTGGAGCTAAATTAAAATATAGATTTAACCCCATTCTATGGTATTTCTTGGCAGTAGGCAAGTGAAAAGATTTCAAAATGAACATTTTGTAACTTCAGCTATGTCATACTTAAATGTGAAATCTATAAGTAATTAAATATAGGAATTTCTGTATTAAAAATTGTGACAATGGTAGCTATGGAAAAATTAAAGTCAGGAAGTTTTTTTTTCTTTAACAAAATAGAGTATTAAAACATGATTATGTTTTGCAGTACAGAATGACTGAAATGTAATTATCTTCTATGAACCTTTCAAATAGCTCTTTTCATACTTCATCCCAGTACTTTTCCATTTTGTTATTTTTTATACTACCATATTAATGGAGCTTCAATTATTTTTAATCATCATCATCATCTGAATAATTTACCTAAAATCTTTCAGTCTTATTTTCCTGTTCAGATTATTTATAAAGGGTGTGCAAATGCCCTGGGAATTGAAGAAATACATCATGTGCTGAAAGCTAAGCACAAGTCTTCTAACTGTGTGTATATAAACAACAATTACAGAAACGTGAGGAAATATGTTCTTCAAGCAATTCATTCACAGGGATCTTCTACCTTCCAAGCAATAAAACAAGTGAAAACAAACTAGGGCTGTATATCTTTTTTGCTCATTTTCACTCTTGCATACATTACTCAGAGGACTGAATACCTGGCTTCTGTTTGATGGTGCATAATGGCAGGGAACAGACTTGGCACAAGGAACCCACAGGACATGGAGGTGGCACATCATCCATACCTCCCCCTCTTCCCCAGCATAGAAATCTCCCAGCAGTGCAATCCTCCTTTAATATTTCCCATTGGAAGATATTGATAGAGTCAGGAATGGAGCAACATAATTTTCATGTTGCCAGGAGATGTGCTTTGCACTGTAGCACCATATTTTCTTTTTCTTTCTTTCTTTCTTTCTTTCTTTCTTTCTTTCTTTCTTTCTTTCTTTCTTTCTTTCTTTCTTTCTTTCTTTCTTTCTTTCTTTCTTTCTTTCTTTCTTTCTTTCTTTCTTTCTTTCTTTCTTTCTTTCTTTCTTTCTTTCTTTCTTTCTTTCTTTCTTTCTTTCTTTCTTTCTTTCTTTCTTTCTTTCTTTCTTTCTTTCTTTCTTTCTTTTCTTTTCTTTTCTTTTCTTTTCTTTTCTTTTCTTTTCTTTTCTTTTCTTTTCTTTTCTTTTCTTTTCTTTTCTTTTCTTTTCTTTTCTTTTCTTTTCTTTTCTTTTCTTTTCTTTTCTTTTCTTTTCTTTTCTTTTCTTTTCTTTTCTTTTCTTTTCTTTTCTTTTCTTTTCTCATCAAGAAATGAATGTTGGTTTTTAAGTTCAGAATAAAACACATTGATTGCCAGCCTGCCAGTCTGGCATAGAGGAGTAAAAGTCTTTTTGGCTTCACCTTGCCCAGAAAGAGGAGATGGATCTCAAATACGGTGATGTCTGAAACATCACCTTGGCAAGCGTTCACAGGGAAATCAAAATTTCAGCTGGATTGTGTAATTCTGCAGACCTGATGGGAAAACACAGGCAGCTGTGGGCACAGAAATCTCCCAGGACAGCAGAGAGCTGTGAAATCACTGTGGAAGAGGACTGACTCATGCTACCACATACTGGAGATGTGCCACAGCCCACAGAGCCTAATACCTTCACTTCTAACTGGGTGCAAACATTTTCTGCACAAGAGAGGTGTAAAATTTGAGACTTGCAATAGATTCAGGGAAGAAAACATCCAAACCACCCTAGCAATGACAAGTAATGGCCACAGTAGCCCACAAGGACATAATTTTATATATCAAGTCAAGAACTTTCTGTCAAAACTGGCACAAAATGCAAGGGCCTGAGCAAGGCAGGAAAGGCATGACAACATCAAACATACTTGTCGACTCTACCACAGGAGAGCAAAGCTCATTCTTTTAAATAATAGTATCAGGCCAGATAGTTCTCAAGGTCTATTTTGAAATCCAGTGAACTTCTTGAACCAAGGGAGCACATGGCAAGGAAAGAGAAAAAATGCAGAAGTAAAAATATTCAATAATTATCCCCTTTGTGAGTTAAAAAACACATTAAATTAAATATTAAAAAAAAAAAGAAGAAATATAGTAAGACCTGTGAAGTTTCCACTGACCAAGAGACAGTGACACATAAAGCTCTTTATTATAAACAACCCCCAGGCCTACTCAAACTACTGTATTTGGAAACTTCAACCTGTCTTGTCTGTGCCATCAATTTACAATGAGTTATTACTGACAACCCAGGTGAAGAACTCTTCTTTTTTTTTCCTAGCATAACTTCTATCTTTGCATTGATTACAATTCTGAGGGCAAGCACTAGCACAGACAGGAAACTGTAATGATAAATAATCGCAATTTCAAACTGAAGATTTAAAAAATCCTTATTAATTCAGTCTCAGAAGAAGTTATTAGATGAAGATAAAAGATAATCCTCCAAGACAGTTATTCTGAAATTTGTCTGTTCACAGACATGATGAATGCAATGAGAACAGGCTTACAAAATTTAATTTCAAGTCCACTGTTCTCAGAGTGTTTGAGGACTAGAAAGCTAACTTTCACTTAAGAGAGCTTCATTATAACTATGGTGTTGTAAAATGAAAATAATTTTACATTCTTTATCATATTGGATTTACATGTTGGAACAACCTGTCAGGATTAATTCTGCTTCAGGAATAAATGCATGATGCAAGATGTTTGGGAAAAAAAAAGTACTCTACATCTATTTGGCCATACATTTTCAATGCTCATCCTTCATTACAAGAGTTCTGCTGTTGTTCTAACATATATTTTATTTATAAAGAACCTACTGGAATTTCACATGTGCCACCACATTACATCTTATTAGAGTCAAACAACTAGCAATAGTGAATGCCAGCCCCTGGAAGGAAAAAAGGCAGAAAATTGGGAATGACAGAAGAGATATTTCTGCCCATCTCTCTTTTTTCTCCCCTTCTCGGTAAAGTCACTGTGCTCATTAAACCTCTGTCTTACAGTAAGAAATATATAATATTAATGTTACAATTACTTCACATTATTAATAAATAGAGAATAGAAAAATCTTTTATGAATGCTCCATTGTGAGGATTTTTTTTTGTTTTGTTCAGGTTCCTGATCAGGCTTCAAAATATCTTTTTTTTCCTTTGACAAGATCTGTTTGACAATGACGGAAAGTTGTTCTTCAAGCTAATAAATCACACAACCACAAGCACAGAGAAGGAGCATGTGTTCTCTGTTAGATATTCCTAATCAGCATGACACTTCAAATAAGTTACTTTATGCAGCACAAAAATGACCTTGGATTATTACTTTGACTCATATTTTGTCAGCCTGCAGAATTTTAATTAGAATTGAGAGTTCAGAAAATCACTATATTCAATCCATCGGCTTCTTACAACCCTGAAAATTATTGTAATTTTAGCAGTATTGGAACAGGAAGAGGGGATTTGATGTATCCTTTTCAGGAAGTTAGGTGCATGTTATTTATAATAGGCAGGGGGATACTTTTAATTAATTTTCCTCTCAAAGTATTCACTTCTGACTGGAGTCTTTAAGAATCTGAAAAGTCTTCTACAGCTGCAACTGAAAAAGCATAATGGCTATAGAATTAATAGGGCAAATGTTCTGTCCCTTTTCTGTCCACAGGTCTGAATGTGTAACTCCCAATCCTTCCTGGTTTAGGGGTTGAATACACATTTGGTTTATTATGCCATTTTGTAGAGGTTGGAAAGTAATGGCTGAATCCTTTCTTCCTTGATATGATCGTTTTCAATCTTACAAAATGTTACAATGAGCAATCCCAGTAAACTCCTATCCCCTCAGATGGAAGTTGGTGTGAGTTTTACACATGATGAGTTCTTTTATGTCTTCCAGTGCATTCCACAGGAATTCAAGCATTATTACCAGAGCAGTTATGCTGCTAGTCCAAATTTCTGTGCTTGACAAAGACTGTGGCAAACTGTGTTAAGAAACCCTGCTGGCAGCCAGCAGTGGAGAATATGCACCAGGGACTCTGACCTCTGAAAAATTAAAAATTGAGACATGCCTCATTAGTATCCCATGCTTATTCCAACTTTGTCTCTTCCCTGCATAAACCCTGCAAGGAGTAAGCTTGCCCTTCTCAAACCTTCCTTTAAAAAGCATGATCTTCTTGTTGTCCATTACAATAATTTTGAATAACCCTGAAAAAGGATGAGGTTTTATTTTAAAAAAACCACCTTACCCTTCTCTGACTTTTATCATCAGCAATATTATATAAAAATGAGTTCTACAGATGAGTTGCAAGTTGTGGGATAAAGTAGAAGTGTTTTTCAGTTTTTTGTCAACTTTTTTAATAACATAATGACAGGACTGAATTCAACCATCTGTATCAAAGGTGTATTTCTGAGTGTACAAAACATAGTGCTTGGTTTCCTCTCCTTGTATTGTTAGAACACAAAACCTTTTTTTGTATTATTTTCTTAAGACAGGAATAAACCCAAAACTTCCTGTAACAGGAAATGAAGTTTAAAAAAAATCATTCTCCTCAGCTACTAGGAATTTCAATCCTAATTCCAATCCAAAGGTGCTCTTTTTCTGGGAATACGAAGCAATTAGCAAATAATAGCAAAAGAGGAACAATGAAGGGTGATCGTGTGTGTATCTTCTGACAGAAAGGCATTCCCCTTTTACAAGAGTTTGCTTGGGCACTCAGCTCTAGCCAGACTCATCTCTTTGTTTTATTAACAAAGACAGGCAAATGAAGAGGAAAATGTTTCTTTGTTAAAGGTACATACTGCCACTATAAACTGTGTCAGTATTTCTACACTGTTTGTCTGCCAAATGGTGTCTAAAAATATCCTTTTGCATCTCTTTTTTCTTGTGTATGAATATATATTGTTCTCTGGTGTTGTAAATCAGACAAAAGGTTTTGTGAAAGAAAAATTTTGTTAATCTTGAAGTTTCAATCTATTTTTTTATTTCCCAAAATAAAGGAACTTTGCTTTTATCTCTTAACTGCTTTCTTTCAGCCATAACAAAAATATTAGAAATTAGTTTACTTTTCCATTGCCTCAGGAATTAGATAAGTTCCTTTAAAGCTTCAGTATTGCCTACACTCAAAAAGTGTGTGTACAGCTGGGAAGAGAGGGGCAGGCAAGATATTACAGTCCACTGACCATTATTCTGAAAGGCTGCAAGAAATGGTGGGAAAATAGAAAGCAGTCACTTTGACATTAATTGACATCAATTGGAGAACACATAGATCAAAAGGAAATACTTGAGAAGCAGTCCTAAAAGCAGCCAGAGAGGTTTCTTCTTCTGCATAACAAAGCCAATCTGATTTGTTCCAATTATTCAAAGCTGTACAAGAGGTGGGCAAATCTTCTGGATTTGTGAACTTCTGAGACTACTTTCTAGGTTCATAAAAAACAATTAAGCCCCATGAATGGATTTGTTAAATTGTAAATAAGCTGAAGCAATTGTTCTTGTATACTAAGGCCAAATGGCAATGTGACTAAGAGGTTGCAATCTTCAGCCACTGAAGGCTTGCAGATTTTGTCTGTGTTTCATCTACAGGGTACCTGCTAAAAGCACCACAGTTCATCAAGCTCCCCTTGCATTCCTTCTGCTATAGAAAATGAAGAACCTTATTTTCTGCCCAGTCTAAACTACTCTGTCCTATTCCACAAATTTTGTGATGGTACCAGGTTATTCAGAAATTAAGTGCTGCATGTCAGTGAGTATAAATTATGTTGACAAATATTACAATTCCTAGAGCTCAAACCTTATGAGGAGTAACTGAGGGAGCTGGGAGTGTTTAGCCTGGGGAAAAGGCTCAGGGATGACCTTATCAAGCTCTACAACTGCCTGAAATGAGATTGTAACCAGGTGGGGGTCAGTCTCACATGACTGTCGTTATTAGTCCTTCTTTTGGTCTTTAGGAACACAGTGAAAGTGAAAAGTTAAAGAACAAAATATCACTGTGAACTTCTATGATATTTACACATAATCTTTTAGTGTGACTGGGGTGGAAAAAAGGTTACTACATCCATTTGTCTAACCAGTCTCAGCAAGACATGTAAAACCACTGACTCATTCAGCAGTCTAGTTCAGAAGAGCATGTGGCTCACTCCCCGCTCAAAATTTATCAGAGCCAGAGTTATCAGGGTCTTGCCTGGTCAAGGACCAAAAGAAGGGCTATTAATGATAACCATTTCATAGCTTTAACACATCTTTCGAACCACAACTCCTTTCAAAGTGTATTGTCCTTATATTTAATTTCTAAATTCACTTATTGTCTCTTTTTCTCATGTTCTGAAAATAATTCACAATCAGAAATACCTGGCAGTGTTATGATTAACATAATTTACAATCATCTTCCTTTCCCCACCAGCACTCAAATAATATATGAGGAAAAATGAGAGCACTTCAGATATTGTAAGCGTTATTATAATGAGAAATTCACCTAGAGCTTAATCTATTAAGGAGTCAAATGCCCATGCCCTAACTAAGAGTCTTTGTGCATAACAAAGTCCAAAACTTATTATCTCGGACTCAAATCACTCAGATGCTAGGCCATGCTACAGCACCAATGAAACAGGGATAAAGTTTCCTGCAGATCTGCTCCAGCCCAGGGTTTCCAGGGTCTGAGGATGTCAGAGAAACAACCCTGCAGAGCCACAGCCAAGGCAGTGACCATATTCCCCACTTCACCACAACGGATACTGCAGACTGTTCCAGGGACTAACAGCCAACCAAACCCACAGCAGGCAAGAAGAGGTGTTCGAGTTTTCCAAAACAACCCATGATTAAGACAGTCTCCTCAAAAGCTAAAGGTCTGTCTCTTTTCTCCCCTGAGGCAATTAGTCTAATCACCCACTTCAGCGTAAAAGTAGGGGAAAACTCTTGCAACCATATAAAAACTGTTCTGCTTTTATGAGGCACAAGGCAAATAAGAAAGTGAGCACAACTCTTTAGTAAAGTGTTTAGAGTGATTCTTTGATCTAGGAAATACTAATACTCTATTTCCTTTTCAACTAAAACATAAATCCTGCTTCTCCCTTTCTATTGATTGAGAGCATATTTGGGCTGCATGTCATTTTAGGTTGTTCTCTCATAATGATTCCAGTCCCCACCTCGATTCCTCCCAGTTGTAGAAGGACTAATGTATTTTTTCTGGTCATACGTGAAGATGCAAAATGCTCATCAACAGGCATGGACTGCCATAATTTCCATCAGCTTCTTCTATTGCCTTCCTATCTGCACACCATTGACTTTGAACAGATGCCCTGACTGCATGAAACCACCCAGCACACATTCATGATGTGAAACAAACTCTCATGGCCTGGCACTTTATTGATAAAAGCAAATTTATTAGACATTTTAAATATGCAGCCTTTGCCAACTATTTTGGTGTTTTGTTGTGAACTTCAGCTGCAATTCCTGCTAAATCTAATTCAGAATTGAAATGAGCCAAATGAAATATATGTGATTTAGCTAAAACAATGAAAACCTGCTTGAGCAATAACCTTGGAAATAAGAAACAATCTGTTACAGGCAGACTGTTTTTTATGCTACACTTGTGTAAGTGTATAATTGGCATATTTTCCAAATGCATTTTTCCATTTTCTCTAAACCAGACATAACACTAGGTTTTTACTACCTAATTTAGGTTTCTAAATTAACAGCAATTTTTCATATTTTGTTCAGGAGGATTATTCATGAATTAGAACTAGTTTCCAGACTGACTGACCCTCAGTCCTAATGAGGGAATAGATGGGTATGATTAAGAAGACTGCCCTTTTAAAGTCCCTAACTCATCTGTCAAAACTGCTGCTCCCAGGTCATCATGCAACAGTGGAATCAACTTTTTTCCTTCTTTTTTTTTTTTTTTTTTTGCTAGAACTTTATTAAATGAACTCTTCTTTTTCATCTAACTTTTTCATACCTCATCATATGAGTTAGTAGTCTTATGTAACACACTGAAAATTAAAGCTATAGGTTATGTCTTCATCCTGAGAAGCCTATATATCTTTATTGATTTTGGCTGAGGTAGAGTTAATTTTCTTCATAGATTGTGTAGTGACACATTTTGGATTTGTGATGAAAACTGTGTTGATAACACGGGGATGTTTTAGTTATTACTGAACACTTGGTCCTCAGCCCACCCCATCAGTGAGGGGGCTGGGGCTGCACCAGGATTGGGAAGGGGCACAGCCAGGACAGCTGACCCCAGCTGGTCCAAGGGGGATTCCAGACTATATGACACCATGCTCAGGAATAAGAGCCGTGGGGAAGAAGGAGGAAGGAGGGCTGTTCAGAGTCATTTAATCGGTCCTTCCAAGTTACCATTATGTGTGATGTAGCCCTGTTTTCCTGCAAGTTACTATAAACTTCTCCCTGATGGTGGGAAGCAGAGAAAGAGTTCTTTATGTTGCTTTGCTATGGCACACAGTTTTTGCTCTATCTCAACCCATAAGTCTTTATGTTAACCCATGAGTTTTCATGCTTTCACCCTTGCAGTTCTCTCCCTCACCCCACTGGGCTCGTGACTGTGTGAACAACAAGCTGTGTAGTGCTTCAGCACCTAGTGGGATTTCACCACAGCAATATGCTATCTGTGGTAGTTACACAAGAATCATATTTTATATATGTTTCTTTGCAGGTTTTTGGTGTGAAACAGTACTCTCCTGTTTTAATATGAGCTACAGTTTCTAATTGTGTTGAAAATGACACAATGCCCACAAAAGCCAATAAACTGAATATCTTCTGAAGCTTTGAGATCCTAATGAGTAAGGAATTCTTTCTTCCTTTGAATTAGTTCAGTGCCCTAGTCAAGTTCACTACAAGAGCTTCTAGTGCTCTTACAGAACAGCTTGGGCAGTCACATTAAGAGCACAACTTCTCTCCCTCACCAACCATGAAAACTGAGGACACTTCCACTCTTAAATCAGGAGTCACTATTTGCTGGGGGAATCTGAGGAAACAATCTAATTTTCTTCCCCTTCTGTCTGTACTGTACCTCATACTTTTGGACATCCAGCTGTCTTCATAGGGATGAAAATTAAGTAGCTCCCACATGAAAACTATGTAATGGTATGAGTAAAACAGAGAGGGGATAAAATTTACAGATCTCTATTTCATTTTCTAATGGAATTTAAATTATCCTAAGAATTTAGTAGAGCTGTACCACAGTCACTTCGTTACCTCCCTAAGTGTAAAATTCTCCAGTATGACATTAGCCCCTAAACTCTCAGTGTGTCACTCCTCGTATTTCAGAGGTGAAGCCATTGTGTCAGACTGCCCTAGGTGCTAGAGAGGAAAATCACTCCCAGCACACTATAACTGAGGAAAAAATTCCAACAATTTCTTTTGGTCTCAAGATAAATGTACAGTAAAGTCACATTGATACCCTGTGTATCACAGAACATTTCCTTACGGCTTGTTTCCCTGGTATTTAATCTATTTGGCTAAGGTGTGTTTTCCAAGCAGCATCCATCACAACCTGGACATTTCAAGTGATAAAGAGTACAAGATTCCCCGGACAGTTTGTTTTGTTGCTTAATTGGTGTCATTTTTAACAATGTGAGACTTAATTTGAATGTAAAGATGCCTCCTTTCTTCTGGCAAAGAACTGGTTTCCATTTAACATTTGTATCCTAGACAGAAAAGTCACTTTATACAAGACATTTCCCCCATTCATTTACTTATACAGTGAAGTCACTCTTCCATCTTCTTTCTGATGCATGAAATGGGATAAGATCTTTCAGTCTCTCACCAGAGGGCATCTCCTATGTTTTTGCATCATTTTAAGGACTCTGTAAATGTTCATTCCTGTGACCAACAGGAAGGGTCATGAATCCTTACTCCTTGTTGACTGCTTTCACTGTTTCCTTTAGCTGAATGGCATGGGAAAACAGTGGCTCTGTAATTACTGTAAAACCTGGCCTACAGCATGCATTTCTCTTATTTCCCCCTTGTTTCTAGCTCAAGCCAGGCTTGAGACTTGAACTCCGAAGGAAGCTATTTTTCTTAACAGAGGCAAAGGCAGTTGTTGCCAAGCAACTAGAGCCATAAGAATTAATTTTTTTTTCTGAAAATTTCTTCCTCCCACTAAGACTTTTCCCAATTTGGAAGCTTATAGGTACAGAGGATTTGCATAGAAAAGCAGCACCTAATGTCCTTTGAATCAAAGCTATGATCAAAGGCTTAAAGGCTGTATCACTAGAGAGTTCAGAAGCATCTGAAATTTAATACAGACAGATTTGGCTTGGTGGCAGTCAGAATACTCTGAATTTTTAATGCTGGTTTACCTATCTCAACATTAGCCAGAAAATAAGACTGAATTCTTGAGACCTTATAGGTACTACCCAATACTGAATTTTGATGATTCTGACTTTTCTTATTCCTACAAAGAAACAACAATGATTAAGTAGTGGTATCACTACAGGACTCTTATGTATACCTAAAAGTGCAAAAGTGCAGTTATGCTATTCCACAGATAGACAATTAAAGAACAATTGCATGCTTGAATCTGTCATTTTCATTGTTCCTAAATTTTTCTGGATAACAGTTCAAGTTTTTTCCATCATGTGT
The DNA here is from genome assembly GCF_971803275.1 of Cyanistes caeruleus. Classification (NCBI taxonomy): domain Eukaryota; kingdom Metazoa; phylum Chordata; class Aves; order Passeriformes; family Paridae; genus Cyanistes; species Cyanistes caeruleus. Next base: position 80,695,866 of record NC_141703.1, read on the forward strand.
AAGGTGCACAGTGCATAAACTGTACACATGGAAATATTCCTGCACTTCTGGGCCTATGTTTGACTCCTCCATCCCCATGCATTCTTCTGTCCCAAGGGTGCCAGCAGGCTTTGTTTCCTCCAACATCTCTACACTCCCCAACCTCAGCTGAAGCAGTACTTGTGCCTGCAGGGTTATGGATACAGTTTACTGCAGCAAATTAGGCACTTGTAATTCAAGCAAACAAGCAAATAGAAGACAGTTATGACATAAACGCTCTAAAGCGATGCCAAACTGTCCCTAAATAGTCCTGCCACAGCCAATCTGCTCTACAGGCCAAAATTTTGAAAAAGGTTTACATAAGCCACCATCACACTGCAGACAGGGATTGCTTGCTTTTGACAGACTGCTTCATAGGATAACCAAAATATCAGTGAAAGTCAAAAAATCAGTTTTGTACTTGGGAACCTCAGTGCAGAATGATTTGCTGAATACTCTAAACTTCTCACAGAGGCATGGCAGAATAGTGACTTGAATTCAGGTGCTCAGAGCCCAGGTGTAGCAACTCCTTGACATCCCTTGCTAGCCTCAGCTACCCATGCTGGCCTGGGTGGTCAGGGAATTTTTCAGGCACTGAACCTTTCTAATCCCATTAAAACACTAACCATGGTTCTAAGACTCCTCTGTACAGCTCCACAGAGGAGACCTCCAGATACTACCTTCAGAATTAACCAGTTGCATTTCACTCTACAGTCTGCTCTCTCTCCAGGGACAATCAGCTCTTGTAGGACATGATTTCCATTCTGCAGCTATAGATAAATTTCATTAATTCTCAGGAAACAAGCTCTCTCCTGAAGGTCATATTCCCCAAAGTCACTTTGCAGACACAGCTGGAGCTACAGTGAGATTTCTGCCTTCAACGCTGACTACACTGAATAGTGGTTTAAGAGAAAGTAACTCTCTTTATTTAAAAAGAAAATAAAGTGCATTGTCATGAATAAAAAATTATTTTTTAGAAACAAGGTTTTTAGGGGAAGCTTCATCTTTTTGGAACCCCAGGTGAGTTAGCTGGGAAAGTGGATGGCCTTCATCCAGTATGAGAAGAAAGAATAAAATCCAAGACAGCATATAAGTGCTGTTAGTCCAGTCTCATTAAGATAATCATTTACACAAAGAAGGATGGTTTGTAGCTTTGGGGGGTTGGCAGGGGAAGAGAGAACAGCAACAGTGAGAAGAAAACATGATTAGCGGTTGTACAATAGAATGGGGGCAGGAATAAAAACACCATAATGAACTCCACAGCTGGTGTTGCTGCTGAGACCATAATTCTAATAATCCTGCAGTTATTAATTCCTTTTCTAGGCTTTCTTTATAAGTTATTTTTTAGGATTCTGTTGCATTAGGAAGTGCAATGCTTTTCCACTGATAACTGCAGGTTTCCCTCCTTCACTGGTGCCCTGAGCTCCTTCTGATGTATAGTGGTTGTTAAGTGTCACCCACACAATTTTCAGGAGGACTTTTGTGCACTGCATAATGTACAGCAAACTGAAGTAAAAGAGTATGAACAATATGTTTTTCTGGTTGTGTTGCAAGAGTACTAATTGTAATGGCTGTGAAGATGCCTTGGTCACTACAGCATTTGTTTTCGTATGTGTTGGACTACAGCAGGGTAGCTGCTGCAGGTGAACCTGGCATATTGGAATATTGCATGACATTTGGTGCTAGGGTTTGAATCTTTTAAAGCAGACTGCAGGTTTCTTTGTTTGGTTTTGTCTGTTTGCTTGTTTGGGGTGGGGGGTTGTGTGGAATTGTTTAGTTTGGTTTGGTTTGGAGTTTTCTGGTGTATGTTGTAGGAAAAGCAAAGAATATTCAGAGATGACAGCATAATTCTTACCCTTCTTTCACAAACCAAAGATCATCTCCATTTTCATTGAACAGGTGTACTTCTCATTCATACATTCATAAAAACGAGATGCATTCACACATTTTTTGGCCATGTGTGGGGACAGCTGCCTCTGTTTGTGCCTTCCAGTTTGTACATCTGAACCAGGAGTCTGGAATTTCCAGATACTCTCTCCAGTCCTGTGAGAAAAAGACTCAGATAGTAATGTCTTTCAATTCTATTTTTCTATTTTGTTCCATTTCACATTATTAATCTGGGTAGAGTTTGCTGTTTCCACTTAAATATTTCTGAAAACATATCATTTTACTCATTTACAGTTAAAAAGACTGTACAGGGTATTTTTTATTGTTACCCTTTCTAAAGCCTCTAATAAAACGAAATCAGTGTAATAATTATTTGCTTGCTTTTGTCCATTGATGATGGAAAACTTCTAGAAGGGAATACAATGAAAGAAAACCATTAGCCTAAACCAATATACATCCATGGTGTATTCTCTGAGTATCTTAGTGTGATACACTGCTATCATAAAGCTATTTCACATTTAAAGTTCTATCCTAAACTTGACTTTTTCTATCAACAGGGAACACAGTGACAAATTGCTGCTCTCTGGGACTAGCAAGAATAACTTCTCTATTGCACAAATAAAATACATATGATCTCTTTTAGAAAGAGATACAAGGAAATAAAATTGAAATCCAGCTTACAGCTGCATCTTATTTACATCAGGACATATGCTTAGATATGTGTGCTTCCCACTCTCAGTTTGTTCTTAACAAAGCTGCACAGCTAATGATCAGGTAACTGGGCATGGCTTTCATCTTTGTCTTCTGAGATGATGATGTGATTAGAGAATTCCTACAACTCTGTGTATTATAACAGGTCTCACAGTTCCATTCAGATTTATAGCCTCCAGGTCTTCCTGCTCAGAAAAGATTTATTTACAAATATATAAATAATTGTTTTAATCCTTCTACCATCAAATTAATTGCTGTTCATGTTTTGCAAATGCATTTCTATTTCAATATATTTTTTGCTATCTGTGCCTGTATTCTGATCAAATGTTGCAATTTATAAATGGAGGTGTCCTTGTTTGTGTGGTCAAATTAGATACCCTTTAGAGAGAGTGAGGAGAAAGTGGTACTTCAGAGTATATATCATTTCAAAAATTCTTGTGGGGAAAAAATTTCTAGACAAATACCCAAAAATTCCTTTATTTTCCTTTGACTATGTATTAATTTATGTTTGCAAGGCCAAGTGTAGATATCTAGCTCAGATGTAGAAATGTAAGAGATTAAGGCCTTAGGCTAAGATTCTGTTGAAAACAGCCATTTATAGGCACAAAGTGTCCATGTTCTGGCATAGGTTTCCAGGCTCCCTAGAGTATGGGAACTAAACATCTAGAGCTCACAAACATTGCTAGTCAAAATGCTGCAACCTATCTGGCATCTCCTGCTTCTGAAGGGCACAGGTGTGCAGCGAGTCCTGTGTCTTCTTAAGTGGGCAGTCATCTCACATACTTCAACATATCTCAAATAATACTAGTTGTTAATATTTGGGAAACTGGATTCACCCCTGAATTTATTCCTTGACTCCAAGGGAATCCTAAGGACAAAGCATGAATACAAACACCTACATTTGGGTTCCCTAATGTGGAATCCAATCCCAGTCCTACTGGCAGACATCAGGAAGGGCTAAACCCCCTCTCCCTCCCATCCTGATGATGAATAGGTTCTGTGAAGAACTGGGCCAGCTCTTAACTATATTGTAATCAGGTCATTAAGTGCTTTTTCATTTGGCACACCAGCACTCAGATCTCAGCACGAAGCACTTTGTCACATTCAGAAATATATATATATCATAGAAACGCATCATTACATGTACAAATTTATATAATCATGTACAGTGCACAGGGGGATAATGCACAGCGCTTAGTACTGGTTCTTGATTGCAATTTAACACAATGACAATCAACTTCCCTGGGATGATAATGACTTTAGGGTTACTGAGCACATTTCCATCTCCAACTAACACCGGGCCTGCAAGTTGTCTACCACATTTGAGGGCTTAGTCCCAAATTCATCTGTCCTTAGTTTAATTTCACAATTGGGAAACATAAGAAAGGAGCTCAGCAAGGCTAAGCTTCTCCAGACCATAGTTACAGCCAAGGACTGTTTTGTGTTTTGCTGTCCATTGACTACAGGTCCTCTTTGTACTAGTGTTCAGTTACTGCATGTGTAGTTGCTCAGCTTAGGTGAGCTAAGTCTTACCTTAAAACTAGGGACTCTCTACAGCTGATATTTATTTTTGTACTGTCTAGAAATGCAGGGTTAAGGGAACACAGCTGTGGCTGTTCAGCATCAGTGCAGTAAAATAATTAAGAATAATAAAGTGTCAATTCTGATACAGAAAAAGCTCCCATTAAAATTAACTAGGAGTTAGGTTTTAGGTGCCAGGAGAGCAGATTAATTCTGACTATTGACTTGGCCCAGCATTAAAAATGCCTACAGTACTGGAAATAGATGTCCTGATTTTCAGGATATGGAAAAAAAGTAATTTGCTGTTAACACCAAGAAATGGATGATCCTGCCATTCAATATAACACTAAGGGATCGAAATGTGAATGTTTCCTAGAAGATAAGGTACTGACGACTTACATCTGAGATGTGTGCTTTCATTTAACTTCCTTGGACTTTTCCAAGATCTCTCAGCTCCCTGGGGTAGGACAAGACAGCTGCTCTCTGCCATTTGGTGCTCCATAAACCAGCCAATTGACTTAAATCACAGATTGTCCTAAAAAAAAAAACAAAAAAAAAACCGAAAAAAAACCAACCTGCAGATAATCTTATACTGTATTTAATCTGATAGTCATAAGCATTAAAATTGTTGTAAGCAATCCTCATTTCTGATTGCTGACTAAAAGAAGAAAGTTTTATGTTTACAGTCAGTTACTCACAGAACTTCAGCTGTATTCCTGCTCTGATACTGACTTACTTGGTGACTTAATTAAGACCATTATCACTCAATTTTCAGAAGTGCTGGGAGCTGTTCTTTCTATTGACTACATCTTTTAAAAGTGGCTGCTTAATACCATGGAAATTTAAACTACTAATCTCTCCTTACCTCTCTTTCCCTTTTGAAACTGAAGATATTTAGTATTTACCTAACCTTCAAGAGTATTTGGAAGCTAAATCCATTAGTGATTGAGAGGCTATCAGATAGTTTGATTTATTCAGTGGATCAATCTGTACATAAAATAAAGATAGAATGTCAGATTTCTGACATAAAGCATTTCTTCCAATATGAGATTTTCAGAAAACTCTCTCAGTCCTACTATTTCAAGGAAAAACAAAATTCTCAGTGAAGCTCTGAATAATCATACAAGCTAAAATATCCTTGATCTATAAATGCAGAGTGTCTACAAAGTGGACTTAGAGCAGCCAATGTGGAGAACAGAAATGCTGATGTTGTTTCTGATGCCTTGTTTTGTTTTTTTTTTTAAAATTGTTTCCTCTTCTAGTTATTAATACATAGTTACTAAACAATGGCAAATATCTTTTCCCCATTTTAAAAGGACAGAATAAATCTTCATTTACCTTCAAAATTTTAACTGATTACTTTTTTCCTGTCTTCTTTCTTTACTTCATGTGAAAAAATACAGTTCTATGAACATTCTCCTTTTGTACAAATGCCATTAGATTTCTCATTACAGTGAAGAGTATCTGCTATTTTCTATTACACGAAGTACCAGAATGAAGTAAGCAGACACAGGGAGACATGATGGCTGTTATTGGGTGTGACAGACAGGTTTGGTTGACTTCTAGGAATTTTTGTTAAAAGTTCATGGGAATCTGCACCAGAGAGATGGTGCAGAAAAAGAGTAAAGTGAACTCGTGAGACAACACAGCAGTTATTCCCCAAATTCCTTGAGCTCAGAGGCATACCTGATGTACTTTGAGTGATGACAATGAATAGGTCCAGATGACTGAGAACAGATAGGTTTTTTTTTAAATTTGAAAATCACTTTATCTGACTGCAAATCTGGGACTGCAAATCTGCAACATCAGCAAAAAGAAAAACAGGAAACTTGAAAATTACAGTTTTAGGTGTCTTTCTTTCATAATTTCTACACTGGTGGATGATTCCAGTGTCATCACAATAATAAGAAGGAGAAAAATGTTTTATGACATATTGCATAACTTCTGAACACAATCTTGATGTACTAGACAGCAGGAGGAGAGGGAAAATAGTCTGAAAGTTGTCTGCTTTCTGACAATATTCAAATTGTTTGTTGTTCTTAAATTCAGAAAATTTTATAATTTTTAAAACTATTTTTCTGCTATAAAAAGAATTTAAAAAAACTACAAGTAAACTTTTTTATTAGCTTTTTAATGGTAAAGTATTTTTCTAAGTGTTTGGACAGGAGGAATGCAGCCAAGTTTAACTCAAATAAAATTTATGGTTTACAGATGAACAATGCAAATATACCAATAAATCTTTATGGATATCTCAAAGCCAGAGAGAATGTGATTGCTCCTGTATAATGTCCATGCTAGTTCCCTGAGACAAGGCTATTATAAAGCCTATCCTAGATTCTTAGCAGATGAAGCAACATGCTTCATTAGTTAGCATGAACAGATCTGTGTTAAGAATTCTGAAAGCAAAAAGTGTGATTTACTTGGGGGGAGAGCCCAATAACACTGAGATCCCAAGCTTCTACCTGACAAAACTACCATTACAACTAAACTTGGGTGATTTGAGGTATAGTCACAAAACAGTCAGGGAGCCAAAGGATGGATTTCTGCAAGGTACTGACTGTCTTGGGGAAAAGCTGTTGAAACAGGTCAGAAGATGTAAGCATTGAGCACCTCGTCACCTTGCCACATCAGATCTTTTTTTGATGACATGAATAAGTAAATTATTTCTAGAAAGAAATTATTTTTGTGTTGTTGCTCAGATACGGGGGGGCAGTCCATCATAAAAAGCAGTGACATGCCTTCCCTGGTTATCAAGAGCATTGCAAACTGTATAGAAAATGATATCCAGCTCCCTTCAGTGAGTGAACACAAGATATCCATCCATCCATCCATCCATCCATCCATCCATCCATCCATCCATCCATCCAATAAGCTATATGACAAAATGACTAACATTAGCCCACACCAGCTGTTCCTCTCATCTCACCAACTGGTCACCTTTCTGTTCAGTATTTCTTTGACTGGGGATAATATTTTTACTAGGTTTTATGGGAGAAGACACCTTCACCTGGTCCCTTGCAGATGTTCAATTGCACAAAGCAGGCAGATAAGGATGACACCATAACTCCATCATGTCTTTTCATACCTTCTTTCCAGGCATCTCCCTTGGCATCTGAGTGTTTCCCAGTTAAGAATGGGAGAGATGTAGGAAATTGGATCAATGGAAGTATTTTTCCTAGGGATTGACAGTGCAGGTTTAATTTTACAAAGGTCTCTACTAGGATTTAAAACAAGCCTGGAACTGAGAGAATTCAAGCAGGAAACTTCCATAATGAAGCTATTTGGAAGGCTTTGTTTTAAAGGCACGATGAATTGGATTTAAATGCTTAGGACTCTTTCATTAAATGTCCCTTTCAGCTATTATTAGAGATGTTACTGGCACTTCAAATTGCAAGTAAACATTCACCAAAAAAATGTCAACTGCAAAACCCCTTAATACATAACTTCTCCTTTGCATATAATTTTTTTTAAAATTTCATCAGCTTTAAAAATCAGAGGGAGAATAGCAATGACATCTACAAATGCTTAAAAATCTCGGGAAAAATAGAACAGAATATTTTTGCCATAGAATGTAGCAACAATGACATAATATAGCCAGCTAACTCTATTATCTGTTTACACCCACTCAGCAAAATAGCACTCTTCAGAAAAAGACAGATGTAGGAGTGTGGAATATAATGTTGCAGTAATGATCAACAGCATATCTGTCAGACACCCAGTGTCAGGGCACAAGGCTGCATGGACCCTCTGCAAAGTGACAGTGAGGCAGAAATCAGAACTGGCAGCTGCATAAAAGACCCAAGTGCAGCTAACTGTTTTGCTGTTGAAAACCAGTGGCAATTTCGCAGGTGCTTTAATCTAAAATTGCAGAATCTATTGCTATCTCCCTCCCTGCTTCATTCTTCTCCCAGGGTACATTTCTATCCTGAACTATTAGCTTGTCATAGCTGTGAATAGGTTTTGAAATTTGGAATTTATTTCAGTTATGCTGCCATTTGTCAGAATCTGGTGTTGTCTGTCAAAATAATTCACTTGGATTCAGATTTCTTACAAACTGGTGGCAACATTATGGTCTTGCAGAAGTCATGGCATTCAATTGCGTTTCATTTATATAAATTCAGATGTCATATTTTTTTTCCTCAGTATAATTGTACTATCTCTACCTGTTTCCTAATCTACTGCTCTATACAATAAAGCTATCACAAACTACCGTAGACTTGACAACCAAAACTTAAAAAAATTAATGGCTAGATTTTTAATATTTTACCTCAGGAGCTCTTTTCAATCCTTAATTAACACTGTTTTCAGACATTTCAAATCTGTGAAATATTCATTTCCATTATGAGTTTGAACAAGTGAGCTCCTACCTCCTGCCACATCAGAATTCATCACACCTTGTATCCACCATTATTTGATCATGCCTTCCAATTCAGTGGTTTAAGACCCTTCCAGTCAGCTAATTCTAGAGAGCTTAATCTTAAACTGGAAAGATAAACTGTCATGTAGAGGTGTCTTTCTCTCTCCATTAATAGGTAAACCATGCTCCTTCTCCAAATACATGAAATAAAATGGCATTAGATACCTTTTTCTTCCATTTTGAGGATTATCTAAATTAACCTGCTCAGAGAAATGCTATGCAATATCATAAGGATTTTTAATATAGCAGAGCACAATAAGATCCAATAGCTAAGATATTAGCAAAATTCAAACTAAACGACACAGATGTTGCACAGTAAAATCAAACTGAAAAGAAAATGAAATGTGATGTTTCAAACACAGACTCACAAATTTTCTAACCAATAGATCAGAAATAACTCATTAGAACCTCATAACTTATTATGGCCTAAAGAAGCATTGTCTTTTGGAATCTGAAGACATAGAATAGTCATAAAATCAAAGTACAAATGGAGGTGAAATAAGAGGCAAGAGAGAAGTATAAAAGAAATTCAAAGCAGGACATTCTGATTCTGGTTTTATATCCTTTTCCACAGATCTGTCACCTTCAGTGCTGATACTGCTGTGTTGCCTTATTACTGTTTTGTAGCCTGTGACCTGATCTTCTTGGATTTTATCATTACATGTGTTAATGTCTGTTCCTGTCTTCATTTCTTCTTGAAAAGCTCTTTTCTACAATAACTATTTGATTGCATAAATGATCTTGCTAACCTTTTATCCTATTCCATTTTAGGAAACATTTAAAGTCATTATTCTTCTAACCTATTTTTTAAAGCCCATTATCATCTGTCTTGTTATGTTACACATCCATATTGTGTTTAACATGTAAGATTATCATGTAATGAATCACCTCCCATTTGGGATTTATTTGAAAATTAAGTCATACATAAAACATTCAGAAATCCCTCATTATAAAATCACTGCAACTATGAGAAGTTAGTTGAAATTATGTATATTTATCTGTGAAATGGAAAGATGTAAAAAATGGGGATGATTGCCTTCTACAAGACAGCAAAGATGTGAAAAGGGATTATAGGGCTGTTGAAACAGAAATGCTTGCATGAAGAAATAAACAGAGTTTACATTTCTTAGTGTGAACAAACTCAGAGGAGACAGGATTATTGAAAGCAATTTTAAAGGAAAGCAGAATGACATGTAAGATATAGAAATGCTCTGGTTATGCTTTTAAAGGGCAGTGGAGGAGGAGGAACAGAAAGAAACAAAAGTACTGTAAAGCTAAACTGTGAGTATGGGAAGTAAAGGTCTTTCCCCAGGGAGTTAAGCCACCTGCAGCCACAGAGAGCCCCAGGGCTGCATCGCAGTGCCAGTCCTGTGAGTCAGATGGCCGGTCTGACAGTGTGGCTCTGGGCACACAGCAGAGCGTGTCCCACTGCACCTCTGCTCCTCACCCCAGCAAGTCCCACCGGCTGGGAAAGGGGCACACACTTTCCCTGCTCAGGCCATGGGCAAGCACACTGCCCTCCTTTGGCTCTCTGGGTCATCCTTCAGAGGCAAGAGCTTTCTTCTGGTCTGCTAGGAATGCTGACATCCTGCTTTCTCCCGCTGCTTGGGAGTTATTAAAGCGATGCACACACACCACTCTCAAGGATAGCCCATATATTGGGCAGTTTATCTATGGCCCTCTCTGCTCATCCTCCTCCTGCTGAACCACATCACTTTGGTGTAGTTCTGCAAGCACAGCCCATTCTGAGGTACTACACAGAAAATCTGCTCCTGCAGAGCTGAAGGAGAAAAACAAGCCAGATTTCACTTTGCTGCAATAGTTTCTAAACTTAATTGGACCAAATCGTCATGTCTCCAGCTTTTATAGTGACCTTGGAATAAAATGGAGTGATCTTTTAATCATGTTACTCCAATGTAAATTAATGAGTCGAGTTCTGCTGAATTTGGCTTTGCTCTAGCACAGACCATTGAATGAGAGAGGAAAACTGAGCCACATATTAAAAGATGGGTTATCAATATCCTGGTGTTTAATAGAAGCCTATTTGCACCATTCTCACAGGTTCCTGCACAACTGACCACTAAACTGATCAGCTGAATTTTTCCGTGTCTCTCAAACCAGTGTGATTAGCAGTTTCTTAAGAGTTGAACAAAGTCCATGTTGATACCAATGCCTGGGAAAGTGGCAAAGGCACTTAAAGTCATGGCTGTCCACAGTGGTATAGATCAGATAAGAAGAATTTGGCCAAAAATGTTTAATTTATTTTCATTTGCTACGAAGAATATTTGGAGCAAGCTCACATGCAGCTAACTAAAATTTGGCGAAAGGGATATTTCTGTAGGCTTGTAAAGTTAAGCAATTTTAAGTGTAATCAAATTATAAGCAGAAATGGGCTAGTGTGGGAAGGGGAAGCTATCTGCTCAAGGCATATTTGCATTTTGTTTGATTATGCGCACTAAAGAGTGAGGAGATTAATTTATTGCTGAAGTTTCAGTGAGACTCAGAACTAATTTTATTTTTTTTTAATATTTTCATACTTCATTTTCTCAAGTCAAAGATGTGTCATTCTTGTTTGGTTTTAAGAGGAAATTTGAAATATTTGAACCCATTTGCTGTAACTAACAGTAATTGGTAGAATAACTAGTTAACATGATCATTCAAAACTAATCAGCAATTGTTAATGACTTAGTAATGATCTAATGTTAGAGGGGTAGGAGATTATTTAAGAGTGGTTTTAGACCATGTGATTTGCTGCCTCTTGTTTTTTGAGTGTTTTGGAGTGTAAAAGAGAGGCTTTCAATTGTTTGTGGGAAATTATAGATTTCTTTTTCAAATAAGGGAACTTTTCAGGCAAAGGAAGGGAACCTTTAATTACCTCATGTAAAAATAGACAATGTATAATTCTGGGTGACCACATTTCCATACTCAGCTCAACACTGGTCCTTACTAGCACGGAAGATGATTTGGCTGGATGTTAGTACAGTCTGATGAGCTGAGGTGTACTAGAACAACATAATTCTTTTCCTGCCTCTGCTGTTAATTTGTTGTGTCATCTGAAGGTCAGCCAACTCTCTCTTAGCTTTCTAGACTCTCTCAACATATATGCTCCGTGTGGCAGCTCAGTAGGATGCTGATCCTCAGGTCACAAAGAGCAGTAAGAGTCCCTGGGCCTCCTGTGGCATACAAAAGCCCATCATGGCCCATGGACCAATTTGGAATATGAACTGTGAAGCTGATGGAAGCACTGAGACTTCTGCATGGGTCAAAGGTTTATCTTAGACCAGGAAAACTGTTGTGGATGACACTTCACTGTTTATATTCGTCAAAACACATACTTTAAGGCTGTCCTGTGCAATTACATTGCAGATCATTTTCATGCTGATTGCAAGCACTTTACAGTGACTCTTTTGTAGTCATTGATATAATTTTTTTAAAATCCATTGGCAATTTCTTGTGAAAAGCTGTCTGAAGTGCTGATTACAACATCCCCACTCAGCTCTGTAGGGGGGAGAAGTAGGATTGCAGCAGAATTGCAGCCTAATGGACTGCAGAGACAGAAAAAAAACAGGAAAAAAGAAAGGGGAATGGCACAACTAGACAGGGGAAAGCAAAAGGATGAAAATCTACATTCCAAATGTCATTGTGTCATTGGAAAGATTTCACCAACATCATCCCAGGATGATTTCATGATCCTTTATCATACCCTGGCAGCCGTCCACACTTCCCCTCTTTTAACCTATGTAAAACTGCTGCCTCCTTTCTCATTTAGCTGGTTTCAAGAATAAAGGTTCCCATGGTTATCTGCGTGCAGGAGGAGCAGCCTTGGAGTCCAAATTACCTTGTGCCATGGGCTGACTTCTCATGGAGTATTTACACTTTTACTGTGCAAATAGCTGCTTTGGGAATGGAGCACTGACGGGATTGCCCTTGATGTGCACTTAGTGGGAGGAGTACTTTAATCAGATGCCTCATAACATCTAAAGAAGATACCTCAGCCCTGAATTAACTGGAAGGAATAAGATATCCTACTCTACTCAGCACTTCATGTAAAAGGGACACAAATATTTACTAGGTCATGCCCTTGTGCTAAGGCTTCCTATGGCAGCTCAGTTTCTGAGGGCAGAAACACAGCAAACGTACCTTTGTCTGGCTACCAATGTGAGCACCTTTGTTCAAGGAAACTTGTAGAAATTTTTATTCCAGTATTTTGGTTCCCACAGTAATGAGTTACAGTGTTTGAACTGAATGTTTCATTTCTTATCAAACCATTCTGAATCCTCATGCAGTGCTGTCACAGTAAGTGACAGCATCAGGAGCACCAGGATAGAGACAATGCAGTAATTGCAATGTGCTGATTAATATGAACAAAAACAGTGGATGGGATTAATGTTAAGTAGACCAACACATGAACTAAATCTTCTTTTCTCTCAACCTTTCTAATTGCTTCCTACTGTATTATCTGATCCTAAAAGTCAAATTAAGAACTGCATTTAAATTTTTCCCTAAAGTACTATCATTTATCCACTCCTTCTTTCCACTCTTTTTCTGGTATTTCATTTTGCTGCCAGATTTTCATATAGAAAAATGCCATAATAATCAGGAAATTCTGTGTGTAATTGCCCCAATGAAATTTTGCTGCTGCATGTGTTATGTTTTGTTGTTTTACTGTTTTAAGTTTTCTGCAAGGATTCAAATGTTTTTTTCTGATCTTCAGTAATACACAGAGAAAGACCTAAACAGTACATATCTAAATCATAATGGACACAAAGTTCATACCAGGAAACCAGCAATTTTTCCAGCTACTGAAATTTCAACTCTGAATTATTTTCTATGCTGCATCCTCATTCACTTCAGTTCAGTAGAATAACTCCAACTCCTACAGCACCCTGAAAGGGTTTTGAAAGCTTTGAAAATGGCATTTTTATGCGCTTAAATGGTAATGAATTTCCTTTGGCTAGTTCCCTTAATTAAAGGGAAGACACAGAGCCAGCAGCTGGAAATGAGGGAGCTATGGCTGCAGCAGGAATTGCAGTGTTGCCTGGGCACGAGGAATGTGTGCACAGCATGGGGAGATGGGGCACTGCTGAGTCCAAAATAGAATTCTTGTTCCACAGTTACAGGTCTGGAAAAGAGTTATTTCTATATGTAAATTTTAACTTCTTCAAGCTGTCAAGGTTTTACCCAGATTGCTAACCATGCCTCTGGCTTTCCTTTGCTGTGCTCCTGGGATGACAGACTGAGAATGCCTGTGAAAGAAGCCATGTGAGAAAACATGGGGGCAACTCACAGGTGCAGTGGGTCCAGAGTAGGTTCAGGATCAGATGGATGCATGGGGAAGGGGTTAAAAACAGGCCAAAACCATGAGTGGTGTTAAAGGGAAGTGCTGGAGAGGGAAGGAGTTGGTGTCTAAGCTCCAGAGCAGGTACTTGAACACGGGTTAATCACTCATCAGGTTTTGGAAACTTTGGGTGCTGCTACTGCAAAGATCTTTTCTGGCTGGCATTCCTCATATTCCTCATGAGCTTTTTTCCGGGTAGAGTAAGGCCTAATTACACTCTCCTGAATATGCATCTTCACATAGTGCTGTACTGTGCCAGAGAGGGGTACCCTTGAGTGACCCCTTCCCCTTCCACAGATATTGGACAGCTACTAATGCAGCAAACCTGGCACAGCAGGGAGGAGGTTATTATTAGCCCTGTTGTGCAGAGAGGGGGAGATGAAATGCAGAAATCAAATTACTTTTCTTAAGTTGCAGAGACAAAATGTGTCAGTGTTATTGCTGCACCCATGAGCTCGGGCTGTGAATTAGGACATGAAGACACATGTGAAATTCCTTCTGCATCTCTGCACAACTGAAGGCAGTTTGTACCAGAGTGTTAGTAAGAAAGAACAGCTTTTGGACTTTGACTTCTCTTCGGCTGCCTCCTGGGAGACCAGAGGGTGGTGAAAACTCTTTTGATGTTGTACCCTGGTCCTCCTCACCCATGGAATTGCCATCGTCTGTCCAGAATCCTTCTAGATAGGAAAAATCAGGCAGTGATCTGTTTTTCAAGAGAATAATTTTGAAAAGTAGCCTGAAAAGACAGAGGAAGGGCTGATAACCTTTCAGCAGATTAATTTTCTTACTCTTCTGGCAGGAGGCTTTTTGATAATCTCATCTGGGTGATGAGTGGACCTTTGTGTAGAATGGGCTTTGTACATTTCTAAAATCTCTGAAATCCCAGTGGTGGCCTGGAGCTTATCTCCAAAAGAAGGCAATTAATAAAGAGGACTCCAGCCACAGAGTGCTGGAGCCATAGGTGCTCCAGCTGCAGCACCAATGGGCTGAACCATGGGTTTTTTAAGTGAATCAGCCATTGTGGCTGGGCTTATGGACTGTCTGTGAGGAGCGCTGGTGCCTGCAGCTGCCATATGGATTAGGAAAAGACTAAGGAAAAGTAGGGTTTTGGTCTGGCACCTTGCATCAGTTGTGTGTTCTCCAGTAATCGTACAAATATAGATATCGAAGTTGAGAAAAGAGCCGAACCTAGGATTTTGATTTCACAGGTGGTAGGCACAGGTATCTCTGTGCTCTGAAGTGGAGGTAAATCACCACTGCACCTGAAGGGTGAACCTTCCTCAGAAGCACTGGTAAGATCTCAGTGTAGTGCTTCCCCTCAAATTTTGAGTATTTGAAAGGAAAAACAAGGTTTTGTTTAAAGCATGTGTAAAGTGCTGAAAGAAGGAGTCAGTCTTGTGTGTGTAAGATTGTGAATTTTTGCCTGAAGCAAATTTACAGGATTTCTATCCATCTTAATGCAGTTACTGGGAAGTTGAATCACCCTTTTTGGTGAGAAGAGAATTGAACTGCAGGCTGTTTTTTATCCCCATAGAGAAGGCAGTGCCTCCAGCATCCACACTAATATCAGAAGGAAAATTCATTTTAGTTAGAGTGAAAAGGAAGAAATTGGTTTCATTAGTACTGTGAGAAGGCAGCAAGGGAAGTGCAAAAGAATAGAAATATCTAGTAAATTAAATATAAAAAGATATTTTGTGCTTTAATATCAGCTATTTACTGCTTTGGCTCAGTGATTATTTTATGCAAAAGGCAGTAATTTAGCGTACTAATGCTCCACAATGTGACTCCTATTTCTAGTATCTATTGTGATGAATGACATCTATTTTAGCAAAGAAATGGTATCCTTGAATGAAACTTGCTCTAGGTATTTTTATCTTGCCTTTACTGACAGATTTAGACATAATAATATTTTAAAAGAAATCTATATACAATTCTTAGAGCTACTCCCAAAATAAATAAGAATGCTGCTTCTGAAGAAGATTGGATGTGGTGTCTTAGGGAAGCTGCTATGGGTGCTTCAGCAGTTGCACACTGTAAAGACCACCATCTGCATCCAAAGGTAAAGCTAAACAAATACAAGTTTCTTCTAATTAATTAATTTTTTTTTCCCTTTACAGTCATCAAAAGAAGGAAGCAGCTAAGCTACCTGGATGGCTGCATGCTCTTTCTTCTGTAGTCTGATCTGCATTTGAATGTTTGTAGTTTTGTAGAAACCAGGAGCTGCCCCTGGCTGAGGAAGCCCATGGATGTCTTCTAGTGTCTAGCTGTAGAGGCAGCAATGGGTTGTGTGGCAGAGGGAAAGGGAAGTCCAGATGAAGGCAGACAAGGCTTACCTTTCCTGAAAAAAATCTCCTTCTATTGCCAAGGGAGAGAGGAACTTGCTGCAGTTCTATTTCACATTCCTTCATCTTGATGCAACAGCTACTGAAGAGAGGAGCCAGAGGAACAGGTTGGTGGAAAAAACAGTCCTTCAGGGCATCAAAGATGTGGCAAACAATAGGGCACCAGACACTGCAGATGGCTGCAGATGGTGGGAAGCAGGGAGCCTTTATTGCCTTGTTGGAAGGCAGAATCACTTCTGCACCTCTTGGCGTCAGACCTGGACAATGCCTTGTGTAGGTAGGTGGGCACCAAGAACTTCTGCACCTGTGTGAACTTTGTGACTAAAATGTGATGGGCACAAACATTCACAAAGAGCAACTCTAACAAATCAAAAGCTAAGTCTACCAGAGAGAGAAAGAAGATGGCAGAAAAGGTACAGGATCTCCAATCTGTGTCTGCTGCTTTCTGCAGTAACACCTTAGAGAAAGTTTGTGATACTCAGGGTGAATCTTCACCCTTTCCTGATGGACAGGAGGTGTCCGTATAAAGCTGCCCCAGGGCTACCCTGTGTTCAAGCCAGTCACAGTCCAGTGCTCACTGCTCTCATCCAACCCATCACAGCAAGCTCTGCCCCCATTCCTCTGGGTTCTCTGACTTTATTTGCTACCTTATGATGATTGATGAGACGTGCTGCCTTATGACATGGATCTTAGTTTGCTGTGAACAATCACAAGCAGGCTGATGTTAAGGGTGCTGGTTTCTTCTTTCAAGACTTCTTTGTTTTAGGGGTTCTAAGGTTATTTTTACATGGCTATTATTCCACAATATAATATTATGCTTACTCAGGGTTCATTTTTCTTTGCTCATGGTAATTGGCTGAGGTTTTCTATATATGGTAAGGCCAAAGTTTACATTATATACCATGACAAATCATGATCATAAATTCAGTTAAACTAGATGAAAATAACTCCCCACTGAGACGGAGGGTTCAGGGTGGTGCATAAGGCATCCAGTTAAACTGTAGATACCTGAACTTTCCTAATTTTGGACTTTAAGTGGCCAGCTGCTTGCCAAAGCTGCATGCAGAATTGGTTTATGCCAGGATAGACTCTTGCAGTCTGTGGCCTCTTAATAGCAATGACAATTCCATGTGTCCTTGGCCACCATGCCTTACAGCAGCGTCAGTGTCTTCAATACATTGGGGCAGAAATTAAATTTTATATATGTCAGTCCACACACTAAATACCTGTTACTAGTTGAACTTCCAGACTTGGAAGACCAACTGGAAGCTGTTTTATTTGTCTTTGATTTACAGCTTTCAGAGGGTTGATAATAGCTTTTCAATAACCCCTGATTGTTTCAATTGAATTTCACATGCATGTGCATGTGAAATTTTGCTTTCACATGCACACGCACACACAGAAACCTTCCTTTGATGTCTGAGACAACTGGGATTCACTAGCAAGAGTATTCATCTTGTTAAGCATGCATTAATAGCATCCACTGTAAGTATTAATCTGCTGTTGTCAAGTGATAATTGCAGAACATGGTGATTGCATCAACCTTCATCAAGTCCAGTAGATGGAAAAGTCCTTGTACCCTTGTTTTAGGCACCTGCAGCTGCAAAGATTATTTCTGTGTTTTCAGTCAGGTTAAAAACTTGTGACACATTTCTGTCAAGGAACCATAAAACTTTTCTTGCTTCCTAACTTCTGATAAAAGTAATTATTTATAAATTGTTCCCATCCAACACAGGTCTGGTGGGCTAGAATATTCCTAAATCCAAAGTAACAGATGAGAAAACTGGGTGGTCGCATCCCAACTAACGTATTATCTCACCCACAGTGAGAAAGGCACTCTCAGACCAAGGCCCATCTCATCCTGAAGAAAATGACACACCAACTCTTTGGCTGCTGATGAGCAGTGATCCCACAGCATCAAGATGTCAATCCAAACCCCACTGACTCCCAAGCACAGTAGCCTGGAGGTGAGCAAGAGGCTGGGAGGGAACATAGTCAGGACAGCTGATCCAAACTGCCCAAAGGGATATTCCCTGCCACATTTCTGCTCAGCAATAAAAGCTAGGAAAAAGGAGGGACGTAGTGGGGGGAGTCATTCATTATTAAGGCATTAGTCTTCCAAAGCAAACACTGCATATACCAAGACCATACTTCCCAGGAGGTGGATGGAAATCACCTGTTGCTGGCAAGTAGAGAAGAAATTGAGTTAATTTTTTTCTGATTCCACATTTGGTCTTTGCTTTTATTTATTAAATGGCCTTTATCTTGAGCCATGAGCTTTACATCTCATTTTCTCTGCTGTGCTACTGAGGACAGAGAGTAAGAGAGTGGCTTAGTGGGAATCTGGTGGCCAGACAAGGTAGACCCACCATGAAAATTCAGATGAATTGTGCCCTAGATGTGCCCATTTCTTCTAGGAGAGGAGGAGCACAGGATGAGTAGTTCAGAGATGGGCATTCACAGTATGGTAAGATGAACTCCACCATCTACATCCATTCTAACTTCCTGACTGAGAATTGAGTATCTCCATCTTGATTATTAACTCCTGTTAAATCATTATATGAACAATCTTTCTGTAGGCACGGTAGCAAACCCACTTAAATCAGAAGGACTGTTCACTTGGTCAAAACCACATGAGCTTAACAGCAGTGTTGGATACAGATCCATTGTTGTGGATAACTAGCACTCTATGCCTCAGTTTCCCTGTGAGGAATAAGTATCAATTCTCACTTGCCAAGCACTGAAGAGAATGGATGAAAAATTACTCTTAAAAGTCACTCTAATTATCCCCAGAAAAAAATAACCTGTTTGTCCAAGGCAGAGAATCTCGTTTCTTCTGGATATGGTATGGTAACTCTCACACATTTTTTGTTTTCTAAAAGCCATGTAGCTTTTTCAGTAAAATCTTAGGATGGAGAATAATTCTTTTTGATAATTCTAACCTGACTGCTATTCCAATTTCTACCTGACATACTTTCTTAGCAGATGAATTCAGTCTGTCACAAGGATCTTATAAAGAAATAAGCAATTACTAATTTCTGGCACTCAGCTAGAAGCTTTCTTTTAGCTAAATTCCAGGGGAAAAAAATGAAATACAAAGTAGAGCCTTATATGTCAGCAAACAGAAATCCTATTTATTGACAGCTTCCAGGGGCCTTTTGAGTAAAAGAGCAATACAAGGTCTCTGGAGAATATTTCTGGTGATGCTCAAGCCTGAATAGCATTAAAGGATATAATTTTGCTTTTTCTCTTATGCGGCGAACTGTGAAGTTTTCATTTCTAGGTTAGTTTTTCATCAATTCCTTAATTAAAAGTAATCAGCAGACTGCTAATTTTTTCTTTTCTCAAAATAGAAACTCACATGCAGATTTAGCATAGAATAGCAGTTTCATTCCTTCATTAATCAATAGTTGACTTGCAATTTCAGGCTGGGAAGCTCTGTCATTGTAGGATTTTACAGGGATACAAAGAATTGTGTATCTTAGACACAACAGGAAAAAATTCTCTACAAACTTGCTTAGATAACTGAATTTTTACGACAATAAAAATGATCTGAAGCTACACAAGTTGTTACTCTACAGAGCTAGCTAAAGCTTAAAGTTGGATCTAACTTCTGATCCCACTTTCCTCCATATGCCAAGCCATTTCACTGGCATCTGTTGGAGTTTTAAGTCAGGTTTATGCCCGAAAACACTTAGAATGTAGGATAAAGGTCCCACTGTTTATTTCAGCTGGCATATGCCTGTTTTAAAGTGACATCTGAGACTCCTCCTTCCCCAGAGAATACATGAGAAAATAGTCATACACAT
Source organism: Cyanistes caeruleus (assembly GCF_971803275.1). NCBI lineage: Eukaryota > Metazoa > Chordata > Aves > Passeriformes > Paridae > Cyanistes > Cyanistes caeruleus. The sequence continues at coordinate 80,715,909 of NC_141703.1, forward strand.
ACCCAAGTTTCAGCACTTTAGAGATCCTTGGGGCATGTCCTGAGAAGTTCTACTAACATGAGGGACTGAACCTAGCAAATGAAGATTTGCAAAATCATGCAGAGATAGTGTCTGGGTTTAACAGAATGTTTCACTCTGCTAACCCTGCTGCTAAGACATAATTTTAAAAAGCACCATGTAAGTATTCCCTAAGTTTGGGGATTGTACCCATATATAAACTCAGGAATTTGAAGAGCTGATCATAGCAAAGCCCTCTTGCAGAAATGCAGGGTGACTACCCACATAAAGTTTGGTGCTGGAAAAACAAGGTGTAGAGTTGCCTAGTGTGTCCCAGTAAGGACCCTGTCCTGATAACCAATGGACAATAAACTGTTCATCCTTGTCCAGTGCCAAAGCCCACAAACATATTTAACCCTAAACCTTCTAAACCTGTAAGATATTCTTGCTTGCACACTCCAGCACAAAAGAGCTGGACACTTTTGGATGAAGTGGTTTTACACGCGGCAGATCTGCTATTAAACATGGCACAGGTGGCCAGCGATATCCTGGTCAGCATTTTGAAACATACTTTGTGCTTAGAAGTCTAGCTTCATGTCAGAGCAAAGACTGATCACAGCAACAACAAAAAAAAATCTAAATTAATTAATTTAAAGCTTTTATTTTTAATGTGGACATGAAGCCAATATAGGCTGGAAAATATTATTATTTCAGACTGTGGAAAAGAGTCATCTCTCTAGTGAAAAAGATAAAGCAAATTTTCCAAACTTGTTTCCACACCTCTGTCACAAGCTGTATCTCCTGCTGACTCCACAAGGAATGAGAGATTGGCAAGTTTATCCTGGCTGAAAATCTTACATACCGTTCTGAGCAACTCTTTTACAAATAGCTCTCCTCTGACTGAAACGCTCTTCTAGCACTTCACAGCTCAGCTGTCTTGAGAGCTCACTTCCATCTTAAATAACTCTCAAGTACATGGTTTCCCACCCTTTTCCTTATCCTCCTCTGGCCTTCTACCTTATCAACCTCCCTCAAGCACTGATGTTTCCAAATGGAAGTATTTGGACTTCCAGACACCTAAAACTGTCCTCAGATTGCTAATGGTTGAAATATGACCAGCCTGAGTGGCAGTGTGTGTCTCTAGCATCCCACCACTGTGGCCGAATGACAAAGGCAGTAGGGAGATGAATTTATGCTTGCTCTGTCTGAAACTCCTGATACTCTGTCAGCCTCAATATTTCAGGATTATGCCTGTACCAGCTTTCAGGAGGTAATCAACATGATCTCACACAAGCATACAGAATGTGTTTATCCACTTAAACAGCTTGCTTCCTTCTAGAAATATTTAACCTCTGAAATTGCAGACATATTGCAGAATATTTCCAAAACTAGATTCTTTCTTGCATTCGTGAATCATCAGTGGTCTGCTTCCATGGTATTACATATGCTATGCAAGAGCAACACAGTGTGTGAGTATATACCCCATTTTTGTGCCATAATTGATATTCAAAATTAGATGGGATACAAACTAAATAAGTTAAAACAAATTATGTTAACATTCGTAGTTCAGAAAAACATATGCTAATGAATTTATCAGATAAAGACAGAGGAATTTTTCTTCTCAAACATATACAAAATTCTTTTTTTATGTAAAATGATCTTTCAGAGGCTGTGACTGAAAAAGACATCTGTTACTCAGGCACATAAGCACATATTTAAGTTAAGCCACCAGCATAGACTGAATTTAGTGTCTCCACTAATAGGTATGGAATGTAGGAGAGTGCTTCTCTGATCCATGGTTGAGGACCTGTATTTCCATATAAATATTTAAAAGGAGCTTTATCCAGGCAAAATGAATGCCAGTCACATATGATACCAAGAGTATTCACCCTGTGAGAAAAGCAGCCTGAACAGCCTACAGCTCTAGAACCAGAGTAGAAAAAAAAAATAATTTTAAGCTGTCTAAATGATGACATTTTTATAATCAAAACTACAGATCTGAAATGGGTGGCCAAAAATCCAAATCTAAATGTATCAAGTTCTCTAGTACCTTCTGGCATGCAAATTACCTACCTGTCATTTCTAGGACCATTTCTTAGAATAGCATGATGGATCTGACAACAGGGATACAACTTCCAGCATTAAAATAATGCTGCACAAACAATTTTGCCTACTCCAAAAGGAGAAAGAGGCAAAGAAAATATTTTAAAAAATCCTATACAATTGAGAGTCAATAAAAGCTGTTCAGAAGAGTTGTGAAGTTTCCACACTTGGAATTAATCAAAATCTACATAGATATGGCCCTGAGCAGCTTGTTCTAGAGGACACTTATTTAGGCAAAGTTGATGGATGGCAGTTTACAGGTCTCTTTTGACTTCAGCTAAAAACTTGTGAATTCTTTTCTTTGCCTCTGAATCTTGTCTGCACTTGATTGTCCTCTGGTAGGATTTGTTTACGGTGAGGTTTTAGCTATTAAATCCAAAAAGATATCAAATTTCCTTAGGATTAAATCTTTATATGTGTTTTTTTGCATAACAGAGATTAGCAAGTGTGAAGGAAAAAACCCAATAGCTCAAGAAATTGTTTGTGCAGGTTTTTTTGAGATTTGCTGCTCTTTAAGATAAGTCTTTTTATAACCAACAGTTAGACAACCTGCTGTTGTTGATCCCACAAACATCCTGTTTACTGTTAGTGGATTGCACACAAACATACCAGAGCTGAAGAACTGTAGGAACAATGACCTGCAGTCTTACAAGATTTATCATCAAAAAATGGGTCATATTGCTTCTCTTTCCTACAGGCAATAGATGAAAATTATCTGAGCAGGCTATGGGAAATTAAACTTCAAGATGATTAGGGAGATACTTTCACTCCAAACATTCTTGTGCATGTTAACTGAGATTCTGGAAGATTTCCATGGCATTCCTTCAAGGAAATACAATCACTGGCACAGACAGTCTTCCACAAACAAAGGAGCACAAATTCACTGATTCACAATTGGAGATTTGATGTGAATTACAGGTGGATATTGCCTATCCCAACTGCAGCAAGACTTTCAACTTGTCTCTCACAACATCCTCCCACGCAAACTGAGGAACCATGCATGAGTAGACAATGAGGAGGACTGTGAACTGGCTGAACAGCAGATCCCAGAGGGTGGCATAGGTTCTGGTTGAAGGTCTGTCACTAAGGGTGTGTCCCAAGGTTCAGTATTGTTTAATTACTCATGAATGACTTGGGTGAAGGGGTAGATGCCTCCTCAGCAAGTTCTCTGATAAAGCTAGCAGGAGTGGCCATTACCTGATGCAGACGAAGTTCCTCCTGGTTATGAGGAAGAACTTATTTACTGTGTGGCTGACCACACACTGGAACAGACTGTCCAGAGGGGTTGTGGAGTGTGCCTCACTGAAAAAATTCAAGAACCATTTAGATGCAATTCTGTCCCAGGTACTCTAGGAGGATGCTGTTTGAGTGGGGAGGTTGGGCCAGATGACCCACTGTGGTCCTCCCAGCCTTATCCATTCTGTGGTTCATCAAAGTCTACCCATGCCTCAGTAGTAAGATGTTGCAAGGGAAAATCCCTCTTAGGCTGTATGCTTTAGCTAAAATGCTAAAAAGACACAGCTTGATCAATTTCTTTCCCCAAAAGAAAGACTAGAATAAGTAATAGAATCACAGAATCTTTAAGGTTGGAAAAGACCATTGGAATCATCAAGTCCAACTGCTAAACAGGCATTTCTGTGTCTACAACCAAACCATGACCCTAAATGTCATATCTACATGACTTTTTAACACTTCAAGGAACAGTGACCCTTCTCTGGGTAGCCTGCTCCTGTACTCGACTGCCCTTTTGGTGGAGAAATATTTTCCTAACAACCAACTTGAACATCCCCTAATACAACTTAAGGACATTTCCTCATGTTCTGTCACTGGTTGCCTGGGAGAAGAGGCTGACCCCCCCAATGGCTACAACCTCCTTTCATTGTAGACAGTACTAAGATCCCCCCAAGCCTCCTTTTCTTCAGGGTAAAAAACCCCAGTACCTGCTCCTCACAGGACTTGTGCCTCAGACCCTTCCCCAGCTCTGTTGCCCTTCTCTGGACACACTCCAGCCCCTCAATGTCTTTGTTGCAGTGAGGGGCCCAGAACTGAACACAGGATTTGAGGTGAGGCCTCACCAGTGCCCAGTACAGGGGACAATCCCTGCCCTGCTCCTGCTGGCCTCACCATTGCTGATCCAGGCCAGGGTGCCACTGGCCTTCTTGGCCACCTGGGCACTCTGCTGGCTCAGGTTCAGCTGCTGCCAACCACCACCCACAGATCCTTTTCCACCAGAAAGCTTCCCAACCACTCTGTCCCAGACCAGTAGCACTGCATGGGGTTGTTGTGACCCAAGTGCAGGACTGGGCACTTTGATGATTTTGCTGTACCTCATACAACTGGCCTCAGATCATCAGTTCAGCTTGTGCAGATTCCTCTGCAGAGCCTTCCTGTCCTTCATCAGATCAACACTCCAGCCCCACCTGGTCTTGTCCGTGAACTGACTGAAGGTGCACTTGACCCCATCATCTAGAAAACTTTAACTCAACACTATTTCCAGCTGCAGGAGGTCCAAAGTAATGATGTATTTCACTTACAGAATAGACCTTCTGAAATGTTTATTTTCCTGGTTACAATTACATGATCTAGAGTTTTTATTAAAAGCAAACCTGGGGAAAAAAATATTAATTTTTAAATGTGTTGAAACTAACAGAATTTAAAACAGGATTGACTTTGACTTACTGTTTTATCTTGCTCTGCAAGGAAAATTAACAGCTGCCAGATAGATTTCACCTGGATATCTGTTTCTCTATATCTCTTCAACACCAAGATGAAATGGGGTTTTATTCAAAAAAGGTTAATACAACAAATACTGTTATATTAGTGTAGAAGGAAAATTGGTTCATAATGTTCATAGGTTTTAGAATATTGAAGGAATGTCCAGACTGGTCTGAGGAGATTTAACACTAGAAAACATACTACAATGACAATATATTAGAATGCAAGAAAAAACACGCTTTTTTGTCCTGCAGTGAGAAAATATCACCCCTTAAGTGTCAGGTAACAGACTTAAGCATGTGAAAAACACAAATGACTCATAAAGAAAAAGTACATTAGGTGAATCTAGCCTGGAATAGAGTACCCTGTAGACAGAGCAGCAGCAATAAGGCTTGCCATGCTATCTTCTACAACATTCCCAAGGGTGAACTAAGGCAAAATAATCTGGATGAAATTCCTGTCACACAGAAAACTCATTATGAACCACAGTCAGAATGTAATTACCAGGAAGTTACACCAGTACTTACACTTGACAGATTTATCAAGTGCAGTTCCTTCAGCAGTCTGTCCATGGCCCAATACTAACCATATTTCTGCCCTATCATCCTTGTCATTGATATGTATAGAGATTGAATTTTCAGCTGATAAAAATGGAAGGAACTGGGACTTAAATTCCATGTGACCCTGATAAACTGAAAAGCCCAACAAAAGCCCTGATAGCCCAACAACATAGAACAAAATTCAGAAAAATATTTCATACTTATACGAATTATTAACTTTAAAAGATCTCAGTGGGGAAAAACTGCTTAGGAAACAGTTCTTCAGTGTTGTAGAAATCTGAAAGAACCACAAGTCACACAAAAGTCAACAATATAATCTGCAGGGCACATGAAGTAATCTTTCTGCTCTCTGTAATTTATTAACATTCTCAGTAGGAGTTATGTGTGTAGTTTTAGGCACCACAATGAGCTACTCAAAGTCCATAAGAAAGCAACAGAGGTAAACTAGAGAACAGTAGAATGTGTCTCAAGAGGAAAAGGTAAAGAGACTGAATTTTTTGATGCAAAGAAGAAAAAGCAGAAGAATCCCACAGGAGTAGTTTTAAAATATGTGAATGGTATTTGTAAAGAAGAAGGAAACAAATTTTTCAAGTCCATTGAAACTGGGAAAATTGTCAATTGACCCACAAAAAGAAAAATTTTAATCTGACAATAGGAAAAGATTGTTGATAGGTAAGACAGTAAAACATTAGAAAACATGGCCTAAGAATCTTGTGAAATTGTGGGTTTCTGAAAGATATGTTAGACAAACTTCAGTCAAATAGTCCACATAATGATTATTTCGGCTGATGGGTAAATACAAGAAAGTTTTGTTGTGCTTTCCTGCTGCATTTTCTATGACTCTAGGAAGAAAAGCACTTCTTCCTCTTATCTGCCATTTTCCTCCAAGGGAAAACCCTTCACTCATAAAATACACTTGGTGCACTGCAGATTCTACCACAGCACTTTTGTTGTGAGCTACACCTGTGCTATAGTCTCAGAAAACCAGAACAAGGTTGGTTATTTTACAGGTCCCTTAATTTGTGCATCATGGAGGCCTTGACAAAGGAATCATCATTGTTCTCATAAGCAAGATATGAAAATGATGGAAGTTGCCCAAAGTCCATCACAGAGACAGTGGCAGAAAGACAAAGGGACATTACATCTCTCAAGGTCTTATCCTCTGGGTATAGAAACTGGTTCATTCAAAGGCTCATCCACTTAATTCATGACATACAGCTTTCAATTCTAAAGCTGGACATTTTTTATACATCATCTCACCTTTACATCGAATCACAAGCATACAAAGAAGACTTTCAGTCCCATAAGCATACAAAGACTAATGTTAAGTGAAATTTGGCCTTATTTCTAGTGGGGAAAAGTGGACCAAAGCACCAAGAGTTCTCATCTGGAAACTGAAAATATTCTATATGTCTATGGTTCTCTAATGAGACAAGGAAACTCCTACATACTCATGAGTAATAGTATCTTGAATGTACCTCACAAAGGCTGAAGCTGGTTTAGAGTGAAATGGAGGGACTCTGACCCATGATGGCAGTCACATACACATCACTACAAGAGCAGAAGATGTGCCAAAAAAAAAGGATTAACTCCAGCACAAATGCATCCTCCTCTTTCCTTCTGGAACTAGGACTAGCTGGATCATCCTGCCTGCAGAGAGAAAAGACCACACCATGTCTATCTGTAAAGGGGAACCATCCAGACCAAACAGAGGTACTTGTTTGTAGAATAAGCCAGTCTTGGTTATCAAACTCTCATTCTGTCTCACTTTCTCTCACCACTGGGTACTGTAGCTCTACTCTTAACATCTTGTCATCACATCAAACACAAGGTTCTGGCTGGCATCCAAAGAGTTTCTAGACCTGGCCAGATAAGGTTTCATACAGACTCCTGCTGAGCCAGGACCTGAGTCGCAGTCTTAGTGACAGACTGATAACACTGAGGCAAGTCTGCCTAGATCAATTCTTTTTCTCTGAACCCTTCTTCTCTCTTTACTTTTTTTCAAAACTTCATTTTTCTTCTGGATTTCAGCTGGGCTGTGTACATACAAAAATTAGTTATTGAAGTACAAAACAGGTAAATATAGTGACACATTTTCTCTTAGTATAGAGACAATTGAGCTAGAACAAAAGAATAAAAATTTTTTAAAGATTGAACTAAAAACAATAGCAACAAAAACTTCAAGAAAATATTTTTCATTTTTTTACTTCCCTTCAAAAACTGTCCCTAGCTACTTTGTGTGTTTCTGAAGTGTTGCTCTTATTCTACTTGCCTTGAAAATGCATTGTGCAGGAGGCCTGAATAACCTTATTACAAAGATTACAAAGATACTTAGTACTGGGTATGTTTCACACATATAAAAATTCTGTAGATTACAAAGGATTAAAATTTAATTTTTTTTTTTAATTTTCAGTATTGACAAACAAGCATTATTTACAATAAGTAAAAGTTATGTAGTCCATCAGCACGCACCTTCTGTTGTCCATGCAATCATACAAAATCTCTTGTCTCAGACCATGACTGCTTAAAATCCACCCTGCCAATTTTTTAGCTGTGGTCAATTAAACATTTCTCTGCCATGGGAGGGATACCATTTCTCACAGATGCTCGGCTGACTGCGAAACAAAAGCAGACTGTCACAGACTTGTGGGTGTTTGACAACCTGCTCTGCACAGCTGTGCGCCGAGAATGCAGGACTGAGCACAGTTCAGTCCAGCTCCTGTGATGCATAATTACTTTTATTCTGTTATAATAAAGATGTCATCCTCGCTGTAATTAAACCTGTGAATCATTAAATAATCACTGCTTTACTATTTACAGAAGCAGTGAGTCTAATTTCTCATGATACTATTCTCTGGAAGTATTTTTATGATTTGACATATTTTAATTAACTCCAAAATACTTTTTTTTTTTCTTTTATCAACTCTGACAGAGAGAAGTTCTTACATTTAGTAGAGTAGCAACTGCCTGGGACTGCAAGGGATCAGTGTTTATCTGTCCTGTATATTCTCAGCATATCAAAGATGTCCATTTTATTTTTTACAGGCTATCAAAAATGGCCTTTACGCAGGAAAAGCATACTTAGCTTATCCTTCAGTTGCAGGTAGTTCTTCCCACCAGATTCACCAAAGATTCAAAGCCCTGTTTATTTCAGTTCTGAAAGGCATCTGGAAGCTAACTGAAGCCTTTAAACTAAGTCTATCCACCTATGGCAAAAAGCAAATCAAAGCTGCAGCTTCAAAACCATCTGATTGCAACATCAGCTCTCTGTTGTCACCCCAAATCAATGCCTGAAAATGGCAAAGGATGGTCAAACGTTCTTTCTGGCTATTACCTACAAGAAAGCTGGTGGTGCAAGCATGTACAGGACACTTAGCTAGGCTTGTAAGCACAGATGAGTCCATCATGCACATCTGGGCACAGCCTAGGTAATATGTAATCACAAATTAAACATCATGTTTAGGTCAGACAGAGATACAGCAACCATCCCATGCTGTCTCCATCTCTCCCTCTTAAAAGAGGTTTTGTGGTTAATCACTGTCTGTAGATTCTCTTAGTCACAGAAACTGAGGTTGATTTGGAGTGACAGCAGATCCAAGGAGATGAAAGAAGTACCCCTGTAACATTGCCTCTCCATTTATCCCTACATTTATCCACGCTGTTGTATGAAAATATTTTGCTCTCTTTGGCTTTACAGTCTATCAGCTTCTAAGAATGCTTTAGCTTCTGTACAGCAGGAAACCACTGTGGGGTTTCCAGCATGGGCACTGCTGCAAGATACAGGAGATGCTCTGGAGTGCTACAGTCACTGCTCTTGGGCAGCTCAGTCCCCCTTCCTGTGTGTTTGTGGGCAAACAGAACTGGGGGACTGCTTTAACCACTGCCCCAGCACATTGTGGTCCCTACAATACGAAATCAGGGTGCTTAAATGCAGGCTACTGTAATCAGAAAAGAGTGGCTTTCACTCAGACATCAGACACTTCCTTAAATACTAGGCCACTTCTACTGGTACGTGTCCCCATTTCTGTTGCTAATAATAGAAAGAGATATTAAAACCAGAGCTCTAAAATAAAACTTTTAGGCAGTAAGTGCACATCTGAGAAATGTTTTTTCTCTGTCATATAACAGTACACAAGGCAAGGGAAGTCAATGCTATCCAGCCTGATACAGCAACACAATTCAGGGTGCAATGGGCAGACCTGCCCAAAAATGCTGATGTAGTGCTGCATCCGACAGCCAAGAGATGTCCACATCATCCATTCCCAAGGGTACCCTGCACAAAGGGCCACTGAGAAGATGCCAGCTCCTGGCCCAGAGTAGCCCAGCATGTGGCCATCTTGGACTTGCTGCTATTTCTAGAGCTAAAGCCCTTTGACAGGAATGCCATGAAGACTACAAATGCTACATTCCCAAGTAACTGGAGAGAAAAAAAGGAACACGAAGAAGTTTCAAAAAAGTGTCTTGACTTTCTGCATCTGTCCTCACCAGTAAAGCAAACATAAAAACAAAAAAAGCAAAAAGAATCCAAATTAAAATTCTGTCTTCTGCTGACCCAGTTTGTGAAGATGAATTGTGACCATCAAGGACTACATTCCAGAGCACTCAGACATAGAGTTTTTGCATTGTTTTAAATGCAAGGAGGAGTAGCATCTGTGGTGCAGTTTAAACTACACATCAAGATATATTAGACCAGAACCTCCCTTCCTCCTGCTCCATCAACTGTTCTAAGTGTTTCTAAATAATGCACATGGGCTGATCTGACTCTGATGCAGACAGATAGAGCACAATTTGGCATGTGGCTAACTGGTTTCCTGATGTTGCAATGAGTTTCCCTGACTCTTGGGGCCTAGATGCAAAGAGTAGTTTAATTTAGTGGAACACATGCTTGCAGTTTCTATTTCTTTATCACCGAGGAATAACTCATTAAAATTAAACCAAGGTTTTTCACCATTTCATACTCTGGAAATTACATTTAGGCACTTATTAAAGTGCTTTGGTACACCTACAAATTTCACTCCAGTCAAGACACAGATGCTCAAAACATATGGACCCCTGGATACTTCCATTTGGATGTTTCCACCCTTCCCACTGCAGCCATTCATGCACATATAATAAGACTTGAATCAAAAGAGCTGAATTAAGGGCTGAAATAAATACAAATTCTGTTAAAATTAGGAGGGAAGGGGTTTTGACAGGAGTATAAAAATGTAATTTATATAATAAATTTATGTAATAAAAATTCTAATTTAAATTGACAGTGCCCCTTTCCACTCTTCTTCTCCCCACTGCAGTGTGATCCAGTTCTCACCTACCTTCTCACAAAAATGTCTGGAATTTCATTTTGCCCAAGATTCCTCCTATTATTGCAGAAAATACTGTTCATTAATGTAAAAGGGTCTTTTAAATAAGGTCAGAAAAAAAAAAATTCTTTTTCTTAAATATCAACCATAAGGATCTAGATTAGAATTAGTGAAATTTGAACCTTTTCATCCCTATCCAAGAGGAATAAATGTTGAACAGCTTTGCTAGCTGCTCCTGCCAGCCTGACAATGCCAGAGCAAGGACATAAAAGCTAACAGAAACAAAATGCACACCAGTCTATTTCATAGATCTTGGGAAGAAACAACTTGCTGCTAGGAAAATGGGACTATAATTAATGTTTCCAGCTTCTCAAACTTTCATTTCATATCTTGAAATTAATCTGGTTTATAAAATTTTCCAAATTCTTGATTTTCCTAGAATTTTAACTTTTGTTATCTGCTACAGCTTTTGTTTTGTATTTTTAAGGAGAAAATATTTATATTTAGAATTTAAAATGGTACATAAATATCTTAAACACTGTTAGCAACTGCAATGAGGCATTTTTTTCAGTCACATTGATTAAACTTAGAACCCATTACACCCATTTCTGACAGAAATGATATCTGGAATCTACACAAGTTTTTTTCGAGATTACCATGAAGAAAGATTGTCCAAAACCTGAAGTATTACCCTGCATTTCAGATTACACAGATTCAGATCCTCAAAGCACACAGGATTCAGACAAGTTGACATAAAGGTATTCCAAGAGGGGAATTGGATCTGGATCTGGAAGATCCAAAAGTGAAAACTAAGACAAAAAATAGTTAGACTTCATCTGGCAAAACTGACCTTAATTGACTCTGGCAGGCCATTTTGCAGTTTTTCAGACAGGTTACAAGTAGACTTCTTCAAATGAGCATTTGCACAGATCAGGAGTGTTCATCAATCTTCCAGTGAGCAGTATTCCAGCAATTTCATAGGGTGGAATCTCCTTTTACTGCCCCACTTATTTGTTTTGCAAGCATCTTGTCATATTCGGTGCTGGTTTTAAGGAAAAAAGAAAAACAAGTATTTTTTTGACATTATTCACCTTACCATTATTTAACAATTATTTTGCATGAGATTGGGAGAGCACTTCCTCTCAGCTCATGGAATCACAGAATCACAGAATGGTTTGGGTTGGAAGGGACCTTAATGGCATCTAGTCCCAACCCCACTGACATGAGCATTGGCACTTTCTACTAAAGCAGGTTTCTCAAAGCCCCATCCAACCTGGCACTGAATACTTCCAGGGATGAGGTATCCACAGTGTCTCTGGGAAACATGCACCAATGCCTCACCACCCTCATGGTGAAGAATTTCTTCCTTAGATCTAATCTGAACATACTTCTTTTAGTTTAAAGGTAATTCCCCCATATGTTATCACTACACGCCCTTGTCCAAAGCCCCTCCAGCTCTCTTGTATTCCCTCCAGGTACTGGAAGATGCTAGTTCTCTTCTCTAGGCTGAACAGCCCCAACTCTCTCAGCCTGTCTTAAAAGGAGAAGTGCTCGAGCCCTCTGAGCATCTTCCTGGTCTCCTCTGGACTTGCTACAACAGGTCCATGTGTCTCCTGTGCCAAGGGCCCCAGAGACAGATGCAGCACCCCAGGTGGGGTCTCTCTCACCAGCACAGAGCAGAGGGGCAGAATCCCCTCCCTCACCCTTCTCTAGCTGCTGCTTTGGATGCAGCCCAGGACATGGCTGTCTTTATCAGCTGCAATTGCACATTGCTGGGACATGCTGAGCTTCTCATGAGCCAACAGCCCCAAGTCCTTCTCCCCAGGGCTGATCTCAATATCTTCTCCACCCAGCCCACATGTTCATGTGGGATTGCCCCAGCCCATGTACAGGACCTCACACTTGGCCTTCTATTGAACTATTGAACTTCAGGAGGTTCACACAGGCCCACCTCTGCAGCCTGTCCAGGTCCCTGTGGATGGCATCCCTTCCCTCCAGCGTGTCCTCTGCACCACAGAGCTTGGTGTGGTTGGCAAAGCTCCTGAGGGTGCCCTCAAACCACTGTTCCTGTCAACAACAAAGACATTAAAGAACACCAGTCCCAATAATAATTCCCAAGGAATTCCACTTGTCACTAATGTCCACTTGGACATCAAGACATCAAACACAACTCTCTGAGTGCAATTTCTCCTCAGAGAAAGCTGTGTGTATCTTGCTGTTCCAGTTCAGGAAAGGGTTCTTTAATTCAAAACAAAATGATGCATTGGATCAGTCTTCCAGATCCAGATCCCCAACCATAATGGGCAAGTGACACTACCATCCATGCATTTTCACTCTTAAAAAGGTACTAAATAAGGCATCCCATACTGACTGAACAAGCAGAATGTAAACAGAGGGAGGTGTACTGATGGGTAAGAGAGAATTAAGAGCAAAGAATGGGGAAAAAACCCTATGATTACAACTTGTGGCAAAGGGAAATGGGATATATACTCTGTGAGACAAGCTGTATCAATATTGGTTCCTCAAAGAGACCCTCAAGTCACTTTGAGAGTCATGTATCTTTTATCCTTAACTAAGAAATAATTCCTCTTAGTATCTCTTCTATTTTCAATGTGTTCAAGAGTCCTTCTGAAACCTGCCTTGGAAGGCAGCCAACAAGTCTCTGCCACTGTGCAGAGGATCTGCAGCTGAATACCAATAGATTTCACTGTGTAATACACTGAGGTTTGATCTATGCACCCAGTGCAGAAGAGGAGACTGAACTCTGGGTAACTTGCTTTGATAAAGCGAACATCATGAAGTAGAAGACTGGGACTAGTTGATAAGAATTCTCTTTGCCATCCAAATGGCACAACACAGATATCCTGACAGAGCTCTGGTAGCTCTTCTGTTCTCTTGATAGTTATAGTGTATCTCAAAAGAGCAAAAATTTTTGTCTTTCACAATCAGAGGGCAGAATTACATAGCAGATTGTAGAAAAGACCCTATAAAACATAGAAAATTGTGGCATGTAGATAAGGAACAGACTAGAAAGTCCTTCAGCTACCTTTGCTTCTTCAGTTTATCATGGAAATTCTCTTGCATGAATAGCAAAATCACCTCAAAATCACACCATCATCTAAGATATAAATGTGCCATGCTGAGACCACTGGGCATCTTCTCCTTTTATAAGATCAAGACTTCCTGAAAGACTTCTGCCAATTGATACAGAGCCAGGTATCACTTAGCCATTTTCAGCCAGAGAGCAAGGGGAAACACAGTGGAGCATTCTTTTTCCACTGCATGCTCAATCTATGTAAGAGCTACACAATGTCTTGCAGTCAGGGGTTGTCTGGGAATAAAAATCCAAATCAAAAAGAGAACATAGGGAGGCAGAAGGTCACTCCTGGTCAACAGGCCCAGTCTAAGCTGATAGACCTTTTTGCACCTCAGTTTTGATATGTGAGAATCATATTTCCCCAGCTCAGAAGGGTACCGGAGTGAGGAGCATAGAGAAGGATGCAGCTGGAGTAAGGTGCACATAAGCAAACCCTGTTATCTTGATGAAGTCTTAAAAAGGAGTTTGACCACGCATTAATCATCATTAGTCTTTGCCAGGGACTTCAGAGACTCTCAGATTTTGTTGAATGTTCTACTAGTATTTCCTCCAAAATCACTAACATAAAACTTTCAGTTACAGAAACAGTTGAGCCACATTCCCTTATTTGTAATTATTTATAAGTCAACAATATCTGCTCATCCTGGAATGTGGTCAGTTAATAATTCTTATTCTTGATTAGTTTAAAATCTGGCATGCAACTCTAAATGAAAACCATAATCCATTTTTTCCATAATAAATGTAAGATGTAGTAAAGGAAAGAAGTTTGCAGAAATGCATACAGACACTTTCAAACTTCAACACCAAATATCTTGCAGTCTAGCAGGAGAAAAAGACAGAAAAAAATATAAGATTTACTAAATCGGAAACCTTTAAAAACAAAATGACAGCCACAGGTTCCCAGGAAAAGTAAAGAGCATTCTATCCTATTGTAGATCACTTACAGAAATTCATAAAGTGAGATTCATATTTCTCATATTTATGCAACTTCAAAAGTTTTCCTGCTCGTCATCATTCTAGTATACCAGAGCATTAGGGAATTTTGTAGAAAGTGACTGGCTGACCTGTGCTTTCCTTTGGCTTTATCAGCAAACAGGATTTCTTCCTCTTTCTGAGGTTGCCTGAGGTAATTCCTAAGTCACACAGGTATTTCCCAGTGGCTCATCTCAGTTTGCATGCTTCAGATCTGCTTGGAAGAATCCCAGGCAGTACAGTCCTGGAGAAAAATATGGTGGAGAGCAGATTCATGCTGAAGCCTTCTCCAAGCTCAGAAGTGGTCCAACCCAACATGCAAAAATCTAGTCAAAAATGTAATAGGAGACCTGCATGCATGAAAAAGAAGATTCTGACCAAACTTAAACATAGAGAGGAAGCATACAAACAGCATCAGATCAACCAGGAGGAATATATAGATTCTGCCCAAACTCATGGGTAAGGATTGAGAAAACCTAAAGCCTACCTGGACTTGAATCTGGCAAGGGACAAGAACAGTAAGAAAAGTTTCTATAGCTCTAACAACAGCAGAATAAAGATTATGGAAAAACTGTGCTTCAGTATTTACTGGTAGAAGTGGACTTAGGGAATCTCAGACCCTGAGACAAGATAAAAAGTCTAGATAGGGCAAGACCCTCAGTGGAGGGGAAACAAGTCAAGCAACACTTAAACTGGGCATATGTAAGTCCATGGGAACTAATGATAGTTGAAAAGCTCTTTGATGACATTGTGAGACTACTCATGCCATGGTGGTCTGGGAAATGGGAGGAATTTCCTGAGGACTGACAGAAAGCAAGTATAACTCCTATCTTAAAGAAAAGCAAGAAGGAGGATCCGGAGAAGTACAGAGACAAGTACAAGCCTCAACTTGTTCCTTGGGATTTTTTTTAACTTTGAGGAGAGTAAAGCTCTAGTGCATGTTTCCCAGGACGTCTATGTTTGAATTCTTTGGAGATAATCAGATTCTTACTGTACATTACTCTGTCCAACCTGTTCTGGTTGACCTCAGTTTGAGCAGAAGGTAAGACTAAATTATCTGCAGAAGTCCCTTCCTACTTTAACAATTTTGTAACTCTGTAATTCTATATGAAGTCATATTCACACCACCAGTTTTTCAAGGCATTACATGACTGTCCCTAACAACTCAAGGCAAGGCAGTTTTCAAAAGTACCTGAACAATACAAAATCTGCTGTGCCCTTGCAAAGCAGGTTCACATCTCCCCAGTAAGAGGGAACTGAACGCATCCTGTGTGGTTTCCTAACAGATGGGCCAGAAGGTTAGTACTAGTGCAGGAAATGGAACATAACAGAGTTTATTTCCAAGCCTACTTCTTCGTGTCCTTCTAAGTGGAAAGAGCTGCACTCTGGAGGGTGATGGAGAACAATGGAAAACAAGCTGTTGCTCTGCATTGCCCTCTGAAAAAAAATGTTTATTTTTAAGAATAGCTCTGCTCTGTCCCCAGCAGTACATGAGGTACTCTAATGAGGTTTTCCAAGAGCTATTGTTTCCACCAAGCTTCATGTCCTACATTTGCATATCCTGGCATTTACAATGCCTTGAAAATTAAGAAATAAAAAGCACTGCCCCTTGCAAATCTTAAATCTGCCTATACACCAACAGCTTTCAGCCTGCAGACTCACAGCACCTTTGTGGAAAGAAACAGCCAAAGACAAGAAGCACCCTGATCATTTAGAGAAGAGACAAATCTGATGGGCTGCAAGGAAGAATCAGCTAGATGGGCTTTTGGGTGCTGTTGAGCTGATGGATGACAAACAGAGGCACTAAGGAGGTGGAGTAAGGAAAAGAGGGAGGAAAGTCTGCAGCATAGGACTGTAACCATATTGGTGACTATGCAAAAAAAATGTTGGTAGAGATTTCAATAACCTTCTTCTCTTCTCTGGCCATAGAAGGTAGAGGAAGGGCAAAAGGAAATAAATTCTTCAGTAATAAATAAAAACAGAAAGGTAGCATGAAGATTACATTACTCCAATGTAAAATTAAATTATCTACCCTGCTCTTACCAAATAGGGTGTTCTAATATAGAACCCTGACTCAGATTTTAAAAACAGCATGTACCAAAAAAAAAAGAAAACAGCAGTCAATGATTTTACAAGGTCATTATGGAAAGACTTGGAAATACGATTAAGCTCCAAATGGAAACAAAGAAGTAATTTAGAAGATTGCTTTGTTTCTTGTTATTCTTTTAAATGCATGCCATTGAGAAACCTCATCATGCACTGGCAGTATTATAAAGGTGATAAATAGGCTGGATGGATTCAGGTTACCCCAAGGCTTCTGCTGGATTTCACAGATGCCTATGAGAAATTCCTTCACTTTCCACAGACCTAGTAACTCTTTACCTAAGCTTCATAGGCACTTTTGAGCTTTCCAATAGAATTTGGATGAGCTGAAGAGAATTTAAAGTTCAGTGAGAATGATCAGCTGGATTGGTCAGTTGTCCTCAAATATATGTGAAGGAACTACAAATCAGATGAATTATCAAATTATAGAATGAATCACAGAATTGTTTGAGTCAGAAAGGACCTTAAAGATCATCTAGTTACAGCCCTCTGTGGCATGAGCAGGGACACGTTCCATTGGACCAGGCGCTGAAAATCCCATCCTACACAGCCTTAACACTGCCAGGGAGGGGGCAGACTCAATTTCTCTGAGCAACCTGTTCCACTATTCTCATGGTAAAGACCTTTTTTTTAATATCCATTATAAATCAACACTCATCAGCCTTTCTTAGGTGATCTAAGTCTTCTTTATGTCCCCTATGGATATAACAAATCAATTTATTTTTACCCTTCCCCTGCAGGCATTTTCGCATGCTACAAATTTAAAAGTAGGATTTAGTTCACAATCCAGAGACAAAGCTTCAAAATGCAATTCTGTAAATCAGACCTTAATTTCCTTTTAAGATCTTATTCTACATGTTATCTGCATATGAACCCTGAAAATAGTCTGATGTTCACTGTTACTAAACGAAGCAGCTGAAACCAAGAAAGTCAGCTCAATGCCACCAAATAGAGTGAACTCAGATAATATACATAGGAAATATTTTTCAGTTTTAAAACATGATACAAGAGTTATTCAGATTATTTTTTCCAGTTCTCTGGCAGCATATTTTGATCTTTTCCACCTCATCTTAATGCACCAAGATTTATATGACTACAAGGAGATTTAAGCTGTTACCAGACCCACAAGACAAATGTTCATTAAGTTGTGGGAGCTTTAAGGCATGGCTATCTTCCATGGACAAAAACGTAACAGGATGATGAATTATTCTGCTCAGGGGTTTGTGTTTCTTTTCCCAATGAATGCTCTTTAAATTGCTGGTAGGAAAGGTTTTGCTGAAACAGATGGGTGGCATTAACACAAGAGAGTACAACTGTCACTGGTGGAAATTTTTGTCTTTATCTTTGTACTCTGTTCCTGGGTATATGTATAGGGTTTTTTTCCTCTTTGAGCAGTGTTAACTCAAATAAGTGTTGTATTAAATAAGTATTTCAAAAGGTTGCAGAGAAATAATCTCAAGAAACTGTTACAGTAGTTTTGGTTTTACCTTCACTGCATTAAAAGTTTTCCATGGCATCATTTTCCTTACCTAAGATTTTAATTAACTTTATGCCACAAAGTGGAAAGGCTCTGCATTTTCAGGAAAAAAAATAGGTGTTTTGTTCACTTTTTCCAGTTACATAATTAGATGGGTTTTTTTTATTAATGCACCTTCACCTTTTTATGATGTCTTCATTGCCTATGTTGGACACAGTTCATTCTCATTTCTCAGCCAGACCCTGGTCTGATGCCTCAGGTGCATCCCTTTGGGCAGTTCACTGGAACCCTCTAAGAGCCTCCCAACATTCCACACAGGTTCACACTAAGACAATGTAAAGCAACTTCTGTCTCATTCAAAAGGCTGCTGTAAATAATGACAACGCAGTTATTGAAACACAAAATCCCATCATTACAAATTTGCATAGCGTGTCTACTGAAGAATATCTGAAACCTTAAAAAATTGTCTTCTCACCAGAAATGCTCTTTATGACCTGCCACCAGCTGTGTGTCTTTAGCAAGCTGTTTTTAAGTCCCTCTACATCTCTCTTGCCTGGGTTATCTGAACTGTACTCTCCTTACAGGAAAGGCTGTCTCCTACTGCTCTATTGTTCACCAGCTCGAGAAACAGCCACTTCTGTGTGCCACTAGGCTGAACTCTGTATTCAGCTGCTCCTTGTCAAGGCACAGCTTACATGTTGAAGTGTTGCAGCACTGAAACAGGCTCTTTGATACCATAGACACTCATGACAACAAACAGAGGCTGAATGGTCTCCCACAGGGCTTGTGCTTTATGGCTCTGTGCATTGTTTTGGCTAAACTGTTGACTCAAAAATATCTCTGAGTCTTCAAGGTTCCCCTGACAAGCTTTTTAAAAAATAAACTAACCAGAATTTATGATCTTTCCTCACAGTGCAAAGCTCTTCACTTTAAAATACAGCCTACAAACAATATTAGAATCTACTTTTATCAAGTGAGATATGCAATCAGCTGGGAGGTGTCAATTTATTTGATTGGAAGAATTTGCATACACCACTTAGTACATTCAGGTGCAAGCCTGAGTGTAGGTTATCTTTATAATCATATTTTAAAAATGCTTGAATTTGACTCAGAATTTTGGACAGTTGTAGTTTTGGTAGAACCCTTGCCCAGGAAAGCATCCTGTAGTTTGCTGAGTGAGAGCTAGTCCATGCCATGGCTTGTGCCTGTACTAACCCCTATTCTCCCTCCCACCCTTAAATTGAATTGCATTTAAATTGAATTTAAATTTGAATTTGGTTATTCCTTTAAATTGAAAAGGACACTCAGCTTCAATTGCCCAGTGGAGCAAGACCTGGTAAGGATATTACTTCAAGCAGAGTTTGACCCCAACAAAGTCTCCCCATTCTTGAATGGGGGAGGAAGGGGACCCCATAGCTCAAAGAAAATCCTTATAGAATTTTTTTCCTGAGGTAGAATAGATGTGATAATAGACAATATTTCAAAAGGCAGGTGGGCTAACAGCATTCAAAGGCTCCTTTCACTGAAAGTAGAATTTACCTCAAGATTTCATTAGAAAGAAGGATAAATAGGCCTTCTTCCCCTCATGTCAATATGAGAGTCACAACACTCTGCATTCCAGTTTGTGGTAGAGTTTGCCCTTACACTTGGTCATAATTTTAAGTATTTGCTGTTCATTCTTAAATGAGAGAAAAAAAGAAGACAAGTAGTGCTACTTATTTGGACACAAAGTGGACTTTTATAGTACCCAGGGAGCTTGAGTCTTATCCAGAGCAGAAGGCAACTGCTCATGGTTTTATAGCCCAAACAGACCTGTAAATAAGACCAAAACAAGAAGACACTTTTATTGTATGCCCTCTGTTGTTTGCTAACACTAGCAGTTTCAAAAGGACCTATTTTGTTCAGCAGCTCCAAGAACACTGGAGACTCATTCACATTTCTTCTGATCTTCAGCCATAGTATAACATCTCCAATATTACAGAATGCCTTCTATTAAGGCCTTTCTCACCTTTTAGATCACTATTGCAAAAGAGTAATGTCAGGGTAAATTTTTCCAGATCAAAACCTGTTGCTGTTCCCTTAGAGCCACAAAAAGAAGGCCTGGATATCACACACCATGATTACAGTGTCAGCCCAAAACTGAAAGGAATTGTGTAGCAAAGTAAAAGGGGTGCTCTTAACCCTTGAAATGCCATGCTGTGGGTGAGAAACACTCTCCAAATGACTTGGAGGGCTCTCAGTTCCTCCTTGTTCCTGGGGGATAAAAAAAATGGGCACTGCTTCATATACATGAAAGAAAAGCTAGTCGATTCCAGTAAGGACAACAGAAAATACAAAGCTTTAACATACAGACAGACAAAGAAACAAAGGTAAAATGAGAAACCTTAGGAGGTACTGCCCATTGCTGTGGTGTTCTTCAGACAGCTGAATGAAGAAAGTTCTGCTCTCCAGCAGCCGTTCTGTACGTAGCTCCCTGGAAGAGGCCAGGGAGGGCGGCCAGTGGCCACAGGCATGGTTACCCACCCAATTCACAGAGCATTTCTCTGTTCTCTACACATTTTTTTTAAGGTCTTACTCTCTTTTAATCAGCTGTGTCCCTGGGATATTGGAAGCTACAGTAGGTACATTGATAAAATTTAATGGAGACTTGCCTTCTTTTCCCTTCTCAGTTAAATCCAGCAGTAAACATTTCTTGTATATCCAGGCTGCTAATCCAATCCTTTACCTGGACTGCACAGCTGCGTAACAGTGACTTGGGAAGACAATGTCGTAACTCTGAACATCTCCCCCTTCCTTTTATTTCTTCCCCAGCTCTATATGCTGAGCATGGAGCAATATGCTTCAGAGTATCCCTGTGGTCAGTCAGGGTCAGCTCTACCAGCTGTGTCCCCTCCCAGCTGTTGTGTACCCCTGGCCTCCTCACTGGTGGGGTGGGGTGAGGAGTAGAAAAGGCTTTGTCTTCATGTAAGAACTGGCCAGCAGTAATGTAAATATCCCTGTGTTATCAACATTGTTCCCATCATGAATCAAAATCATAGCTGCATAACAGCTACTATGAAAAAAATAAAAATTAGCACTATCCTAGCCAAACTAGCACACTAAATAACACCTTTTCCTTTAGTTTGCTATATGTATATCTTCTCTAGTGCTTGGATAGGCACAGGAACAGGGTGAAATGCACATATACTTCCTAATAGCTAAGTAAACTTACAGACAAGCCAGAAGAATGTAAGACCTTAAGAACCGTAAAACAGAAGCCAGACATGTTTCTACATCTCTAAGACAAATAGGGTTTTAGAGATCGTCTCCTAAATTCAACCTTATCCTTTAAATCTGCTTACAAAAGCAAAGAGAACAAGATTTCTCATGCCAAGACACACTGAAATTACACAGTGCCCTGCAACTTAAAAAAAGAAAAACTGTTGTGTCTGAATTCTAGTCTCTTCAGAAGACTAAGCCCTGAAAATTCTGTGAGAGAATGCTACTAAATATCTGTGGGGTTTTTAGCCTTATCCTGGTCACTGCAGGGTATTTCAAAGTAGCACTTGTCAAAAATTGCAATTAGGGAATGAAGAATTAGATCTTCCCTCAACTCATACCCACTGAGATGTCCTGGACAAGCAAGTGGAAAGAAATGGACAGTTTCAGAAAGGTACAGCTTCAAATCCATTGAAGGTGTTACACCAGTCAACCGTACTTGGCACTGATTCAGTCTTTCAAGTTTCTTCACTGTCTTCCCTCAAAAGGAAAGCAAAATCCTTCCCACGACTCACTGGGCTACTACCTTGGGATGTGAGGGTTTCTTTGTATATATTGCCTGACCTGAGGGGTAGTGCAAGTAGAAAGGTCACTTGCATTTCTTTGGATTTTGGGTACTCTCTTGTAGCTCACTTTTTCCAGTCACAGAACTTGACCTCAGGCTGACAAGAGAACAGGTTTCCTAGACACCTTCTATATGTCTTGGATGTGTATATATATATATATAAAACATAATCTATTTTTCTTCCTTACAGAAGCATGAAATGCCTGTTTTCATTACTAAAGGGTTCTGGTAGACCAGAATACATTAAAATGAACCTTGGTCTTCCCACTAGAACATTCCAACCATGTCCCACTGGTCCCTGGTGCATTGCACTGATGTTGCAGGCAACAACAAAGCCATAGCTTTGACAGTGGCTAATGGAGTAGTCATATTTCTGCCAGTCCACTTAGCTAGTCCTTCTGCCACTTGCTCTCACCCTTGCCTCTTCCAGGCACAGAGCAGTAAGAATAACATTTTTTCTCTCAAGTCAAAACTCATTCCCCAAAGTAGAAAATACAAAGACACTCTCTCTCCTAGACTGAGGGTCCAGAAAATTGTAGAATTTCAGTTTGTCACTGAGTATCTTTGTAGAAACTTTGATGAAGAGTTGTTATCATTCACCTTTTAGAATCACAGAATTGGAGAATATTTTGGCTTGGAAGGGACCATCTAGTTCCAAACCTCCTGCCATGGACAGGAGGACATACCACTCACTAGATCAGGCTGCTCAGGGCCCCATCCAACCTGGCCTTGAACACTGCCAGGGATGGGACACCCAAAACCTTTCCTTTAGACATGGACACAAATCTTTCTGCCCTAAACTCCCACCACAACCAAATCAATAGCATTCAGATTTTACCTCTATACTTTAAAGGAAATGTTAATGTGCAGTAACACTGGGCACCCTGCAACAAGAGAGTGCCATCCATGGGATCCATTTTCCACAGCTCCAACCATGTGCTGAGAAAACTCATTCAGTTCAGTGCAAAACCTCCCTGTGAAATTAGGATTGAAAGGCCATGTCAAGACTTCCTACACATTCCCAGGCATCTGGGAAATCACAGATGCTAACAAACTCTGGGCCATTGTAGCGATTGTGTTGTCAACGCACTGTTTGACAGGCTGCATTTACTGAGCTACACGACAATTTCCAGCATAACTGCACCAGCAAGGCTCCTGCTGTGTCTCTGCTGTGGCTATCCACTCCCCTCAGCCATTAGCCTTGACGTGCAGTTTGTGCCAATGCCTTCCAGACATGTGCAGGACACAGCCTGGGGAATAGCACAGGATAGGGACTGTACCCTGTGGAAAGCAGAGGGGTTTTTACCATGCTCTGAATAAAAGAGGAAAGAGGACTTACACATGCCACCTCTCTTGTTTTCAGAGCCTGAGACAGGATCCAGGTCCATTTTATTTTAAGCACGAAGCCATGGGTACATGGACCAAGCACAAAGCATAAACTGTTCCCAGCTTACTCAGTAAGAAAACAATTATGTAGTCCAACCTCAGTATATTTATGTAGCCAAAGAAGGCCATGTCATAAGGTACCTAACAAAGGAGATTATTTTTTCTCAAGAGTAGAGCAGCAGGAAAAACACACCTGACAACCATTTCGCCCAGTCACACATTTCTGATCATACCAGCTGAGGCTCTGCCCTGTTTAACAAATTACATTTAAAAAATGGGAACTTCAAGCATTTTGTCACTTGTGACTGGCCATGTTTTATGGTTGCTTTACCTTCTTTACTTCAGAAGTGTTGTCTACGGTGTTTGGTATGCTCCACTTTCTCTCTTTCAGTATGCAAAAACTATCCAAGACTGGACCTACTCTGGTTATTGACACATCTACATTGACAAAGAGGTCTTTTTATCCAGACAGTCTCTTCTGGAACCAAAACTGAAGTTTTATCAGCCACCGTCCAGGCCCTTTTATTCCAAAATTTCATTAACCAAAACTTTCTTGAAACTGTCCTTTCATGTCCCTACACAGAATCATAGAAAAGGCCAAACTGGAAAGGACCTTGAAAGATAATTTCATCCAATCCTTTATGGGAAAGGAAGCCTAGTTGAGATTATCTACTGCCTTGTCCAATCATGTCTTGAAAACATCCAGTGAAATACATGGGGTAAGACCATTCTAAATGATCAAAATCTTTCCCCCATCCTTAAAAATAATCTAAATCCCATAAAGCAGCCTAGGGGAGGCTTTCCCACCAAAAAGCACTAGAAATCTGTTGTAACACATTGCAGGATCTCCCAAAGAACTGCACTGCAATTCAAGTCTGTAGCAAGCCAGACCCTTGTAGCCTGTCTCTGGAACCGTTTTTTTCCACCACAGCAGCCCAGAACCATGGAAACACAAAATTACCACCTTTCCTTTGTTGTCTTTAGCAGCAGCAGAGATCCTGCCTAAATGTCTGCTTACACAAAACCTCCAGAAAAAGAACAGCAGCAAAGTATTTATGGCTCTCTGGTATAAAGTTAATTAGCCATTTGTCATTTGTTTTAACACAATTTAACACAATTTCTTTGGGTGATGACTTGGGACAATATTAGCTGGAGAGCCCATAAGCCTTTTGTGAATTACCTGGACTGCAAGCACTTAGCTAATATGCTTTACCTCTAACTCACTTACATCTCCATAGTAATTGCTGTTTACACAGTGTGCTTGCTAACCCAGGATAATATTCTCTTCATGTGATTCTTCAAAATTAAGCTAATATGACACCAAGATTATTAATTTTCATTGAAATGCTACAAAAAGCCTATTAAAGTGCTGGTCATCAGCCTAATAATAATAATATATATTTCTTTGCTCTCTCAGGATCTGAAGTGGACAAAATGGCCATGGATAATAGATGCTCTATTCAGATGAATAACTGAATGGGGCAGATTTTTAAATACAAGAGAAATCTGAAGTGATGCAAGTGTTTTATGCATTACCATAAGGGCTGGATTTCCATCCAAGTGGCACTACTAAAAGGAAAACAGAAATCATGATAGACTGCCTCCAGCAATGTGATATCCATCTGGATCTGACCTCTGTGGACAAGGAGCTGCACCATCTGACTGCTGCTGAGGTCTGAGGTTCTGAAAACTCATTTAAAATAAAATATTATCTACTGCACAGAGGTTCAGCTGTGGCCTGACCCTACTGCTCAAGACCTTCTACCTGCACAGAGCTGGAATAACTCTTGTCCAGAGGCAACATACTTGCAAAGGGATAAATAGCTTGGACCTCCATCTGCCATTAACTGGTTCAAGTTCAGTGAAGTTAATGGTAAATGGATTTATATCCAAGGATGACATGGGCCTGGGCATCTTAGAAAGTCACACACATTCTATCCAAACACAATGAAGCATCTGTTTTTCTCACTGTGTTTGATATGGATTGCCACTGTTGTGTTCACTCTGTCTTTAGATTTAAAGTTGTTCGGGCAAGGACACAAGGACTTCACCATCAGTCCAGGCCCATTGAGAGGAAATAAAACAGCTTATACTGCTAAAGTACAAAATCAAATTGCAGGAGACAAGGCCCAAGTGACTGCATTGTGAGTCTGGACAATGCCTCAAGGGAGAGTTCCAGGGATGGGACTTGTGTCCCTTTCCTTAATTTTCTGGTGCCTCAACCACTCCTGAAACTGGGATGAGAGAAGGCTCCTGAAGTTCTTGTTTTCAACAACCCACATATTTGAATGGAACCTCCTGAAATAATTTTATCGTTCAAGAAGATTTTTTATTTTGACCTTTGAAACAAGAGATTAGTCAACAGGATTTACTGCTGGGCAAGTTAACTTCATCAGATATTGCTACCCTTATATCCAGCCTTCACAAACAAGCAAATAGTTCTTTAATTTATGCACATTTATATACATTTTTTATCCTTTTAATCTTACCTAGAATTTCTGAAAGGATTGCCTACAGTAATGAAAGTTTGAAAACCAGCCTTTTTTGTGCAGGTATGTAATATAAGAATAAAAACTAAGCCCCTCAATAAAAACATGGATCATTTTTATAGATTTTCAAAATGCAAGAACCTCAAAAACTATCTGCATAGGGATTGTTATATGTAAAGGCATGCAATAAAAACATCTGATTAGTTATTACTAGTTATTATTGCATACTTAGATTTATAACAAATATTTTTCCTAGCTATACGCTTTCTTTAATGTGCTTTTTCAAAACAGTTCTGTATACACTTAGTCAACTATTCCCTTATTTAAAATAATTTATATTTAAATGTGTTTATTTGTTTTTAAATTAAAAATTACGGTTTATAGTAGACTCTGAAAGATGTGGTTTCACTGGGGCTGTGGGACAACTAAAGCAATAGTTTCAGTAAGGGAAGAATGGTGAGATACCTACAAGAGTTCCCTCAGGGATCTCTAGGTACAGACCAGGTGCATGTTGAAGAAAAAGATCAGTTCATTTCCTTTTATGATCTCTTTCCAGCCTCATTCTGTTTTCTCAGAATGAGAATCTCTTTTCAGCCTCATTTTGTAGGTATGTAGTTAAATAGAGAAGGAACGTGGTGTGACTTCATTTAAGGAAGTTATCACGTATTTGTCTCTAACATCAGCAAGAATGGAATAAGTACAGAGCTCCTGGTGTGCATCTTTCCTGCAAACACCCAAACTCTCCAGAGATTTTCCTTCTCAAGGTCTTTCCACATGAACAGATTTTCAGATTGTTTCTTTCCTCTTGTGGCTTGCCTTAGGCAAAGACCATTCTCAGGTACTCAGAGGCTTCAATAACAGCCTTTTATATATATATATATATATATATATATATATATATATATAAAATAGATACGTAATCTCGGTTCTTAACCCCTTTTTCTTATTTTAGAGGTTCTAATCCACAATCTGAGAAATAATTAATCCATCCAGGAACCACTTTCTAAGAAGCTGCACTTCTGCATGAGTTCTATCTCATATTCTTCTGTCTCTGCCCTGTAGTCTTAATATCAGCTCTGTGTGCTTTGGATACACATACGTTACTACACTATTGGATTTTCTTTCTCTAGAGAGTCACAACAAAAGAGAGCCTGATTTCAGACAAGTATTTCTCAAAATTTGAGGAAACCTATAAAAATTGACTTCTTAATTTCTAGGAATCCAAAGCAGAGGTCAGGATAAAGCCTAGTTCTTCAAATTTGCATTTTAAAAAGGAGAAAAAAATCACAACAAATAATTCCTTTGTCACATTAGATGCTAGTTAAAATGCAGACTGTGCAGTTACAAAGTGCTGGCATTATTTGTATTTTTTTCCTGTATAAATTTACCTTAGGCAATTCATTACAAGGTTTGCTACTCCCTTTTTAAAATGCTGTGCAGGTTTATGCTGCCATTATACTAAATGCTGCTATACAGCTTAAAAAGCATATCTTGAAAGCATGAGAAGTTCTCTCCTACCAGATGCAAGCTAGCAGAGAATGCTACATCATCTCCCTAAATATCAATTATGCACTAGGCTGCCCTTGGAGACTGAAGCTGAGATGGGTTGTGTGATCCCCAAGCCTTCCACCTCATGGGCAATTTCTTCAGCTAACAAGCTACTTGTGAAATGTCTGGGGAGAAGAGTCTGTCCTTACCTCTCATGGCAGCTGTGTGTTTTTAATCTGAATTTCACTTCTGGAGGGTCCTGTGCTTGCTGATAGGTGACTGGCACTTGCTGAGGGAGATGACTGCAGCCAGCTGCAAGGGAGTGACATGTCTCTCCACTTTTTGAAGGTGCTTAGGTATATCTCTAACCACTCAAGAGTGAGAAATTCTCTTTAATCTTAGAGGAGGACACAAGCACACGGAAAACTTTCTGATCAGGCAGTGATTTTAGAGTACTCACAAAATTAAGTAGGAGTTGAGAAGTCTTTTTGTTTCTTTATCATCAGTTTGGTCTTACACACCTACCCTGTCTTCAGAAACCAGTCCAGCCCACTGCAGTGCAGTCTCAAAGCATCCCTTTGCTTTGAAGTCAAACCTTGAGGGGAAGGGAGACTAAAAACTTGCAGAAAGAGGAGGTCATCTCTCTCTTTCATTAGTAGCTCAGCTGTAAGGGAACTTGCCTAGATAAGGATTGTGGTTATTATCCCAGTCTGTCTTCAGGGATTTGAGATTTTCACCTTTAGGCAACTTATCACTGGGATAAGCCTTACCTGCAGAATTTGCCAAAACCCTCTAGCAGATTGTTTCACTTTGATGATACTATAAATGCACATTAAAAAGAGAAACTGTGTGATATAAATTACACATTTGCTACATCAGTAAATAAAACTCTTTTTTCTCCCCCACCCCCACAGCTGACACATCTCCAGAAGACTATAGGCTTGTTTGTGCTTCTCCAGCTCATTAAATATCAAACTACTCTATTAAAGTGAAACAGTTTTTATAGACAGGGTAGCGAAATCCTCCCTTGGTGCACAAGGTACCTGTGCCTCAGGTTGCTGGTGATACTGCTTCCTATCCTCTGAGGCAGGAAAATCTCAAAATCACATATTCTCATTACTAAGCACTGGGAGGAAACCCCACAACCATCTCCTC
The DNA here is from genome assembly GCF_971803275.1 of Cyanistes caeruleus. Taxonomy (NCBI): domain Eukaryota; kingdom Metazoa; phylum Chordata; class Aves; order Passeriformes; family Paridae; genus Cyanistes; species Cyanistes caeruleus. Next base: position 80,744,574 of record NC_141703.1, read on the forward strand.
TTGCAGCTGCAAGCCTCACCCAGTCTCTCAGTATGCATCAAAATCCTTATGAGATAAATGAATTCCATAGGTACAGTCCCCCAGCATTTGGTAGGCTCAGACATCTTCCTGTTTAAGGGGCTGACTCTGGTGAGGCACCGTATCCTCCCACGCAGCTTCACTAGGTTAAAAGGCTGATGAAAGCAGCAGTGTAGTGCTTACCTAATAATTCCCCCTGCAGACATAAGTTCTGTCAGGAACCCTTGGAATTTTGGTCTTACCAGTGAAATCTGCAGTTCCAAAACAACACATGTCTTACCAGACCTAATCAGTGGTCTGTTTCTGGTGTTGAATGTACATGGTTCATTCCCTTTCCTCTTATCAGGATGCTGCCCTGAATGCTTTCAAGTCCATAAAGTTCTTGGAGGATACAGATGATTGCATAAAACCATCTGGACTTGCCAGGTGGTATAATAGACATTCATCAGCTACAGAGAGTAGTTTCTTTATGACCATTTCCACTTATCAGCAAACTTCAGATTCATCATATTTTATCAAATAAAATTTCTGCAATTCTGAAATTTTGTTCCTCAGTCCTAATGCTTTGCCTCAAAGGTCTACAGACATATTCACAAAAAAACAACATGAAACCTTAGGGTTAAAATTGACTGTGAATTTAAAATTAATCTCCTTATGACTTTGTTGAGTCTCTAACACAAAACTTACATTATTTTTTTCACCTACATCTTACTTGCTGCCTGCTATGTACAGCACTCCTTGATCAGATATTTAATGGTCTATTTTTTCTTCCCTCTGAAAGGTAAGCAGTCCCATGAATGATTTGCTTTCAGATCACAGAGTACTTTAAACTAAAGAAAACTGGACTTCTGAGCTGAGCTTGAGCAGCAGACAGACAGAAGAGATGGAGACAGCAGACACAGTTTTCCTGGAGGGCAGTATCAATAAAAAACAGAGCAGGATATTGTATCTCAATAAACAAGCCCACAAATAAAGATGAGGTAAGTTCCTACTTCAGCCTCCCTCACACCTTCTTCTGCTTCAACCAGTGCTTTGACCAGAAAAAGTCAAGAGCATGGACACTACTGGTAGATAAATCTACTTGGAATGATGAAAATCCAAAACAGGACATGTATTATGGACATCATGGAGCTACAAAGCTACTTGTACACAGGAGTGCTGCTACCATCCAGGCAAAAAGGTAGAACCTCTTGATTAGATAGATCTCTTGATTGCTGTTCTTGATTAGATAGCTGGGGGGAGAGGGGGAGGAAACAGCCAATCTTTTTGCTAAACTGAGGACTATCTGAACTCTCCTTATATCAGTGTTTATGAGCAGCCTAATACCTAGCTGTATCCCAGCTATCCACAATACCTCACCTAACACAAGGCAGTAATTTCTTGAATTGGAGGGTATTTTCCTACAGACCATAATGTCTTCCTACCATTTCTCTAAAAGAGCCAAATCTCAGAACCAAAGAGGCAAGGCACCACCTTCTCAGCTCCCAGTACAGTTTGATCAAGGATTGCACACACTCAGCTTCTGCCTGTTTTGTTGCTGTCAGTATTCTGGGGTGCATGCACCACAAACAGACACACAAGCCTGAAGAAAAAGTGATGTATGCCAGGATAATACAGCTAGGAGCATGTAAGCTGATATTCCTTGGTGGGCAGCTTCACACAGGCTTCAATTACTACTGACGATCTGCATGCACCGTTTGCTCCAGCAGGGATCTGCTTACAAATTATTGCTGTTCAGGTTGCCTAAGGAGGCAACCTAGAGTAAGGATATGGCACACTGTGTACCCAGACCCAAATTTGCTCTCCACAAGATCATTCTTAAAGGTATGTACTGTCCTTTGTAAATCCTTTAGAAACTTCAATGTGTTTCCTTGCCCTGAAAGTGTTATGAAAGTGTGTTTTCTCCCAGAAAGGAATATGGAAGGATTATTCCTTTGATAATTGGTTCTGTTTGAAGAAATCTACAATTTCTGGCAATTTGAGCTGTACGTAACAGGCTGGAAATGTGAGAAATGGGAACTTAAGATGACTTTTGGCCATTATAACCCATTGGGTTCCGAGGCAACGTGCTACTGAGAATAAAATTTCTGCTTTGGGTGCTGCATGTACCTATTCTCTCTTGTGTGTGATGGGTTTATTGTATGCTTTAAGAGCCTTGAAGAGGACTGAACTCCTTTCATCTAATTTCACATCTTACTGAAACACCATCAGTCCAGAAGCATAGGGAGAACTGAAATGTTTCTGAACTCCTCTCCTGCTGAGAACAGCAAAGGCTTGATGAAGGTCTTCACAAATTACAAAGGGCAAGACAGTCTGCTTGAAAAGCAGCATTTGCTTGAGATATTGGTTTTGTTTTGAGTTTGTTGGATTTTTGGGCTTTTTTTTAGTGCAGCAGACTAGAAAGAGACAAACTTTTCCAGAAGGGAAGTTTTGTCAACAGAAACAATATATTTTATTAAGCCAAATGCTATAGCCAGAAAAACAGCCAAGCACATTTTAGGAGTGAAAAGAACTGAAGAAAGTTTATGTACCCTAAAGCTTGCCATCTGCTCTAATACAAGGTATTTCATCTCCCTACAATCCTTCTCTTGTTTATAACCTTGAAGTATCATAAATATGCAAAAAATGTATATTTATTTTATATGACAAATCTCTCTGTAATAGAAGAGCCAGTAGGCCTCTGGGAAAATAAGGTGATTTGATTTATAGAGAAAAAGTTCATGCTTTTTTTTATTACTAATTACAGAACTAACTTGTGCTCAGGTTCTAGCTATTTGCTTGGCTGGTTGATATTTTGCAGTGGAATGCTTGATCTTTCTATGATATGAATCAAATCTATTCAAGGTTGGAGTTATTGTTCACAAGCCTTGCCACAAAAGTTGCTTTCTCACAAACAGGTGATTTTATAAAATCAACATTTTTCTGACCTAAAGGAATCTCTCTCAAAAAAATTTCATCCAACCCTTTGTCTGTCTGTGGAGGCAGACAAAAATAATTAATAATATAAAAAAAACCCCCAAAAAACAGAAAGCTGGAGAAAAAATAATGCTAGAAACAAAGCATTATGATGCACATAACAATTTCTGTCGGCCTGGACTCAAGAGTTGGAAGAAAGATTTAATAAAAAGCAGAGAAATAGTTCTCATTAGTGAGCAGGCAATTTCCAGAATGGAGAGGTCTTGAAAACAGCTGTGAAGGGTTGACCCTGGCTGGACAGCATGTGCCCACCAACATTGCTCTGTCCCTCCTCAGCATGATGAGTATAACTAAATTCTCGAGGATGGAGATAAGGACAGGGAGAGGTCACTCACCAATTACCATCATGAGCAAAACAGGCTGGGTTTTTATTGCCAATAAAATCAGAGTAAGGTAATGAGAAATAAGAGCTAAATCTTAAAAATATCTTTCCTAAAAACTCCTCCCCTCCAGCAGCTCAGGAGCACAGGGAGTGGAGGCTGTGGTCAGCCCATCACACATTATCTCTGCTGCTTCTCCCCCCTCTGGAGGAGGATTCCTCGCACTCTTCCCGTGCTCCAGGCTTGGCTCCCTCCCACATGGGACAGTCCTCAGCAAACTGCTCCGATGGGAGTCCTGAGCTTCCCATGGGCTCACAGCCTCCTTTAACTTTCCACCTGCTCCTCCAGGGGCTGCAGGTGGATCTCTGCTCCACCCTGCACCTCCATGGGCTGCAGGGGCACAGCTGCCTCACCATGGGCTGCACCAGGGGCTGCAGGGGAATCTCTGCTCTGGTGCCTGGAGCACCTCCTGCCCCTCCTTCTGCACTGACCTTGGGGTCTGTTCCTGTCACTTATTCCTGCTCCTCTTCCTTGCTGCTGTTGCCCAGAAGATTTTCCCCTTTTTTACATCTGTTACCTCAGAGGTGCTTCCACCACTGCTGCTGGGCTCAGCCTTGGCCAGTGGTGGGTCTGTCCTGGATCTGGCTGGCATCACACATGAGGAAAGCTCCTCACAGAAAACACTACTGCAGTCCCACACTACCAAAACCCAATGCAATACCTGGTTTGAATTAAAAGGGGAAAAGGTGGATTTAAATCAGATCATGACTATTGAGTTCTCCCATAAAGGGTATAATTGCATAAGGCTGTTGTAAGGTGATGAGAAGTGTAAGAAAATATTTGTGTTATTTTAAAAACAGAGGGAAGAAAACCCACCAAACAGAAAATGTGGGGTTTAACCATTCAACAGACATCTGGAAGAGACTCCAAGTTAACTCTAAGAATCTCCTTTTCTCCATGGCTCCAAAGTACAATTACACTTTCTTTTCAAGAACCAAGGCTATAAAAACTGCACAGTCTGAACACATTGTTCAGATACCTGCAAGGACTCTTTCCATCTGCTACCAAGTTTTCCCTGATGAGTCGCCTTCATAAATCAGCCTCATTTTTCATTTAACTTTTCACCTGTCTGATCATGACAATAAGCTGCATCTCTTTTTATAGCTGCTGCCAGGTGACACAGAGGTACAACTCTACCTCTGACTAGGTGGGTAGTACTTGAGGGGTCAGTTGATGTGACTAAGCTTTCAAGTCCAGGCAATTTGTTTTGAAATTCCTATCATTAAAATGAGAATAAGGAATGGAAAAAAAATAAAAATATTGGTCAAGCAGCGTAGAAATGCTGAAGAGTAAATTATTTCTTTGCAGATCACAATGTTTTAAATAATAATCTATATAAAACAGACCTCACTCTCCAAATAACGTTTTTAGCAGTGATATTTCAGAAGGAATGTAAAAGGTGATGTGCAAACCCAACCTACTAGTATCAAACCTGAGCATAGCAGCCTCCTTTGTCAGCAGTCCAGGAAAATAGCCCCTGTGCACACTTGATTCCACCAATAACATTAAGAAGAGCAGTTGGTCATAATGAGGTCAAGCTTTCTATACCTTCTGTCGGGCAGCAGGGATGAATTCTTTCTCCATAAGGGTTTTCCACACCTTGTCCCAATATTTCCTGATAACAACCTCTGCTAATCACAAACTACATTTTTAGTAGGGGAGAGGAGGGAAGGGAAGGGAAAAGGAGGGGAGGGAAGGCGAGGTGAGGCGAGGCTGTAGAAGTGGATGTGACAATGGCACAAAATTTCCTGAGGATGAGAAAGAAAGGGATTAGAAGTGTCATTTGTTTTGTTCTTTTCAAGTCTGACATCTGTATTTTGGGTATTGGTTGGAAAACATTCCAGGAGTTTTATGTGGGCACATATTTTCCCCACACCCTCCTTTTATTGCTGCCTGAAATGTAAATGGGAAGAAACCTGTCATATGGAGCTCTCTGAGGAACAAGACATCCCAGTTTATCTCTGCTCTTGACTCTTTATTATCTGGCATCCCACAGGCTGGAAGCCTTTTCTGTTATTCCAGTCTATTGTAAAGGATGTATCTTCATTATTATTTTGACTTTTATCTGCCTTAGCCCCTTACAAGCTCAAACTGGCAAGTTCTTTCTGAGTATAAAAATAAGGTATATGCATATGCTTATTTTAACACATAGATTTAACTATTTTTTTCTCTTTATATATATATATATATATATACATTAATTCATTGTATTCATCCCACCTAACATTAGCTGGCAAGATACCTCTATAAATTGTCTTTACAGGTAAGAAAAGGAGATGACAGTTTTTTCCATCCAAGCACAGACTCCTGTTCAGCCCTCACTTATTCTGTATGGATTACAGGGAGAGCTGAAACAGCCAGCTCAGTCTGCATGCCTGAATCTCAGACTGCTAATGTTAGATGCATTTCACTCTCTTCCTGGTAAAACTAATCTCAGAAACTAAAAAATCAACACTTCCTAATGTATTTTTTTTTTAAGCTAAATTTTATCTCCACTGGGCATTTTTATTTTCCTTAGTGCAAGTCTAGGGATGCATATGAATAAGGATTCAATTTGGATGAGCCCTTTCCTTAAGCAGGAGTTTAGGTACTATTCCAACAGAGCCACAAGTACTTTCATAGCTGCAATAGGATGAATATTGTCTCTTTAGCTACTGCTGATGGTGATCAAGAGCACCACTGTCTGACTGATTGTTTTTAAAACCAGGCTGCCACCAAGAAAGTAAAGCAGAATAGGCTTTACTCAACGTTCCTATTAACAACACCTAATTCTAACCATCTTCAAAGTAATCTTCAGGGTTGAAATAGCAGTTTAAGTTCCTTTTACACTTGACAGAGAGATGCAAGTATCTCCATAGAACATTTTTCCAGCACTAGTCTTAGGAAGAGATGACATGGCCCTCAAGCACATTTGCTTTTCTCCCTTAACTTCAGAAGGAGGCACAAGAGCTTCTTCAGACAAACTATCCAATTTTTAATTAGCTAAAGTTAGATAAGAAAAATTTTAGTTTATTTAACTAGTAGGCATAGTCCATCAGTTATGCTTTCATTACAAAAGTATTTACTTAATTCCCTTAGTCTCATTAACTGGAATCCATTTAACCATTTTGGACAGACATCTGAGCAGCAACAAAAGGAGAGCTCAGACATCAAACGTGACTGAACATATTCTGTAGCAATAAAATTCAGAAAATGCCTCTGTGCAATAAGCAACGTGAGAGAGTGACACAGTCCTAGGGTGTTCAGCATCACAGCAGCCTCTCCCCTGTGTTTCAACAAGTAAAACTGGGATATTTTCATATCAATATATTCAACTTAAAAGTGAGAGCACATAAAAGAGATGATGGCTGGAGCACGCTGCTCAATAATAACTTACCTCACACAGAATTATTGCTGTGTGGAATACAGCACAAAAATACCTAAGAGGTTGCTGCAGTTTGGAGAGGCTGGAAGGAAATCTGCTCTTTTTGGGGAAATTGCGACATCTGCTGGTTTTTAACAACAAACGTAGAAATGCTTCATCATTACGGATTTCTGAAGAGAGACACTGTGTGAGGGCATAGATGTGACCGGAGAGCCAAATGCTGGTGACAGCGTTGCAAGTCATCAAGACAGGAGCTGAGCCTTTGTAAACCCAGTAAAGTCATCAAGGTTTAAAAAAATTTGAAGATAAGCTTCACAAAAAGGCTTCACAAAATACCACAGATGGCTGGAGTCTGACAGAATTACTATCCAGACATTGGAAGTCAATATTCAGAAAGAAAGTTTAAGTTCAATTTCTGTGTTTCCTGTTGCTTTCCTAAAATTGCACACATAAATATAATTTAACATTCCATTCAAAATATAAACTCTTCAGTTCTGCAATGAGAAGAAAAACCTTGAAGGGAGAAGTAATAAAAATAAACTAGTTGCTAGCAATTTTTGCTAGTAGATATTTACTAATCAGAAAAACAGTATCACAATGCACTGTAAGTGCTGGCCTATTCTCAGCTGCCTGTTTTTAAATAAACAGTAAAACCAGAACAATCGTGAAAGGGATCTTTAAAGATATGGTATTTTCACAAGTAAGGGAGCATGAGTTTGACTTGCTCTGAATTGCTCTGCAGAACTCTATTCACAGCTAAACACTTGCACATCTCCCAGCAACTGCTGCTTTATTTCAAACGTGTGTGAAGCAATCTAATCATAAACTCTGTGCACAATCATATCCCATACACCACTTTTGAACATTTACTGTGAAAGAAGGCTCATAAAGACCAGAGGAAGTTGTATTTTTAAGTATGGAAATTAACACTGAAAATATAAGTTTTCCCTTCCCCTTGAAGGCCAAAAGTCTGGACCCATCCTTCTCAGTTTAGAATTAAACTGAAATAGCATTCAGTGCTTTTATGACCTCCAGATTGCTATATTATTGAAGTATAATATATCAGACATGGCAAAGTGGAGTCAGGTACAGTCATGGTTGCAGGAAAATAGATTATTTTCTCATCTATTCAGGGTATAATGAACAAAAAGTACGTTTGTCACTGTCAGCAATGTGCCTAGAGCTGGGGTCCTTAAGGAACAGAGGGATTTCGCAAAATCTGCTACTGTTTAATAGACACCAGAAGCACTGATTTCTAAACCAGGAAATTAACAGAAGGCTGCAAAGAATTAAATATCTCCAACTGTATCCTTCAAGCATTCCAATAAATTTGTCAGCATATTCTTGACATAGACTAGATAAAACAAAGTTGACAGTGACAGAGTGCCATCACCTGAGACACAAAAAAACAGGTCTTTTTCTGCATTCTTGTCAGCAGCTTGTTTTAAAAAATCCCAACAACAGGAAGAGAAAATAAGAAAGATCAGAAAAGAAAACTTTTCAAAATGTCATTACCCAGAATTATGCCCAGATGTTCAGTAGGAAACCAGTCGCTGAAAACCTGGAATTGACATCACTGTATTTTGATGCACAGCAGAAAAACACTTCCAAAGCAAAACTGGCAAACGACCAGCATTTGCTACCTGCTAATTAACACTTTAAACACAGCATTGCAGGTGGCTGAAACAGAACAATGCAAACCTGGAGCGTACTGGCACGCCGAATCCTGCTCCGCTGGGAGCGATCTTGCTCCCTCCCTCCTCGCTGCAGAATCCATTCCAGAACCGCCTGCAGTCTTCTGCACTTGTCTGCCTCTTCATTGCCTTGACAGCCAGTATTATAGTTATTTAGATGTTGTGTAACTGTATTACTTAATGTTTGCACAGTGCTTTGAATATGTGAATTGCTATCCCGCTATTCAGTGTTATTATTTCCATTAGGATGAACCATAAAAGTATATTGAAAAAGACGATGCTTAAGTTGAATAACCTCCTTTAAAAAGGAATAGCAAATCCATCAGGTCTTGTCAAGATGTTCCACTACCTAAATATTTGAAATTATGTCTGCATTTGCAGTACACACACACACATACATGGACAAGCATATTATTTTATTTCAAAGATCGGTATACTGGTTTAACTAGTCCTTCCGTTTATTGTTATCAAAGAGAAAATATAAAACCCTACACCATTAATATAATAAAAATTTGGTTAAGTTAAAATTTCATAGCATGTCTTAATGACAGTATTAAGAAAACTAATCTTGGAAATCAAAATTAATGACATTCTTTTATGTTGCTCTGTCTCGACTTTGCATCCTTTACAGGTCAGACTAGATTTATTGATTCAGAGAAATTAGGCAGAAAGGTTGTACAAATGTAATTATACTACTAACATTTTAAAGACATAAATTTTAATGTGTATACTGGGAGCAAAGTAAAATACTTTTTTAATTCCAGGATAACTGTTAAGAAGAGTCATGTCTCAGTTTAAAACTAAGCATATGATGAATTGTATCAGTATGACTACAACAGTATGGACTACTACTTTTTATATAGTATGAAGTCATATAGCTTGACTTGCTATATCAAGAATTCTGTGGGTTTGAAAAGCTGCACAGTCAATCAACCGAAAAAAATAACAAAACACCACAAAAAAACTGTTTTCTGACCATATGGTCATAGATAATTGATAATTCAAATCCTCCCAGAGATTTGTCTCAGAGAGAAACACTAGCTAGAATAGTTTCCTAACTCAAAAGTAGTTAAGATGGAATTAATTGCAAAGGTACTCCAAAGAAGACTAGTAATAGTTGTGGTGGATATAGAAGCACCTATGTTTGCACAGAGGGCTTTTTTACAATGCATGGAAAAAAAGAACAAACTTGCTTGTCAGAAGCCAGCTATAGATTTCTTACAGCTATAGATTTTCCTTTAATGAGTTATCCCTCTCTTTACAATGCATGCCTCATTTAAAAAGATTGATAGATTAACATTGCTGAAGTAATAGCTTCAAAGAATATGTCACATCTGATGACAAGGTATGTTTTCTTTAAAGATGAAATCAAATTAAACATTTAGTTTTTAACACACAATCTAAGGGTCTCTGCTCAAATTTGTTGGTTTAGAGGAAGTCTGGAAGTGCCCATTCTTACAAATTGTCAGGCAAGCTGGAGGCTGTGAAAAAGCAAAAAAATAGATGGGTTTTATTAGTGTTTAGTCCAAATTTTTGGACTATAGGCCTAGAGAATTAATCAGTGTTTGAGAAAAAGGATTAATCTGAGACTCGTGTTGATATCTCCATCCTTCTGAGCCAGTCACTAGGGTCTCTGTTACAGCCAATAAAGGAAAATGGGCACTTTTAGAGATAATTTATTCCTATGTAGATTGTAAAATGAAACAGACAGACCTCCATATGGGGAGGATGCAATGAACAGTAAAATTAGGAGACAAATAGACTCCACATTGGTTCCAATACTGTGATTGGTAATTAATTGTCATGTGTGTCTGGAAGAGAAAATAAAATGTCTTGAACATTTTTGTGTTGTCTCCCTCTCACCACCTCAGTAAATAGAACAGTCTCAGAAGAGGAGAGAGGAAAGGCAGGGACCTTAAATCCCTACATGAGGCTGTCTTGATAGCTGCAGATTTATTAAGGAAATAGAAGCTGCAGTTTAACATCCCATCTCTGTTTTTCCCAGCTGTCCTTGCTCAGCTACTTGGCACTTCCTTAGGCCAAGAACCCTTGGGAAACTGCCCTGACTAAGGGAAGACATCCAGGAGAACAGAACAGCTTCTCCTCTTCTTTCTTCATTTTGATGGAAGTAGGGGAAAAAATCCCCTAAAGGTCAAAATAAAAATAGTTTTTAAAAAAACCCAAACAAACCAAAAAAAATCTCTGTAATGAGCAGAATCTTCAGATTTTGTCCTCCAAGCCTTGCCTCTGAATCCTCCCTTTATCAGATCAGTGAGATGGTTGATACATAAACACCATTGGTACCTCTGTCCTAGCATCCTTTCAGCTTCCATTTGGCCCTTCTCTGCAGATTCCACTCCTGTTGTCTCTCTGTTTGTTAGAGCTGTTCACTAAACACATCCAGAAGGAAAGACAGTGAATCAGGCCTGTGTTACTATAAGGCTGTTCCCAGCCACCCTCTTCACTCAGCTCGTTCCCTCTGCTTCCTGGACCTCACCATGTGTTTCTTCCCTAATCACTCTGTTGGCCTTTGGGCATGGGCTGGCTCTCACAAGTAATATCCATATTGCTAAACAAATGGGCAGAGTAGGGAAAACTCAAACCCTGGACCTGTAAACATCAGCATCACTTATTTTTTATTCATGGTTCTTACGTTCCTTTTGGTAGCAGTGTGGATGTCAGCACAGTGTCCATGAAATCCTTGGTATAACAGTATAGATTGCTTCATAATCTCTGCCTGAACAAATATTCAATGATGCTTCCCTGTGCAGGGAGCTCTGAAGAGCTCGTCCTTCCTTGCAGAGCCTTTCACTTCTAAATGAAACCCTTGGCTGCCTTGCACATCTGCCAGAAGAGCTCTGCACAACACAAAGTACATTGTGGCTTCTCCCATAGCTGAAGGCCACATCTCAACCAGTTAAGGAAGAGCCTGTATGTTGTTCCAGATGCTTTGTGTATCTCCAGGTACACAATTTCAGTATGGGCTGAGCCTCTGTCTTTTTTCTTAGACTAAATACTCTGAAACAGCAACAAGCTGTTGAAATTCAAGTCCTATCTTCCATCAAAGATATGACTTCACTGTGCTCAGAAACACTGTCTAGGGACAGCCAAAAAGGAGAAGTACTTTGCTGATCTTCTGGCACCTCCAGGAAGACTAATGAATCCATCATGGGAAGGTCAGAAAAGGCAGCACCACATCACTTCCAAGTCACTGCCACAGGAGCACAGGAATTATTTGAATCTCAAAACTTCTCCTTCAGCTTTTCAATCTAGCAAGCAGTTGCCTTTGGCAGAAACCATGCAAGAGAGGTTTATGGCTGGTTTATTATTTAGCTATGTGGAAGGATAGAGCAAAGCAAGTGGAGGGAGAGGGAGAGATGGAGGGAAAAGCTGTAGTACATATAAAGTCACAGACTTTATTTCCTCCACACCCGTGATGGGAGGAAGTTAGAAGGAACAACCTTGTTGCAGAGAGAGTTCCTCTGAGAACAGATAATCAGAGAAAGCTGTCATTTATCAAGTCACTCTGGCTGTCACTGTTCTGCTATTAACTCTGACTCAGTTCCAGCATTTCTGCATCAAATGGTATTAACACCAGCCTTGTGGAAATTATTGTTTCTTTGTTATATCAAAAAGTTATCAGATACATGTTATTCCTTTTATCTAAATAGTTTCTGCTGTTTGGTTTAGAAGCAAACAGGAAATCAAGGAAGCAGAGAAAAACAGCTCTGAAGGCACAGAACTGAAAACGCAAATGTTTATCGTAGAGAGATGCTGATGTAGGGTGGGAAGGTATGAAGTGTCATTTATAAAGGAGTGGTGAAGCTGGTGGTGAAGCTGAAGATGCCCATTGCAGAGGGGTTGGACTAGATGACCTTAAAAGGTTCCTCCCAACCCAAGCCATGCAAGTATTCTGTGACCAGTCAGGTGTTTCTGAGGTGGCCCTGAGGTAGCACATACTGCAATGCCCTTTTTACTTTTAAGGCTAAACAAAGGAACGATGTCCAACTACCCCTTTCTACAAACTGTCACTAAGAAGAGTTGTATGTCTGCTTTCAGAGTAGAGAAATATTCTCCACAGCAATATACAGTGTTTTGGGCCTCAGTAAAGTAAAATACATTTTGCACTAGGTAACAGTAGGATTGGAATAGATATATCCATTTCTTCTCAGCACACCTCTGTGAGTTGAAGCATAAAAGAGATTCTGCATAGATTTCTAATCTGGAATGTATATTAAAACTGTTTAGATGTCATCAGTAACTAATATAAATTGAAAGTCAATGATTGGCATAGAGAGCTTTAAAATCTCTAATCTTCCAGCAATTAGCCTACAGACAAATTTTGTAGTGAGGAATCAGCCAGGCATTATTCCAATTACTGATATGTTTAAGGCTCAAAAAACATGATGAAGGGATTTCTAGTGAGACAGAGTCAAAGTTCAGCATGTTGAATGACAGCTGTGTAAGCTGTTTTTTACACTGGCTCTGCAGAGGAAAGTACTAGACCAGTACAATGGCCAAATTTGGAAGATATGTATCAGCCAACCTCCTACCTTTGTATATTGCTTGTATACAGCAATCTATTGCTGCTCAAAACACCTCACTGAGGTTACTGTTCTTCACTTATTTCCTGCTCTTATTCCCCCACCTTTGTACCCCTACTTCAACCCTGTCTATGAGATACAAGAACCAGAGATTTTCAAATTCCAAAGTGCATCAGAAAGCTGCAATTGTGCAGCAATGCCTAGGACTTCTGCCAGTGTAAAACAAATCAGATTCTCTTTGAATAGCTGCTGAAGGAGAAATACAGTCCTTCATCACACAGAAATGCACTAAGCTCTCTCCTGGCAGCCCACTGGTTTACATTGTATGTTGCATTATTAGTCTTGTCTTCTGAAAACACTCAGAAAGCAGCAAGAGTGAATTCCACAGTATCTAAAGGAGTTTTACAGACAAGCAATTGACCTGTTATTAGTGTAAATGGCATGGAACTTCACATCCCACCAAACATGTGGTTGTCAGTAGGTCTTAGCAGGCAAGTAGCTGCAGTCTCTTTCTTTGGAGCTGGCACACCATGTCCTCTAATGGGAGCCCAGAGTACTCCTTTTCCCCTGAAAGAAATAATTTCACTTCTGTCAGATAGTTATGATGAGAAAATAATTAGGAATATTGTGGGTGTTTCATCACATATTTGGTTTTTGTAAGCTACTTCCGAATAGAGGGAAAAAACATGGCTTAACACAGAATTCATAAAGGAAGTTTATATAACCTTCCCACTGATATAACAGTTCATTCTATCTATTTTCAGGCTTATGAGAAATACTTCTGTTCCTCATCATTCATGTCTCTCTATAATTTGTCAGTGGGAATGTGACTGTGTCACTCACTCAAAGGCAGCACTATCCCAAGGAATATTTTGCAAATGTTACATCAAAGGAAAAAGAAGTACCTGACAGACCCCATCCTTAGAAAGGTCACTCACTGTGTAGAAGCAGAGACAGCTTCCAATGCAATCAGTTGTCTAAGGACTTTTCCAGACATAAGTTTCACAGAGCCCTGACAATGTTTGGTGCTGTACAGCTGAGACCTAAGATGTGGCCTTTGTCTAAAAACATTAAGGAACTTCGAGATAAAAGTTGTGTTCAACACTAAATCCTTCATAGTTCCAGACAATCTTGAGCTCTATGGTGTATTTTCACATTTCATTTTGAATGTATTTGATTTATTTTATGGTTGCTACTTAATACATGTGTGTATAAACACATATATATATGTGTGTATCTATATATATATATATATATATAAGTATATACATATATATGGTGTGTGTTGGCACTTACTACTTACTTGCTGAGAACCCTTCTTCAACATGATTTTTAGCTTGAAAGGACAGAGAGTAGATTATTATGAAGACTGGAAACAGAATTAAAAATAAAATGGAAATAAAGGGGTGGAAAATTAGGTTTTTGACCTAAATATGCTGTGTCCTTTTCTTTAAAGGCTATTAGAGAAGTTCACAAGATGGATGGTTTATATTTCAGACAGCAATACTTTTTACAGCTTCTCCAACACACCTCTACCCCAAAGTGTACTTTTTCTCCCTCTGTTATCCTAATATGAAACAAAATTGATTTTGACTGCATGAGTAGAAGATGACTGTAGTGAAAAATTTCAGTGACAGTGGAATAGCAACCTTTAAGTTCCTCTACATATTAGTGGTCTCAACACTTTCATTTTCTCACAGATTTGAATTGGTCTCTTTGCTATTACTTGTGCTAAAAGAGCTTCATGGTCATTTTTCAAGGCAAAAAATAGGTTCATGAGTACTGGAAGTCCATAACCCAAACATCAATGGAAACATTAAAAAAGATTTCTGAAACAGCCAAGTGCATGTTCAAGGAGCTAGGAGATTAAGATCATAATTCAGGGTGCAGATGGTTCTTAATTCTGATAAAGCTGTCATTTCCATGTTCCTTTCTCCCCCTTATCTTAGAGCATTTTTGAGGGGGGAGTGCCATCCTCCTCACCACCTTTCATACATCTGGCTACAGTTTAGGGCAGTTTTGCAGAAAGCCCATCTGCCTGTTTCTTAGTAAAAACATATATCCTTGTCCTTTCATGATCATTTAAGAGTGGTGAGCAACACTCCCTGCATCTTATCCCTGCCTACGTTTCCTGTTACAACACAAGTATCCAGAAAGAGAAAACTGTTGGTGTAGTTAAACTGCATGCAGGAGTAGACTGGAACTAGCTCTACTGGAAAGATACTCAAGTGAAATTCCTTATTCCTGCCTCAAACTGCTCCTTTGTCCAAAACTAATTTGCATAAAATTGGAAAAGAATCTGTGGAGAGACTTCACTAACATTACGATTAAAAACCTTTATATTCACTGCTGGTGTATTCAAAACCTTTCAGTAATATTTGGTTTATACATTTGATAAGAACTTTAATGGAAGAACCTTTCACATAATGTATTTGAGTAACAAAGAGAGAAATGAAGCACTTACAGGGCAAAAAATAATACATATTTTTCACTGTACTTACTGTATTTTTAACATTTCCTGTTATTGTTTGTAAAACAGTACCAGAGCTGTTTCAAAAGTTGAGCTTTAGTCAATGTCTTTTTCAACTTCATTGTCTTTCAGCACTATTCAAATATTCTCAATTAATTTTAGAGTAATAGGAATTTTGGAAAGCAAAGATTGTAGTGAATATTTGATGAAGTAATGATATGTCAACAGTCTAAACATGGCTTGGTTATGGAAATGAAATTTGGGCAGGGAATGAAATTATTAAAGCAGAAAATGTCTAATTAAATGGAAACCATGCATTAAACTTCACTTATTCTTTATACAAAAATTATTTTTCAAGTTATATTTAAGTAGTATTATACAGCAACATATAATTAAAAATCTAATACAACCTTCAAATTATAAAAGGCATCCCATTTTTAAGAAATAGCAGCCCACTTTTAACAGGAAAAAGCAGCCTATGTGAGTGATTTCCATTAGCTGAAACAAATCATTTCACTTTCAAAATTTATTTGATGTTTTATGTTCAGCATGCAGAACACAGAACTAATTTCAAGGGAAAAGTAAAAACAATAAGAAAATGCATTCACAAGTGTATGAAGTATTTACACATCTTCTAGATAGTAGAGGAAATGCTCTCAGCTCCTGAATGTTTCATAAGCACTAGCATACATAGTCTGTAAAGTTTATACCCAAAAGCTCATCATCTGCTTATTATTTACTGAATGTCACTCTCCCAGTTAACACATTTCAATAATTCAATCTCAAATCAGAAACAATTGCACATGATTTGCATTTACAAAAGTTCATGAATAGAAGAAAGTCAATCTGCAGATAGCTCAGGGACTGATGGTAGTCCTTGGCAGCCCCTAATGCCAGGGAAAGGGATGACAGATGGGTCACCTTATTTTCCAGCAGAAGATCATTGAATCACAGAATTGTAGGATCATAGAAGCCTGGAATGGTTTGGGTTGGAAGGGACCTTAAAGATCATCTCATTCCAACACCTCTGCCGGGGGAAGGGAAACCCTTCACCAGACCAGGTTGCTCAGAGCCTCATCCAGCCTGCCCAGCCAGGGATGGGGCATCCAAAACTTCCCTGGGCAACCTGTGCCAGTGCCTCACCACCCTCTGATGCATTCTTCATGATATACATTGCACCCTCCTATATTTAGGCTCCTTTATCCTGATGCCCAGCTTTGTCCTCAAATGAGACAAACAATTCAAATGTTGTATCAGCAGTCCTTGTGTCACTGTAATGTCTCAGAGGGCAAATGGTGGTGTGGCTGATTAAACAAAGGACAAAGACAGGTTTCCTGTCTCATCCTCACAACTGAGTGTATGATCACTGAAAAAAAAAAAACAGGGATAGTTTATTTGGTTAGGAATATTTTATCCAAGGAGAATGAACTTTTGTTCACATTCTATAAGTGATTTCAGGTGTAAAAAGATACTTGAAAAAAATGAAAATTATTTGTTTCTTCATTTTTATATGAAGAAATGTGATGTTTTAAATTTAAAACCCTGTCTAAAAATTCTATTTTTGTTTTTATATGTAGCTTTATTCCCAAGTGGAAAACTTGATTGCTTGAAAAATCTGTTAGAATTACATATTTTTAGTCTACTTACAATCACCACTAAACCACCACATAAGCCACAACAACTAGCTAAAGACGGGAGACATAGGTAGTCAGCAATTGCAGCTTCAAACTTAAGCAGCTTTAAACTTAGCAGTTTAAATTTTGCCAAGCTATTTTCAAGCATGCACACGAGTGATTGAAAAGATCTTGAGACCTCTGAGTGGGTCATGAAGATGTCCTATCCAAACCTGACATGTCTGAGAGTCCAGAAGAATTTGCTTGAAAATTTAATGCTTGCTGCAAAAAGCTCTTATATTTTAAAGTTCCATTAATGTCTCCCTGGTTGTTTGGTAATTTCATGCATCATCCTAAATAGCCTGACAATACTATATTCTTGTAAAAACTACCTGGAACTTGTCCCACAGCAAACACAGAAACAAAAACTGATAGCAAATTCTTCTCAGAACACCTGTAAAATCAGGAACATGAATAACTAAACATTAGAATAGCACAATTATTTTAAAAATTGTTCTAGCTGGCTAGCATAATTACCCATGTCACCCCAAACCAATTTTTCCAGCGAACTTTGCATCTCCAGATCAGCACTAAAGTGCTGAGTATAGCTAACACATTTGGGGCATCAGGGAATTTAAAGACTGAGAGAAGCTGTTGAAGAGAGAAAGTAATGATGGTTAATACCAAATGAGATCAAAAGAAACCCATCAGTATGAAATGGGCTGTGTAGAATATCTCCCAGTATGGCAATTTCATTAATGAGCATGCAGTTTCATGAAGCCAAGTTGTTACAGACACTGGACTGTGATACCAATTGCACCCTATGAAATATAAACAACTCATAAATGTAGAAAAGCTGCTCTGAATCCTGCAGTCAGCTAATATGTAGATGTAGATTCAGTAGGAAGATAATGGTGTGAATTTCCTTGCTCCTCAGGTTCTGACACAGGAGAGTTAACATGCATGGATCAACTAGAAAAGGAGGTAGACCTTTGTTAATGGGAAGGGTTCTTCAGCTCTGGAGCAGAAAGCCAGGTCAATCATGCATGATTCAGGACATCTTATGACGGTAAAAGGACCTGGACACAGGAAATCCAGACCTAGGATTCAGCGCGATACAGGTAAGAACCGCAATTCACTCTGTGAGCTATAAGAGACTTTCTGACTCTAACACCTCAGTACATGGCACAATCAACATCCGTAAAACAAATCAAATCTATCCAAAACTTCTGTGAGTGTAACACATTTCCAGCAGCACATGGGTGGAAGGCTGCATGGCCCCAGAGTATCCAGACTCAAAATTCTTCTGAAAGCAATTAGGTAAACCCTTAGACCCTTCTTCAGTGATGCTTTAAAGTTCCAATGGACCTCTGCTCTTCCCCTTAGAGACTTTCCTGTGACTTCAGAGATTTATAGGATAGGGTAGCTGTTTTAAACTAAAAGAGGGTCAATTTAGATTAGATATGAGGAGGAGGTCTTTTATAATGAGGCCAGCACATTGCCCAGGGAATGCTGCATGCCCCGTTCCTGGAAACCTTCAAGTTCAAGTTGGACTGGGTCTTGAGTAACCTGTTCTAGTTGAAGATGTCTCTGCTTCTGGCAGGGGAGTTGAGCTACATGGTCTTTAAAGGTCCCTTCCAATCCAAACTATTGCATGATTCTACATTGCTGCAGATCTGTTTCCAGCTGTTTGAGCTCAACAAGTACACAACAATATCACCAGAAGAACTAAAGGATACTCAGGACAAGGAGTCAAGACAGAGGCAATCGGGCAGAAAGTAACACAAGGATTTCTCTAGAATTATTTTCTTGTCATTATATTAGTTTTGCTGGAGCAGATTTCTTCCTTGCCCATTGGAATAATTGGCAAAGTATTTATATATTCTATAAGTAGACTCCATCTCCATTTACTTCTCCATTTTTGAAAGGAATATATCACCTGCTTTCTCTTTGCATTGCAACAAAAATGGTGTAGGAAAATGCAAAAGGTAAAGAAGAATCTTCTCTGGATAAATGTCCAGATTGCATCCTTAATATGACATATTAGATGCCATGAATGTAATTGATGGTTCTAAAAGCTATCCCTACTTTTCAGTATTGTCTTGCTGTTGCCAAGGGGTCTTTCTGTAAATACTTGCTTTTGGAAAAATATAGTGACAAAACACTTTCCAGGTTTCCGTGACTGCTGTAGTGTTTAATTTATTTTGATTTATTGTGTGTTTACATCTGCTTTCAGTCTTTGTGTCCCCTCCTTGGAGAATCCATCTATCCTATGCAATTTTCAAAAAACTGAGAATTTCATGTTACAGTCTTCCTTTAAGGAAAAAAAAAAGGGGGGGAAGAGGGGAGGGGCATTTGATTTTTACATTCTTCCCCCTGAAAGATTTGTGAAGTACAGGATATAACTGCAGCAGATGTGAATAAGAAACAGAGCTCCCAAGTCATCCATGATACACAGTTATTTCACTCAAATAAGAGGAGCTTTTCCTTTCATTGCCTCATCATAGTTTGTTCCAGCTCTTGGCTAGTATTTCCAGTAAACCTCATAGACCCATATGAACCATAGAAGAAAAGACACATAGTTTTAGCCTCCATTCAGCAAAACACAGAGTGCCTTTCCTGCTAACAAAGTTAAAACATGATTCAATTCCTTTGAACTTTCTCAAAGTTATCTTCTCATTTCATATCTTCCTTTGCATATTTGTTATTTGACATTCTTTTAGTTGCAGATCTAATTCCAGCTGCATGGCTAGAACCCTGGGTGTGTCTTTTTAATCATCCTTAGTTATGGATCAGCTGAAAAGATTCACACAATGGGTGAACCACACAAAACTTACACCTGCAAAAATGCATGTTTATTGCAGATTTCCTCATGAACTGGTCAAGTGCATGAGTACAAATCCTTGTTAGAAGATGTTGCCCCTGACAGCCATGCAGTTTGAAAGCTGCTTGAGATTTCCTAAGAGCATTTTCTTCAGGGAAAAAATAAAAAGCAGAAGCAAAGAGAAATCTGTTGTCTTCCTCTCCAGTCTGCTTTCAAAGGCAAAGATACTCAACTATTCTTGCACTGAAGCATAGTAACAATGAGGCTTCTTCCATCTGGCCTTAGCTGATTCAGACATACCTTTCAGGCTTCTGGCGTTTCACCCCAGTTCATGATATGAGGAGAAGAAGTTATGCATGTTTTTCCTATCTTTCCTATCTGATCCTATCTGATTTTCCTATCCATTCTTTCCTATCTGATTTTTGCCTGAATTGTAACAATGGATAACGATCTGTGTAGGCTTTAGAATGGCTGGATAAATCCTTTCTCCTGTGAAGAGAACCAGCCTTTGTCCTTTCTATGCATTTTTACAGTGACTTTTGGGGACATATAATTCAGAGGGAATCAATCCACAATTTTACAAAGTTTAACAGGCATTCCAAGATTTTTGCTATTTGAAATAAAAGCTCATTTGAAGGGCAAAATATGATAATTGCAGTGATTTCTGGTTTTCCTCTTTACTATTTCTGCGTTTCTTCCTTTACTGCCGTGTCTCCTCCATTTCCTATGTCCCTCTGTTTAAATATGAAGTTAAATAGCTTCCAGATGCAATTTTACTGCTCCCTTACCCACATAATGAAAACTAAAAGACACTGTAGGATCCCTGTTGAGGCACCACTGTCAGTAAGTTTGGCAAATAACTGCTATAAAGTTTTTCTATTGCTCTGCTGATTTAAAAAGTAAGTCATGGAGAACCAAATGACATGCAATAATGGTTTAACAGTAACAGATTCACTTTGGGGGTGTCATGATATGTCTTGAGAGCTTTTGTTTAAAATATGCATAAAAACACACAGGATACAGTTTGGCAAGTGAAACCTGTCATAGGCTATAAAGTGCAATTATTCTGTGGCTTAATCCAGTTACATTTGTGTGCTAAACAAGGCTGCTGAGAAAAATCACACCATGTTTATTCCTAAATCAAAATACTTATACAACTTTACCTTGATTTTCTTTAACGTTTCGAAAAGGCCAGTTTTCACCTTTTTGGTTTATAAAAGCAAGGAAATAAAAAACCTCTCAGATTTTGCATTTTATATTGAAGCAAATTTGATGCTTCTGTCAGACATTACTTTCACTTAGAGTAAAACAAGAGACTCTAGAAGGCAAAATGAAGGAGTTTATCTCTCCAATCCTAAATATTAAATGTAGGAAAGGTTTAAGATTCAAAGTCACCCATATGAATTTGTCTAACAAATAGTCTCTCTCTTAGTTTTTTACATGAGGATTTTATTTCTCCCTTTTAACAAAATAGAAAAGAATTTGGGGTTTTTGGTCCAGACACACTACATTTTTTACTGGATGTCAAATATTCTTGAAGCTTACCTTGGACCAGGCAATGCTTTTGAAACAGGGTATGAACCATACTACCAAAATGGACGAAAAACATTAATTTCTGTATACAAAATTTTTCATGTATGCCCCATATTTCTGAATGCATTCTTAAAATGCTAAAAAATACACCTGATCAGTGTAAATGAGGGCAGAACTTAGGTCAGGAGGTAAACCAGTTCTCTTCAAAACAGTGCAGTATGTCAGGATTTACATAAATGAAAAAGATTATACTGGACAAGTAACTTTCAGAATCGGGGAGAGTAAGAATTACCTGAACATTTGATTTTAAAAGGAAAAAAAAATAATAACACTAGTAGAAATTAGTAAACTGGTAAAAAAAAATTTAGTAACAACTTCAGCCCCTCCTAAAATCCCCATCTGTGTGCATGAGGAAGGGCAGAGTAAGCCAGTTACCTGCCCACAGCTCCTGCTCAGGAAGGTTCCTCTCTAGACCCACACTCCAGACCCCTTGCCTTGCAAGGTTTTGTCCCAACCAGGACATGGCAATCCCTTGGCCTCCAGCTTTGCTCATACAAGAGCATATAACTTGAAAGTCCAGATTCCTTCCTTTCCCTTCCTTTGGTTCTTCCATTTACTTTCCACCACACTCAGTCTAGCCTCAGGTCACTGCAGCTTTTCAGCTTTTGAGCTATTCTTTATTCCCCAGAGGAACAACAGCTCTTGCTGTACGACACCAGCTGGATTCTCCCTTGAACGAGACCGTGTGACAGCATCCACTTATTTTGTGGTGCAAGTTCAATCAGCACTGGCTTGACCCAAGGTGAAACTTGTAGCGTCTGTCCGAGGAGAAGTATTTCTGTTATATCGATTATTCTTTTTCTACTTGTTTTCAGGAAGGATCAAAAAGAACCCTTCTCATCAGTCTGAAGGTTTTCCTTCCCTGGTGCTATTACACTCAAAACCCCTCATTTTTTAAAGAAAGGACTACTTTTCTTTGGAAACATATTCCCAGCCTTCCCAAACTCTCCTGATTTTCTCATTTGCAGCCATTTGAATGAAATTAACCACTGCTGCAGAAATCTTTCAACATCTGGCATTTAAGGAAAATAGTATTGCAGGAGACCAAAAATACTTTTGGAATCTTTTTAGAATAGAAAACTCTGGTCTTTGAAAGAAGTGCTTACCACATTGGAGATCACATGAAATCTTGGTTTCCAGTACAAGTTTATATTCTTTTCACTGGGATTATAGAGACTTGTCTTAAAATGTAAATGCTGCCATGGAAACTGTCTACATTCTTTCACTCAGTGAGAAAAGTATTCTACAAAAATTTCTGCGCCGAACATATTTTTGTTCTACCTCAGCCCATTGAGGCTGTAAAATGAATGGGCTTGAGATGGTCATGAGGAGTTGCAGTAGCAGGATGCAATCTGCTTAGGCTGAGTCCCACAGTGAGATGTGGAGATACATGCATTTTACGACATAATTTTTTATCTAGATGTCTATATGAATGAGTCACTAACAAATGATGTAATGAGAGAAACAGAATCACAAAATGTGGTTTGCAATAAACTACAAAATTCATATGTAGGGTCATACCGGGTAGAGATTTCCCAATTAGACCATTAAACATGTTTATCCTGATAGTCCCAAGACAGATCACAGTAGAATATATGTGAATTGGTCAGAGAACACCACATTCTCATTTCTCATCCATCAAGGCCCATAAAATTAGAAGAAATAACCTAGTGCAATAGATAAAGCAGTTATTAATAGTCCACAAGAGAGAAACTTGCATTGCTGAGTGGACAGTTTGGCATACATATTCTTTTCCATCTCTAATTCCTGGGAGCCTGTGGAAAAAAGCTATTGACTAGATAGAGATGAAGTATGAGTAATTGCATTATGTCACAATTTTATGCTTAGCATCTGGCAACGATTCTGTCTCCAAAGTAAGAAACTCATATATGACAACAATGAACAATGAATCTGATTCTCATCTTCATTAAATTGTGTCTTCATTGCTGTAATTTCAGTCTATTTTTTCTCCTAATATTCAGTCATACTAATATCAGCTGATGCAGGATGTGAATAGCTAATTAGATTTGCATGATTTCATGCATCTCAAAGAGGAAGCTGGAATTTGCCTGAATTCTTCTGGAAAAAAAAAAAATAATGCTGAAAGACTCAAGATGTGCTGCTCTGTAAATAATACTTGTTTTCATATTCTAATCAAGTGGAATAGACAGTTTTGTGCCTCCTGACTGGTTTCATTAAAGGTCAAGAGACAACTTTCTTTTAGTGGCTCTGAAGTATTAGAGAAGTTAACTTGCGAATCACACAGACTTTGGTGTGGTAGCCTCCATCACCAGATGTGTAGCAGCTAGAAGTGTTTGTCCAGCTATTTGTCCAGCTATTTGTCCAGCTATTTGTCCAGCTATCCCACCACACCATTGTATAAAATCTCTTGGCTGCCTTCCTGATCAGGGTCTATTAAAAATACTGAGTAACGGCAATTTGAATCAGAATTAAACATTAAGAGTGACAAGGCAAAGTTAGTTTGGACCTCAAGGCATATTGTGAGTGTTGTATATCACTGCCAGGTCAGACAAACAGGTCAGGTCAGACATAGAGTGAGCTTCATTCTGTTTCAGTCTCCCTCTCTGAACAGTTTCATGAGTACCTGTTTCCTTTTCCTGCCAACTCACCTCAAAGCTTGTAGTCAAAGCAAGTACAGAGCTCCCAGAAGTTTGCACTAATTTGCCTTGAAGGGTGATGCAAGTTTATCTGAAAACAAAGACTTTTTGGAAACATATTTCATAGAATCATAGATCTGTTAAATTTGGGAAAGACCTCCAAGATCATAGAGTCCAACTTTTGTTTTCTAAAAACACTGTCTTTCCTTAAGATGGGATGAGGATATGCCATTAGTTCTCTTGGTCACAGACCTTAAGATATGTATCATTGCTAATTGTGTGTACATAAGACCTTCTGCAATCATATCAGCACCATATTTTTAGCTGCTTTGTTCTCACATAGACAGGAATCTAATTTTAAAAACAGGTGTTCAAATTACAGTATAATTTTTGTGATGATACTTCCATATTATTCTGGATTATAGCAATTAAATTGCAATCCTAGTCCTTCCGCTGGTCACAGTGGTACTACCACTGACATCAACAAAAGTCAGATGAGATCCAAAGGGAATGAGAGCCATTGTTCACCTGAGCATCAAATCTACCAAGAGATATTTTCATACTCATGCTTAACTCGTTTCCTGTAGACAGTTAAACACTAAGTACCTAGACAAAATGGAAAAGTCCCTGGTTCCATTTACTGTTGTGGTTTGAAGGTGAACAGACTGCATTTTAACTGGTGTAAGATCCATCCAGGACCCATTTTTTCTTCACCTGGACTGTTCCACCTCCACAAGCTTAGCACCTTCTACACTACACAGTTCCTTTGAGATGCAGGGACAAGGGACACGTTGTGACAGTGTTCCTAGGCTGAGATGTGGCTGTCTCAGCCTTCCCATTTCTGATTTACAGTGCATCCCCTAGGTCTGCAACCTGACAGCCATGTGTATTTCAGTCTCTAATCACATATTTCTTTCCCTCAGCCATCTTCTTCCCCACATTTCTCCTACCACTGATTTTTCCTGGATGGAGGCTACACATAGCAGTAATGCTAATGTCACCTCAGACTAACCTCAAACCATTCCCCAGAGATCTTGCTTGTTCATTGCCTGTCAAGGTTGACATTACATTAAAATGGTAGGCCTGAATCAGACTGAAGGTTCATCTCTATGACAGGTACATGGCCTCCTACAATTTCTCAGATTTTTTTGAGACACACTGGGATGGTATTCAGGTTCCTAAATATAAGTGGAGGTCACTGATCTTCCACAGGTCCTGTGGCATATCTTCCAACTCCAGGCAGATGTGTCATGTATTTTAAGATATCTATCCCTGGCAATAAATCCCAGAAGTCATGTCATTATATTCAATACTCTTTGATAAATTTCTGGTCTATGTATTAGCCCACTCTTTTTAATTGCACAGTTTAAGCTCTAGCCTCATATAAAGAGGTTCACAAGTTTAAAAAAAAAATGCTTTCGTTGGTTATGAATTTGCTGTTGCAGTTAATGTGAAAATGAAGCAGAGGCCTCTTGCAGCTGTAGGACAAATGCACACAGATATATAGATGCACACACATAGTTAATGCTTGCTTGCCTTAAACCCACACCTAAGCACACTAAAACACCGTCACCATCCTCTGCAAAGCATGTTGTCACACAGCAATGTATTATAAGGCAAGCTAAAACTTAAATAATATCCATAACTGCAAAACACAAATGGTGACTTGAGATATGGCTTCAACAATGGGACACAAAATAAAACATGTGCAACTATTAAAATCTGCAAGAGAAGAAGTAAGGATGTACAGTGGACAGGAAGGGTATCTGATAGAATTCCTGTACAATAAGCAAAACCACTACAAGTCCTGATCTCAAAACCAAAATATCAAGAAGAGAATATCACTCTTTTTGTTTTGGGCATGGGGCAGAAAAACCTAAGACTTCAAGGGTGGAAGAGAAAAAACAGGAAACACAGGTCACTTCTGTTCTGGCTTCCCACATCAGAGAGCTTTGAGAACCATCAGGAACTACAGCCATCAATGCAGACCAAAGCAGCATCAGCTCCACATGTATACTCACAGCTATAGTTCAGGATAAGCTCATAAAAGACAATTTTGTTCTAGATGTGGTGATGATGAAATCTTTTAAATGTCATTCATGATTATAAAGATCTCCATCAATTCCCACTCTTATCTATGTGTTTAAAGAGCTTTTTCCTATGTATCTGTTCAAAATATGGAAGAAAATTTTAGCTTTAAACATCTGTAGCCTTTTTCTAATCATTTTCAGTTTTCCTACAGCCTTTTAAGATGGAGGAAATAGAATTGCTAAAATTTCAACTCACCATGGCTGAAGTAGAGACATAACAACATACATAGCTACTCATTCTGTTCTTTCCTTATTAATTCCTAACAGCTGGCTTGCCATTTCTGCCACTTAGAGTATTTCTTGTGGGCATGGCAGAACAGGCCTTTCTGTGTGGCATTGTGAGGTGTTGGTTAATTGCTGCTGCTGCTTCACAGGGTTTGTTAATCATACTGTATGGGCTTCTCCAACATACAGATGAAGTTAAGATCATATTTACCCAGTGTAGGATTAACACTTTCAGTTGCAAGTAACTTAAAACAGGAATTTTGCCTGACTGACTCACTAGCTCTCAGTTATTCTCCCTGAACCTGACTGTAACGGAGGGAGAAAGAAAAGAGATATCCAGAAAGGAGCATAACTTAGAGTGTTTAGATGACACTACAGAGAAAAAGGAGCTTGGGCTTCTTTAATATCATTCTGGCTGTACATTGGGATACAAATCGTACCATATCTCCTTACAATGCCTTACAATGAAAAAGTAATTCATGTAAGCAAGACTGAGAGGTGTATTTATGTTCCTTTTCACTGCTGGTTTTAATACACAGTTCCTTTTGGGGTTTTCTTGGTTTCTTTTAGTCTCAGTCCTCCACAGACTTCCCAGGACTCAGCACTCTGCTATTGCTTATTTTTTTCTTCCCACTGCTCTGCTTGCTGTAGGAGTTTAATACTGTTAAGTTTCAAATTATTGTTCATTATGGAAAATGTGTTAAGAGAAAAAAAAACAACAAAAAAACACAAAAAAAACCCCAGAAAAAACAACCAGAATGGATCACAAGATCTACAGAATTTGTAGAATACTGTATGCACAACCCATTAATTCCATGGCTGTTCAAGAGATCATTGTGTATTCTTGCCCCTGATAGCTACCATGACATCAACTTACTCTAGGTTTCTTTCTGGTCCTGTGTCTTTGCAGTATTATAGATTCAGAGTTTCAGATATCTAGAATTAGGATTTTTTTCCTATCTTTATGCTTCTGCAGGAAAAAGAAGTATTGGTACCTTGTGCTTAACTTAATTTTAGATATTCAGAAGGTTTATTTAGCAACAGTAATAACAAGGTATATATAGCTATGTCATAACTGTAATCAAACATTAGGAATGCTCAGGAGTGTAGAGATTTTATGGATACACTGATATAAATATAAATAATGAGAGGATACTGTGGAAATTGAGTTTAAACAGCCTGTTTCTCCTAGAGCATAAATTGCTGCTATTCAAGTTGAGTAAAAAAAAGATGTCTATCCCTAATGAAAAAAAATCATCAGTTACTCAGGATCTTATTAGCACAATTTAGGCTTCAATTCTATGAGACACTTCAGGAAGATTTAGATAAAATATCACACAGTTAGTTCCCTTAAATTTTAATATTTGTATAGTATTTGTTTTTCTTCTCTTTATCAGAGATGAAAATCAGTTTATCTGCAATGCTTGAGTGGAGTAGTTTATCACCTTGCTCCCTGAGCCAGACAGCCACTGACATTCTCATTTTAATTTTCCCATAGCTGACAATAATTTTCCACATTTGTCACCTGTGTTGACTTTACTAGCCATGGATCCAATACTTCCACCTTGATACAAGCAGAACTCCTCCAGGTCACCCAAGTAATGGCTGATAAAGAGTCCTACATAACTCCAGGCATAAACATGTTTCTCTTCTATAAATAGTCATATATATTTATATATATATATATATTGTATATATACAAATATATATTATTTTATTGGAAACAGGCATTTTTCTCCTCTCTAAGTACTTCACTAAGAATCAGCCTCCTAGCTACAACAAACCAATTCCCTTTGTCTTCTAGCATTTTTTTCTAGGGGCACAGAGCACCTCTGTGCTGCTGAGAGTACAGTGATGTGTTGGCAGTGTGCATATTTACCTCAGTTCAGCACAGCCAATGTAGCCCAGCTGGGTGCCCTGTGCCTTGAGCAGCCCTGAGCACACAGCAAGAACTTCAGCCATTATCTCGGAGTTTGATCATTTCCTTTCTTTTGGTGCCTGCAAGAAGGCTCTTTGATATGGAAGATCAGTTTTTATTCTGTCAGAATGGGCAAGCCCTGGTGAAAGTTTCCCAGAGAGACTGTGGAGTCTCCATCCTTGGAGGTACTCAGAATATGTTAAGACACATCTCTATATGACCCTACTTTGAGCAGAGGGTTTGGACTAGACAATCTGAAGAAGTACTGCATCAACAAATCTGTAATTCTATTAAATGTCCTACAACAGCCATCCCCAGAAGAGCTACAGCACCGCAGAGTGCACTCTGGAGCAAGGGTTTATATTCCTATCCTTACTCCCAGGAAGGGAAAATATCTGATTGAGCTGGATGGAATACCACAAAACTACACCAGGTGCTGTTGAAGAGTGCTCACTGTCATAACTCAAACTACAGTAATTTTCTGCAGAGAAATGAGATTTTTTCAAATAATTCAAGATCTGATTCTGCCTTAAAGCAACAAGGAAGAAAGTTATTTCCTCCTCTTTTTTTACCATTTAATAGAGTGAGTGGAATCACTTCAGATCAGGTTGTAAACATCTAACATGTCTTAGTCTCACCTCTGTGTTTATCCTGTGTCTTTATCCTTATATCTATGCAAGGCTCTAAGACATAAGGAGCTCTGAATAATGTAATCTTTTCCAGATGACAGAAGAACAGTTTTCTGGTTTTTCTGCTCTCAAGTGCTGCAGTCCTGTTCTGCAGCCTCACACAATATTCATCTCATGTCTGAATAGCACCTCACCCAATCCAAAATTATGTCAGGTCAAAAACTCTGATTTTTGAACCATCTACCCAATGTCTGTTCACAACCTCTTCTCCTCTCCAAACTGGACTTTTTCATATTAACACAGGATCAGGACACTTAGAACCATCTACCAGCACCAACTGCTGTTACCTTAGAGATGTCTTATGATAGCAGCATAAATGTGTCACAACACTGCTGAGACTGCTGCCCTTTAGTCATATCTTTATAGACATGCAGAAGCCACTGACCCCATTTCCATAGCTTTGGCTTTGTCTCAGGCACTCTGTCTATACACAAGAAGGTCATTTCAGTAACGACAATGAAATGTCTTCACACTTCAGTAAGCTGGGAAGATTTGGAGAATCCTATTCTCTCTCTTGCTTCTGCTTTTGTGGTTGGTTGGTGCAGGTGAAGCCAGAGGAACTCCTTCATCACACCTTTAATGGGTAAGCTATTTCCCCTTCATGCTGCTAGGAACTGAGGGACCAAGTGAAGGAAAACTTGCCTGTCTAGCTCACAGATGAACAACACATGCATGTCCCGTGTTTGACTACTTTCAAGCTCTTTATAAAAATAAGTGATAAAACAAAACAAAACAGCTTGCTTGTTTGCCTTAAGATTTAAAACAGGCACAGACAGATTTTCACAAAAAATTATTCATACCATCAATTTTTAAACTGAGATTAATTGACCTTTCAGTACTGTGAACTAATAAGGCTCTCAAAGAGTGGTACAGTTTTAATTAGAAAGGGGAGCTCTCAATGGTTGCTAAGAAACAAGTATATATTTGTAATCATTTTTTTACTCTTGGCAGAAATACCTTGTCATAGATTCAAGAATGTTTCTCTTAGAACAAATCCCCGTCATTTTCAATTAGCAGGCTAAGAATTTAAAATCTAGTTGCTGATTAGTATAACGAGACAGGACGAGGTATGTCTGCTGAAGTAAAGGTAGAGAATCACAGGTAACATCTATATTAAAGGCCTAAACATGGCATGCAGGTCTGGGCATGCTGAATTAGCAGGTGCGTAGCATGGTTTTCATCTAGGTCAACTAACAATCTCACAGGGAAAAACCAGGCATGGTTATGGGGTAGGAGGACCAGGCAACTCTTCCAGCATGCAGCTCAGATGCAATCACCCTCCCTTGGGACATCCAAGATAGCTTTGTTGTGCTGATTGTTGTCTTCTGGACTAGTAATGGTCACCAGCCTGCTTTATCTGCAGATACAGGATAGCCATAGAAGACCAGTGAAACCCGAAAAAATCAAAGAATAGATAATAATCAAAAACCAAATACACTATTGAAAGATAGGACACTTTAACACCCGTGAAATTTTCCCTCAAAAATGACTCAATTTTTTTTTCAAATGATATCTCATATATGATTTCTTTGCAATGCATAAATGCACTTCTTTATTTAAAATATTCCCTAGTCCATTGCAATGTGTGCCTTGGAAAACAACCTGCTAAAATCCTGCACAGCATTTTGTTTATGTAAATTGTTGCCTTTACTGCCATGTGGCCACTTCCCATGGGTGAAGTTAGGAATGTGCTGAAGCACTTACAGAACTTAATGGACTACATAGGAAAATGGGAAATCAACTGCATCCAGAGCACTTCCAAAACATGAAGAATAATAAAACCAGAAAACCCTAGAGATTATTTTTTTTATTTTCTTTGGAAAGGCTTACTAGTAACAACAGAGCAAGATTTTAAAACAAAACATGACATTCATAGTAACATTCTTTTTAAAACAGTGTCTACATGTAAAGAATGACCTTCAGTTTTTATGAAAGATATTTTTACAGGGCCCTGCATAGATTGTTTTTTGAAACAAAGACAAAAAATCTAGAGTTTGAAACTAAACTGAAAATAAGCAAGTTATAAATCACAGAGGAAGGTGGTGCGAGGGAATTACTGGATCATTTGGGAAGCTGGTCTTCAAGAATCATAGGAGTTTGAGAACAGTCTTAAAGACAGTAATTCAGGACCTCACCCTAAATTTAATTTAGATATAAAAATACCAGAGAGAGTACTTCCTTAACTAGAGAGGCTGGGAAAGTTTGTATTTTTAAATTACTGGAATTTCTAAAGGCGACTGAAAAAGTTTTGTTATTGTCTACTGATTGCATCTGGGTTTGCCATATTTACATAATGGATTTATTTTCGTCTCAATGCACAGATTATTTTCAGGAATGGAAGAGAGGTGTTGCTCTCCTCTAAGGCAACAGAAGAACAAGCATAATTAGTTATGCTGAGGTGGATCACAGCTAGGAACAAGGGATTGAATCTCAGCAGAAAGTCTTGTACCAAGGTTAAACACTCTATCAGATCCATCAGGATTTAAATTTTACTTGAATAAGTGTGTCAAGTTGTTTTACTAGGATTTCTTCTAAAGCACAGGATCTAGCTCATCTTGAAGATTCTAATTTGATTCTTTTACATAAATGCCATTGAGGGAGGATCACTGGTGTTGGTCTTTCTTGCTTTCTTCGATTCACAGTAAGCAGGATGCCTTATGTGCTCTGTGGGATCTCCATCTATGATGTTTCCCAAAGGTCATGGGTTTGCTAGTCCAGGAATAATTTCCCATCCCATACTTTCTTTTTCTTAAGTATGTGGGAATAAGACATTGACTCTTCAATATAACAGAAAAAATATGCTTCAGAAGGTAAAATGGAAAGTAAACTATTTCAGATTTGAATTGATTTTTTTTTTTTTTCCTAATATAAGAATACTTAACTTATTGGAACAGCTTTCCCTGGTCTGTTATAAATACCCTTTTACAGTCATCTTTTTGCTTATAATCTTTTAAAACTTCAAAAGGAGAGAACTTAGGGTGGCTGGACTGGCTGTACATGGCAGGCAAAACCAACAGCAGCCACCTACTCTCACTTTATAACATCTCACATTTTTATCTTGTGAAATCACAGATGTCACAAACCCAGCCCAGTCCTAGGGGAAGGTATAAAATATACCTTTTTTTTTTTTTTTTTTTTTTTTTTGCATTCTCTTACCTCTTTCAGTATATTCTTATAAAACCAGGCAATGTTAAGGCATATGTAAGCTATAGCTTTTCTGGTTTTCTGGGGTAGTCAGACTTTCAAAGATAGAAAAATATCCTCACTACCTACATGGAGATTACCATGGCTTGGAAGACCAGTCTGATGCCTGATCTGAAGGGCAGTATCTTCCAGCAGCAGCAGTCACTTCCCAGCTCCAGTACAACCCCAATGTCTTACACTTGGTACTTCTGCATCAAAGTGCAGCTATTCTTTTTTTCTGATATCCTATGCAATTTGTCCTCTTTGAAGATAAATATCAGCAATTATTTCTATAACAACTTCTGAAGATGTTTTGTGGTCAAGTATTGGCCGAAACAAGTATTAAACACCATCTATTGTTATCTCAGACTATGACTCCTCTTTCATCATTAAGAACTTGGAAACAGGTATGTACTCCTTAATTAGCCCTCCTTTATTATCCTACCAGCACACAGATATGGTATTAATCTGAGCAGTGGCAATGACTATTATCAACTACCTCAACTGATAAATCTTTGCTTGTGAAAGAGAAGATTAAGGGAAACATTGCTAAATTTGGAGAAAAACTGCTAGATAACATTTTTGTCCTTTGAGAGTGAAGCTTCTATTAAACACAGTCATTGCTCAGTCATCTCATTATTTCACACTCCTTGTGAAGAACATCTTGACCAGATAAAGGAAATATGAGCCTATTAAAGTCAGGATGTTTACTGATGGGATGCCTAACTCACCTGTGTAGTTAAGACCAGACATTTACTTTTTAGTTTCTAATGTAATCCAGCAAAGCATCCTCAAAACTTTCTGCTAATAGGCAGAATGAGCAGACAGCAGCTTTGCCCTTTACATAAACCTTTCATTTTCCATTTATGCTCTGAACCTTCTCCAATCATTTCTTCTGGCTCCTTCCCATTCCTGTCTCAGTGAAAATCCTCAAAAGAATAATCTTTAACTACTGGCAAACTAGACACTTTTTTAACTAAGTTCTCTTTCCTAGTGACCACTTTTCCTCAGCCACCTTCTTGAGTCATGGGATAGCTGCCACTCAAGGATGCAGGGAGGCCAGGGGTATACAGGGAATAAGTACAGTGTCTGCTCAGATGCAGCAAATCACCCCTAAGCATGCACATCAGAGGGAGACCTGAGAGGAGCAGTGAAAAGCCAGCATCAAGGTTATACTCCAGTTCAAGAGAATGGTGATAATTGCTAGTCTCTCAACACCCAAAGCAGAAGTTAATCAAATATAGCCTTGGTCAGGACAGTGTGCATGTTCCATTCCCAGTCTGAAGGATGCTGGTGGCACACTGAGTAGTCCCTGGAGCAGATCCTGCACCTGCTCCTGCCTCTGGAGCAGGAGCTGTGAGTCTGTCCTTTGTTCCTGTAGTGAGAACATGCTTGTACAAGCTGTGAGGACGTCCTTTTCCCCTCTGCTGAGTGTTGATGAGTCTCACAACCTCATGCAGGAAAGTAAATAGTGTGTGGGCAACTCTTTCTTGCCACAGCTTCTGCTGCACTCCAGAACAGTTGTCTGGCACCTGGAGCTGCTAAAGAGATGCTGTTTCTGGTTATCTTTTTGTTTGTTTGTGTTGCCAAGGAACACCTAACAGCCCAAGTCAGATCTTCACTATTACACATTGAGAGCCAGGTGGGTCTGTGTTGCTCAAAGGAACTTTCTGACCCTAAGAATGAGGACCTTAACCTTCTCTTAGAAAGTCCCTAGACAAATGCAAGACATGCACAATTTTGCCCATGAGGTTTTTTTCTCCAGGATGCCTGTGTTCTGATGACACTCAATAAACAGTTATTGGCAACAAAAGCCTGTAGTGAGAGGTTTGCCATGTCTGCCATGAGAGCCACATCACATTTGCACCACTGCTTACTAGGAGCAGCCATCATCATTCTGCAGAGAATACAACACTAAGGTATTGTTAGGTCACTGTCCTTATGAAGTAAGGTGGTCCATGAAATTCTTTCTTGGCTTTCCAACCCTCTTTTCCAGAGGGTCTGTTCAAAAAATTTCTTGAAAGACATGTTTTTTGCAAGAATCAAAGTACAGCCTTTCCCAAAGACATAGTGTACAGCTTTTATATGAATGTCAGTGGCTCAGGTCACCATAAAAAAGGTTACAGTAAATCATGCTCTGATGTTGGTATTCAACCTACTAAGTACCTCAGATGTCAGATTAAAAATTTAAAAACTCTGCTAGATTAATATTGCAGTTTTCTTAAAGCCGAAGCGTACTGAAAGTAATACTGAAACACAGGGAATTTTTCAAAATGCATCTTATTTCTTATTGCATTTTATTACACCCTTTTCAGCTTTGTGGAATTTACTGTCAATACTAATGCAGAGTTTTGTCTTTTTTGTACAGCTCTGTCATGGTTCAGGAATAACACTCTCCAATTCGGTGTCCCTGCCAAGACTCTCACCAACCAGATGTCACTCGCTCACTCCCTCCCCCTTTCCTTCCCCTTGCTCCTGGGATGGGGTTGAGATTTGGAGGCAGGAGAGTGAAAATTACTGCTGAGATAAGAACAATTTGCTGGAAACATCAGTGAGATAAGAAAAGGAACAGTAAAAGCAGCAATACTAATAACAAAAGGTGTAAGACAGAGAAACTATTTATGTGGAAATAAAACAATATTCTTCACCTCCCAGCCTCACAAGATTTCTCCAAAGAAGACACCTTTCCTCAGCCCTGGCAAGTGATGAGTTATCGAATAACAGCAGGGTCTGGCCATGTTTCCTTCCCAGTCATCGTAAAAATCCAACCCTGTCCTGACCAAAACCAGGACATGCTCACTAAATATGCTGACAAAAATGTTATTAACCAGCACAACAGGAGAAAAAAACAGGTACAACAAGCAATACTTTAAAAAATGATTGTCATCTTCTCTCTCCTAACCAATCTTTTCCATGTCCTTACCAACCCAGCAGCAAATTCAGCAGAGAGGGTGAAGTAGACAGGGATAGGCAGGTATTAAGATCTGTGTAAGCCATCTAGAAAACTCCTGTAAAATACCATGACTATAGATATTATTTTGTTGTTTTAGCAGTAGCTGAGTGGGAAAGTCATTTCCTAGCAATCAATGAACACAATTTTGCCATAACAATCAATCATTGTCCCAGAATCCATTATTTAGGAGGGGAAGTGTTTACAAGAAAAATCCTGTAAGTGGTTTGGAAGCTAAAGTGAGAAAAGGAGTTGCCAAGGGCCATCTTCTCAATGGATATGTATTATCCACTTAGGAAGCCCGTGGCTCAGCATCACCTTATACCTTATAGCTATTTTAACTGTATCCCTCATGCAAGTTGCTCAGGACCTTATACTCTTTCTACCTGAAGTCCCTCTGCTCACATGCTCCACACCCACATTTGCCTTTTCCACAATTTATTTTTATTCATACCTTACTCATTCTGTTACAGGGAGATTTTTTTTCTTTTCCTTTCACTATTTCTTTCAGCTGCTAGGTTCCCATTTTTGGTTTGTAATGATTTCATTACCTCAGCCCAGCTCTCCTATTCTAACCCTGCTCACCATACACTTTTTTCTGTGTGACAGTCCAGATTCCATGTACTTCCAACAGCCCTGTGACAGATTTGCTACTGAATTCTAGCAAGATTTGAGGCATTGCATTTCCACTGACTTCATGCTCCAGCTGCACCTGTGTAGAAGGGCACAAAATCATGACATATTTGATGATGATAAAGGGAGCATGTAGTGCTTATTATTAGTGTTAAGCTTCTTTCTTCCTTTCTTTGTTTTCTGTAGTTCATATAGGAATTCTTTAGTTTTATGATATTTCAGTCTGTTTGCCTACCTGTGGTATTACTGAGCCCACTTCAGCCATTCACAATTGCAGGGCAAGCTGAGGTCACTCATAGAACAGCTACACAGAAGTTAAAAATCACACAAGAAAAAACACAGAAGTCAATGAAATGAAAACCTGGGTAAAACCTTGATAACTAGTGCATCATGACACAGAAAATGGAAAAATATAAACCATATCTTTTCTTAATTTCTTGTTGCACATGCGTGTCTCATCAAGAATTTCAAATACGGTCTATTACCATCTGAGCTGAATGGAAAGAAAACTTAGCTTTCAAAGGCTCTTCTTAATTTAGGACTAAGAACAAAGGGCTCACGTTGATACACATAGAAAAACTCACACTCCAAAACATTCTGGCTACGTCCACGCTTCTTTCTGGAAGACAGTCATAAATTCAGATTGTTCCTCACTTTCTCATGGGTTGGACCCACACCAAAAACCATGCTAGTGACTAAACCACTGCCTGCCAGTCTTTTATCTACATTTTTTACTGACCTAGTCTAAGGAACCAGCTCTCTTCCTGGCTCTGTTTTGTAGTCCTGCAAATTCAGAAGCAAGCTGCTCCAGAGCTGACTGCTCCATTAAAATGCCTGTGGTTCTAGTGGGGATGAGCTCTCCACATCTCAGTTCTCTAGCTGTATAATGGCAAGTTTTGGGAGGAATGGATTAGAAGTGGAAGACTGGAGAGGAGGACTGTAAATCACTTGAGAGATGTTTCAGCTAGGAGTAACTCTTGATAAGCTGTGTGAACAGCTGGCCAGTCATGGACCAGGTTTAGTGGTGCCTGTGTCTCCACCTGAGTACTTCTGTCCATGTGATGCTTTGGGGATCCCCTGCTTCACAAAGCAATGAAAATAAATTTATTTATTATATCATTAATGTATATTTAAATTTATTTATTATATAATTAAACTGCAAGTTTGTGGTTGTCCCAGGTATCTGCCTCTGTTGACTCACACATCAACTACTACTCTAGTATTGGACATTAAAAAGATAATAGAAAACCTTTGAAATATGAGATGTCCCTTTTTCTATGGGATGGGGGCTGGGGGGTGGGGCAGGGAAGGTGAATTTCTTTCTTCTGCACTTCAAATTCTGTTTCTAAATGAGCCATGAACACATCAGGGTTAAAGATTCCCATCTGGAACACCTCTGAGTATAAGAATATTTTAGGCATAAGCCAGTGAATAAATCTGTATCACATTTTTTTCTTTTTGCTTTTTGTCCTACTTATTTCAATTCCTATTTATGAGTATCTTATTTTCCACCTGAGACTCGAAAAAGCCATTTCCACTATGAAATGCAGATAGGAGGTGACACTCAACCTTGTGTTACCTCTAGTTTTCATTTGCAGATACTGACCATCTGCCCAAACAGGCTGGAGTTAGAATGGAGAATGAAAACTTGCAAATTAAAGTCATCCCAATGTCAAAATGTAATCAAATTTTGAAGAGTCAGGAATATTATAAAGCACTGACAATTTTTTTAGAGATATTGTACTCATCAGACTGGTCTTTTACAAAGCAGTGTGCTGCCTGGATGAACACATCTCTGATGTTCACTCCCTCCGCCAACCAGTTTCCACACTTGGCAAGCAATAAGCCATGTCAGATGGAACTTTTAGTAACTGAGGCTTTTTCTCATAGCATGTAATTCCAGAATGCCCAAAGGTTTTCTATTTAAAAAAAATAAAAAAGTAACAAAACTGAGAAAAATAGTTTTTCAAAATTAAAAAAAAAAAAAAACATAAAAAAATTGCAGTACCTGAGGAAGAGAAGTCAAACATTTTACCACTTTTTCCCCCACGGTCTGTGCCCTCACAGGTGGGTGATCTCCTCCTACACTTGGTTGCTGCTAGTTAAGTGCATCTGGCAGCAAACTCTAATCAGCCCCCATGGTACTAAGAAATTCTCTGTGATCACATTTGTATCATGGTTTCTTACTCTCCATTTTTGTCTGTGTTTTGGTTGTGTCTACATCGGCTCCACCCTGTTCCCTCTTCCCTGCTCATTTCACATTCTCTGAAATCTGTTCAGCCTCAACAGCTCCCTCAGGCATGACAAAATCACCGCTCCAAAAGTTCTCCTCTTGGCCCAGACACCTAAAGGAAGATGTACATTTTTGGGAGGAAAGAAACAAGATCAATCTGTTATGGACACATGGCTGTTTTACCTTCCCTGAACAGTGAGCAGCTGTGCCTGTTCCCTCTGCACCCACACTGGTGCTACAAATAAATATCACAGGATGTCACAGAACTCTCTGAGTTGGAAGGAACCCACAGGGACCTTTGAGTCCAGCTCTTAAGTGAATGCCCCATATGGGGATTGGACCCACAACCTTGCTGATACTAGCACCAACTGAGCTAAAAAGTATCAGTAACCAACCCAGAAACTGGCTGATGGGATGGTTTTCACAGGAGTTTCTTCAGAGAACATGTTTTCTCCTAGTCCAGAACATTTCTTTGGTGTGCTGAAGTTTTGAGATCCTCATCTGCCTAATTCCCTAAGAAAAGAAGGGGCTCTCTTCAGCCCTGACACATGCTCAGAGCTGCCCTTTGATACTACTCCAGCCCTTGCCTAAGGTTTCCTTCCATCCTGCCTCCAAACTGCCCACTAAGCTGTCTGCTGTGGGGACTGGCAGCCACAAGACCTCACTACACAGCAGAAGGGAAGAAATTCCTCCAAAGGACAATTTACAGAAGGAAAATGACTTGCACACACAAATTACCAGTTGGAGGATATTTTCTCTCTCCGTTGACTATGTGAGGAGCCTGGGGAGATCAGACTTCTGAGACAAATACTGCATTTAGGTGCTTAAAGTTCGGTAATATAATTCACAGGATTGCTAAGCATATACAACTTTCTAGGTTTGCAACAGATAAGAGATGTAACTACATTTTGATGCCTGTGATAAAATGCTGGAGGTAGAGGGAGGCCCTAATCAATCATCAAGTACATCTATCACCAAAACTGGATTTTCATTTAATCAGCAAATTTTATTACATTTTCCAGTTTTCTTTTAGCAACCCATATAAGCCCTTCTACTGATAAAGGAACTAGAGCAGACAGTCGTTTTGTGTCTGCTGCAGACCAGCAGGACAATTTCTGGAGCTGTGTATAGAATCACAAAAAATTATTTGCATATGTCTGTACAAGAAGCCAGATTGTCCTGAGGACCTTGGGGAAAGCCTTTACAGAGACTGAAGGGACAGACAGCTACCAAATGTTCCTGATCCAGTGCTTAATTGGTGCCGTCATAGAGCACCAAACACAGAGCTGAGCATTAAAATCTCCTCAGGAAAAGATGGAAATGGAGTTCTACACCCAAATGAAAATTCTATCAGTCACATCAAACACCCTTCTCCTTCTCAGCTCTGGGAAGGCTTCAGCTGCCTGTAAAAACCTGCTGCTCCTTTCCTGTATCAAGCTGCAGCCCAGCATAGCAGTGCCCAAAGCGCTGTGTCCCAGACCAGTGGCACTCTGGAACAAAGGAGCCAGTTCAGCTCTTTAAACTTATTCCCACTTGACAGGAGTGGAAGGCAGAAGGAAAAGGCTCTGACAGCTCCCAGTCAAGTACAAACCATAAAAGAATTTCCTTGCATACTTAGCTCTTCATAGGTTAGCTAATAAAGATGGTGAGCACTGTGTTGTCAGTAAAAACGATGATTTTCAGCTACCCGAAGCAGAAAAAATACATGTGTTTCTGCTCAGCCACAGAAGTCTTTAACACGATGATGGCTTGTTTTCGCCTTTTTCTTTTCACACCTCAGTGCTATAATTCCTCAAGGACCTTATGACAATCGAGGTGTGTTTTGCAGTGACTAGAGTCATTGCATAATTGTGAACAAAATGACACATATTTCTTTTATCTCATTATCTTAATCTGAGTATACCAAATGAGTCACAGAGACAAGAATACATGCTAACATCTGAGAAAAAAAAGATAATTTTAGATATGATAAAAAAGAAATGGATGACTCTAAGTATTATATAACATGGACCTTTATATCCTCCTGTGTCCCAGATACAGGTACAGACCTGAAATACCACAAATTTCCCAGCAACAAACCAGGTTGAAGAACCTGCCACCCTCTGTCCAAGACATGCAGCCCCACAAAAAAATAAAGATATCAGGGAAGCTTAGTATACATGCTGGCTCTCAGTGAAATAAACAGCTGGCAGGAGGGAGCAAACAGCAAACTCACTGAATACTTCATTACCCATTTCAATTCTTTTGTTCCCTGAGGGAGTTAGTAGAGCAAAAGCACTTTTACACTCTCTAATCCACTCCTCAAACTTATAATCACTTTGAGATAGCAAAGGCAATTTGCAGGGAGCTCATGGTAACTCGCATTTCCCAGTGATTTTATGCACTTGGCCGCTGTACTTCTGGTGAAGGCAGGAAACCTACATGGATTTATATAGCACAAGATCTGCCTCCACTAGTGACCTGTCTCCAAGGATGGTATCAGTCATCAGGAACCACACACTTGAGAAGGCCTCATTAGACAATTGAAACCAAACAACTACTGCTAAACAGAAAGAAAAGAGGGCGAGCTTCTTCTCCTTGCATAA
Source organism: Cyanistes caeruleus (assembly GCF_971803275.1). Lineage (NCBI taxonomy): Eukaryota > Metazoa > Chordata > Aves > Passeriformes > Paridae > Cyanistes > Cyanistes caeruleus. Next base: position 80,785,174 of record NC_141703.1, read on the forward strand.
GTGGAGGAGGGAAGGGTAACTTCTCTAAAACCTGTACCTCAGCCCCAAGCAAAGGGCTTTGGTTCCTTTCAGTCTATCCCCTGTGGTTCCCTTGAGTCGTCCTCTGTGCCAGCCCATGGCATCTCTTGTTCTGCAAAGTTGCTGTAAGCATTTTGACACCTCAACTAACAAGCGCAACCTGCGAGCAGAATAACTCTGATGCACTGCTACTATATTCAGTAGCATTCTCCAGTCATCAGCCACCCAGGGGATAGGAATGTGCAGAGGATGGTCCTGTCCCTCCCCTTCTCATCCCTGAAGGGTGAGGTTAAACTGGAGAGGTTAAAACCACAGCTGTACTGTGTCCCAGAGGAAAACAAGCATTCACTGCTCTTCTCCAACCAGTCCTTCTTCAGCCTGGGGGATATTCAGCTGGCAGGAGATGGTATTCATGATTCTCTACAACAAGCAAACAGGAATCCCCAGATGCACCTGGTTCCAACAGTGTGTCTGCTCTTACAAGAGGGAATCCAATTCTCAAAAGGCTGTGCCAGAAGTAGAGACACTGGCTGGGTAGGAATGAGCCTCACGGGCAGAAGGCAAGCAGAGAACAAAGACACGTGGGAGTGGATTCATGGGCTTCTCCCAAGAAGATCTTGTGAGAAAAGGAAAAATAACAATATTGATAAGGAAGAGAAACAAATAATACTAACAGAAAGGAATGTGGTAAATGTGAGAAAGATGCTGTACAAACATTGAAACTGTGGGTGGGGTGTCATGAGTCCAGAGAAAAATACACAAGAGGTTCGGTGGGAGGGTGGGGATTCAGAGTCTCCTGAGGACATCTGCAAGCCAAGCTTAGCAGATGGGAATGCCCATTAGGACTGAGAGAGAAACAGCAATGCTATGTCTCTCCTGATCATGAAATAAGGGGGGAAAGGACCCAAACTACAACATTTTGAAGGTCAGAATGAAGACATGTGGGCTGACTGTGCAGCAGAGAAGTAAATATTTGTGATAAACCAAATGTTTGAGGACAGGATTATTCCATTTAAAACGGAACTCTATTCCCTGACTTTGGGTTTCATCAAGATAAGCCTTCTGATGAGGTATAGATGCTCCTCTTTCCTGGTTTTACTGCCAACTTTTTTGCCTTACTTTAAATAAAAAGGAAATGCAACCACTGAAATTTTATGGACCCTCCAGGGGATGCCCTTGTGAGAACAGAATTTACTGCAAGCATCCTTAGCTTCCACAAGACAGAAATACTTATTAGATCAGTATGGATGAGAGAATTTTCAAATCTAACACCAGGGTATAAAAATTTTGTGCATAAAAAAGGCAAATGGGTTTTTGCTCTGGAGAGAAACATTCATAAATCAGTGGATGGTATAATGCAGGGTGTAATGTAAAGCAAGAGGCTCAAGAAAAAAGAGAAATTAAGATAATCATTTCAGAAAATTGAAATAGAAGTAGTAATTTTGATTATCAAGTTTAAAATCCAATAACTCGTTTAGCATAAAAAGTGGGGGTGGTATGGGGAGGGGAGAATTTTTAAGACTCAGAGAGGCCACTGGTTTTCAGGAGAAGTGACAGCTGTTTTGAATACCCAGCAGAAACCAAGTGGGAGAATAGAAAGTTCAGCTTCACTCCTGGAAATCTGCTTGTTTGATATTAATACAAAATATAAAGAAATGTCATAGAGACTGTTTTTCTGCAAAATCCTATTATTCCATATAATTTAAAAACAAATCAAATGGTCTTTAAGATGTTTGTTTAGAGCTGACATTTTAAACTAGGATTTATTATTTATATGGTTCCTCAGACAGTTTGTCCTTTAGCTATACTTGAGGGATATGGCTTCAAAACATAAGTCCTGGTTAAACAGGATTACTGTGGAAAAGAAAGAGATAAGGCAGGAGACAATTCAGGCGTGTTGCTTCAAGAACAATTCTTGGTCATGGTAGAGCTTGAAAACAATGAGCCTTTAAAACATCAACAAGCAGGAGCTCCATGCCTTTTGCTACTAACCATCTTTTACATCCATACCAGTGCCTTTAACCAGCATTGAAGAAATTTATCAGTTTTCAAGTCCTGTAAGTTACTAGCCACTTGTAATGCCATATGAAAAATCAAGCCATAATTTAATACTTACTGTAAGTCAGGAAAATCCTGTGTTTTTCAAGGTGGATTTCATCTTTCTATTCAAATTTTGTAGAATTACCACATTTCCTCAGAAAAACAAGCACAATGGATTTTCTCCAATTTGCTTTTAGATGAGCAAGCTGCTGGATTTAATTTCCAGTCAGTCACTCCTAAGACTTTACATTGAAGGCAGGGTTATATTTAAATCAGTGGAACTGCTGTTTGAAGAAGGATTAGAGGAGAAGGTTGTACATTGGGTTAATTTAAGGGATTCTTCTTTCAGGGAGACGAATTGCTTGACTCCATGAATATCAGTGTTAATTTTTTCAAACCATTTTTAAAATTAGTGAATTGGTTCAGGCCAGTTAAACAATGTGCATACCTGGCATATGTGATTGTAAGCAATATTTTATCCACCCAGCCAGATCATGGGACCATAAAGGAAAGGAGTTGGAAATTCAGGTCATTTAGGTCTTAAAAAGAAAAGTCTCCTTAGCTTCTTTTTGTAGAAATCATTATTTTGGCTAATTAGCCACCAAGTTTTTCCTGGTCTATTGAAATGCCATTGCTTCAGACCACGTTTTCCATCCTTGAGGGCAGCCCATGGCTGATAGAAGTAGATCTCTGAGGTATCATTGCTTGAACACAGGAAGGAAGGACTTTGCAGAAACAAGACAAGAGCACACATTCATTAATATGATGAAGGCCAGGACTAGTGGCATCACATACTCCTTTTACACACAGGCTACAGATTTGTTCCACAGATTCATCACTTCCCATAATTATGTCCTTTTAAATGCTGTTGATGTGATTTGCATTAGGACAAGGCTCACATATAGTTATTTACTGCATTTCACTTGTGGATCATTAATAAAAAAGAGTGGCATCTCTGCTGCTTGCAATTGAGCACAGCATAAGGAAAAAAAAAAAGGAATAATTCCATGAAAATTTGTCTTTTAGTAACTTTTTTGCAAAGTATTAATCTTCATTTGGAGCAGTGAGATCAATATTCAAAAAACCATGCACTCGAAGAATGAATTCATTCCAGGACTTCATAATCTGCTCTAATATATTCCCAAAGGGAAAAAAAGTGCCCGAAACAGATTATTCTTTCTGGTTTTTCCAAGGATGTAGAACAAATTCTTTACAAGTACCAAACCATTTAGCACTGTGATACCACTCTTGTCCTATGAGGTGTTTGTGGCTGGTCTATTTCCACCATGAAGGTCATGCATTGCTTTGTTCTGAGATCCACAGGGATCACTTCAAATGGTGGAATAAAAGAACATACATTCATAATTAATGCTGTTACAGGGATATAATTGTGCTAAGCTTCAGACAGATTCCCCCCTCCTAAGGCATGGTTGAGTACCCTGCTTTGTCAAGCTCTTGAAAATACCAATAAAGGTTCTGGTTTTCAGGCATCAGTGGTCACTTAGGTTTTTAAAAATGATCTTTGCAAATTTGTTGAGATCTTTGCAAATTTTGTGTTGCGACTCAGCCACGCCACTGTCAGGCCCTGGGAAACAGTTCTGCAACAGGAACCAGGGCCTCACTCCAGCTCTTAGGCCAGCCAGGAGAGCTATGGGAGCTGTGAGCTTTCTGCTGCTCAACACAGTATTCGGCATGTGTCTCCCTCTTGTAGCCATCTTCAGTCCACAGAGCGAAGACTGCTTACTCTGAAAACTGATTCTGGGGTCCTGAGTCCTCATTTCAGAGTGAGCACCCATATCCAAGGTTTACACTTTAAGACTGAACACCTGGCTTTGGCCTGGACTCACTGTTCCTTCCCTGTTTTCCATGGTGTACTGACTGCCTAGACTTTGATCATTCATCTTTCCCACAGCCACCAATTTAAAAGCAGCATTGATTTTTCTGACATCAAGCCCTGACTTGTATTTCTTACAATACCTGACTGCCATCCTCACCCTGGAGTCCAGCCTGGCACTAGCCACTGTTGTGTGGGATTTCCCATGTCTGTGATGTGTCCCCAGTGGCTGCAGCTACAGAACATCCTAAATTGCTCTGGCTGTTAAGGATTTTGTTTACTTACAGCATGACAAGGTACAGTGCAAGCAAACTCTTGGGTATTTAAATATTAAGAACAAGAGCCCAGGCATGAGTATTCTGACAGCTTTTCTGACTAATGATAGCATTAGTCTTTTGCTCAGTGATTCTGCTCTTTCAACCACCAGCACTTTTCCTTTTGATTTGTTTTAAAGAACATTCAGTCTGAGAAAAAGCAAATGCCAATGTTCCCTGAGTGCTCCCTAGTGTGTCCCCGTGGGCCAACGTTATCAACACTTTAACCAACCCATGAAAGTGGTGTTACCCTCAGTCCTCCTTTCCATGACTTAGTAATAGGCAAGTCTTTCTTTCAAACTAGTCTTTCCTCTATTATTAAAGTGTTTTGTTATTGTGAGCACATCCAGAAGTAGAGAAGTTGAGTCTGCCTTGGCTGTGTCTGCAAAGTAGAAGTGTGTGCCTGAGATTGTCATATGCACCTTCCCTGTATTCTGATAAACAGATTCTTCCAAGTCTGGATATCTACCTAAGGATTAAAACTCTGGAACTTAAACTGTACTCATGTCTACTCTACAGCATCTAACACTAAGAGAGATGAAGATTGCCTGAAGCCTGTCCAAAAAATTAACAAAGTGATGGCACATCCCTCACAAGCAGTAAACCTCACTTTTGAAAATACATTAACTCACCTCCATAAACATAACAGTTGTGAGTTAATGGTCACTGTCTAAAGACCTCCATGCTCCTTGTTGCCAGAAGCCTCTGAGAATGTTAATATGGTTCACATAGATCATGCATTTAACGAATGGCAATACATGTTATGGCTAATTGAGACCACAGGTGCAAGGGATTTTCCTATAAACTCCACAGCAAAGGTGCAGAGGGCACCTTCAGGACATTGTCTGAACTGAGTCTACCATTAGCCTGTGCAGACAGGCATATGGAACAAGACTTCTGGTCCAAGATGGGAAGAGCAGCGACTGCCAGCTGTGGTCATTTGTTTCAGAGATCTGTCTGACACCTGAAGGTTTGCCAACAAAATTTAGCCTTCTGTGAACAACTCTTCCATGACTGCAGAGAATCTGCCTCCTCCTTTTGCTAAGGTGGGTGAATGCATTTCTTTTGGAGCATATTCACAACTTGATCAAAGATGCTGGAAAACTGAGGAATGATAGGAAACAAAACTATATAAAACACCTCTGAGGTATGGGGTTTGCCATTTTAATATCTGTGAAATCTGTTATCTGTGCAGAATGAGTGTAAAAGACAACAGATGCAGGTTTTGAACAAAGTATGAGTGCATATCCATCAGAAAGGGGGAAGAAAGATGAGATGGGGGGAAATATCTTTCACAAAGAGTGTTTACATGCTTAAATCTCCTGTTGAAAGCCATTCCAAACCCCTTACATCACTTGCTTCCTTCTGGACTGAAAAGAATATGCATTCACTACAGATGTCCTACTTCATCATTTAAAAGTATTTCTTATCTTTAACTTTAGAAGATTGATTCTATTCATCAGAATAGAGGAGAGTGTAAAAGCTAGAAGGGGAACTACTGGAAAGCTGGGAATATTTATTACAGCCTTTTGGGGCTCAGGGTATCTGAGTCTTAATGTTTTGACACATTCAACACTAAGCAAATTTTTTATCATCATCACTTAGCTCTGATACATAAATACAGGCATCTATTAATTATACTGGCAGATAATACATACATATATAAAGATGCCTACTTAGCTTCCACTTAAGAGAAAATGCCTTATACTCATCAGGGCTGCCCCAAGGGCATGAGTGACTTGTCCTTGTGAAGATATGCTTGGCCCCATAATTAAAGTCCTGAGCAGAAAGCATCCACCTTTCTCATGAGACAGCTGCTTCTGACAGGCATCAAAAGGTACCTTTCCTTAGCCTTGGGATATAGGAGCCAGAACAAGTCAAGAATTAAAACACTGTAATGAGAGTGGATTTTCACTGCTTATAATTTCTTGCATAGTAAATATAGATGTTACTTGATATGCAGCAGCCAGAGCTCAGATTGTGTCATAAGACAGAATTTAAAATGGCAGCACAGTAGGAAACACCCTCCTTTCCAAGCCCAGGAGCCCAGTACATCAGGAGCAAACAGGGACGTACTTGAATCACAACTTGATGCCTAGCTGAAAAATAGTGTCTTAGAACTGAGAGGGGATCCAGTAGAATTCCCTAAGATGCACTGGGCAACCAAAATCACCTTCACATGTATGAAGTTGTCTGTTTATTTTCTTTCTGACCATCTACTAGCTACAGCTTTTCCAAAAGTAAGAAATCTGACCCATCTCATGGCCCAAAACTGAAGTCCTGGACTGCATCCCCTGATTATTGCTACCACAGTGAAGAAGTTAGACTAGTGCAATGAGCTGACCCACAGTAGCTCAATGCTTCCTGTGTCCTGGCTAGTGCCATGTACTCTGCCCAAAACTGGACTGCAGGGAGCCACCTGGCATTTTCCCATGGAAGGCACTGACGTGGAAGGTGAGACATAGTAACCACTTATCTAACGGGGGGCTGAACCTATTTCTGAGCCTGGAAAGCAGCAAATCGGATCCCTCAGTGATTTAAACCAGCACGTGTTGACCGGCTTCACTGGAGCTTAGCCATATCCTGGTTGTACCCTTTTCTTTCTATGAAGACTCTTCTAAGACTTCCTAGAGGCAATTCCTGTTTTAAGCAGATAATTATTTCATTTTGGGAAAAACCTTTGAAGTCCCACACCCTCCCCCCACTCCAAAAAAGAGAAAACAGCAGTGAAATTAAACTTATCCATGCCTAACTGTTCTTGTGGTTAATGTAGTCCCATTATTAATTTTTAATGTAATTTCTCAAGAATCAGAATTGAAATTCAGGTTCTGGATCTCAGAGTAACATATTCTGCTAGTCTGGTTACCATTATTTTCCCCTGAGCAACTACTTTTCAGAGTATTGTATTCACAGCTTGTTCATATTCTGTTCTTAACGTGATTTGCAAAGGGATATAACATAAAATGTGTAAGGACCAAGTGTGTTTTTCAAGTGTTCACAAATGAGTTTTGAGAGAGAATTCTTTCTGCAAGAGTCTACAATACTCTGGGTGTAAGATTACAAAAAAATCTAACAGGTGAGTCCAGCTCATCTATTCTGCTGCATACTGAGTTTATTCTTTATGGGAAATAGAACTTTTGAATTTGTGGTACAACTTGGAATAGACTTTTCAAAGTCAAATACTACCTCTCTTTACATTCTTAGTATCAGAAGAGATGATAAGCAGCAATGATATTAATAATAAATATTCTCAAAATTGAGATGCAGAACCTGAGTGCAGAATCAGATACAGCTTGCCTCAATACACATATCTGTGGAAATCTAATCAAGACTGATCTTATATTCAGAGCCTGTGTGTCTCAGGTGGACTGGAGGCAGGAAAATGGCAACAAGATGTCACTTCTTGTAATCCTGGGCAAGGATAAGAGAATGAATGATTAAAGTTCCTTTGCTCAACAAGGAACCAAAGAAAATGTCAAAAAAAGCAATGCAGAAGACATCTTTGAAAAGAAAGCAAATTATAACTGTCCCTGAAGCCACCATTGTTTTGTGTACAGCATAAAATATTTAGATGCTGAAGAATTAAAAACTGAATTTTGACGGGAGTTCATTGTTGACTCACTTGCCCTAAGAAATTCATCCTCATATTCTCCACAAGTACTTGCCTACAACCAGGACAATGCTTGCTGTAGACATCATCTCTTTGTATCCATCATTTATACAGCCATGAAATAGGAGCTGCATCTGTGCCTCCCTGACTCTACATCACAGAATAGAGAACACCGTGAGAATCCCAACATGGGACTTCTGGAAGTTCACTGAAGCTTTGAGGAGATATAAAGAGAAAAAAAAGAGAGAGAAAGAGTGATGATTTTTTTACAGTACTGAAGATGCCCAGAAGGACATTTTCACTCTATACACCTCTGATTATACTTCCCCCTTTGATCAATGTCAGAGAATAATAACTGAACATAGGAGGAGATTTTGCAACCCATAGTGATTTAGTAACTTTTCTTCAGATTTTGCCTTCTCCAGAAATGATCACTGCTCTGTTTTGCTCTGAACTCTGTTTGGCACCCAAGCAATCACTCACATTTCCTTGGTTCAGGCAGACTAGCCACAAGCAAAGCAGCACAACCCTGTCCAACAGCCAATGGGGCACTCAGCCAAATTTACCACCTCCCCTTTCTTTCTGCATACTTCATGTTCTAATACATCATGTTATATCTATTTGTCACATGCCACAAACAATTTCTGCACGGATGGGCGGATCCACATGTGTGTTTATACACTCACACTTTTCCCCACCTGTCTCTTTCCATCCTGTACAACAATTGCCATTCAGACCAGTGGCCTGAAAAGCACATTCTTGGTGTTGGAGACTAATTAGTGTATTTGTCATTATGACCAAGTCCAGCTCAGTTTGGAGGAATTAGAGGCTTCTGTCAACTGCTACCAGCCTTCAGTATTTGATGTGGCCAGCAGTATTTATCAGTCCCCACCTCAGCACAGGTTTCCTATAATAGCTGACAGCTTCTTTCACTAGTTGTCACTCACAAGTTTGCTGAACCTGCCCCAGGCCTGCCTCATTACTTTTATTTTCAAAGAAAAACATCTCATACAAAGTGCAAGCAAAGCCATCTCACCCTGCAGAAGGTATCAGCTTTCGGCAGCCATTTGTTATGTACACAATAAGGCAAATGCCCTTCCATGGTCTCCCACACCACCTTTCACTGACAGAAGATTCTCATCGCCCCCCAAACCTGCTCAGGCTGAATTCCTCCAAAATCCTCTGTGGTTAGACATTCTGGGGCTCTGTTGTGTGAGTGACAAATGCCATCATTTCGCTGCTGCTTTGCTCTCCTCCCAGCTTCCTGCCTCTAGGCTTACACTGAGCTTTCTGTCATGGACACAGTACCAGCTGGAGTGCCACATTTGAAAATGCAGGGGGCACTCTCAGGGTCTATTTGGATTTTCTTTCTATTGAATTTGACATCTTTGACCAATAATAATAAATATCTCCAAGTGGACTGTAAGTAAAGAAATGATACACACCAACAATTTTATTAAAACATCTGGAACTTTGCCAGACTCAGGAAGATCCACAGTACTTGGCAGTAGACTGAAATATATAACTGCAACCAGGGAAATATTGTAAGTTTACTATCCTCAAAATTTTACTGTCCTGGAAAATTGTTATTGTACAGAACACATGCCAAGTTAATATTGTAATGGATTTTATGGTTTGGAACAGCAGTTAGCTAGTGCTTTTAGCCAGAGGGCTATATCCTCAGATGGTGTAAAATAAGTCAATGTGGAGGAAATCACAGATTTATCAGGAACAGACTTTTAAATGTGGTACAGCTGGCCTGAGAACAAACCTGTGGTTGCAAACCTTCTCTTACAAAAATTGATTCTGTGATTTTGTCTGATTGTGAACATAGGAAATGTATAGATTGTAATAAATTTAGAGGAAGAGACATGTGTAAAGTCTTGAAGACAGATGTATTAAATCTAATAAAGCAGTCCAAGAACTTTATTCTAATAATAGAGGACAATTATTCATTGCTGATGCACATGGGACTATTGTGCTTATGGTTATGATCACCTGAACCACAGAAACACCTCTGTTCCTCCTACTTGCTTCTTGCAGAGGTGTTGGAATAGGTAAGAACACAGCTGAAGTGGAGACAGAAGAGCAGACACCAACCTTTTGCAGAATAGTTTCACCTTGTGTTGCTCAAGTTCTTTTCTTTGCAGTTCTGTAGTTTGTCTTCCACTTGCAGGTCTGTTACCTGTCACCAAACCTGCTCCATTCTTTTAACCTTTCTCCTGCTGTTGTTTTCAGGCTTTTATTCACGTAGTGTTGTACCTGCAAACTCTGACATTATTCTTATCTCTGATTTCTCATGGGAAGAAACTGTCACCAGAGTAACAATGACTCCTTCCTTCCCCTTCCCCACCTTTTTTTTTTTTTTTTTTTTTTATAGCTTGAAGTTAACATTAAAGGAAAAGCATAAATTAGTCCATAACATAATGACTAACAGAGACTTGAACCTCCAGTTGGACTTATATACCCAAACTCATTGTGAAACACTTGGGGTCATGCAGAGCAAACTGTTTTATAAGCAGGAGTATCCAGAAGGGAGTTTGAATGGGACACAATGAAGGCATATAGTCACTATAGAAAAACTTGGTAGAAAATTATCATCAGCAGCATCACTTGGAGAGGATCACCAGAAGATGCCTTCATTGGAGATCCTGCTGCACCTCTTTTTGGCCATCCAAGGGTGAAAGTTTTTGCTTTCCCTGTTCTCTTTCTTCCCCTTCTTTGCATTTTTCCCAGTAATTTTAGAGTGGGTGTGTACTATCAGCTACAGACTCCATGAATAAAACCTTAAACATTTAAGTCTGTCTCAGCATCTTTTGTGTGATCCTTTGTATCTCAACATCATATGACCAACCTTACCTCTTGCCTAGGGCTGAAAAAACTTCCTTTTGTGCCATGCCTGACACTGACTTAGCATGTAACTTTTTGCAAGTTATTCCAGCCTAGGTGCTGTCTCCCACAGCAGTGATGTGACTGTAGCAACTAAGCCAGGAGTTCTGTCCCATCTCATCAGCGGAGAAACTCACAGTGCAACCCAGCCACAGCCTGTGGGCTTCAGTCTCTCTGCACAAACTTCTCTGTCTTGGCATGTATAATCTCTCCCCTGCATTATTCTACAGCTTTATCTAATACAAAGCAATATGAAAACCTTTCTCAGTTAAAGCTTAAAGTAGCTCTTTGTAGGAGTCCATGCTTTATTTCTTCCATATCTCAGTCCCTCAGCTGCAACACACCCCGTACTGTGGACTCCATATCCCACAGCACAAAAGCCTTTTTCAGAGGCTTACGTGTAATTATGGCACAAATTGCATCAATGAAGTGAGTGATGGCATGTCTGGACACTACAGCTATGTCTGTATTTCTAAGTTAAAGAGTTGCAAGGAAGGCTCAGTGGTGGAAGCTAATTAATTGTCCGCACTGTAAATTTGCACTATTAAAATTTTCCAGTGCAGTTTGGGCCATGTCAGATGGTTTTGGCCCTTTCTAAAAGACTCTCTGGAAGAGCTTGAGAGCTAGAATGGGCCAGGGAGAGTCACAACAGGCAGTTCATATACAGCTTCTATTTTGGAGGGTCAGGGAGTATAATAACATGTTTTGGAGCAGTTCTGTAACTGCTGGTCCCACTGTTACTGGGTGAAAACAACCCTGGAGAATTAAATGACAGTATGTAGTCCAATTAGTTGTGCTTATGCAACACATTTAATCCCCGAAGATGCCATTCCCCATTCCAAAGGGTAAAATCACTTTCAGAAAGATCATTAATGCATAAAAAAATCTACCCCGTATTATTACTTTAAAGTGTCAAAGTTTCCCTGCTTACAGTTTCAGAATCTATATTTAGTCTCTTTAGCAGATGTTGTTTAAGGTCTCATTGTTTTTAACCACCTGTAGCCATTGCACACTGGACCCTGAAAGAGCTCAACACTTATGAAAAAGAGGACATTTTAGTCAGCTCCTGAATAATGGAGCTGAAGTAGAAGAGACCAATTCCATTCAATTTTCTAAACATGATAATGAATAAAAATTCTTCTGTGCAATTAAAAAATTAAATTAAAATTCTGACCGAGTTTGAAGGCACACTTAACTGCTGTGCATTCAGAATGGATGCTCATCCACTAAGGTTGCTTGGATTTTTGCATGGAAATACAAAAATGAAACATTGCATTCTCCTTATTGAAGGAACAATGAAGTCATGAAAATAAGCAAAAATGTTATAAAATCAATTCTTCCTGCTGGCTTTGGAATAATCTGAAATAACTGGAAGCAATATGCTTGTATGACCTTTCAGTACCATGCAAGGCTGATTAAATGAGTTCATCAAACAGCAAGACAGTATCATAAAATGGTTTAATGGCTGGAAAAGATCTCTAAGATGATCAAGTCCAACCATTAATCCAGCACTGTCAGATCCACCGCTAAACCGTGTCTATAAGCACCTACCTGCACATCCTTTAAATATCTCCAGGGATGGTAACTCCACCACTTTCCTTGGACATCCTATTCCAGTGCTTGACAGTTCTTGCAGGAAAAAAAAAATTCTGGATATCCAATTGACACCTCATCTGGCACTACTTGAAACCTTTTTCTCTTGTCTATTTTTCGTTACTTGGGATAAGAGACCTCCCCTCATCTCAACACCTCTTCCTTTCAAGTAGCTGTCGAGAGCAATAGCAAATCATCACAGACCCAAGAGAAATTTTCCTATATAAGCTTGAAAACTTCAAAATGAAAACGACTGCAAAGAAATTAAAGGAATCAGACAGAAAGTTTAGCTTTCAGAGGAACCAGAGATTTCAAGATGCCAGAAAAGATTCATGCAAGAAACACTGAACAGAAAATCAGTGCAGAAAACTTTCAAAGACTGTTCAGCAGTTTGCATTCTGGGGCAGCTGAAAACATCCAAAACCACAAATAACCATGTGGGTTAGCTATGTGCTATGGACTTGATTGTGAATTGAGCTTCCTATTTTTTCTGTATTTATTTGCTCAGACTCTGTATAGCATCATAACCATTTATAGCTCCCAACAATTACCTTTAGTTGTGTTTAGTATAATGGAGAATGTGCATGTCATATTCAGCTTTCAATTTTGTAGCTAGGCACCAGGAATCATGTAATCTGTGAATGGACCAGCAAAGGAAATACATAAATATATACATATATAATATAAACAACGTCATTTTTTTCTACTGTCTCTGCTTTACTGTTCTCCAAGAGATTCTGGGCTACAAAATAGTACCTTTCTCTTCAAGCAGCCTGATTTTAAGGTGCTGTGAGGGAGAGTCAGGCTTTATACAGCAAATGTAAGAGACTCCTGTGGGCACAGTGAAAGAACAGGGTTTTCACAAGATATGTGAAGGAGGAAGATGTTTAGTGCAAAACACTTGGTCAGTTCTCATCTGAAAGGATGAAGAGCATTTTAATAAATGTTTAGCAATAGCCTTTGTCCTTCTCTTGTAGATATTAAAGTGAAAACCCAGGCTCAACAAATATATTCCAAGGAGTATCAGAAGATAAAGAACACTAGTTTTATGTTTAAGGATTTTTTTGGGGAAGGGGGTTCCTTTGGGGTCACTGTAGGGGTTTTTCAAAGTCAATCTCAGTAACAATTTTTAACAGAATATATACAATTATTCTTAATGTTTAGTCTTTGTGGACTAAAGATTTAATTCTGTACAAGTTTCTATTGCAGCTGCCATTAAAAAAATCTCAGATTAGATACATTTTTTACTACATTTCTTGCCTTCTCACTTTAGAACAAAATTTTATACTTAACTGAATCTCATCTGTGATAATATTAGAATCATAATTTGCTATCAGGGACATTCAATAGTACTAGATTTGTGATTGAGCCTTATTTTTCTAGTTAATGTTCAACCTAAATCCTAATGACATCCTAAAATGTATCTTAGTTCTGGTTTATATTGGGCATCCTTGGTTTATAGGCTCGATCTTCTTGACCTTTCAGTAGTACCCTGTGAGACTGACTCCATTTAGCTGAATGTTATTACACTGTGTTATCAGGCCCTGTGCATACCCATGCCTTTTTGAAACACCTTGCAATGACAGTTGACTTCTTTTCTTGTTCACTGATATATTAGACTTATGAAGCTCCACAGTGGTACATTTAACCATTGGGTTTTCTTCCATTTTACTTCACAGAGTTGAGCATTAACAGAGAAGGATTGAGGGCAAAGAATTGAATGCACTGTACCAACACATTGACAGGAAAAGTCATCCATCAGTACAGGGTCTGTTTCCTCTATTTAATTTGATGAAACATGCACTGCTGTCAGTTCTGCAGCCTTTCTGTGAGCAGGATTCCTCTGATCAACAGATGTGGATACTGAGCTATTGCAAGATTATACCAGCCAAATAAAAATGTGCTTGGTCCCTAAACTGTGTGTTTATTCTACAACAGACAAGTTATTCTTTCTCTGCAGCAAACAGCTACTCACAGGCTCGATTTCCCTTTAATTATACATTTCTACCGTTTTCCAGGATCTTGGAGCACTTTTTTGGTATATTTTCTCTTTTAAAAGATCTTTACTATTTCTCCCAGTGCTCATAACTTGATAATTTTCATCTGAGCTAGGAAAAAAATTTTACTAAGCCTCTGTTTGAAGCATGGCTGGGCAGGGCACGTCACTGAACTTCAAGGGAGCGGCAGGAGTGAGTTGCTCCACCCTTTGTAACAACAGTCAGACCCTCTGCTTGGTGTCCTGAACTTGCACTCTGAGATCTGCTTGTAGAGGTACTGAGCCTTAGTTCAAGTCATCTCTACTTACTCCCATGAAGATACATAAAAATTCTGCAGAGAGGAAAGCTCTAAAAATTCAAATATGTTATTTTGTCAAAAGTATGTCTGTTAAATGGTTTAGCCTGAGAGAAAATTTCAACTAAAGAGAAGTTTCTTGTAGTAGAGCTGAATAACGTAAGTGCTATTATTTTTCAGGCTATAAAATTTCACTCTAAAAACTTCAGCTATACTAAAAAGGCACGGGATTCATTGCCTTCTATAATACAATACCTGAATTTAATGAAATTAAGAACTCAAGATATTTTTGTGTTTGGCCCAGTTTTAGTTTTCTAGATTGTGAATAGAGCCTTAAATAGCCTGAAATAGCCTTAAAGACTTACAAAGACAGAGGAAGCAGAAGCAGTTTCTCCATACTAACCTTCCAAAAGACTGAAATGGTAGAGATGGGAAAAGAATGAAGAGAAAGGGAATGATTCCTGTTGTTTCAAGACTAGCTGAGCAAACAGGGACTCTTGGCTACTACAGCTGGCTATGAGGAGCAATTACTGAGCCAGGTGATTATTTCTAGGGAAGAGCCCTGGCTCCATTCAGTCACCCTCAGAAACAGCTAACATCTGGCAGACACTCATATCCTAACAGCAGGGGGGCTTCCCTCCCTCCCTCCTTTCATTGCTCTCACAGAAAAGTCAGTCAGGGCTGGCTGAAGTATGCTCTGGAGCATGTCTCCACCCCTGGGTGCAGTGCTGAATGCAGCAGGATGAGCTGAAGGAATTCAGGAACTGGCTCATTTGTGTATGGGAGGGACAGTGTCACCACCCCCCCTGGGTTTGGGAAACAACCAGGACTTCTGGAGTGGTGATGATGGTTTCACTCTGTTCTATGGTGTGCAAGGAAGAAGGCTTCAATGCTTCTTTTGTCATGAGCATCCTCCTACCTCAGAAAGAAAACAGTGTGGTAGGAATCTTCCTACTTCCCTTTCCTGTGTCAGTGTTCAAACGAAAGATCAAAGAGCACTTCTTAAAAAACAAATAATGTCTATCTTGTATTCTTATTGTGCCAGGAAAAGGGACGCAGTCTGTGTCTAATGGAGTCTGATTTATTTAGCCCCCAAACCTCTGTTTACATAAGGAATCAATGTTGTTCAGTCCCACTGACATTCATTGGTTCCACTGTGGTCTCAGTAGATCTCAAGATTTTGGATAATAGCTTTGGTGTCTCACCAATAAGCAGTGCTCATGTGAAGCCAAGCGACACCACATCAATATCTATGTTGACAGATAGATTCAATCTATAAAGCCTTTTTTTTTTCTCTGATAAAATGTACTATACCCACTTGGGAATGATGTACAACCTCATATGAATTTTTTCCAGATATGGGCAGATCTTTCATTATACAAGGAAGGACCCCATCAGTTGCAAAGTGCTGGTGCTATTCCCAGAACTATGAATACTGTCCTTTGCATCACAGGGTTATGCTCCAGTACCCACCCATAAATGGATGCTGAAACAGTCTTATTTTCATTACTTCAAATATACCTCAGTTTGCTTGTAAATCAGACCTCAATGAAGAGATACAATGTCAACAAGCAGTTTGGCAACCATTAAGAACACCCAGGAGGAACAAAATTTGTTGTTGAAGCTTCAATAAATCCCACAAATCTGCAACAGCCTGAACTAAACCCTTTCCCTGTATTTAATTTGATTCTCTTCAGCTATCAAACACAGATCCTTCAATAATTATTGTTAGATCATCCAAGCAAGCCTTCTGTAAATCCTGCTCTATTAAGTTTACCTGATTGTATCTGCTCTTGGAATGAGTACCTTGTATTTAACAAAAGGGTTGTTCATGTTTGGCTAAACCATGCTTCCTGGGAGGACAGTGAAAGATATATCAAGTGCTGGTTAATCTGACATCACTGAAAGACTGATTTTTTTTTTTTTTTTTTTTTTTTTTGTCACTTGAATTATCTTGCTTCCATTTCTGATGTTTATATTTTTCTTTTCCTCCTGAAGAGCTCTTTTGGTGCCTGTTGTCTTCTTCCCATGGAGGCCCACTGTAACAAAGTCACCCTTCAGCCTTTCTTTTCAGATAGATTGGACTGTGCTATCCACTCACCCTGGAGTATTTTCCTCAGTAATTTCACAGATTCACAGGCTGGTTCAGATGGGAAGACATCCTTGGAGACCCTCTGCTCAGAACAGGGTCACCCAGAGAAAGCTGCTCAGAACTGTGTCTAAACAGGTTTGGAATAAATATCAAATAATAATACAAAAAAATAATTATTCAAGATGCATGGATCTATGTTCATCATTCCAGTCAGAGGGTGGAATGGTAAAACAGAGTTGGTTGAAAGGGATCTGCAGTGCTCTATTTGCCCACACCCAATGTAAATGCAGCACCCAAGTGGAATCATATTGCTCCAATCAGGTTTTGAAAATTTCTAGAAACATCTCCATAAGTTCACTGGGGTGCTGCTGCAAAGCTCCAGCACCTTTGTGGTGAAGAGTTTACTTCTTGTGTCCAGGTGTAATTTACCTGGTTTCATGCCTCCCTGGTGCTTGCTGTCTATGCATTGGGCACTGCTATGTTCAAATACTCCATCACCCATGAAATTTTTAAGTCCACTATAGACATATGCATTCCTGCTTTTTTAAAGAAAAGAAAAATATTTAAAAGGTAGTTTGATTTATGTGTTCATCCAAGCTAGCCATAATCACCTAGGAGACAAATAAATAGAGTTTCCACACTTGGACACTCTAGACTAAAAACCACAGACCTCACACCAAAGTGTTAGACAAGAGCTTCATAAATAACAGTAAAATGTGACTTTTTTTAAAATCTAATCAGCTTTTAACCAGGAGACTGAATCTTTCCAACACAATATGCAGGCCACGTGGAATAAAACTTCAGATCAAAAATTCATTTTGATACAGAACTAGAATTCTGGAGGAATAGTCTAAGAACAAATAGAATATAGAATTTTAGATCAAAATTGATTAAGTGTTTTGGTTTCACCCTCTTTTGCCATTCTTGACTCCATTATGGGTTTTGGGCATTGCAGTAAGAGCCTGTCCTGATGAGGTTGTTACCTACAGCTGCAGAGTGGTGTTGAACCTGTATGTCCACATCTTTTCTTCTGTTAGCTCCTCCCTTCCACCTGAACACCTCCACCCAGGTCGCATCCATCTCCTCAGGTAAGGTCCAGTGGCTACAGTCCCACAGAATGTCCTTCACAAAATCTATCCAGGTGCAGCTGCTGAGCCAGCACACACCCAGAGGCAGGGAGCTGACAAGTCCTCAAAGTTTCCAGGTATGGAAGACCATGAGGCAGAAGAAGATTCGGGGATGTATAAAATGTCCAAAAGATTTATAGGTGTACCGTCCTAGAATCTGTTACATTTAAGGTCCCTATAATGGATTTGGGAGGGATATTTACAAAAGTATTTTCCCTACCATCATCATTTAGGGAGCAAAGTATTAAACACTTTCCTACAGCACACAAATCACTGTGCTTGGGGAATTTCAGTATCTGGCATCTGTTAGGAACATGAAACATACACTGAGTAAGGAACCTGATCCCTGGATAGCTCGTTTGGTAAGGCTTTACTCATTTCCTCCTGCTACGGCACTGAGATGGCAACCTCACTACTCAGCTACCCAAAGCAAGCTTTTAACCCTTAGCCCTGAGGCTGGCATGTAGGTATTGAATTTGCTGCTCAGCTGGCTCTGTAATAGTTCAGCCTCATTGTGGAGTGTACTGTGCCAGGTTATCTCTGAGCACTGTGCTTATGCTCAGAGAACAATCTCATTAATAATGTCATATTATTCAGAAGTCACTCTTGTGCATCATGTCATTCACTGTGTGTTTTGGCAGTGGGAAAATAGCCTGTCTGAAGATGCATTCATTCTTGAAATGGATAAGAATGTATAATTCTAGCACACCTCATTCCAGACATGCAGAAGTAACCATTGAATCTTGATTGTTTAAACAGAAAAGTACAGAATTGAAAGAAATGTAGAATCATAGAATGGTTGGCTTGGAAGAGACCTGAAAAATCATCCAGTTCCACCCCCCCCTGCCATGGGCAGGGACACCTTCCACTAGAGCAGGGTTCTCAAAGCCCCATCCAGCCCAGCCTTGAACGTTTCCAGGGATGGGGCATCCACAGCTTCTCTGGGAAACTTATTCCAGTGCCTCATCACTCTCACAGTAAATAATTTCTTTCTGGTATCCAATCTAAACCTACTCTCTTTCAGTTTCTATGTGTGTTTTTGCATGCACACCATATGTAAATAGTCTTGCTTTGGAAGAAATCCTGTTCATCTGAATTGCTGCACTTACCCATTAGCCACTCCAGCTCACAGCTGAGCAATATGCCCTGGAAAAGCAATTACTCAGTCCTTACAGGTTGTATGCACCCCTTTTAAAAAGAATGGCCTTTAAAATTGGGGCAAAATGTTCCCAGAACCGACTTGGATGCAGCAGCACAGTTATATGCATATTCAACTTCAAAACTGCACACTGTAGCACAGCTACTTATTAACTGTACCTCTGCAGAGATACCAGCAAGCCACCAATGCACTTCTCTCTGGGTAATTTAGCTATGTAAGACACATCCATACTCTATTAAACAAATCAAGAAAGTATATTGAGAAATCTCATATGGATAAACAGATGCCAGAGCCTGAACTGCAGCAGCTTTACTGCGAAACATCTTGGAGGCGATCTCTGTTTAGGCAGTGACTTATATCTCCCGAGCATGTTGGAAGTATAAAACAAAATGAACTAATTTATTTCAGGGAAGTAAAGTAACTCTGTTTCTCAGCAGTAAGCCACGGGGCCACACTAACTCATTTTCTTGCAGACATATGTACATGCTATTAAACTGCAAATCTTTGAGAGTTAGAAGAATATAAATATACCTCCATGAAATAAAAGCAATAAAATATATGTTGAAAAGGAAATCTCCAAGGTGCACCATCAGTAATAGATACTAAATAAAACAGCATTTTGGAATTAACATGAAATAATAATAACAATAACAAAAATCCAAACAATGCCACTATAAATAAAACAAAGACAAAATTTGGACCAAGAGAATAATCACCAGGTAAGAAGCAAATTATTGTGTTCCTGTAGAAATTATTGCTGTAGATGGCAAAGCTTCATATTGCTGAAGACCTGGCTTTAGAAGAAAAAAAGTGTTGTCTGGCTTTTCTCATTCCAAGGCTGACAATCTCGTGGAAAACACTCTGATGAGATTTCCTGTGGAGGTGGGTGGAGGGAGTAAGGTAAACAATCAAAGGATGAAGTGTTATCCCACAGCACACAGCTGGACATTGCGAGCTAAGGAAAGCTGACAAGCATTGGATCATACAAATTATATCCCAGAGATCTGCAGGAAGCCACAAGAGACAACAGAAAGCCTTAGAAGGAGTCTTTTTTACATAATGTTTTGCATGGAGGAGGAAGAATTAACAGAGCCAAGTATAATTAATTGGGATTATGGTAAAAGTTCTCGTGGAAGGTTGAAAAAGCAGCTACACATAGAGAGGGAGGAACAAGTGCCATGGTAAAGAGGTTACCTCAAACTTGCTTGTGTTTCTTAGCTCTTAAGCTGAGTGAGGCATTCATGCCTTGAGTTTCTTGGGCATCAGTGGCCTGAAGTAGAGACTGCATAGTTATAAATACAAAGCTGCCATTACCCAAATGAGGGTCCCTGCTGAAGCTGTGCTTTCCAGTTCTCTGGTCAGCAGCACACAGATGGGTGCTCAGCAGGCAGGGGTACAGAAGCAACACATCTGTGAGGGTGAAGTGACAAGCAGTTGCAACCTCAAACTTCAGGTGCTGCTCTGTCTGGAAACAAAATCATCTAGAACAAGGTTTGCAGGAGATCCTGAGGTAGACCACCATAGGCTGGAGGAAGAGACAGACTCCCCTCTTTTGGCAAGCCCATGCATCGTGTCAAGATGTCAGATGCCAGCCTGAAGAAGAGGAGGCTCCAGGAAGACCTTCTAGCAGCCTTCCAGAACCTAAAGATGTCTACAAATTAGTTAAAGATGCACTTTTTGCAAGGATGTGAAGTGATAGGACAAGGGAGAATGGTTTCACACAGAAAGAGGGTAGGTTTATATCAGATTAGGAATAAATTCTTAACTGTGAAGATGCTAAGGCACTGGCACTGGATTTGCCTTATTATTATCCACAAGTTGGGGATGCCCCATCTCATAGAAGTGTTCAAGGCAAGTCTGGATGGGGCTTGGAGCAACATGGTCTAGTGGAAGGTGTCCCTGCCCATGGGAGGGAATTGGTACTAAATGATCTATAAGGTCCCTTCCAAAACAACCCATTCTATTTTGGGTTCTAAGACATAAGGGGTAAATAACAGGGTTTTGACAGAAGACAGTTTTTGGCAAGCTGGAAAAGAGGACAGAATTAAGAATGTCCTTAAGCACACCATCAGGGTCTGCAATGATGTTGAGAGGCAGCCAAGCCCTCATTGAGATGAGGCATAGATGCCTGGGGAATAATGCACTGTTGATAACACCAATATTCCTAGAGTCCAATACAGGAACTGTCCTTTGTGATTTACATGGGAAAAGAGTGCTCAATATTTGGCATAAATTGAGCCCTCAAGGAATTATTGCTCTGGTCTCTGCATGTCCTCTGGCTGCCCCCAGCATGACGCACAGCAAATCTGACAGAGCAACGGAGACAAATGTTGATGACTGTGAGGATAAATACCCTATGCCACGTGTGGACACTGCAAGACTTCCCAGACTATGCAACCCAGTCCAGACCCAGCTAATTTAAGAATTTATTCATCATTCATTGCTCTGCCTGAAATGATTTTGTGAGCAAAAAAAGGACATAATTTTTAAACACAACAATTACATTTGTTTGGGAGAGGTTTTTTACTTTTCCATTTCTTCCTTATTTTTAGCTAAATGTGCATCTAGTTTTGTCTGAGCAATGTCCAAATCTCTTCTAATGAAACTTGCTTAATGCAGGTCACAAGCCATATTTCAGCACTGTCTGTAATCAGAATTCAAGCTCAGTGCATGCTGAAGGGCAGCCAGCATAGAAATGGTCTTAATATTTTCATTTTAAATTGAATTAAGAGTGCATAGACCTTACTTTATCAGAACAGCTACTATTTTCTCCTGAGAAAACATCATATACAATATTTTTGTAAGGCTTGAGATCTATTTTGCTCAGCCCTAGGAAGGTAAGTGAAAACAGTTGGTCTGAAACAAAAGAAAACATCTACAGGATCTTGGAAAACTCTGGTGTTTATGCCCCTGGGCTCCCATCTTCTAACACATACATGTGCCTTGTCAATCATAGTGGACTGGATGCCAAATTTTACAGGGCAAGGCCAGTTTTGCACAGGAAACATTTAGGTTTAAATACCTAAAATTTTCACAAAGGGCAGAACAAGCAATAAGCACTCCTAAAAGATCTGCTTAACTGATACTCTGTCTGCTGCTCTTAAAATCCAGCTGGTTTATTCTAATTGTCCTCAGAATACCAAAAAGCACTCAGCAGCCATCCATTCTGCTCAGGCCAGCAGCAGTGAAACCCCAGCTCCCTTCAAATATCATTTTTCATCTTGTTTATAATTCTGCCAAGTTCCCGAAGAATTAAGGTCTTAGCTTTGCCATGATTGTAAAGAGATAGGGAAGCACATGGGCAGCAAGGAGTCCATATCTGTTTGCATCAAAAGTTTGTGTGTGGGCACAGAATACCAAGAGGCTCCTTCAATCATCCATCCAGTCATTTGGATGTGAGAAATGAACTCTGTCCATGCTGCAAGGGCAGAGAAGGAGAATTTCATAGCAGCAACCATCTCTACTGACTTTCTTCCACTAATGTGACACTGGAATAAATTTCTTTGGTGAGTGAATTCAATGAATCTAACTAGCAGGGATGCTAAAAATACTTTGGGATATATATTTCATACACACTCACACATATGTATACACATATATAGATAAATGTAAATGTATATATATATATAAAAAATGAATGTCATTTGGATTTTGAATTTTTGAGGAGAAATTGTTAAGCAACCATCAAGTGCCTGGAGCCACAGAAGAATGGGTTACAATTAATAATAGGTTGTTCTCCATTATGTCAAAACTCCTCTAAACTGTTTCTTACCAGACACTACAGCAGATCATTAAGGGACTTCTTATCTGTGAAATCTCCCTTCACACACAGCAGCCTGAGAGAAACAGAATAATAATTTTGTTGGTTCTTCCAACTCCTTCTGTCATTTTAGACTGTATTTATCAAAAGGGAACAGTGTTCCTGCCAAAGGTAATATTAACATAAGTTAACATGGATTCCTGCAATTAAATCTCCCTGAGAAATAGGGTTTTCTCCAGTGGCTTAAATCCAAAACACAGACATCTGAAAGAAAATCTGACTGCAAAGAAAGGTGACAAACCACTTGGTTTCCTTTCTCTGAGGAGGGAAAACAGCATTAAATAATTAAGAAATCGGTCCGTCCTAAGAGAATGGTAAAAGACAAAAATATAAATACTTCTCAGTGATGATACACTGTAGGGAGGGAGGGGTTTCTGTCTACTGAGGGAAAGGGCAGGTTGCTCATGGATCTTCAGGTGAGGCTAAGGCTCACCAACAGAGAGCCAACCTACACCAGCTTCCTAGAACACATATTTTTTTATTTGGGAAGAAGACAATTGGGATTCCATCTCCCAGCCAAGACAGTTGTTTTCACTTGTATTAAAATCAAATTATAAAACAAAGCCCTATCCAAAACCACAAAACTCTCCTGGTTTTGTGTTACAATTGGATGAAGCCTCCACTCAGCTTTACATGGTTTCCACACAAAAATATTAATTATACACAGGTTGGCAATAGGAAAAACATATTCCCCATTCAGGGTTAAAAGTGAATGCAAGTTGCATGTTTATGGGCTTCTTCATAAAGCTCTTCCACAGCTGTATCTGTTTTAGAAATAGAACCAGTCAAATTAGCTGTTCAATAATACCCAGCAGTTCTTCTGTATTTTTCCACCAATTCATCTTTTTATTTCTTTCATAAAAATTGACTCTTTGTTTGGGAGGTTTTTGTCAATATCTTGTTTGAGCACTTGTACAGTAAAATCCCAGACTCCTTCCAAATGGCCAATGTGATTATTGATTATTTTTTGCATGTCAGTAACTACAAAGTCATAGAGTATTGTCTCCACTCTCTGAGTGGCAATGGAAGTACCAGAAGCTAAAAGACACTAGGCTATGAACACTTTTCTGGGCTTACTTTCTGGATTAATTGTTCATGCAATAATACACAAAACTTTCATGACTTTTTTCAACTATACAAAGCGATTTATCAGATATTCACAAACACAATTTATTTTTAAAGCCAATCTTGGTATCATTATTTGGAAGATACTAAACTATTCTTTCTACTATCAAATTAATCCTACACACAATTGCATTTTTTCCTTAAGCCTTAAAAAATATTGTGCTGTATCCTCTGACAGTTACAGTATTATAAAATTTCTTTTGAAGTTTTCATTATGTTCCTTCAAACCATAATTGTAAATAGAGTAAATGAGGGAACAGGGGGATAGCACTTTTTAGCCAAAAATAGCAGGAACGGGGGAATAGTAGGAGATTCAGCAAGTTGGCCTAAAAACCAGGAAACTACACTGCATTCAAGTTCAATAATGTAAGGACCTGCTACACAGGGCTGAGGTTTGAGGTGAGCACCTTGGTGCTGCATTAGCCTTGAGCTCACTCATGCATTGCTCTCTCTGAGTGACAAGCAAGAAAACAGCTCCTACTCAAAGGGGACCAGCCAAAAGGCCACATGGATGCCTCCAGATCTCACAATGAACTGCCAGAGCAAGGATCTTCCTGCTCGGTTCAGATGAGATACCAGACCTTGAGATCCTTTAATTGCAGGCCATCTGGGAAATGTATCAGTGTCAAGGAGAGAAACCAGCATTTACTGACAATATGTGGAGACTCAAGTGGGAGAGCACCTTCTTAGAGCTCCCAGCCCCACAGCCAACATTTTTCCTTTCTTTACAAGGAATTGGTATAAGTTAGTCTCCAGGTACAAGAACGAAAGGAGTGGCCCAAATTAAGCTACAGATGAAGGACAGTCCAAGTAACCCAAAATGCCTTGCTCACTCACAACCAATGAGACAGGGAAGGGATTAAACCTAAAAAAAACCAAAACCAAACATACAAATAAATAATAGGTCCTTTAACAGGCCCTTTCTTTACTGTAATAACAACGCAACACCGCTTGCTGAGCCATTATTTGATTTGCTCTCCATATAGCCACAACTATTTAACAACCCAGGTTGTCACACTGCAAATTTGACAGATGCAGTGGAGTGTTCATAGGCCTCTTTGCACAGGGTTGATTAAATGCTCAAGGAATTAATAATGACTGAGAAAACTACCATAATCATCCAGGGCAGCAACAGCAGTGGAAATGACATTTATTTAACATGCTCCCCACACAACTATTTGATGGGAAAGTTAAAACATTCCCCTATGATTTTTTTTTCCCCCAAAAATGCTTCTCCAAGGTCTAAGATCCTATACAAGACTCTGATAACCTCAAAGGTCAGCACAACAGGTCTGTGAAATAAACAGAGAGGGGAACTTCTCTCTCAGTCATATTCTATCCATAGTGTTGTCTGTGGAGTCTGCTACAAGAGAAGAACTCCACCGGAGAGAGATCAGTGCTCTGGAGCACCAAGGAAAGGTGGCTCCTGGCAGGAACAGCTCCCATCAGTAAAGCATTGTAAATGCCCCCGTGGTGAGATGAAGGATCACCAAGCCAGCAGAGTAGCCATAGCCATCAATGAGGCAAGAACCAAGTCAGAGAAAAGGGCTAGGTGAGAGACCAGCAGCTCAAGGCAGAGGTGGGTGAAAAAGGGCACCCACCAGCGGGTAGTACTCTCACACATGTTGTGGGGTGCACACAGAGGGCACAGCAGAGCAGTTGTTCATAATGGGCTATGGGTAATTATCTTCATTCACCAGCACATTTGGAACCATATTTCTCAAACAGTAACCTCGTGAATGGTAACGAGACCCCAGGGTTTTTACCACACCACTTATCTGTTATTAGAGCACAATACTAATGTGTCTGTGGGAAGCTGAATATTAACCGAGGGGCTGGAAAAAAAGGGCATTCAAATGCCAAGAAAAATTAATTTTATAAAAGCACAAAACACTGATGAATCAAGCAAACACCAGCACACTAACAGAGACAAGACAGGCAGGTCAGCTGCAGCAGGCATCCACCCTTCAAACACTGTCTGGATCTAGGGATCCAAATTAAACTCCTGCTCCCTAGGGTCCTCTCTGTCCGAGTCCTCCCACTCACATGATGCAATGGCATGGCCAGACATGCTGTGCTGCCATGGCTTAAGAGATTACAGCCCCAGCATGTCTCTGGCTTCTTGCCCCCACCTTTACCTCCCACTACATTTGATGCCAGTTATTATCCTTCTATAACCCCTAGCAAAAACTGTGCTCGTATCCAGGTTTGTA
The DNA here is from genome assembly GCF_971803275.1 of Cyanistes caeruleus. NCBI lineage: Eukaryota > Metazoa > Chordata > Aves > Passeriformes > Paridae > Cyanistes > Cyanistes caeruleus. The sequence continues at coordinate 80,811,300 of NC_141703.1, forward strand.
TCTAAGACTTTTTAGTGCATTTTGCTTGTTCAGGTCTTTCAAGAGGATATTTTGGCAGCCTGAATCTTGGAAAAACTACATCAGCACTACTTAGGAGGAGGTGAGGAGGACTGGTCATCAGGGTAGTGGGCTAAGAACTTCTACACCAGCTGAGCTATGGCCATACATAAACATACACATAAAAACAGGGAAACTCTACTTACAGCATCAGCCAAGAGACATGACATTGCACTTTTTTTCAAAATTTAGGCCAAATTCTGGCCAACCAGGGACATGGATTATTTCTCTGTTACTGTATTGGACAACCCAGAATGTCAACACACTTCTTCATCCATTCCTCCCAACAAAAGGAAGGCATGGAATCTGGGGGGTTCTGAGTGGACCTACAAGCAGTGAGATATCTTGCACAGAGATCCAGGTGAAAGAGGCAGTTTTAAGATGTATAAGATGTATACCTGTGGTATACACAGGTAGTAATTGTGACATGGAGACTGTGCAGTACAGAAGATGATCTCTATAGCCACAAGTGTCCATCACTGATGAAATCACCCACAGAAGATTCCCGGTGGAAAGCACATGTCAAAGTCAGGACAGTGTGACAGTGCTGTCAAAGCTGCTGATACACAAGGCCTGGCAGCCCTTGAGCTACAGCTCTTGTCCCACTCCACTCCAGCACTTGAAAAATAAATCCAGAAGCAGAACTATCTATGAGCAGAGGGCATACATCAGAAATTATTTTTTGGGATCTACCATGCTGATCCTGGGGGAGAGGAATCTGTGTCTGTGCCAGCCTGCAGGGAGGACTAATATCACCCAGAAATCAGAACAAATGTGCTGGCAGAACCCAAGCAGAACATAAACCTGCTGCAATGCACCACATGGCCAGGACTGCTGCAGGGAGCTGAGGAGCTCAACACAGATTTCTGTGAGCACTAATATATCATATAACCCAGAGAGGGTCCTGAGAAGGCTCTATTTTTCACAGTATCAAAGTATCAAACATATTTTAACTGCATGTTAAAGAGGACTTGATGTCTGTTTGAAGAATGGTATCTTCAGTGACTAAAATGTTACTACTCTTTATCCAAACACACACATACACACAAATGCTGGCATCTGCTGAAGATTGGTGAAGAGTTGATCCAAAACTCAAAATGTCAAAATGAAAATATCCTCAGATCATCAGCAACTTTGGTTTTATCATGATGGGAAGTGCCTTTTCTTGCACATTAAAGCTAGGAGGACACATGACACTGAGAGATCTGGGACCATGAGGGCTACTTAAAAGGCCTAGATCCCCTCTTTAGAAACTGTGAGAAAAATTCAATCATCAATCCTGAAAACAAGGCTGGTAAGTTTGTCTTCTCTATGCCAAAGGAATTTAATTTAAAATGAACAGCTTAAAAATGTAATTGAGCACTCTCACTTTCCTTGCCAGTTTCTACCCCGTGCAGCAGTTACAGCTTCAGTATTTGACTGATCTCAGGGAGTAAAATATTTCCTGGGGAGCAGAGATAGAACAAATGATTAATTGTATTGGTAGGTCTGAAGGATTGTGCAAGGGCCCTGTTCCTCAAGTAGCAACTGTGATTTGAGAGGTTTTTGCCCTGCACCTTTCTTTCTCCGCTCTTCAGTCGTACCAAGGGCCAGAAAAGCTGTTTCTGTGCCCTTGCAGCAATGTGACAATTGCAAAAGAAAAAGCAACCTCTTAAAGTATTACTGACAAGCTATTTCAGCTATTAATTCTGAATTCTTCTTTTTAAAAGGTACTAAGCTTTTGTTTTAATTTGTTACCATGTAACATCCCTATTTCAAAGTAAATTGAGGAAAAGGAAAATAAATCCATGAAATATTATTTCGCTTGATGAGCAGACAATATGTAGATGTTTGCTCAAAACAGCCCCAGGAGGTTCTGTATCCTTTTCTAAGAATGGAATCAGTTATTGCAGCTAAAGACAACAGCTTAAGACCCTGAAAAAAACCAGAAAGTATACCCCACAGGCAGAAGGGAATCCAAATTCACCATAGAAATTATTTCCTGTGAAATTTTGGCTCAGCTCTGCAGCGCAGATTAGTATTCAACTGAGCAGTCGCCTTCCATATGTCTGAAATCGTGTGACGCTTGCCCTTGTCAGTGCAATGCAATAATCACTGACTTGCAGGTTGACCAAATACTTTCCACAGTTGCAAAGAACAGCTGTTGCACCCTTCACTCTGGCTATGAAAGACAGAAATAATTGGTCTTTGCACTAATATATTTCTATGACTCCTATTGCCCTGTCATCTCAACACTTTCTCATATCCCCACTGTCTCCTATGAAATAGGAACAATAACCCATTAACACAGCAAAACAGGCTGCATTGGCCAAAAAAGCATTAGGAAAGGAAACTTTCCCTTGGCCAGTTCAATTGCTAATGACTGTTAGTCCTTGCAGCATTCAATTTTCCTCCAGAGAGCATGACTAAATTAGGCTTTTAAAGTAAAACAATAAAAAGTAATTAGTCTGTTCTACAGGGTTCAGCTTAACTAGATTTTTTTTTGTAATATTTCGGTTTCTTTATTTTCATCTTGTGAAAAACATACTGTAAATCACCACCTATCAGAGGCACTTTTAAAACCACTGAATTGCTTTAAAGAATTTTCTTTGTTTAAAACTTAACTAAAATAAACAATCTCACTCAACTGTGAGTTACAAGACTGATACAGATCACCATTTCTTTTTGGTTTTTTTTTGTTTTTTTTTAATTTTGGAACATGTATTTGAAAGATAACAAAATTGACCATCAGAAAAATAATCCTTATTTTAAAAGAAATAACTTTATCCAGTTCTAGTCCCTAAAAATTTCTAGATCAATTTTGGTTTTGCACTGCCCATGTAAACCTCCTCCCATAAGAGCAGAACCATCAAGATAGATTGGTCTGCTCCTGTAGGTCCCTCAGAGTAGCTAGGATGGTTTTCTCCTAAGACATTGCAAATTTCTAGCCACAATGCCCATGCTCATTTGTCTAGTTTGCATGGATCTACAGTGGGGTGAGTCCCACAAAGCCTGCTGCTTTAAGTGGGTAAATTTCCCATGTTTAGCAGCAGTACTACTAACATGGCATGGCAGTTCAGTTATTAGTCATATCATTTTGTTAGCCACAAAACCTTTCTTGTGAAATTCAGCCCAGTATAAGACATTTCAGTCTAAGTAACAGAAGTGTATTAAATGCCTAAAGCTATATTTTGACTCTTACACACTCCAGCATTACCAAGTATTTATATGCCAGCCTACAGCTATAAACACAGCTCTGACCATAACCAAAACGAGACTTCTCCTTTTCCCCAGAATGAGACCATACACATCTGCCACTCATCTCCCTGAGTAACGGGGCAACAGTTTGGAGGCAGTCCTGCAGGACACGGATCACTCTGTCCTGTCCAAAATCTTTACAGATGTTTATGAATTTGGAGGCTTGATCTACAGGCTCGACCCTAAGTGAGGCCCACAGAGAAGGTGCTGTTCACAAAATCACAGAACACTTGAGATGGGAAGGGATGTCTCAGAGACTGTTCAGTCCAAACCCCTGCATGATGCAAGGTTATCAGGTTGCTAGGGGCCAAGTATAGCTGGATTTTTAATATTTCCATGGACTTCATGCTGGTGCTCACAATGCTTTTACCCCTGTAGTTCATTCAGTTTTCAGTCCACTCCCCTGTCTATTTATCTGCCCTATATTTCATCAGTTTGCCCTATGAGGATGCTAGAGAACAGAATGTCAAAAGCCATATGGTCTCTCCTCATCCACTGAACCCATTTCTTTCTGGAGCTCTCTTGGATTGGTCTGGAAAGACTCCCCTTTCTTTAACCTATGCTGACTGCTCCCAATCACCTTGAACTTAATGTGTTTAGAAATGGTTTTCAGGAGTATTGCCTTCTCAAGGTAAGTCTGAGCAGCCCACAGTTCTCAAATCCAACTTCCTGCTCATCTAAAGTGACATTAGGTGACAGGAGTGACACTGGGTGAAAGAAATACAAAAACTTAACTGAGAGAGCATGACCACCCAAGGCAATCATCCAGTTTTGCTCATCACCAAGGTTTGCTGCTGACCTTTCTCAACACTGTAAAAATAACAGCTGTCCCAGATAAGCAAGGTAAAGTATATTTCTGGGGTTTTTTCCCTACCCTGGACACAGTTGTCTGCACTGATGTCTGCTTAGGACACCTACAACTCATCTGTCTGCTGATTATCCCTCCAGGAGACATCAAGGTACTTAAAGTTCCCAATGAAGATCAGGACCTGTGAATGTGAGACTTCTTCCAGCTGTCTGAGGAAGATCTCAACTAGTTTTACCACATCAGGTGGTCTGTAGCAGAAATCTGCAACAACAACACCACTTTTTAATCCTGACCCACAAGATCTCAGTTTATGGCTTATCACTCACACCAAGGCAGAGCTTGACATGTTCCCAATGCTCTCTCTCATTTATGGCAGTTTCTTCACCCTACCTCCTTCCTATGGAGCCTGTAGCCAACCTTTAGAGTACCGCAGTTGTGAGAAATAGCTCACCATGATCCTAAAGAGGTTGTGGCCTGGCTATTGCACAGAGATTTTAATTCCTTCTGTTTGCTGTGCTGCACTGTTGGAGTGCCAGCACTTTGGAGAGGTGTCCAGTCATGATTTCCCAGAATAGACATAAGAATGCTCCTAGTTTTTGACCAAGATGTTGAAGACTCCAGTGTGTTGACTCCAGTTTTGCATGGGTTCATCAGAGACCATTTCCCCCATAGTAGTCAAGATGATGAAGTTCCCCAATTCCTGAATCTGCCCAGAAGGGCTGAGAAATGAAGAGGATTTGTTTTCCTGCCCTGTACCCTTTATTAAGCACTAGTCCAAGTTCAGAACAGACAAAAAATTTTGGCACTTCCAAGAAAACTTTCACCTGATGCCTTTAAAGAATTGCATCCTTCTGCACACTCCAGTTTTACCACGGTGGACATGATCCTACTGAGTCACTTCACACTTCAGACACCTTAAAATCTCCCACCATTTACAAAGCAGGCTTGTTTCCCCCTTGTGTGACTTATGAACATCCTCTTGTTTGGTATGATCAGTATTTCAATCCCTTTTACACAAAGGGTGGTGTTCGTGCAGTCCTGATGAGATCCTTCAGAGGGACCATCTGCCTCACAAGTGCTCATAAAAACAAGGAGGCAACATTTATTTTGGAAGGGGAATGCTGAGTGGAGAACCACAGAAACTCATTGGCCACCTTGGGACTAAACCAGTCCTAAACTCTAATCTGCCCACAAATAAGTAGCCATGAGACTTGAACCTATTCTCGTTTATATTTTAGAAGACACTGCTGTTCAGGAATAAATATCTGTTGTGGTTTTAAACCAGTAACTAAAAAACTACTTATGTACTACTATATGTAAATAAAAGTTTGTGAGCTGTAGATTTTCAGCAGCAGATGAAACCACAAAACTTAGCTTTTCACTAGACTCCATGCATTCCAGTAATGCTAAATATCAGACTATAATGACCAGGGAACAAAAATTAGTGAACAAATCCCACATATTTCAATGAAATTTTCATACATTATAGCACCTCTGAAACAGAAAAAGCACAAGACTTTATGTGTATTTATACAATGCCACCTAGTGTTGTATTCATTAACACTTCTTAATCCAGAGATCACCCAGTATTTTTCAAATATCAGTGTTTGCTGGCACATTGTCACCAAAATACTTTTCAAATCCTGAAAACTATCAGTCAGATTACATGGCTAGAGCTCATTATTTATTTCCGTTTTTTCCTGTGTTGTTCTATACAGTACATGCAGGAATGTGACTTAATTCTTATTATTCCTAATTTGCAGCTACTTTATAAGCCCTGATGTCACACAGCACAGAAAAGAAAAAAGAAAAAAAATTATTTTTATAACACTCCTGTATCTAGCCCAGCTTTGTAGCCACTGGAGAAAACCAAGCACATTGAGGGACTGTCATTTCACCCTAAAACCAATATACAAGATAGAGCAGATGAATTACAGCCCCAAAGTTTGTCTTTCTCTCTGCTGACTGTCTCCACTACTCTGCAGTACAGAAGCAGGCAGTGTCTACCTACCACTAGTAAAGTAAGCAAAATTTCTGGAGAAGGGGAAAAGTAGAAGACAGTGAATTCTGGCATCAGGGTGAAAGCTTCTGCCTCACCTAAAGGCTTCATCACCACCAAAGATGAAGGGGAAACAGATGTGACTGAGAATAAAAGGCCTGGTCCTGCACACAATATTCCAAGTGAGATAATCCCCTCCCTCACCCAGCTGGCCGTGCTGTGCCTGATGCCCCCTATGACATGCTTGGGTCTCCTGTTTGCCAGGAGAGCTGACCCATGTTCATCTTGTCATCAGCCAGGACCCCCAGGTCCCTTTTTTGGTACTGCCTTCCAGCTTTTTGTTTCCCTGCACACACACACCAAGGGTTGCCCCATCCCAAGAGTAGAATCCAGCTCTTTCCCTGTGTGCTGGTGTGAGTGACAGGGCTTTGGGTTCTATGACCATGGGACACTGTCTGCAGAGTAGCGTCTGCTTGGAAGATGCTTGCTAAGCAGAGAGAAGTCATTTTCATCTTGACAGTTGACCTCATAAGGAAGGAATTTAAATTCAGGAAAATGAAGGGAAGAGTAACTAGCAGTCTTGTGAAGGAGAGATGGACAGAATCACTGAGCAAAGAGCATGTGGAGTGATGTCATGGAAGGGACCACAAAGTCAGCAAAATGAGGCTTAAGTGGGATCTCCAGTGTGTGAGCAAGGAAGTGCCTGCAAGGCACCGTTAGGAGAAATCTTCCAGACCATCTCCAGAAGCTCAAGGCTCTGGGGAACCTCTCTGAAGTGCCTGTCCAGGCATGCTGTAGTATGGGGCACACACAGAAACACAAGAAGTGCTGCCTTAACATCAGGAAACACTTTGCTCATGTGAGGGATCACCAGCACAGGTTGTCTAGGGTGCCTGTGGCCTCGTTCCTCTGAGATATTCCAAAGCCATCCAGACATGGACCTGAACAACTGGCTCAAGGTAAGCCCTGGGTGAGCAGGTGGGGCTGGATTAGAGAACCTCCAGATGTCCCTTCTAACCCTAACCATTCTGTGATTCTCTAAAGAGAGAGACAGAGTCCTTTGATCAGTCTTCCACACTGCACAGTTCCAAGGTTCTATATAGGAAATAAGAATATTTACCCAAAAACCATTACATTTTGAAAGAGGGGATAAAGGATCTTGATGCAAACCAGCCTACTGTTTAGGCCTACATATTTAATATTTTGGAACAGGCTTGGAAGAAAAGGATAATTAAAGTCAAGAACTAAAACTGTGTCTTATCTAAGGTACATAGCATTCAGGGAATTGGACTTCTCTCAGGACATAATAGACCTCTTACATAAGTATAATGCAGAGCAACTACACTGTCTCTTTTTAAACAAATATTGGATATAGGGCTTCATGTCCTAAAACAGGGTCTCCTGAAAGAGGAATCACCAGGCTAACAAAAGGTTGTTATATTCAATTGGGGCACCAAGCCAGTTTAATGCTTTTATTTCACTGTTTCCCTGTATCCCATTAAATTCAGGATTGCCATTACTATAAAAGACCACAAGCTTCACTCTTTCCCTGCAAGGCCTCAGGACTTGCCAGGCTGTATTCAAACGTGTCTTGGCTTGCCTAAAGTTTTGCTTTAGCTTGCTCAGCTCTAACAGCAGTTTTTCTAGAGACCATGGCCATTATTGCCTCATTTGTTTTCTTTGTTATAATAATGTGGCAAAGCCATATTTTTTTTATATAGACAATACTTATTCTGCACTAAATGAAACATCTATGACCCCGGGATAATGATACATTGTATGGGGAAAGCCAGGCTGATGTGATAGCAGAGGCCTTGAGAACGGGGACATGGGATGCAGTGCAAGCAGGCAGGGGCTGATCAAGACATTCATTAGCACTGGAGACTCCCCAAGGCTATAAACAACCCACCAAAGGGGTTGTTAAGGAAGTGCACACCTGTAGCTGAGCAAAGTAGATTCAGGGCCAACAAGAAGAGCAAAGAGGTTGTCTTTGCACTGGAGTCTCACTGATAGCTGGAATTCTCACCAGCTGTCCTGAGCATTGATCTAGTAAAGCTGTTAAGCCTATGCTTAACTTGAAAGGGCACTAATGGAACTCAAAGCTTGAAGCAAACAGGACCTAGGCTGAAGTTAAAGTATCTGTATATGTCTGGAATGAATGGGTTGTTTATATAGAAGTACTACAGCTCTGTGAAGATGAGCAAAGTTTTCCAGTTTCCTCATGATGAAGTAATATTATAAATACAAGAAGAATTACATTCTCAAACTGTATATATATTTGTGAGCACAAACCTATAAATACTTATGTACTCAGAGAATGATCTGTCATCAACATTACACTGTTTGCTATATACCTACTCAAAATTTTGTGGTCTTAGTCTAAATGTTTATGATTTTAAAATCACATGGTTAAAACATTAGTGACAAGAGCAAGCTAGTATCTTAGAGAAATTCGGTCTCAAACCAGCTGGGGTTTTTTTTGTTGTTTTTTTTTCTTTTCCCTGATGATTTACTGATTTCTATAGTTTGGGGTTTTCTTTGGAAAATGGGCTGTTCTCTCCCCCACCCTTATCAGTACAGTTGTGTAACTTCAATAACCTGAATCACGCTCCTGCACCAGGTGCTGCCCCACTGAAATGATGCTTAAGTCAGTATTTATGAGTGTGAATTGCATAGAAATGAGGTGAGAATCTGACTGATTTCAGTAGCTCTGATCTACTGAAAACTGGAAGGAAATTCAGGGCTGCAGTTTTCTAAGCCTTCGTGTCAAGATAACCAGCATCAAGTTGTCTCCTGTGCTTAGACAGAGTATTCAACTCTGTAAAATATGTATTGTAAAAATTCCCTTTTTTACCTGCTGAGAGTTGGGTCCAGAAGCACTAGTGTCCTGTGATGACAAAAGAGACCACAGATCCATTAGACTGATTCATTTTTGGTTGTCTTAGCTGTAAATTCATAGAATCATAGAATAGTTTGGATGATAAGGTGCCTTTTAAAGGTCATCTAGTTCAATTCTCTCTGCTTGAGCAGGAACATCTTCAAAAAGACCAGGTTGCTCAAAGCTCTATCCAACCTGACCTTGAACACTTGCAGGGATGGAGTGTCCACTTCTCTGGTCAACATGTTCCAGTGTTTCATCACTCTCATTGTAAAAATAATTAGTTTTTACAACTATTCTAAATCATCTCTCCTTCAGTTTAAAGCCATGACCCTTCTTCCTACCACAACAGGCCCTGCTAAAAAGTCACTCCCCATCTTTCTTATAGGTTCCCTTCAAGTGCTGAAAGTCCAAAAATTCAGCTCTTATAGGATTGGAATGGTGGTGGGTGGGAATTGGGCAGGATGACAACCTTTGGGGCTTTTTCTCATGTGGATGTTAATTATGCAGTACTTACCTTTAAGCTCTTTCTGGTAATCCTCTACCAATAGGAGAAGACATCTTGCTCTTCTGACATTCTGGGTGATGTAATTTCAGTGCACCAAGCAGCAGTGGGCTGGCAATGATCAACCCTCATTAACTGTGTTTGGCTTTGACCACACTATTACTTGCACTACCATTCTTCTCTCAATCTCAAAAATATCTATTTCAACCTGCATAAAGGAAAGGAGACTAAAGCATGGAAAAGTCTAACCAGAAACAGAGCAGAACTTTTATTGCCACTGGCAAAATCACATGGTCATCCAATGACTGGATCTGGGCAGGGAGTAGGGCCAGATGACCTCCTGCAGTCCCGTCAGAAGTACATCACTGTGATGCCCTGAGAGCAGAACCTTCTTCTGTTGTACAACTGCAGATTGAAATATCATCTTGATCCAAAACCTACATGTTTACAGTTAAAATGTTCCTTTTTTCCATTCAAAACAGTCCATGGAGCCCCAGCAGCCTGCTCAAAGATACTTGTGCCCACCACAGCCCTGGGGGAGCCCAGTGCCTCCCAGCACTAAGCAGCAACACAGGGCAGCTGGATTTTTAAGACAACATGCACTTTGAGTTCTTCAAATCCACTGTGGCAGGCCTGCATTGCTGGCTTCCCACATCTCCATGAACAGATGTGAAGATATTCCCATGTGAAGATGTTTGGTGCTGCTGCTTGCCCAGGTACCTGTCATAAATATCTCATTCAACCTGATTTTTTTTCTAAAAGAAAGGTAAGTACCCGAAAACTTTCCCAAACTTTGCCACTTCCATGACAAAAAAGAAAAAAGGTGCAAAATGATGTCTTTCTAAAATAATTTTTCAGCCAAAATAATGAAAGGAGAGCTGGAGCCCTTCCAAAGAAGGAAGGGAGACAGGAACTGTCAGGAAGCCTTGTGCAGCTTCCCATGGTCCTGTGACTCAGAGGACTGCTGTCCCCATGATCTGAGAGGATGTTCTCTTCAGCTGTCATCCATGACCCTCTCACCTGCTACAGTGCAAGAACATTTGTTCCATAAACCTTTACAGAGAGAAATGTGTCAAACACATCAAAACAAAACCAATGCATCAAACAGCAACGCCCCTGCAGAAAAGCATCAGTTTTTCTGCATCATTTCTGCAAGTGGAAGATGTTTTGTGACAGATCACAGGATTTCTCAGATGCTGCTGGGTGTAACCTGGGCTTCTCCTGGTTCACCCCTACCCTAGGGAGGAGAGCAAGGATGCCTGGAACAGGCTAAAATAGACAAGTCAGCTCAGCTGCTCTTCCAGCCCACATGCTCCTGGCCTGGGCTGCTGTAACCTGGCACTTGGGATCTTCTCAGAATAGATGCTACTGACAGCAACTGGCACAGAGTATCCCAGCTCACATTCCCATGGGAACCAAAAAATAATATCTTTCCAATTCTTTCCAGGCCGTATTAATGTTTTATTCAGTGATTTTAAAAAATGTTGCTCTCCAGGGTTTGGTTTGTCACACTTCTAGAGCTGCTGAACATTTGTCCACATTTATTGGCACCTAAATAAATACAATTTACTTCCGTTTCTCCCCTCTGTGTCAGCAGCAGGCTTGCTCATGTCTGGCCTGTCTGGTCTTGCTCTCCAAAGACAGATGAGCAAAGAAGATTTTCTATTTCATTTCTACCAGTTCTTACTTTCTTTTTTTCCTTCCTCCTTTACTACAGTCAGATGAACCAGGTGCCCAAGAAGGCCAGTGGCACCCTGGCCTGGATCAGCAATGGTGTGGCCAGCAGGAGCAGGAGCAGTGATTGTCCCCTGTACTGGGCACTGCTGAGGCCTCACCTCAAACCCTGTGTTCAGTTTTGAGCTCCTCACCACAAGAAGGACATTGAGGGGCTGGAGCGTGTCCAGAGAAGGGCAGCGGAGCTGGGGAAGGCTCTGGAGTTTGGTGAGGAGCAGCTGAAGGAGCTGGGGGTGTTTATCCTGGAGAAAAGCAGGCCCACAGGGACCTTCTCACTTTCTTCCACTACCTGAAAGGAGGATATAGCCAGGTGGGGTTGGTTTCTTCTCCTAAGTGAGACATGATAGGACAAGAAGAAAAAGCCTCAAGCTGTATAAGGGGAGGTTTAGATTGGATATTAGGAAAAATATGAAGTGTGGTCATACATTGTAACAGACTGACCAGAAAAGTGGTCGAGTTACCATCCCTGGAAATATTCAAAATCATGAGGATATGGCACTTGTGCCTATGGTTTAGTGGTGAGCTTGGTCGTGCTGAATTGATGGTTGGATTTGATGATCTTAGAAATCTTTTCAAACCTAAACAATTCAATGATTCAGTGGTATCATAAAGAAATTTTAAGCATTTCCAGCTTTGTATAATGGTTCATGGTATTTCATTGCTTGGTTCTTGATTTGAGATCTATTTGGGAAGCCTGATCTTTATGCTGGGAGGAATCAGCACTGGTTGCTCCATCTGTGTGATAAAAGGTCACCTTTGGATTTGTAGGAACCCATAAAGGAAACCTTCCAGAGGTTTAGGGTGGGAGGTCTTGTAACTTGCATGTGGCTTTTTTCTTAATGAATATCTCTATGAATACCTTTTGCTCATCAGCTGCCTAAGTTTGAAGGACCTGTAGGCACTACAAATTTCAAAAGGCTCTTTCCATTGACTTTTCCTGTCTCAGTTCCAGGTATGTTATTGGAGGATGCAGACAGTTCTTCAGGATGGATGTAACTATTGATGCTCTTGTAAAAAGTTGCAGAAGATCCCTCTGGGTCATTAACACCACTGTGTCCCCATTAGGCTGTGTGCACTGCTCAGCAAGCTGGGGCACTTTGGGCCAGCTGCATCCCTGCAGGGGTGGACCAATCCCAGCTGTGCCCTGCAGAGGACCCAGCTTATTCAGAATGCAGGAGAGGCATAATAAGCTCTGGGAAGCTCGGGCCTGGCATGTGGGTGCAAGCCAATGGTCACACCCTTTGTGAAGCAGTGCCCATGTCAGGGCTTGGGTCTGCATCAGCACTCTGTTATGGTGAAGCAAGGGAACATCATATTGTACCAAAACCTTACAAATTAAGTTTAGCATAGCAGACACAGGCCTCAGAAATATTTCTTGGGTACTTTTGTTCTCATATGAACTCCGTATCAAGGGTGCATCCTGCAAAAAACAAGGAACTCCTCTCCCTCCTCCAGGGCGTCACTATACCTTTGGATCAGTACACACCTGCCATGGGCAACCCAGGGCTTATCTGTCCAGGTGGTGGTGGCTCACTTCCATCTGGGGGTTCAGGGAGAAAAAAATGTGGTACTCACTGCATTGACAAAAGCTCCAAGATCAAATCCACCAACACCCACCTGCACCCCAGTATCTTCTGGTGTGAAAAGACCTGGTGAGAGCCTCTGTCCTACCCCCGACAGC